>NC_045561.1:101925269-102525269 GCF_009819795.1 Aythya fuligula | reverse complement strand
TCTGTTCTCTTACAGGTTCTCCTTTTTAAACACTGACCTCAAGAGCAGTTCTGGAGGATGAAAGGGTTATTATGTGACTGGACACCTTGGGTCACCTGGGGTAAATTGCCATGGCCTTCTGGTTATTAGTTAAGTCCTTGTGTTCTGGTGAAATCAGCGGAGCTTGTTTTCACTGGTGGAGTATCTGAGCCATCAAGTTTAATGAATCATTACAAATGATTTAATCTGCACTTGCAGGTGCTATTAAATCATTCTTTTTTTTTTTTACCAAAAGATTTTTTTTTTTTTCTTTTACTTAGCAAAAGTGATCTTCCTCAGTCACAATGGTTTAAATAAGAAGTAGCAGGGTAGGTTTTGCTCATTAGAAAGCCTTATGCTGGATTCAGTATTCCTTTCAGCTAAACTTACCTCCTCCAGAATTTAAGACTTTAAGTTGCAGGGGATAAAACATAAGGCCCTGGTTAATTGCAAATAAATGGTGCCAGAAATGTGTACAGATGGTACCTGAAGTTCACTGCTGAAGACTATCCAGTCGCCTATATATAATTTGCACGACATGCATATACAGGAAGCAGGAGAACAACTTTTTGTGGTTTCTCACATTTGTAAAAAAAACAAAACAACAAAAACAAAAAGAAATCATAAATGAACACTCTCAGTCTGTGAAACTTCTTATTTGGGAAAACAGCAACCTGTATTTCTATTTATTTACCTTAATTAAATTAATTAATCTAACAAGTCTGAAGATTTCAGCATTTTACAGGATACAGGTGTAAATATCTGGCGAGTAGAGTGTATATATTAAACTACATCTACTTAGCTAGTAAATATTTTGCTGCATTAGTTTGCTCATTCCCAAGCAATCAGTTGTGAACTCCAGTGTTGTAACGGGTCCACAGGGAACATTTGTGCTTTGGTTGGCACTTAGATTAAATTCATCAAATGATTTTTTTCCCCCTTCAAGGCTGACATTTCAGATTTTTTTTTTTTTTTTAAAGGTTGTGTGCCAACTGCCAAAGTCAATTAATTAAATGGTAAATCTGAAATTTGTAGGGGAAGACTATCGTTCTATTTTTCTGTGCGACCTTGGAAAAGTGAACATTTAATCCACAAAACACATGGCTTACAAGAGGGTTCTGATCTGCCTGCACTGAACATAAAAAGCAAAAGATTTTTTGTGAAATTAGGTATTACCTCAAGGATGTTTTTTTTTTTTTTTTCTGCATTTTCCTTCTGCTTTTAAAATTCTGTAGTGAGAATATCATTTGTGGTTTTGATATGCTTGATAGCTTGAAGAATCAGCTAGGAAATTCAGCTAGAATTTTCAGTAGGAAAATGTGTAAAATTTTGGGCTCATTTTCCATTTAGTTGGAGGATATTTACTCCTAGGGTGCACCCCAGATGAAAGTACGACACAGTCCCAGAATTTGTGATTCCTATGTTGGCCAAAGAACTTTATCTCAGATCAGTAAAGGAGATTATAAGAGTGAAATTCAAGAGGTGTGAGCAGATGGTGATCATATTTTAAGGGAGTGCAGGTATCACAAATTCCCTCCCCACACACACTTCCAAAATGCACACCTCCTGAGGAGTGTATCTGCCTTCCATGGCTACAAAGGCAGCCTGGCAGTCCAGCCTTACTGGACATTATTTCTATTCCTCCCACTCCCCATGTCACTTTCTGTATATCATACTGAATTCCCCATACAGTCTTTGAAATGTTACCACCATAAAGTGTGTGAAAATGAGAGCAATGCAGTGATTGTTCTTTAGCTCTTAGTGTTCTATATATATATATATATATATTTATATTTGATTTGTGTTTATATATATATATATATATATATATTTTTTTTTTTTTTTCCTGCCTGAAGACCACCAGTGAAAATTAGTCATTAGACTCTGTATTTTTGGGCTGTGCTTATGCATGGATTGGGAACACAACCCAAAGATGTTATAAAAAACAGTAGAAACAGTGACTAGGATAGGCGGGTTGATGTAGACAGGATATAGGACATCATACTTTTCTTCCTTTGACATTTGAAATTCTTTCATTATACGTTTTGCTACAATTTCACACTCAGAACTTGTAGCTAATTTTTGGCCTGCCCACATTCTTTATTTCACGGTGTGGTTGAAAATAAGTATTTGTTTCTTTGGAAAGAGAAATGCTGGCTAGAAAGAGTGATTCTGTGCATAATCAGAAATTAGTAAGGATATGGTCTCTTATTTGACAACTTGGTGTGAAGGGGGGTAGAATACTTGGATCAGCCATGTGTAGTAGGGAGAAGCAGTGAAAATTAATGCCATAGGTGTTTCTTAAATACCTACTTTGCAGGAATTGTGGGTGCTATATATTTAGATACAGGAAAAAAATTCTCTGAGGATTCATAATTTTATACATTCTCCTACCCTTTTACTTTATAAAATGAATGGAGTAGCAGTTCTTTAAAAGCTTTATAGTGCAGTTCCTAGGTGGTTGTGTGTTTGTTCCTCTACCACCACTTTGGAATTGTTCTCCCCATCCAGATACAGGCTATTTTGAAGTAAGGATGCTTCATATTTTCCTGTTGAAATTTTTTTTTCTTGTGGAAGAAACTTACAGCTGTGTGGTCCAGAGAGCCTGAGTCAACTCAGGTGTGAGCAGAAATGGGAGATCTTCAGCTCTGTTCTTCTAAAGCCACTGCTGCTGTACTTGATCTGAAGGGTATTTGATGTAAAATATTAGTGAGAACGTTGCCAAAAATGAGATAAATGAAGGATGCCTAGCTGTAGATAATGCTGGATGTCAAAGCTTCTTTGGCCGAAGAACAGCTTCTTCACAGTATAAAAAATGAAGTGTCTCTCTCTGCGTAAAAAGAGAATATCTGAAGAGATTTGGGAAATTTTAGTTTAAACACTTGAAGAGATTCAGATGGTGCCAAACCTAAGCAGCAGATGAGATGAAATTTAGAATACTGATTTTTCATTTAAACCCCATCCAAATCACCTAGAGTCTTGGTGGGTCTAAAACTTGGCTAATGTGTATTTATATTCCTACCTGGAGAATGGATTTGTTAATATTTAGTTATCTCAGGGGAATGTTGTGTGGAGAAATGTGTCACGTTCTCACCTATGACAGTAATAACTGTACCATACATGGACTTTGACAAATAAAAAGGTGTTTTAAATGACTTGAAAAATTTGGCAGAGAGAAAATCCCATGAATGCTTCTAGATGATTATTAGATTACCAAACTTCCCTTTACCAGTGTTGGGTGGTTATCTACATTGTTTCTAAGCAAAACCCCTTTGCCTCCCTGTGAGAAGTGGTCTAGTTTTCCAAGAGATCATTAAACATGAAAGAACTAAACATCCTATTTTTTTTCCCTAAAGTTGTATCTCAGCATTGTCTTCATCAGTAGCCTTGTCTGCAGGAAGTGTAAAGTTTCCTGCTATGATTGTTTGACTGCTGCCAATTATCAGATCTGCTTTTGGCAGCTTTCCCCTCAACCTGCTGATTAGCTAATGTGTGGTTACTAATACAATATGGGAAACTGGTGTAAACGAGGAAGCAAAAGATTTATTAATTTCATGTGCTAAATACTGTTTGTAATATAATTATCAATACTGTGAAAAGAAATCCTGGCTTTGTAAATAGTCAGGTTTCGCAGTCTTCTTGTGAAATGAGGCACAAAAATTTTGTGCAGTAAACAACCATATTTTCCCCTTGATGCATACACAAAATTTTCATTAGATTCATAGATTTTAAAAGCAGAAGAGGGACCATTAGAGCATCTAGTCTAACTACCTATAAAACACAGACCACGGAATTTCATCCAGCTACCTTGTATCAGAAGAAATAGAAAACAGGAATCAGATCCTGAGCTGGATGTCCAGCGGTGTTACTTCACCAAGCTGGAATAATGGTGGTTTACACTAGCTGAGAAATTGGCAGTGGACTTAAATGACAATGGATAATGGATTCTTTTTGTGTAAACCTAAATGAAAATGGACACATACATTTTAATAACAGTGTTGAAAGAGTGATGAAAGATGGAAGTGAGTTTTGCAAAATATTCTAAACTTTAGAAGATTTTTTTCCCCAAAACTTTTCTGGGATGACTGTGTTTCCTGTTGTAATTGAAACTTGTCCCTTCACTGGAGGGACAAGTTTCCTTCCTTCTGAAGGAAAAATATAAAGCTAGCAGAAGAAAAATGTTTCTCTTTAAATTGAAACCTGTACCAAGATTCTTACGTGTAATTAATATGAGCCCTAGGATTTTAATGGGGGAAGGAAGAACTAAATAATATAATAAAACCCCAAGTTTTCCCAGAACCAAGAAGAATTTGAACTCAAAAGTTTGAAGATTAAAAGTCTCAAGTGCTAAAATGTAGAGTCTGTGATTTCTTTCATTAGGTTCTATATTTGGCAAAACAAGATGTCTCATCACTCTTTTGTAGCCATCTGTACATGTGTGTGGATGATGTTATTGTATTTATAGCAGATAGAGCCTTATCATTTAGTTACAGACAGACTTCTACCTGCTCAGAGCTACAGGGTTTAAGAATGCACTCAGACAATATTGACATAGTCAACGCCATAACATCCTGCAATCTGCACAGAAACTAAGACATTGTGCACACCAAAGCTGAACAAAAAAACTTCCTTCCTGCTCCCCTAACCCAGGAGAGAGCATTTAAAGAAAAATACCAGTGTGGGGAAAATGTCCTTCAGATTCCCTTATATCCTCAATCATTTTCTGTCAGTTCTATCTCAAGAGAAGAAAAAGGTGAAAGCTTTTGTGTTGTGCAATACAAAAAGCTGTGACTATCATGTCAGCATGCAGTATATATAGAAAAGAAGACAGCTCCTTATTAGAATAACTGCTTATGTAGATAGAATGCAGAGAGAGTATCCTCTCATAATATTTGCATCCTCAGTGATTATAAGTCAACTGTTGGCTTGGCTGATGAGCAGTTAGAGGTATTTTATACATACATACATACATATATATATATATTAAAAGTCAATGGAATACATACATTTTAATATATTCCCCATACTTCTCCCCCCCAGTGTATTTCCTTTTCAAAGTTGTAAGTCTGTTTCAACATATCACAGCATATTTTTGTGCCACTGTCATGTGGTGAAAAAATGCAATAACATATTGTATGTACAACAATTGTATGTACAGTAAGGTACAATAAAATACAATAACTGCACAAATAAGCATCAGAACACATGCTCTAAAGCTTACCAATAAATCCCATTTTTTTCTCTTTGTTTATTTTAAGCAGGACAAGAGGAGGCAACTTCCCCTTGAGAAATGAAGTTACTCCTTGTCCTTACCCAGAAGGATTTGTGTTTCCCATCCTTTAGGAAATCTTTATTTGCCTCCTCATTTACCTCTGTTGTACCACTAAGTATGTGGTAACATCACACTTGCCTACAGACCTAGCAGCAACACGATGTGTTTCAACCTGTTGCAAAAAACATCTGCCTCATGCAGTACACTTGAGCTCGTGAACTGCTCTTCCCAAAATACCTACACTTACCATAAAAACAAACAAACAAACAACAACAACAAAACACACACACAAAACCGACAAACAAGCAAACAAAAAAAAACACTTAGAAAAAATACCTGTCAGTTCTATGTACCTGGGCAAGACCAACCAACTAACAATGCCTTCCTAAATATTGTCCCTTCATGAACATCATCAGCCTGTTAGCCTATGTCAGATGCTGCTGTAAAGTTCAGGAAAGAACCACTGAGAGCAGTGGCTTGTGAATGAGAACAACCCCTTTTAGCACCCTACCAGGTTTGGCAATGTGTTGTGGTGTGTAAAGGCCACTGCTTGGACTCTTCCTTCCTCAATATGATATCTTCTTCCCAGTTGAAGGCGTGTGTAGAGCATGCCAATATATCTGCACTGTTACAAGATATAACACAAAACATGAACGCCATGGAGAGGCCAGACCAGGGAGGTTCTGACTGAGGTCTGAACAGTATATTGTGGGTAACTCAGTGTAAACTTGTGTTTATCACTTCGTTCAGTCCTGCATTTCTCAGGCCACTAGGCTGACCTCCAATAAATTAAAAATAAAATAAAATAAAATTCAAAGGCTGAAGTTACACTGTTCCTATAGAAAAATTGGCCAGTTTACAGTGTTGCCAAATTAAATTTAGCTTCAGTAAATGTAACATGAAATCTGTACAGAGTAGTCTCACCAGTCAATAAAAGGCTTTTTCAGCCTCATCATATATAAACATCAGTAATATAAAATTCTGACAATTGTAAGAGCATTGCATTCAAAGAAGCCTTGCACTTTTAGTCTGGTGATAAAACATCAGTCTGCATATAGTTCCATTTTGTAATCTGCTTGTGGAGTACTTCTTTCCTACACTGAAATTAAAATTGAAAAGACTTTTTCACTTTTGGGGAAAAAGCACAATTGAAGAGAGAATCTCACTGGCAAATTAATAGATAAGGTCTGCCATGCTAACTCAAAAGCAAGCAAAAGGTAAAAATTGAATCTCTTTATCACAGTTAAGTCATTTTTCTAAACTGGGAAAGTAATATAGGATGGAATATATGGGATAGATTCTCTTACAGAAAGTGCTTTCAAACTTTAAAAGATCCATAACTAATATTGGGAATGGTTATAAATGACAGTCTTCTCTTTTAGATTATGTTGCATTTATTACATTCTACCAGGACTTTATGGAGATTCTCAAGGAATTAAAGTTATATTTATGATAAAAACATGGAGCTGCTTCTAAATAGCATTTTCATCATATTAACTGTTGCCTAGATAACAGGCATATCTCCTCGAGCACCTCTATTCTGGTTTAGCACTACAGCTTGCAAATTAATACAGTCATTATAAGACAGCAAAGCTATATCACTTACCATTTCATTATTGTTCAAATCAAAATCCATATTTTTTCAGTTTTCCCTAGGGTTACAAACTGGATAGGGAAATGTTATCAACTTGCAAAATAATCTCTCAAGAGTCACTCTCTTTGGTGTTAAAAGGAGCAGTTAATCATATTACACTAATTTTCATATTAATAGGTCCTGTGCAAAGAGAGAGTTAATGCTCTCCTTCTGCATTCAATCCTCCAACAGTTTTTTATGTACACATATATTTTTATATGTGTATGCATATATATATATACAAGTATATATATATATATTAATCTGCTTGGAGCTAGATTAGCACAAAAGATATCACGTCCTACTCAGTATATGAATCAGGGTCAAACCAACAGCATGCCCTTAAATTTTTAATCAAAATGGCAATCTGTCATCACTAAGAGAGTTAGGTAATGTTTAAGTGAATAACACTGAATGCATACCATGTTTTAATGGAAAATACAGGGGATAACTTTGTGAGGCAGAGGAAAACATGCCAAAGACTACCTTGCAGTACCTTCACTACTTATACAAGAAGCTGTGATCCTATAGCATGTGTAGCCACCTCTACAATTAAAAATTATCTTTAATCCTGAATTATACTTTTATACTTTATAAGGGATTAATGCACCCTTTACTTTTGAGTCTTCTCACAGGCCGTAATTTTCTGAAAGCTTTTCTCATAATGTTGCACAGACAGTTTTATTTAAACTCAGAGCTTTAGCTCTGTGTTAACGTTTTTTTTTTGTTGTTGTTGTTGTTGTTTTTTTTTGTTTTTTTTTTTTTTTTTTCCCTAGCTGCTCACCTGAGCAATGCTGTCTGTTCAGAAGAACTTGGCTGTCAATTTAAGGCGTTGGCCAAGGGGTCAGGTGTTTACCTCTTCTCAGGCAGTCTGATTGTAAAAGGTGCAGGTCTGCAGAAAGACAAGGGAGAGAAAGGTTTGCTCTGCTGTTGTTCTCCCCTGGCTTGGCACAAAACTGGTAAGCCCTATGGAAAGCAGGATGGAGACCTGGAGCCCAAGGCCGACTTAATTTACTCTCTGGCTTCTGGAGCCAGTCATCTTAGCCTATGAAGGAGCCTGTCTCTTCTTCAGCAGTGCTGGGAAGTGTTCCCTTGGTAAACCATCTCTTTCTGTGACCATACACTCTTGTTTTGCTAAATTCCATTGTGGTAATGGTGCCATCTCTCTCAATGTCCTTCATTATTCTCCACACTGTCATTCCCTGGGGATCTGATTAAAATCTGTGGAAATCTTCCTTAGATTTTTCTGGCTTTAGCACTTGGTCTCTACTCCTTAATTTGTTTTCCTTGTCTGTTTTTAACTCCACTTTCTGTTTAGACTCCTGCTGCTGCATTCTTCACATCCTTCAACTTCTTCCACTTTTTTTTTTCTTTTTCTTTTTTTTTTTTCTTCTTATTCCTGACCCTCTCGACAACTGTTAAACTATTTAGGCAGTGAGTAAAATGCAGATTAAACAAGTGCTTTCAGCTTTGAGTTAAAATGTGTTGACAGCATCACAAGAAGCCTAGAGGAGACATGGAAAAGCGGTGCCATTTTGGGAGAAAAAAAGCTAGAAAAAGGATTCTCTCCAGATCTGAGGATTCTCCATGGTTTTGTGGCAGCACTACTGGCTGCCTTAATGAGGTCAGGAGTCCATTAATATTATGCAGAATAATATTAATTGGTGATAGTTTTATGACTTGGGTAATGAAACTTGAAGGCAGCAGCAACTGGGTTCTACCCTCGCTGTATCAGTGTAAGTCAAAAGCAATGTTATTCAAAGTTACATTCTTCTTGATTAACAGCACTTTAAAAGAAATCAGACTCTAACACACTCCTGAATTTCAGATATTATACTGTATTTCCATTTATAACCTGACATAATTCCCACACAGCATATGGTATTAATCTGGTGTAAACACCATGTTATGATGATACCCGAACACATACAGCTGACATGAAAATGTCTTCAAGTACAATATTTCCAGAAGCAATTATGTCTATATGGTGGGTAGTTAGCATGCTATATGAATTTTTATTTCTTATTCATATGTACATGAAGGTACACAGGATGGAACATTATGTATGAAAAAGGAGATATTTTTACTATCTAAAAAAAAAATAAATCAGGATAAGATTTTTTTTTTTTTGGCCTGTCAGGCTTTCATATGAACACAGCATTTTTGTAGTGTTGGAATTTCCTTTCTTTGCTTTTGAGGGTGGATGTGTCCTTAGTGTAAGGAATACAGTGACACAAAATGAAACCGAGAATGTTTATTTTAAAGAAAATTCTGTCCAAAATAGGTATTTTAGGAAGTATTTAAATTCTCAGTGAAGGTAATACTCCTGATAAGTAAAAGCCCCCTACATCGACCTCTGCTGGTAATCAAGTATTTTCCAATGTTCCCCACTGAGGCAGGGGGAGAAAAACCAGCTCCTTGTCCAGGTAGATGCAATGTGTGAAATCTTTTAAAAATTGCCTAACACTGGAGCGGAGCCAATAATTTTGTTAAAAGGAGATAAATAAAAGCATGTCTTTTGGAAAGTAAATGCTAGCGGATGGTAATATTTTTGCTTGAACGCTTGCCAGTAGGGCCAGATTCACAGCTGGTGTAAACTTTTCTAGTGCCATTGAGTTAACACCAGTTTGAGATGGAAAATTCATTTATTAGGATGAAGTGCAGCCTTTTCACAGATTGTTTGTAGCTCCACCTGCTACCCACACTCTCCAATTTTTTTTTTTTTTTATCTTTTCCTAGTCCCTTTTCCCTCCCTGAGGATCCTTTCTAGGATCTGAGGATACACTCCTAAGACAGCAAAAGAAGGCAACCACTGTATCACATTCCCATAATGAAAAGGAAATGCTCAACAATTCAGTTTTCATTTGTTAGCATCAGTGTAAATCTGCAGTGACTTCAGTTTAATTACTTCCTGCTTGCACTACAGTGATTAACAGTAGGTTAGGCTGTTCACAGTTTTGTTAAGCAGGAATTTCTAGCTCATTCCTATTATCTAATGTGGTATCTTAGTTTTAGATGAGATATTGCTAAAACAAATTGCAATGGGGTGGGCGTAAATCTGGAATAACGCCTTTGAAAATTTACACCAGTGTGCCTAAGAATTTAGTTTCACCCATTTGGTTGAATTCCTTTTAATCCTTTCTGCATGTTCAAGCATCTACTGGAGCTGAGGTAGAAAGCAGCAGACTTGCTGTTATCTCTGATGCAAGTCGGACAGCAGAGGTGAAAGGGTAATGCATTATCACGCTGCGCCACCTGGCCCATCCAGCACAATTCGAGCAACCATAATTGTATTGATTATTTCTTGTGCTCATGACTAATGACCTCTAGCTGCAACCTTGCATTTTTTAAATCTTTTATATTCTGATTTAATAATAAGATTTGATTAAAAATTGCCATTAGCAATTGCCAACGATTAGTCAGCAGGACTGAGCGCCGCCAAGTTCCAATGAGTTTCATTATTCTGGAATTAAAAAGGACAGAGAACTTCTCTGAGTTAATAATACAACGATACTGTCTCAATCAGGAATGAAAGAAAACAACTCTAATGTACAAATGTAGCAAAATGTATGTCTATCCCTAATAGCTGCATTTTACAGAGAGTGTTTGAAGAATTAAAGTGACTTTGTTACAGATGGTAGGGACAGTTTGCTTTTACTTATTATATTTGATTGGAAAGCCAGTGTTAGATGGTGTGCAAGGGGACATTTTCCTAAAGGAAGCGATTCCCTTTGATGAAGCAAAACCTAGGGTTTACTCAGTTTCTCCACCAGCATCTCTGCAACAATGCAAAGTGTGTACATGCCAAAAGAAATTGTGGTGGCTTTAGAAAATGAAAAGGCATTTGGTCCAGGTTATTTACTTGATGAGAATAGATTAACCCAGGATTTTTATTTTTTTAAATATTTTTCCAAAATAATGACAACATTAAAAAAGAAGGACATGTTATCGCAGCTTCCACAGAAGAAAATTATTCCTTTTCCTTTCAGGAAGGTAGAGTGTGTAAATATGTACTAATTTCTAGACACCTAGCTAAATTCTGATGAAGTTGCTGTTGGGTACAGTTGCTGTTGGGTACACACTTCTGACCATACCTAAGAGATCTGAATCCAACAGAGCTGAATCCAACTCAAGGCCCTGGTGTTCTGGAGATGGGATACACTGGAGAAGATACTCTATGGGGGAAACATCTGCTGCAGGATGTGGCATTCCCTCAGATCCCATTGAAGGTGGCTGAAGGGCTGGGTGACATTGAACTCAATGAGAGCTGAGAGCACTCAGCACCTTTCAGGTTCAGACTTCTAAATAATAAAAGACCCTTGAGACACAGTGAAAACATTGCCCCCCTGTTGCACAGAAGCACGACGAAACATGTCCCAAACCTGAGTCCTCCAAGATTTTCAGGATATTTGAATAAAGAAATACCTTTTTTATTTTTTATTTTTTTAATTGTTGTGTACATAAAATCTTTTGTCACCTTCAGGAAAGTAACTTTTAAACATACTTTGCTAACAAAGTTTGCTTTTGGCAACCGTTGTTTTCCCTGCTTATTATAAGTGCCTTTAAAATGTTTCCATTAATTAAGGCTGCTTTTATGGGCTACATCCATTTAGTAAAATTACAGAAAGAAGTGCTGCCGACACATCTGCCATTGACTTCTGTTTGCCTGAGCATTTTATACCCCTGTGAATAGCACAGTAGGGAAAGAAAGAGCCTGTGAAAGACAATGATAGAAAGAGGTGAATTCTGTCCAGCAAAACATGGAGGCCAGGAGAGACTCAGCTGATTGCATACTCATGTTTTCCAGGATTGCATGAGAGTGGAAAGTTGCTTAAACTCTAGTTACAAGAGAATAGCCCTCTTAAAAATATGATAATAAAAATGTTTAAAAATATAAAAATACACTAAAAGTGAGTTTAACCATATGAGATTATGTTTTGGGGGAGCAGGCAAGAAGGTGATTGATCTGAACATCTCAGTAGTAACTTACAGAGGTTTTTATACACCCTCAGCTGAAAGCATTACTAGCCAGATTATAATTATAATTACCTTGGCTTCATCTCAGTGTTTATCTGCCATGACACCCACCCAGCCACCTGCCTGCTATTAATTCATTCAACACTAACTTCATCTTTTTTTCCTTTTATCTTGTTTTTTTTCCTGTTATCCTAACTCTAAAATGTGTCCGTTATTAGAAACAAACTAACACAATATTTGTTTGTCCATGACATCATATGTTCCTTTGTTTAAAAAAAAAAAAAAAGAATTAAAAAAAAAAAAACAATCAAAAATTCTTCATATTATAAAAATAATCTGTTTGTATTATATCATAAAAGCTGGAAAGATCTGGCATTTGACTCAAAAACTCAGAACAGCTGATAATCTTCTTTAAATTAAAACTTTTTCCCCATCTGAAATACTGCCAGATATTCAAATAAGAGGAAATTTATGACAAGAAGCAATAAGCACAATACACACTTGGCACGTAGGATTGCATTCTGGGTGCAGTTCTGGAAAAGTCCTGGATATTTGCTGCTATTGTTGCTACTGTGGTGCTGAATTTTGCTGTGTGCTCTGATAGAACACTGAAATTACTAACTTTCCTGTAAAATCATGTCTTAAAAAGCTGCAGAGCAACGGTAGTTTGAAATAACAGCCATTCCCATAGTGCTTAAAGGCTTAGAAAGACTTAATGCTGCATTCTCCTATGCTGTTATAGGAGAGAAACCACTTCTCTCCAGTCTGTCTGGGACTGTGAACTGGAACTGTTGTGTGGATGTCTTTTTGGAACATGTTGAGCAGTGGATTGATGAACAGACTATAATGTGTGAAAGCGAGCTAATTATAATAATGGCTCAGGGTCAGGTAAATGCTTCACTATTTATCTGACCCAACCACTGTTTATTATACTTCTTGTGTCAACACATTCTTACAGAGTGAAAATTAGCAACTAATTAATTTAATTTCAGGATTTAATGCCACTGTAAAGGAAAACAAGCAAGGTTTATATTGAATGGTGATGTTTCTAGAAGGCAGCATTATAAACATAGAAATGAAGAGTTTTTAAAAGCAACTTTGAGTTGAATGGTGTAAAGATCTGATCCTGCAACCATTCATCAAGCCTCAGTTCATCAAACTGCACTTAACTTGAAGTATCTGGTCAAGTCTTGTTCAAATCAAAAGCATGTGTTTAAATGCTTTCTGCACTGGGGTCTTAGACCCTTCTCCAGCAGCATTTCTGACTTTGAAGAGCCTGCTTGCCTGTGGAAATGTTTCAGGGTGAAGGCCTAATTGCCCATATTCCTCTTTGCTCTGTTGATGCTCCTTTCTTCAATGACATTTCTGCTCTCTGTCAGTTAAAGCTTGGAAATGTCACAATGTAAGATATGTTCCCTAGAACTCTGTACAGATTTTGGGGGCACAGTTCAAGCAAGCAAATGAATGATGAGGAATTTCTGAGGTAGTATTCTTATTGCTTATTATATTTTTCAGCTCCCCAAAGCATGAAAGCTGCTGTTTGTCATTGGTTCCTGACCTATTTCAGCTAATGCAGTCTTCCTTTGGCATAACTCACAAAAGGCACAACAGCACCTCGTGTATATGCAAACAGTAATTCTTTCCACTTTTACATTTTTCTGACCTGAGGACTTTGGCTACTTTATGACTCACTGGAACTGGAGGTTTCCTCATTTTTCCTCCCATCTATCCTTTTATTCATAAAGAGATCAGTACCAGGGAAACTCAAGCACATTTTCCAGGTCCTGGCTGATTTGCTTGATTTCGTTCCAAGCTCTACAGGTGGATGAAACCCCCAAAGGGCTTCAGAAGAGAGCCCTAGTGTGTTCCAGCCTGATCCCCATAATAAGTGACCAAAGGACCAGGGTTCCAAAGCACACTGCAGGAACACTTTCCTACAGTTTAAGTCCCTAGCCCCAGGTGATACAAGAAATCTATGTCAGAGCTTAAAAAACAACCCAGATGTCTTAGCTGTTCTTCCTCAACCTGAGACATCAAACAGCTTTCACTACCAATGTGCAGTCATTGATTGCTGGGATTTTTATGTTACTCTTTAAAATTATTGGCCACTGCACATTGGAATCTCTATTTTTAGAACTAATGTTTCTAACGATAAATTCAGAAAATATTTTGTTAGTGTGCTATTGTCAGAGCTATCAGTCTAAAACTTGTGCTGATTTGGCACTGTGTGGCTAGCCTGGCTCTGTCTTCAAAGCCATCTTTTGTGTCAGACAGCAATCGCTGTAAGGGAAGTATGTACAGCTACAGCTTTCACCAAGACTTCGACAGCTCTGAGTCTGGGGACTGAGGGGGCAATGCGTAGGTCTTATGATCTTCCTCATCTCATTGGAAAAGGTCACAGAAGTCATCAGATTGACTGCAGAACATTCCCTCAGAGCAATGCACCTTTTGTACTGCAGAGCTGCTACTATTTTTGAAGTTGTGGTCCATGTGGAACACAAATCTTTCTTTAGAATCTATATCAATGCATTAGCAATACCCTCAGGGGACAGGGAGAGGCTTCCTGTTCAGTGCAGTATTTCAACAAAATATTCGAACTCAGAGTAATGTAAAACAGGCAAGAAAAACCATTTCTGGGTTTTCTTCCTTCTTTCCAAAAGCAAGTCAAGGACAAAGTAAGGCATGGGGATTCTTGACTATAGTAAATGAATGCTTTTTTTTTTTTTTTTTTTTTTTTTTTTACCCTATAAGGAGGTAATAGTAAGAAAAAGATCAATGGAGTGGAGTAGAATTTGTGGATTCTTTCTACATTACAAAAAACAATGGGCTAAAATGGAGAGGGAAGGATGGTGCGGTAGGGATGGCACAGAAGACCATAATCTGTGAGTTTTGGAGGGGAGCTTTGAATGTCCCATGTCCTGTGCTTCTACCACACAGACCTTACACAAAATTTGTGCCCACAAAATGAACCACCTGTGCATAGTGAAGCATAAAGGATTTTAGACAGTATATATTACCCTTGTTCAACAATTATTTGCAAAGCAGCCATCTGCCTAACAGGTAAATGCACTAATAACAGTGAATAGGGATAGAAAATGGTTCCCCAATTCTTTTATGTGAGTTATAAATGGAAAATCTGCTGAAAACATGCAGTCAGAGATGTTCACAAAGTAGTTTCTTCCATAGTCTCAGGAAACAATTTGCGATCACAAATATTTTCCTGTTCACCTGTGTCCTGAAGAAATACCTTATGAAGAGGTAGATCAACCCTCATCCTGCATGGGACTCTGCTGTGCTTCACAGTAGGTTTGGTGGCAAGCATGCCTGCTACAGACATGTGTCTTGCCTTCAGTTTATGCTGCTGGTATCTGGGTGATGAAACAAGTCACAGTACTGCCAGCAGGGTGCCTGGCATTGCACATGAAAGAAGAAAACTTCACAGAGGCCTGATTTTGTAATGACATCACATAATAATCATGAGTGACTGTCAAGAGTGACTACTTAGTTCAATTATCTTTCTCGTGATTACTGAATAACAGCTATGAAGTTATCTCCCAAGGCTCAGTAAGGCTGAACTTTGTTATGAGGCTTGACTGACCATTAATATGTGAATACTTGGAGTGAAATACCCAATATGGAAGAAAAAAGACCGTCAAACAAATTATTTTTACTGCCTCAAACTTTCTCACTGGTTTTAGGTTATAAAATTATGACCTGTATTTAAAGAATTTATAGTTAATATAACTGCATTAGACACCTACGTGTAAAGAAACTAGAAAAAAAAAGAAAAGAAAAATATTACCTCTTCTGACATCCGTGGCTTTTCCATGGACTCCAAATATGGGTATGTCACCTAATCAGACATTGTGTCATTAGTTATTCTATTTTTGCTTCCACTTTTGTTTGTTTCTTGTTTGTATCATGAGCTTCTGGGAAGCAGAGACTTTGTGTTTTGATGATTTCAGTAGATGCATCAGATGCACAGTCTAGTGTGAATCTTCAGGCATGACCAGAAATG
Source organism: Aythya fuligula (assembly GCF_009819795.1). Taxonomy (NCBI): domain Eukaryota; kingdom Metazoa; phylum Chordata; class Aves; order Anseriformes; family Anatidae; genus Aythya; species Aythya fuligula. Next base: position 102,509,351 of record NC_045561.1, on the reverse strand, counting down.
TAACAAATAATAGCAATTGATTACTAGTCATTGGTTTTCTTCATTGTTTTAAGTTATGTGAAAACATACAGTAAAAAAACATGTTAAAATGTTGAAGCACTGCAAATGGACACAGAGTATGTTCTAACAATATCAGGATAAGCCAAGGCTGTTGCTGAGTACTTCTTAATTAACTAAATGAAGCATACACAGCCAGTAAAGATCTAACTTTTGCAAAGCAAATAAGCTAGGACTTTTATGGATGCCAATAAAATGAATGTTGTCTGGGACATATTCATTAGCTGAGTGGAAGATGTCTGTAGAGGCTATGGTCTAGAAAGTTGGTGGATTTAATGACATGGACACGGAGGATTGCATATTAAAGTGAGTGGAGCTGGTAAAATAAAAAGAAGTAGCACTTCTATATGAATATGTTTCGTTAAACCATCGGTATACTGCATGGATTTTTACTCTCTCCTGGTGTACATTAGCCAAAGTCTGACTAATGCTAGTGGGTATACCCATTCATATGCAGAATAGTAAGAGTGTGATGCTCTTCCTCATAGCAGATAGGAGGTAGGGTAGGTAGGAAATCTTAGATAGGGTAGATAAGGAAATCTTATCTGGATGTATATTGTTTGTGTGAAAATGAAGGAAAGCATTTGTGAAACAGCAAACTCTTAGGTATGTCTAATATGCTTTCTTTACTGTTTGTGATTGTATGAATGCACAAGAAAAATTAAAGCTCTTACCTCTTCAGCTGTGGTTTATTCCTGTGCTGACTGCATTCTCCTGGTGGTTCTGAAACCTCTTCATGATGCTAAAGCTGGGGAAGGAAGGGGAGAAGGACTGAAGTTTCTGCAGAACGACAAAAATCTGCAGAAACAGAAAAATGGTAGCCTGGTAAAGAGCAGTGTTATGTACATACAACTCAGTGTCACTTCAGCGTCATGTGTGTCCCTGCTCTTCGGTCAGACCGTGAGGTGGCTGGTTACCTATCCTTTACTTTCTATTTTTTTGAAACCCCTATAGTGTCCAGGAATGATGTGGTGACTGAAGTGATTCCTCTAGGGGATAGCTGCTTTCTGAATTTGACAGCTATTAGAGTGATACATGAAAGACTGTGTGACTCAATGTGATCCAGAAGCTATGCAGCAATTGTGCTGAAATAATAATTATGTCTGGCTCTTGTCACTTCTTTCTGGCTCATAGATCTCCTCTTACTTTGCAGAGGGTAGAATATCTTTGCTTCTTTTTACTATTTTGTTGAAGGTAAAGTAAACCAGAGCCAGGAACAGAACCAACATTCCACAAATTTCAGTCCACCACCACCTTTTACTACTCCCAAGCTGTTGGCTCATGTTTTAGGTTGACGAGGATCTGCTGGCCTGGAGACTTCAGTGCTTCCAGTTATCTGGTGCCTAACATTTCATGGTAGAAAGGTATTTTGGCATACCATTGTGTAATCACCCAACTTGTCTCCAGATAGAAAAAGGCTAAAGAAAGCTCAAGATGATCAAGCAAGGTCAATTTATGGGTAATCAATCACTGACAGATGTGGTGTGCTTAGAAAAGAGGTACATCTACATACAAGGATTCTACAACAAATATGCATATAAAATGCATTTAGATGCTGGAATAGTCCAGTATATGATAAGAATTAATCACCTACTTACTTACTTAATTAATTTGATTTCCCTTTGGCAAATTCTAGTGTAAATGCCCAATGCCTGACAAAATTTGAGGATTATTGAGAAACTAACAAAACATTCTGCACTGTGACATCATTCATTCATTTATCTATCTATCTATCTATCTATCTATCTATCTATCTATCTATCTATTTTTACTGATTTCCCAGCTGAAATGTGCAGACCTGTGAAACAATTAAATGGATATTAAATACTTCTCTCAGTTCTTATCTGGGAAGTATTGTACCTAGGGCGTCAACAAATCACTGTTTCCTACTTTTGATGCCAAAAGGGTGGCTTGTTCAGCTTAAATTTTCCATCACACAAACAGTAGTACTATGTATCCAAGAAGAAGAAAAAGAAGCAAATAGTTACACCTACTCTAGTATTGCAAATATACACTGGCCTTTTGCAGCTCCATAGCTGTTCCATTACCTGTAATCAGAGTGCTAAGATGAATCTTTCTTTTTATCTGGGTTGATAAATTGTGATGACAATTGTATAATATTCTGAAAAATTAGAATGTTTTAGTCACTGTAGCTGCTGCAGTGTAGATTTAGGATCTGCTACTGAAATTATACTGTGCACATGAGTAAATGCTCTCTCGGTGTGACTCAGTTGCTAACTGTTTAGCTCTGATAACCCTAATATTTACAGTTTCAGAGCCTTTCTGGGATCTGTTATTTTTACACTGGCACATGCAAAACTTCTTGAATAAATCTTGTCTGCAGATATAAGAGACACTCTTCAGCCTGTCTACAGTCAGTGTCCAGTTTGACAGCTGTGGCCACTCTTTCCCCCTGCACGAACTGAGGCTCAGGACATGACAGCAGTAAGTAACATCGCCTTCCCAGCTTTTTTAAAAGTTAGATTCTCTAGAAGCTGTGAGATTTGAAGCTATTTTGATATTAGCTTCCTGGATATGGTCATATTGCCCACCAGTATCAGTGGAAATGAACCTACAGAGAACTGTAAGGCTGTGACTGCTATATTTGGAAAAGACCCTGCAAATATGACTAATGATATTTTGTCATGAAGAATTAAAAGTGTAGAAGCCTCTTATTGTGTTTCATGTAACACAGTCATTTCTCCAGACTGCTGATTTAAGAAGAAAAGCTTATCCTTCTTCCCTCTTCTCAGCCTCTGAGGAATTCATATTCATTTTTAGTTAACAGTTGAAGCACCAGTGCAAATATGAGTTGTGTGTCTCCATCTATCAAGACAGAAATACCTGTCCTCTGCTCTATCCTGCAGATTACTGTATTTTATGAGAGGCAGAGCTAAATTTAACATCCAAGGTGTTGTGAGTGGAAGACTAAACACAGGCATACAAAAACTTTATATACATGCTTTTGACAAAGGCTGATTCTCTAATAGTTTTCTGATGGAGTGGAAAATGGAAGAATTGCAGCTCTGCAGTTGGAAAAAAGTCCCACTCAAATCATGACAGAGACCACTGATGTGCTGATCACACAAACAACTATCACAGAATCACAGAATCATATTTCTTCATGCTTCAGATGCCTCTTTTCATCTTAACTGAAGGCAAAAAAAGTAATTGTAAAAGACTTGCAGAAAATCAGATCTTCCAAATCTGTATGCATACCTTGGCCAGATAAATGGACTATCATTCCAGAACAAGTTTTCTTCTGAAGGCAGCAGGTGAGATTTCCAGTGGGATTTCTTCAGTGACTTTCTTGGAAAGGTGACATTTTGGTCATAAATATTCTTTCTTTCTTTTTTTTTTTTTTTTTTTTTTTTTTTTTTTTTTTTTTTTTTAAGCAAAAACCCCCACACCATTCTGTATTCTTCAAAGCCTTGCTTCTTAATGAAACTGTTTAACACATATTGATTCTCTTGTTTCTCTCACTGACAGAGATTTTCTTGTTCTCTGAGCATGAAACAACACTGCTAGTTGCTCTAACCATGCAAGTTTGGAGAATATACTCTGACATGAGTGTACAAAGAAAGGTAGAAAGGTATGTCTCTTATTGTGCTAACTGACTTAAGAAAAGACCATTGGGCTTTTGGAAACAAATCAGATCAATGGAGTCTGAGGCCATTATTGGAGCTTCTAGCTGCAGAAGCTTTGCACCACCATAGTAGTCCAGGATGCAGGATGCATCCAGATAGCTTGGGTACTGCACTGATTTCAGTGTTGTATGGAGAAAGCCTCCCCCTCAGAGGCTGAAGAACTCTACATTAACTATTCTGAGTACAAGAGCTCTGCAATCTCCTCATTTCTTTCCTACCAACTGAATTTGTGGCTCCCCCTCTGTATGTCTGTAAAACAGAGGCCATATCTTCAGATCTCAATTTTGACACCACTTGGTAGTGTCTGTAGTCATGTCATTATTCTTTATTACAGAACATGTAACAGTTATCTCCACAACTTTCTACAGTGCTTTGCAAGTTACTGTAAGCAGTGTGAATTCTGCAATACTTTTTGACCCAGGACTGCCTACAGCTATATCTACAATTTTATGCAAGAGACTCAGATCACTGTTACATATCACACTGACCACCCTGTTGCTCTCTAATGGTTTGCAATTAGTTTGGCTAAGATATGAATCAGCAACTAATAAATATCATACATCATTCATTAGATGTTTTCCCTCCTTTATTCATCAATGATCTTCTTGTTCTTTGAAGTTTTTATATATTGTAAATAAAATATAAAACTTTTTGCCTCTTTGTATGACATAGCCATCAACCATTAGCAAACACATTATCCCTCAAAACTGGAAGAATTACATTTTCATCATCAACACACATTTAAAAATAATTGTGACTAAAATGTCCTCCTTAGTACCTTTGGGGATACATCTGCAGCTTGACCTCATCATGTCTTTTTCTATATTGAGTTAGTTTTGATGTTTTAATAGGCACAATATTACTACTTCACACTGTGACATAATATTTTGCCTTCAAATGCATACACATAGGCAACACAAGGGAATGTTTGTTATCTTCCACTTGTAAGAACAAGTGCAGTGTAAGATAAAAATGGAAGCAAAAAGCCTAGGTAGTAAAATATGTTTTCTTCCTCCTGGTTCTTCCTGATGAAACGACAGGAAAAACATACAAGTTGTTTGTTTGCTAGTTTTCCAAGCTGCCAGTATGTACAGTAGAGAGGGAAAAAAAATCAAACTTCTGACAGGTGTAGAAAGAGAGAGCTCTGAGGCAAACTTTGATTCCTCAGGGTATTTCAAAAATTTTCCTCTTGCCAGACCCAAAATAAATTTTGATCTCTATGTCCAAGAAAATAAACAGTTCTGTTGACTTGCCAGATCTCAGGGTTTGTCTTGGAGTATTTATAAGATACATATAGCTGAAAATCAGATTTTTTAGTTTTAAGAGATACCAGACTGAAACAATACAATAGTGGAAGAAAGGCAACATTGCATTATGGAAAGCAGAGGTTTTTCTTTTATGGCAGGGGTTTGACATGAACTCTTCCAGTGATGGCTGAGAGAACATGCTTGAAAAAGCATATCTCAATTATTCTTTCAACCCCTGTTCTCTTGGTTGGTGCTGTTTCCTGTCTTCTGGTCCCTTCTCAACTACCCTTTCCTTTGAAATAACTGACACTAAAAATTCCAGTCCAGACAAAATTTTCTAAATATGTGTAAACTACTACAAGGTCTGAGTTGTGTCATTTTATAGGGTAGATGAAGGAGTGATGGAAGTGAGGTGAATTTGATACTTACCTGCACAAGAAATAGTCATGGCTCTAGCATGTTGTATGTTTTGGTCATCCATTGCCCAGCTGTACCCATATGAAGAATGCTTGTTTTGGTGATGGCAAGCTGCATAGATCCTATTAACATGCCCTTTAGTGGTGCCTTGTATAGTGAAGGAATGTGCTGCTTGACTTGGAGCAGTAGTAGGATCTTTATTACAATTTGGTGGAGACCATTCAGCTCCACTTGTCTGAGCCTGCACATGTAGTGTGGCTGGGGGACCTTCCAGATGGTCATCCCCACCCCATTTGCCTTAGCTGACATGCTAGTAAGGCCATAATTGTACCCAGTGTGTTTGAAAGCTCAGTTTTGAGAAGGTAATCCTGGTTCTATCGCAAACTCTCATAAATTAAATTGAAATCAGTCACATTTATGACTGGTTGTTAAAAAGCTGTAAGTGTTATGAATTTATGACACTGTGCTCATATTCAGCTGTTCACTGCTTCTGCTTCTAGGTCTTTTTCTCCTATGTGGGATAAAATTTATATTTGTGGGTGAGATCATTATAAATCTTTTATGTACCACAAGTGCAATTTTAAATGTTTGCAGGCATGGAGAACTGTACCCATGAGATATCAACTATATTTCATGGGTTATTGCTTCATAGAACTGACAAAAAAAAGAGCTTTGCAACTAGTATACACTCACACACACTTCTTAAGTTTACATGTTTGACCTTTAAAAGCTGGTAGGCAGCATGAAATGTGTGACTTCGGAAATAAAATGCTACACGGTTCATATTTTACTTGGATGCCAGTTTGCCATGTTAATTTTTTTCTTTAGCAAAAACACCTTCTCAGAAGACTTGCCCATACCCAATCCTTCAAGGCGTCTTGCTGATTCCAATTACAATTGGACAAGTTCCTCAGTAGTAAGTGTAGTTTATGTACATCTCTGCATAAATCAGTGATGAAACACAGGCCAGCAGTGAATGTGTGGCTTGCACTTCACACAAGCCTATTGCTAAGTTCTGCAGCCTTCACACTGAACTTTCCTATCACAGTTGTTAGAGATGATGTATTCAAAGGCATGAGGTACGGAAGAATACAATTTCTGAAGAAAGATATATATATATATATGCATTTTTTTTTCTGGCTGGAAAGCTGGATAGGATGAAAAGATGATACTGGAAGTGGGTGACCTGTCAACAGATAACAAGCTGTAAGATAGGCTATAAGTGTGGTCTTGACTTCAAAGAGTGCTTGGAAGAACTATACTTTAATGGAGGACATATTGGGCTGGGAGCTGGGAAGACTGGAGTTTCTGAGCTTTGTAATTGGACTATTGGGACAAATAGTTTCACTTCTCTGTGATTCATACAGTCATGGGTTTAGTAGGGGACGAGAAGCTGGGGAAGCTTCTATCATCTTTCTATTTGCCCCTGATTGCCAATTGTCTACTGCAAACTGTGCTGGACTCTCTTCTGCTTCCTGGCCCACATCCCCACCTGGTAGCACTTACCGTGCCACGTGGAGCAGGGGACAGCCATCCTTGGTATTGCATCTCCACTGTGTAGGATACAGATCTCTGTGACATGATTTAGTGTGAACATCTACATCATCTCCATCCTGCTATTCATTTCTGTTGGCCATTTTGAAAAAAATGCACTTTTGACTTCACAAGAAGTGAAGATAATTTACTTAGATCCTTGTGTCCTCTGTGTCACTACTATGAGTTGGGGAAGCATCAGTTAGGTCCAAGGAATATTTCTTCATGATTCATCTATGAATTTCCCATGTATTATATTGGATATTTGGTATTTTCCTTGTTATTTTCCTTTGTTTAACATTCTATGCAATCTCAGCTTTTGTGATCTTTTTTTACCTCATGCTTTATATGTTGGCTGGCTTGGTTTAAGAATGATTAAGTAGGGCATGTACCATTGTTTCGAACACCTGATTTAGGTGACTGAAATTTTGATGAAGACAAGAGATGCCAAGATGGTAGTGAGAATGTTACCTTCATCAACATTAGCACATGTGCTTGTAAATGTTTTAATGCAGATGTGCTTCCTTTGAATGTTTTAGCAGCACAACGTAACTATTGAATATTCACAAAGCACAAAGTAATTTCATTCATGGTTTCTATTTTAACAAATAGGCACAACCTTCTCTAATGCAATATTCATCTAACTTCATAGCATGCATCAAAATTTATTTGGATTGTTTATGATTGATGTGGTCATACTCTTATGATTCCTTTGGGCTAGATAGAAATAGAAATGTAGGGCAGGAGTCTCCATTACTGTGCAGCTGCTTTTCTCTGCACTGTCAGCATAAACTAACGTGAAAGCTGGAGGATCTGGCTCAGCATAAATGTAATTCTGAGATGATGAAATGCTGTGGGGTACCTACATTTCTCTTCCATAGTGTTGCTGACATAACCTCAAAAGGGTACAAGAAGAGAGAAGGGAATGGGGAAGGCAAGGTAGCATCCCAGTCATGCTCATTCATGCTGTTGGTTGTGATTTTGGTTCACAGTGTCTTACAGCTAAGTGTTAACTGGAACAGTTAATTTCTGATTTGTTGGAAGGCAAATGGCCCTTTCATACAGCAGCACTAAGTTCACTGGGACTCCGATATAGCTAGTCAGTCTGCCAGATTTAGAAACTTCAGGGCCATAGGTCTGTCCTGTAAAAAGCATGGAGGTATCTGAAGGCTCATGAAAACACCCAGTGTGATAGGGACTGTGACTGCATGAACGTTTTCTGAAAAACAACAAACTTTAAGCAATTTATTCAACTATACCTGGTTTCTGGAAGTGACACAGGAATCTAATTCTCTCTTTTTTGGTGAAACTTGAATTCTTATTTGTTCATTTTTCAAAGTGGCATTTATCTGTGGGACTTAGACTGCTAAGGAGCTTAGGAGCTTCTGAAAGTGTTGACCTCCAGACGAAAGTCTTTTTTCTATCTTTCTGTAGCTGTGATCTATGTTGTCTGCAAATGTTCAGATCCCAGGATCTGTTCTCTTTCTATTTTGTAGATGATTACATGTAGAAGGGATTTAAATACTGGATCTATTTCTAAAGGGAAAGAATGGAGAAAAGAAGCAATGTTGCAATATTTTAGCAGAAGTCTGTCTTTGATTTTATGGAATGTATCTTTCACTAACTTAAACGTGTCTAAGGGAAATGGATATTGCAAGAATTCTTTTTGCTTCTTGACTGAATATTTTACATTTTGTCTCTCTGTGGTACTCTTCCTCAGTAGAACCTGAATGTTTACCTAAAAAGTTATCAAGCCCTTAATGCGACTGTGAAGGTTTAAACAAACACACAGTCAATCATTGTTTTCCTTTATGAGAGTAACCCCAATTTTTTAGTGTTTTTAAAATTTTTATTTTTTGTATAGTCTTTTAATCCTTCCAACATTCTTCAAGCCAAGGCCACCAGTGTCTGTGTGTCTGGAGGATTGTGCAATGCAGACCAAGTTTGCTGCAGCCTTTTCTTCACTTCTGAAAAAAAACACAATCCACTTAATCTGACAAGTGAAACCTTTGATTACATTACATACACAATACTACTTTTTTCTTGTTAAGACAGAGAAGGAAATAAATGCAGAAATGTGTCTGCTATATTTCCACATTAGCAATCTGCTGAAGGAAACCATGATCCTGACAGGTGCAAACACTGGACTCACAGGCTTATGGAGTCTCATGAGCCTTTCAAAAGTTTCTCACCTCACTGATCCAAAATAAACCTCAGTGCTTAGGAAAAATCAAAACAAGCAAAATGTTTTATGTAGCACAGTCTGGTACAGAAGAAAAGAACACGAAGAGAAAGAGGGTAAAAAAGGTTATTTCTGTACATTGGCCATTAATTGCAATTCCTTTATGACTCGTCTTTTGGAGTTGACCTTTCCCTGGATGTCCCCAGTGCTGGATACAGTAATAGGAGTGCTACTGTTTAACTGCTGGCTATGCCACTTGTAGTTAAAACATGAATTACCTCTCTAGCGCGTAATTTAAACTTTTATGTAATTAGCATCATGGACACTAACTCCTTAGCGTTGCTTTCTTTTAACTTAAGGACAGTTGCAGGTTTCAGTTCTTGACCATCTTTCAAGGTTTGTACCACTATGTATCCTGTAGTTTAAAAAATATCAGGAACAAATATACTGTGAAATGGAGAGATATATCATGCATATATCAGCTGAGGTGCAGCCTATCTGACTAGGATGCAAATCACCCCATGCATATCTCTCATCACCAGGTACTGGTAAAAGCAGTGTTTGAGAGATTTAGCTAACAGTAGACTAAAACAGAAACAAACGAACAAACAAACAAACAAACAAAACAAACAAACAAACAAAAAAAAACAAAAACTTGTCATGGTTTATCTTTAATGTACAATCAATGATCACCATCTTCTGCCTAAAATAAGTGCCTTTCATGCAATCCTCTGCCTCAGCCATCAGGTACAAAGATGTGAATACAAGCCTGCAGAGTCACTGTGTTTGCCAAGGTTTCCTTTCTTTCAGCACAGGCAGTGTAAAATGATGAGACTGGAAATAGTCTTCTCCTCTGGAGGGGTTTCTGAGATGTCACTTCAGCTCTGGGCACATCTAACATTATTTGTGAGAGAGATATATAAATATCTATGCCATGTATATAAACGTATACATATATATGTAAAAAAAAATCTCTAATTTATTACATACGATATACTTTTGTGACTGTTTCAGGAAGAAAAAAAGCAACACAAACAAACAATGGGACCAGCAGGCAGGAACAAATAAAAACATCTTCCTATCTAGAGTAGAATAAATTATTGCTGAATGCTGAGGTTAATGTTCACTCCGAATTGGGGCCTGCACAGCTGGGATTCTTAGTGCTGTTTGATCTGCCCTTTCAAGCTCTGATGATCCCACTAAATTGCATTTAATGGACACAGGGCTGAAGTACAAAAAAATGAGATGCCTTGTTATAAAACAATAGAGACAACTTAGCTCTTGCGCACACCTGTTCTTTGTACTTCATGAAAGCCTTTGTCCTGATGCGGAGGGGGGAAAATATGTTATGAAGTACTCCACTGGCATTGTTTGCTTGAGTTTCAGAAGCATGACTGCCTTTTTTTCAGGTAGTCAGATTTACAGTCGCTACAGTGAAAGGTGAATTTCACAAGAGGCATTTGTACTTCACTAGTCACATCAGAACAGGATGCGGCACACCTGCACACTCCATTCATAGAAAGAAAACTGTTCTAAATAATTACTATCCAAATATATTTAAGATTTCACCCATACAAACCACTGGAGGCATACACAGTCACAGTAATTTTGCAGAAGCTTCTTGTGCACTTTTATTGTCCTGGAAAATGTCACTCTAAATTCATCCCTGCTAAAAAAAATAAATAAAAAATTAATAAATTTTATACTGGTGCTCTTTGTGATAGTTTCCTGGGAAATTCATAAGAGAGGGAGATGTAAACTGAAAAATATATCCTTCCATTTCATTGAAGATTTTACTAGATTTTGCTAGATGTTGGTTTCCAAACAAGCATGGCAAACGCTACCCCTCCTCTCCCCACCCCCTTTTTTTTTCTGAAACAACTGAATGTAATTTCCATCTTCTTAGATTTATATATCTATTAATCTGTTCCTCGTTAAACCTATTTGAGGGCCCAAGATTGCTCATGACTTCCAGTTGCTGGGCCTCACCTTCTTTAAATTCTAACAAAAATAGTCCTTGATAAATCACAATCATTTTAAAGTCAATATGGTGCAATGTAAATCTGGAAAGAAAAAAGACATTTAGTTGTCATAAAAACCAGCCAGTATCTGACTCAATATAAAAAACAATGGATTATGTCCTCATTTTGATGTATAATTTAGACAACAGGAAGGGACCTGAATATAACTATCTGAAAACTTTACACATAAAAAATTTGTATTTTTCCCTATAAAAAGCAAGGAAGATGTGCAGTGTCAGTATAAAAATCTTTATACTGATGTGCTGACTGCTTTCAGTCCCAGTCACAGATATTTACTTGGACAGGGAGCAGTAAGGCTGATATTCTGTGAGGTCCATACTTATCCCTGTGACATGCATTGATTTCATGAAGATTGCGTGTGGGATTGTGGATGTTTCCTATCATAACATGCTTGATATTGCAGGTAGTCAAGAAACATTTTGAAGGCTGGCTGATGAAAAGGGCTTTTCTTCTCTGGTATTACCCATGTGGGAACAATAATTTTGGGGCACTTGAAGGATGCCAATAGTTTCTGGGACTAGCAAAAGTGACAGAACAGTACAAAGCCTACCACAGGAGAATAAGCCTATATTAATGTTTCAAGCCCACAATGGGCCATAAAGATAATCCAATCTACCTTTGGCATATTTGACCTCCTTTCCTGACTTCTCTTTCTGAATTTACTTGAATTAGTTCATGCTTCAAAACTATGAGTTATAGCTGAGTGATGATGTTAAATAAATGCCTGTGGCTTGAGAAGCCCAAGAGGTGGCCATAATGAGAAGAACGCTCCCAGACAGTCCAAGATTGGAATTGTTGAATTATTCTTCTGAATTACTCACCTGACTGCTGAGACAGAGCCAAGAGTAGGATGGTTTCCTTTGGGGTCCATTGGCTGTATGGAAACATGAGAATAAGGAACGATGCTATTGAACTTTGAATTTCAGGTCCTTAAAACTCACTCTGGAGGAGCTCTAAGGTACTTTGCCTCTCCTTCAAGGAAAGAGAGCATTAGTCTAAGTGGTGGAGTGTTTCTTCTGGGAAACTGTTAGGAAACGTGGTTAGATAATAGTCAGCAAAGGTGAAATGGGAATATAGAATTGTAGGGTAAGAGCAATTAGCTTAGCTTAGCTACTGTAGGGAGGTAATTTAATTAGATGATTCAGGGAAACATTTTTTTGTTTTTTTTTTTAATCGATGTATTAACCCTGGAATAGTAAGATTGAGCAGCAAGAACACAAAGCAAAGATTGTCAGTAACAGGTAAGTGTGTCATTCTCTATGGTGACTGGCTCTGAGGCAGGCTGAAGCTGGTGAGCTGAGAAAATTGGAAAGAGGAGGCTAATTTAAAGAAAAGAGATAGCACTGTTCCCAGTTTTATTCTTGCTTGAATTCCAAATGTCTGCAGATCATGGATTTAGTTTGGCCTATTAAATATCTACGCTTGAAATCTGTATTGAGATCCAAATCACTGCTGAATTTATGATTCACAGAAGGAAAGAGATTAGATTCAGATCACTGATCACCAGAGTGTTTGCCACAGAGAAAGTCCAGGTGTGTTTACTTTTTTCCTTAATTTATTAAGCTTTACCTATTTCTTCCAAATAACCTACCCTTAAAGGTGATTAGATACCACAGCTATGAGAACAATAAGATGCTCTAGACTGATGTTTTCTGAGTGACTGTCTTTAAGACAGCAGTTGCTTTGTAAAGTCAGCAGGCTTGCTTCATACCTGACCCCAGGCCCCTGTAAGTAACAAAGAAATTGTCTGGTATTGCAATTGTCTGGTAAATGTGCAGAATGCCCTGAGAGAAATGTTGAGTGTTGTCAATGGGATACAGAACCAAAAGCTTTGTGAAATGTTTATCTGATTTATTTTTTTCTCTCTAGGAAATCTCTTTGATTCCACCTGCCATTTGTGTTTTGACTGTCATGTTTAGAAACTTTATATGAAAATGGCCCTAACAGGCCTCAGATGCTAAGAATGGTAGGTGACTTAATGGAGCTCTATTTTTTGCCTTTAAGGATTGTGTCTTCTAATTTCCTATCCTAAGCACTTCGGGATGGGGTTTCCTCCAAATTAGAACAGCAAGTGTGTGCAGAGGCTGCTGGTCTGAAAGCTTGCTCTGGTCTGAGAGCAGAGCAGCAGTGCCTCTGGAGTGCCTTCATGGAAAAGACTGGGAATTACAGAGGGCTGGGAGTCAGGGCTGCAGAGACCTGTGCTTTCCTGTGTATTTGGAGAGCTCCCTTGAGAAATGGAGGTGACAGAAGATTACTGAGCTACTCTGCTCTTATACTGTTAATAACCACTTTCTAATGGAGGGGCTGTTTTAATGCACTAGTTTATCTGATTTATATAAAAAATAGGAATAGAAGAATTTAATAAACAACAATGGTATAATACTATAATAATAGTATAATAAATAACAATAGTTTTACTACAAATACATGTAACTTTATGTAAACAATCTGAATCAGTGTAATTATGGTAGTTATGGGGAGTAGTTGGTAGTATGGGGATTGTTAATGTTATCTAACTAAAAGAATGCAAAAGTACTAATCTGAATAGAGACCAACGTACTCTGAAATATTTTTAATACAAGGGAAGGGAGGGTCTGTTTAATGGGGAGAAGGATGGTCTTGGCATTGTCCATATCCCCACACAGATTTACTCTGTGACCTTCCCTACTCATCAAGGTGAAGATTTTCAAACACAGATGAATGCTTATGTCCATTTTTTTGCCATTTAATAAAAAGGGCTTGATTTTCAGAATATCTGTGTCTCCGCCACCTCCTAATTCCGGTACAAATCATGGTTACGTGCAACTGAGGTGAATTTGGCAGCCGGGACTGTAATTACCCTTCATCCTTCCCACTCTGTGATGTTAGTGGTGTTCTCTGGGTTTACTGAGCAAAATTCCACTCTTGGCTGAGCTCCTCAGGTTAATATTTTCAAAGACACCTATAGGGAAATAATGTCCAAATCAGTAGGATCTTGGTGGGTTATTCCCTTGGTTTCCTTTGGAAAAAAAAAGGGGAGGCTGGATCTGCTGACTTTGGCCATTTAAATAGACAGTGGAATTTAGTTCCACTGTGCATGAAATCTTTACCATATCTTACTCAGATCCCAGAGCTGAAATATTCGCGGAGCGGTGATGTCATGTTAATGATGATAGTATAACTACGATGTGATTTAATCAAGAGAAGAAACATGGTTTATTACCCTAACTATAGAAGCCTGTATTATGCTAAATGCATTTCCACACAGCAGTAGGTGGAAATTTTTTTCCTTTACCTTTTGTGTTTACATTCCAAAGGAAAGAAACTTCTTATTTTTCCAGAACTAGGAGCGCCCCTATTCTACAAACAAATCACCAGTTTTTAGGACTCCTTTAAAATGAAAGAATTGGCAGGGGAAGAACTAAATGCCCAAGCACAAGGCCAGTGTGGCGATGCATGATCTGAGTCATATGATGACGACTCTCAGGTGAAGGTTGCTGCTGCTCAGATGACATCATGGAATGGGATGTAGAAACAGAAACAGTGTCTTTGTGCTAACTGTCTATGGGTAGTTTCCTTCTTATTCTTCTTCTAAATGGAAGACAACATTTCTCTGCATCCCCATGGGATCTCTAATTCAAGAGTAGAATTTGATGCCCATTAAGGATAAGACTGTCCTGCATTTATGGCTGTGTGGAAGTGAACATACAAGCCGGTGTTACAGAGCAGTTCATGCAGGGTAACTCATCACCCAACTGCCAGTTTGTGTGCTCACACCCTATGACAATGAAAGGTAATTCAAGGTAGCTAACTTTAAAGGAGACAAGGCAGTCCTTGGATTTTAGATCTCTAAAGGAAGAAAAGATTTTTTTTGCATTGCTTTAAATATGATATATGCTTTTTACAGTGTGAATAACATTCTTTAATATCTATATTTAGTGTAGCAACTACAATAAAACTGACTCTGGAACATAAGCCTAGAGAGCGTCTGTTTCTTTCTGTTGGAAAGCCTAACCGTGATAGTTCTGTTTCTTTCATAGGATATTTTTCAGCTTTCTTTGCAAAACTTTTTGTTTCCCATGAAGGGTTTTGTCTGTGTTTGCATCTATCACTGGAGCTTGTACAAACTTGGAAGTACTTTCACAATATGCCAGCAGTCATTTTCCTTTCAGTTCTGTCCATTTCTAGAAGAAAGAAAGAAAGTTGGCATGCTGTGGGGCTTGAATACAGTATGTTTCCTCTTGTCATACTGTTCCAGCAGTCAGGCAAAGATCACACATTTTTCCCCCCTCAGATGGCTATAAAACATTTTACATCAGAAGTTTTCAGGTAACTATCTGTCACTAACCCAACACACAAGCAGCATGATTTATCTTAGTGAACAGAGCTGGCTTAAAAATATTCATGAGTCGGTGAACATTTAGAGCTCGATCTAAAAATGTTGCATGCAGGAAAAAAAGGAGAGCGTTTAATAGAAGCTTCAGGCTTTAATCTCTCTCGGCTTTACAGACATGCTAGCATATGGATTCACATGTGTCTGCCATGTGGTAGAGTTTGTACTTCTCAGAATCCAAAGCAAATAACATTTTAAGCTTTCTTTTTAAGGGGAAAGAAGGGACAAAACATACTAATAACTCCTACAATTGAAGAAGAAAAAGCTCAGACTACTCAATCTATGTAAATAGAGAGTGATATCAAAATCTCCCACTTGGGATGTTCAAATGTATAAGGGTTCCCATGCACGGGCACTGAAAATAGAGAGGTGAGGCCAGGTGACGCTTGAATGTGAAGCCTCTGGGGCAGGAGATCTGGAAATGGAAGATGAATATTGATAGGCAGTAGGTTGCTCTGCCGACAAGGAGAAGACAGGTGCCTGGAAGGGCCCATCGCTCAGCATGGGAAGGCATGCTGCACCAGCTGGAGAGGGCAGCCGCGGCCCTCTGCAGAGTTATCCTAAGCATCCTCCCCAAAACTGTGCAGGGTTGAGCTCCATTAACTTAGGGCAGAGAGTAAATGGCAAATCCCCGTCTGGTACATATATAAATATAGCAGTCAGCTCAGAGCAGGTGGACTTTTTGGCTTTCAGGCGGAATGGGCCTGATGGGTCTGATTGCAGGATTGGTTGTCCTTTGTAAAGAATTTATTTAGAACTTTTTTTTTTTTTTTTTTTTTTTTTGGTAATGCTTTATTATTTAAATGTTCCCTGTGTATACTGGAAGAAGAAAACAAACAAAACACACTTCAGTGTTGTTCTTCCAGTGATTCGGATATGGAAAATGCACTTAATTTGATTACTCTCCACTATTCAAAAATCCCAGACAATATATTGGTTCCAAAACAAATTACCCTTAGGGATTTTTTTAGGTTATAATACACAGGGTGTTCCTATATCTATAGCAGAATGGTTATTAAAAATAAATCAGATTCTTAATAATGGAATCATTCCCTTGAGTACAAGAACAGAATGGCATTTGTTCATCAAAGGACATATCTTTCTGTCAAATCTGAGATTCAGAAACTTCTAATGAAACTCACAGTGCGACCACTTCCTCCATCTCCTCCCGCCCCAGAGGCAAAATCTAGTTAGCTTCTGGGAAGTTAGGGGGAGGTGGATTTACACCAACAATGACAGCAGGCATGGTGGTTTGATAGGTGACCACCCTACCAGTCCACTCCGATTGCATGACAGCTGCCTGTAGTCAGCCATGCACTTCTAGGTATAGATAGATGCATTTTCCTGGCGGGACCCTGCAGACAGCCGCATTCTTCCAGTCGGGTGCTATAGTCAGCTCGCTTTCAGTGGCTTATATTGTAATCAGCCACATTCTTATATTAATATGTTATAGCCCTTCCTCCTTGGGGCTGTATGTTGCCCTCCCAAAGTCATTTGCTGTAGTCAATCAGGCAGGCACAGCCTGATATAGGTGTATGAAGGAAACAGCAGTTTTTACTGTGAGAGAAGCACATATGCTGCAGGCCATTGTAGCACTGTAACCTCATGCATTACCAGACCACTTTCCTTTAAAGTATAACATGGAGTCATATGGCATAGCCATATGCTGGCTTCCACAGGTTTTCACTGAAGTCACTTTACTAGCAAGGACTGTGCTGTAAATTCCCGGGGGCCTCTTCTCTATCCAGTGAGCTGAAGTGTCACACTTGATTTGGTGTTTGTCCCTAAGGTATGACTCCCTTATTCACCTGTGTACTGGGAGCTGTGTAGATTTTGCCTAATGAACAGCTAAGACCTCTTAAAGTTTCTCAGAACTTTCACATTAACCTAATTCCCCTCTATCCTGCACCTTATTCTCCAAATCTTATTTTAATTACACAAACTGTCACTAAAAGAAAAAGATGGAAAAAGCCTGGCCAGGATGGGGAAAAGCTACAAACTTCACTGGCCTCAAAATTTTAATAAGCTTATTAGTATGTGGAAATGCCAACTCAGAGTGTGCTGAGTGCCGACAATCACGTATGATTCATTAGGTTGTCTTGCTTTACATAGCAGTGGTGGTTTTACCCTGTTGTGAAGCTAAAATCCACCACAACTGTTGTCTTACTCCGCCTCCTCAAAGGAAGAGGGGGAGGAGAAAAGATGATGGAAAGGGCTCAAGGGCTGAGATAAGGACAGGGAGGTCACTCACCAGTTATCGTCATGGACAAAATAGACAGCATAGGGAGATTGATATAATTTATTGCCTATCACTAGCAGACTAGAATGGTGAGAAACCAAAAGCAAACTAAAACCACCTTCCACCCACCCACCCTCCTCTACCTCCTCCCCCCAAGCAGCACAGGGGAACAGGCAACAAGGGCTGTGGTCAGTCCCTAAAGCTTCATCTCTGCTGTTCCTTCAGGGCCACTCTCTGCCCCTGCTCCACATGGGGAGCCTGAGGGGGCTGCCCACTGGCAGCAGCTCTTCAAGACCTGCTCCCACACAGCCACGGGGTCCATCCCCCAGGAGCAAACTGCTCCAGCACAGGTCCCCCACAGGTGGCAGCTCCCCCAGACCCCCTGCTCCTGCGTGGGCTCCTCTCCATGGGCTGCAGCTCCGGCCTGGGGCCTGCTCCTGCGGGGGCTCCTCCATGGGACGCAGCCTCCTCCAGGCCACATCCACCTGCTCCACCAGGGGCTCCTCCACGGGGGGCTGCAGTGTGGAGATCTGCTCCATGTGGGACCCATGGGCTGCAGGGGGACAGCCTGCTCCACCAGGGGCCTCTCCACAGGCTGCAGGGGAACTGCTGCTGCCTGCCTGGAGCACCTCCTGCCCTCCTGCTGCGCTGACCTTGGGGGCTGCAGGGCTGCTTCTCTCACATTTCTCACTCCTCTCTCCCAGCTGCAGTTGCACAGCAGTTTTTCCCCTTCCTTAAATCTGCTCTTCCAGAGGCCCACCCAGCATCACTCCCTGGCTCGGGTCTGGCCAGCAGCGGGTCCCTTTTGGAGCCGTCTGGAGCTGGCTCTGATCTGACATGGGGCAGCTGCTGGGCTGTGCTCACAGAGGCCACCCCTGCAGCCCCCCTGTTACCAAGCCCTCACCACGTAAACCCAATACAATAGTCAGGCATTTCCTACAAAAAGCTAAGAGGTTTGGAATAAAACACTTTTTTTTTTTTTTTTTTTTTTTTTTTAATATCATATTTTTTAATTTGTTTTACCACATGGATTGACAAATGTATGGTGGATTGTCTGTCAGGCTGCAAGAGCAGTGGACAACTTTGTATCTTCCTGTATGTACCTATAACAGATCAACCACTCTAGAAGAACCCACAGAAGCCAAATGTCTGTTAGGGATAGCAATTAGATCTCAAGATATATCAGGTATTGTCTGGAATGCTTCTGTCCTTGCACTGGTCTAATATAAGGACATGAAAAATATGAGAGAACTGTTGGAAATAATTTTGTTTCATTTCTGTTTCCATTTCATCTCCTACTAATACAGTCAGCTATTACCCTTTAGTCAACCATCACTCTTTTCATTAATGTTGCACTTAGGTCATCACTTGCTTCCTTTGAGATGCCAGTAACAGTAAATTGTGGGACCGCAGCCATTCCTTTCTGCACACCACAATGAACTCATTTTGTTTACACTTTTTTTTGTATAGGAAAAGAACTTAGTCTATATTTTGTTACATGTTTAGCATCAGATAACTTTTTATACTATATAAATTACCATAAATAACAATTACCATGTATAACACAAATAATAACATAATTACCATACATAACAATTACTGCAACTAAAAGATGATGGTCCTTTGAATCAGTAATACATCCAAATGACCATTATTTGGTGTCACCTCTAATGACACAAACTGTTGCCTTTGGAATGCTGTGAGAGAGAAGCTGTCTTCTCTATATGGATAACAAGACAAGGTCATCATCAAGTATGATCATTAAAGTCTCCCAGAAGTATTTGTTATGGGAGTAGGGGTGAAGTGCCTGGATTTGCTCCAAATTTCTGTGTATGTCATTTTGATTTGCTTCCCCAAACTCCTTTTGTGGTTTTGATAACATCTTTGATATCATCTTTTATTGTTACACAAGTTTTGTGAGGTTGTTGGTTAAGAATTGTTAAACATTCAATACATGTAAATAAAGAGCCTGGTGTTGTGCATTTTTTGGAACCTGGAGATCTACTGGAGTTGAAAGGTGTTACCTAATTGTAAGCTCACTGTCACAAATAAAGTAACAGTCAAAGTTTTCCCTTGTTTACACACTGTGCGTCTTCACCATAGTTGCATGTAGTGCAAATCGAAGCAGAATCTGGTTCATTAATTCTAATTCTGTTCTGGCTGGACAAACAGACGATTCACCCAGATGGAATTGTGATTGCATATAAAAGAAGTGCTTTACATATTTTCTAAGTATCATTAAGACGCTTATTTGGGCTGCAGTCTAGGAGCATCTCAGAACACAACCCCAATGACATTGCAGCTGTTGCGCTTGGGCATTAAAAAGGCAGTCTTTCCTTCCATTGTAATCATTTAAAAATTACCAGTCATGTGCAGACTCTAAGAGCTTGACCCTCAACCCATGCAAGTGGGGATGGGAGTCAGGGCACGTCTTTCCATCAGAGTGTGCATGCTTTGAATCCCTGTGTAGATTTTGAATGCCTGGCCACTGACACCAGGTAGTAGACTGTTTACTGAAATAATCCTAAGCAGTTAATAACTGAGGACTGCTGTCATGATAGCAAGCACTGCATAGGTGTGAAAAGGGGCTTTTTGAGCACTTCTGTTAGAGTAAGGTTAGAATTCCTTTTCTCAAGTGAAACAAGGCAACTCTTTGGCACTGTTAGCATTGGGACAACTACCACCACAGTCTTCCTTGCTGCTACAACCATTTAACTCTGCAGGAATAGCACAATGGTTAATCTGATTCATTACAATATGTGAGTGTCTCTGTGTTGGACGGGTAACATCTCTCTTCCTACAAACAGCAATGCTGTAGGAGTGTAATCTTATCTTACATTACGCTCCAAGCAGCATTCCCTTTTGCCACGCGCTGTATCTGTTAAGCATTGGCTCCTTCCACAAATTTGTCAGCCCTATTTTTGTCACAGAGGGGGGTCCCATTCTGATATTGCTCCAATTGAGTGTTGCACAACTGTTGAACATGTCTGAGGGCTGTGCTGTTCCTGGCAGTACAGCCCTGGTTGCAGTCAAGCCCCGGGAAAGACATTTCGCACTCTGTCTTCACGTGTGGGCTTCTGCTCAAAGGATGTAGCACACTATGTGGACATTGCTAAATTGTCAGAGAGTTCCCTGGGTTTTATTTTAGCCCATGCTGTTTTCACTGGATTTTGTTGTGCAGGCCTATGTAAGAAATTATATTCATTATAATGGAATGTTATATGCCCCACTATGTTCCATTATTGTGGAAAACAATGTTAGAGGAAAGCTGTTCACCTGATCAGGATGTGAGTTCATGCAGCACCTCACATCAGATGGCAGAACTGTCGCAATAGCTCGATAATAATAGGCAGCAAATTCTCAGGTTTATGCAGTTTCTGTCTCATACCACATTGCCATCTGTCATACGATCACAATAAAACTCAGGTTTGAAATGACCTTAGGAAATCATTTAGTATAGCCTCTGCTTCAAAGTTTTTGTTGCCACCTACTACAGAAAGGACATTCACAACAACAGAGTGGATCTGAAATAGTTTTGGCATCTTCAGTGGTGAGGTTTTGTCTCCCGTTGTGATGCTTGGCAGTAGATTAGTGGGCAGTGGGTTAGTTCTCCTGCAGGAATTAGTAGTCTTTAAAAGAGCCTCAGCAGACACAAAACATCTCTGCAAATGACTGAATATCCAGAAGACAGACTGGTTATAAACACACATACAAAAGCCTACCACTAATGTGGAAAAAGAATCTGGAATTATTCTTGGGCAAGTTCTTCATAATGATGTGCAATATTTTAGGAAGTGAATATCAGCATCTACAAAATCATTCCCTTTCTAACCTGTCTTGATGCAGCTGGATTTTCTTCTGAGATACTCGTCTGTTTGGATGAGTTGTTTCAGTTCTGTCTCAAATATTTACTGCATTTGATAAGGGTGAGAAAGTACCCTTCACTGTGGGAAGAAAAATGTAAGCATTGTGAAGAAAAAAACTGTAGATGACTGTTATTGTTAGAAAAACTGACCTTTTAATTTTTCAGTTTGTCGTGGGATATAAGGTTTATTGAACATCACAGAAAAATGCTGTAAGTGCACAGATATTTCGTATGTCCATATGAACACACTGCTGAGTTAATTGGTTAAAAAAAATTCCATCCATGTCTTTTATATGCACAGTATGCATGTATTCCTTCTTTCCTTTCTTCTTCATCAGTTTTCAATTGAGACAATGCCTTTAGGATCTCTCTTAGATTGCCAGAGAACACTGGAAAACAGATGAATCCTTAGCATAGAGGCCTAAAATCAGTCTGGTTGCTTTAATTATGTAGTTTTGTCTTGTACTGGTAGAGTGATCCACGGACAAAGTAGTGAATTGAGGTTTATAACCTCACCTCTGCTGATGAACTTCTCTATGGCCTTCACCACTTTGCTTCTCAGTTTTGTCTCTTTCTGGGTAAGGTACAATGAAATCTGTGGAGAAATGCTATTTGAGGAAAAAAAAATCTTCGTCATCGAAAAACCTTGAGACATGAAGTAATAAGAAGTAACGCAAGGTTTTAAGTATGAACTGGAACACTTAGAATTTTGTATGTTTGAATCTGGTAGCATTCATCTTGAATCAGATCTTCAGTACAAGTGGTATAGGATATACAACTTTAAAAACTGCTGGAGAAGAATATGTTTCCCAGAAAGTGACTGACCAGCATGGGCACACACAACATACCTAATGTCAGTGGTTTCTGAGCTCTGTTATGCCTCACCTTTAACAGTAGTAATTTGTTCAAGACAACCAACCACTCTTTCTGTCTTTGTTTGTCTTCCTACAGATAATAATATCATGTTCTGAACACAGCTGGAACCTGAATGGTACTAAGAGGAGAGGCCATTTTATTATAGCCATAATGTTCTTGAAGGTCGTTCCCTTGTTTCCATTTCAAGGATCCTACTGTTCTGTAAAAATTTAATCTTATCATATCATTGAAAATGATCATCATTTAAAAAAAAAAAAAAAAAAAAGGAATTCTATAACAAGGAAAGCAGTTTATTTATTTAATGAATAATGCTTTGGTGTTTCTTTCTTTTGGACTTCTGTCATGGGAAAATTCTTTCTGAAGCAAGCTGAAAAGTATGAAGCAGAGATCCGTGTAATTAACTGTCTGGGCTGCATGCAAGTATGATGGTGTTGGTGTCACGTATGATGTGATGATATTGAACTACACTAATTGTTGCTAATGGGAGAAAGGGTGGCTAGACACATTGCTTCTCTCCTGGGAAAATCCTCCCATGGTTCTCTTTAGTTACAGCAAGGTGACCACTGCTGCTTCTAGGGAGCTACTTAATGCTTGGCTGCATAGTCATCATATTGGTCTTTCTGGAGACAACAAAAAGCTTTTTTCTCTAACTAAAAATGATTTCCATGTGCAAGGAATATGTAATCAAGGACATATGTCTGCAGAGGCCTGTTGTTTTTTGTCTGGTGTGCCTGCATACTGATTTAAAGTCAAATTCTGCAACCTTATATCAATACGAGCCCATTGTCTCCAGAGATTGAGAACAGAGTTTGGCTGTAGCGCTGACGAGGTCTACCACAAACCATGTAATTCCAGTGTATGTATGATGTGTGACTTGTAAACTTGTTCTCTGTAGAGTAAGTGGTTTGTATGTCTCTTATGGAGACACAGTAAAGAATTCCAGCACTGGGGCTGAACTTCATTCTATTTAAATTGCCCTCCTGCATTTACAAACAACTGAGTTTCCCTTGCCCACTTCTGTATAAACAATGATTGTGGTATAAATAACCTTGAATAGTTTGTAGACTGTCTGTGGTGGGGTGAGTGAGAGGTCAGAAAGGGGCTGAGAGAAAGCACTATCCAAATAGGATAAAGGACATTTAACAAAAGCTGTATGTTTAAAAAAATAATAAAAAAAATCCCATTCAGTGTTAGTGTAAACTACCCTTCCCTAAAGAAGGGAGCAATATGTGAATTCCAAATCTGGGCTGTGGATTTAGCAGCTTTCCAGTTAGGAACTCTTTCTTGAAAAGTCAGTCTGTGATGCTTTTTTCAATCGAAGTGGTTTTAAAGAGTTTGAAATCCAAATTATAAGTAGCATTTGCTCTTGTATTCTAAACATCTGTCCAGTTTAGGAATGTCATTGGGTTTTGGCAATTCAATCTTATTTTGTGTGTGGAGCTTGAAAGAGTAGCACCACTCTTTCTTCAGTGCAGTTGTCTGGTTTTAGGGATTTCCAGGTAGAATACCGTCCTGGAAGTATTTTATATTTTATATTTTATATTTTATATTTTATATTTTATATTTTATATTTTATATTTTATATTTTATATTTTATATTTTATATTTTATATTTTATATTTTATATTTTATATTTTATATTTTATATTTTATATTTTATATTTTATTTTATTATTTTATTTTATTATTTTATTTTACTTTGTTTTGTTTTGTTTTACTGAAAGAAGGCAAGGATACAAAAGGAATAAGAAAAGCATAAGATATGTTTCTGATTTCTGCAACATCCACAGACAGTGCAGAAATTGCTTGCCATTTCAGTCGTATTTCAGTTTCCTATTTTCTTAAGATAAAATTGTCAGTGTATTTGAAAAAAAAATCTGATTTATCATAATGATTGCTGTAATATTACAAACTGTGCTTTCTCAGTGGATTTTTAAATTCTCTTTTCTGTCTTTCTCCTTCAGGTGTGGTAATAATAAGGAAAGAGGGAGGAGATTATTTTTATATTAACACTAATTTAAAGCTGGGAAGCCTCATTAGGACAAGTTTAGGTCTGTCTGTGGTAGAAAGTGCAGTGCATGGTTATGTGAGACATGCATTTTATTATACAAAGACTAGATAAGACTCAGAAGGAAATCAGAAATGGATACACAAACTGGCTATACTTTGTCCTTTGTAGTGCCCACAGTTAAAGAGTGTTTCTTGAGAAACAGGAGACAAATAATATCTACAAAACACATCAACATTTTTATGACATTTTGTGTGTTATGTGCATGCATTTTGTGGACAGCTAGAAGAATCCCACATAGAATATTGAATCCTAATGTTTACAGCTGATCAAAATAATGCTACATCTCCTTAAACCCTGTCTTGCTGTATACCTTGAAATGCATTTTAATTTTCCATGCAATCTATTTGCCCACTCCTTCCCTGCTGAATGTATTTTAGGGTGCATTACAGCCCTGCCTTCATTTGAAAAAAAATATGAAGCTCTTGGAGTTGAAGAAGCCCCAGTTCTTCTCAGGTGCTGAGCTTCTCCCATGGTATGTGCAACTCAGGAGCTGGCCCTGGGAACAGCTGTCCCCTCATGAATCATTCATAGGGGTGAGCTGTGATGATGAATGATCGGTTGCAAACAATGCATGACATTATGCATGACATTAAGGGAAAGTAAACACATTTCACTCTATTTTCTTTTTTTTTTTTTTTTTTTTTTTTTTTTTTTTCCCAGAGGTGGGGCAGGGCCCCATGTGTTTCCATGGCAGGATAACTTCAGTGATGGAGGAATCTTGAAGTCTTGGCCACCATTTTCAGGTGACTTCACAGGTCTTGTCAAGACATTTCCCAACAATAGGTGGGGAAGAAACAGCAGTTTCTTCAGCAGGACATTAAATGCAGGCTGGAAGATAGAAACATTTGGTCATACCTTTAACTTTTGTTGTACTCACAGATTTTGGAAAATTCATGAAAAAATAAATGGGTGACTGTTTTCTGGCTGGCTGGGGAATGCCAAGTCACATGCTATTGTTTCTGCTCTTTGACTGGCTGCCTTCTATAGCTAATCAACACAGTGTCATTTTGAAATTCACATCTGGGAACTCTTTGAGCTAAATATGCACTTTTCATAAGCTCTGGCAACTGTAAGCCTCCAAATGCTTGAATATTCAAGGAAAATAAACACACATGCTAAGAACGTGACAAAATGGAAATCTGTGTCAACTTTGAAAGAACACTCTAGGATATCCTCTGCCCTCTGTCCCTGCTCTGCACTCGGCTGTGCTCCGTACCATGAGTAGATGGCAGAATCGTGTGTCCCTTACGTAAGATGTGTTCGCAATGCCCCTGAACTTTTGGCAGTAGTTCAGAATGTAGTGAACTGGATCATGCCAGTTTAAATATATCTGGTCATTTTCCAGTACACTGCTCAGCTGTCTACCTTTCAGAGCCCTAGCTGGCATCTCAGTAAGCTCAATCTGCATTTCTGTGCTTGCTAATGCTACCGGTTTCTCTAGTGGGAAACTGGATATTATTATGTTGAGAGCACAGGACTGCAAACCGCAAGATCTGGAGTAATTTTTGGTGGCTAGGATGACTTCCTGCAAACTTCTGGGGACATTCCTCTGGCTTTTAGCATTTAGAGCAGATTCACAGACCCCAGCCTAAAGAAGTGCACTTGTAATTTTGAGGATGTGTGTAGTCAGATGGTGTTTAGGGGAGTGAGGCTTTGATCTCTCTTGGGTTCAGCTTTCTGCCCCTATTTCACAGTATCTAGGAATATCTAAGGATACAGAAACACAGTTTGGAGAACACCAGGCAGAGTGGTACAGTCACAGGTCTAAATGGCACGCTTCACATTTCTAAAACAAAGCTGCAATGTTTGATATTGTTTGCTATTACAGAAACAAGGAGGTCCTTCTAAATGAAAGAGACCTTCTCAAAACCTGCTGCTGACTACATCACACTAATTCATTGTTCTGCCCAGTGGACTCCATGAAAATGTTGTGAATCTTTGCTTATATCAATTCTTTGTCCTTTTTCTATTATTCAGTGTGACTGTATGGAGACATGCACAAAGGTTGTGACAAGAACAGTCTTCACTGGTGCAACTTACTCTGCTATGGACAGATATAGGTCTTATTGTCTGCAGAATTTCTTTGTCCAATGGAGAAAAACTCAAACTCCCACATGCTTTGGGCATCTCCAGCTTTGCTCTTTCACAGTCTTTGAAATGATAATAAATACAATTCCTTAATAAATCATAAATTAATTACAAATTGCAAGACCACATAGTATCAACAGAAGCGGTTAAGCCTGTATTCCTTGCTATGTCTGAATCGAGGTGCATGTTATGCCTTGACTCCATGGCAGAATGAATTCTGAAATTAAACTGTGTAACTTAATTTCTAGCTTCCAATGGATCTTCCCTATGTACTGCAAAAAGCAGAAGGGAGGGAGGAAAGATTAAAAAGAGCAGTGCCAATTATTTGGGGAAGTCATTGTTTGTCTGCATTTGGGAAGAAAGGGACACCTTTTGGCAGTGTGGTGTGCCACCGTGTTGGCTCCAGCTAATGATCACTGTGTGAATTGAGCTGTAAGGAGAGCTGCCCATTGACCAGCATTGATTGCTGTCGTCGACAGGTGCTAATGTTCAGAGGGCAGATCACAGCTGCTTGCACAGGGTTCCCATTATCCTTTGCTGGGTATTGATTCTCCCTGTGGGATGTTTCCTTCCTAGCTGTGTTAATTTTCAGAGCACATATTTGCATTGGTCTGTGTTGAGAGGGATAGTCAGAGGTGTCTTGGCTACGTTTAATGGCCTTACCTCCTCCCCTTTCACCTCCCAGTCACTCGAGTCTTTAGAGACTATGTCTGTTGGGATCCAAGTTTCCTCTAATTATGGTGTACATTAAGGGACAGGCTCTATGAAGAATATCATTACTACTCCTGCAGTTGCTTCAGGTGCATTCAAAAATTAATCAGAAAGTACACAATGGGGTTTTTGTTTTGGAGTGGGTTTTATTTGGAATCCTTTTTTAGCCTGAAGACTTGCTGCTTATGTGTAGAGCTTACACAAGTTTAATGTGGAAAGGATAAGAAAGTAGTTCAGGAGGTTGCCAGGGAAGGGACCGCTGCTTCCCTTCAGCCCTTTTTTGGCGCTGCACACAATTGATTAACTGATGGACCTCAGTTACCATCAAACAAGAGTGGTAGTATAATACGTTCCTTTTGCATTCTTATAAATATCTTTCAGGGTTGAATGGATATATGGATTTGTCTAGTGGCATGTGTCTGCACAGTGCGTAGAGCTGCTGTGGGATCTTGCAGAGTCTTTTGGTACTGCATAAGACTAGTTATAAGAGTGGTGTCTTAACTATCTGCTGTAAAGAGTCAAAGATGCCTAAAACATTTTTGCAGAGAAGAGAAGTCGTGCTAGTGGGTAACAGCAAAACTATTCAATGACTGAGGTTTTTGCTGAGTTTTGGCAACTGTAATTACCTTAGTGCAAATTCTGCCTCCACATATGAAGAAACATTATTAATTTTGTCTCTGTAGCATGGAAATGGAACAACTAATTCAGGATCACTGAACAAAGTATACCTTTGCACAAATAAATGGGTCCCCATTTATAATACTTCCTTAAGGCATCTTCGTTTCTGTGGTCTGAGTAGAAAGAAAAGGGTACATCTGAACCTAGTTAGCCCTAGGGCTGAAATAGTTAGGTTGTGGTGCTTCTGTAATCAATAACACCCAAAAGATGGATGTAATTATCTTCAGCTCTGCAGTTTAAATGATCAGGTAGTCATTTATAGCTGAATAGCCTTCAGCGCGGGGCCAACACTTGGATTAAATCCTACGGAACCATACCCCAACATTTGTGATTTTCTAGTGGAGTTGGGAATGTGGCATTATTACAAAAATAGTTCTTCTTCGAGCTTCAGGGTATCAAAGTGGCTACCTCACGCTGGAGGTCTGAATCTGCAAAGATTATACTCCAATACAGAGCATTTTCTTGCTTTGCTAGAATGTTTCCTTTTACTGTATGTGCATAGATTTGGAATGGTGAATTCTATGGACCTGAATATTGGAGTGTCCTTTTCAGCTCTGGCATGCTCACAATGCACCTTTCAAAAACGAACCGTGTGTGGGTGGATTAAAAAACGGATGTGAAAATACACAAAACAATATACATTTGGCAAAAACAGGTAGGGGATTTCAGCAGCAACTGAACAGCTAGCAGAGGATTGTGTTCCTCTTTTTCTACTGCTGAAGTTGCTTTACCTTTAATGCACAAGGGTTTCTGCTCATCTTGACTTTCCCAGGTCTGCAATCACCTCTGTGGTTGCTGGAGTGAGTGACTTGTGCTGCAGTGCATGCAATATTGAAAGAGATGGTTTAATCCTCAGCTGCAGCACATCAGCTCATTTAAGAAGCCATAGTGATGCAAGTGTGGACAAGGGTACAAGTCATCTCATTAACTGATAACTGCTGTATGCTGTTGAAGAATGCAGACTTAAGCTACTCCTGAAATGAAAAAAAGCCAGCTGTTTAAGATCAGTTGGGACTTCGAATTAAAAAAAAAAAAAAAAAAAAAAAAAAAAAAAAAAAAAATGAAAAGAAAAAAAAAAAAGAAAAAAAAGAAAAAAATAAAATCCCAGTTCAATAGAGACCCTGAGTCTGCTCTTGCTTAAGCTTGGATAGCTCAAGAAAAATGAAACAGAAATTAGGACTGTGAAAGCACTGTAAAAGTAGTAAAAACAAGATCAGAATATCTGTCCAAGAGAGATGACGAGAGAGATGGCGTATGTGAGTTTTGTAGGAAGAAGGGGAGTGGAAAGGGAAATGTTGATAGGTAATGGATAAAGACCAGGAATTTATTAACCACTTACTAAAATGCTCTTACACCTTCCTGGGTGGAACATGAAACATTTTCCCATTATTTGCAAACAGACATTGCCCACTGGAACATCCCAGTTTTTTTTAATGGATATGCTTCTGTGGGGCTGGTTCTTCTCTGCACTGCAGAGGTACAGATCTGGTGCCACTTGTTCAGGAGCTTCAGCATTGGATAGACGTAAAGGAAGTGAAAAGGGAGAAATCTGGACCCTGTGGCTAGAAAGGAAACTTACGAGTTAAAAAGTAATTACTGTGGGGGAGGGGGATTAGAAATGCAAAAAAATAAATTAGAGAGTGGAAGACTTGAAAGAGGCAGGTGAAGCTGAGAGACAGGGCTTTATTGAAGAGGGTGGTGAGATAGTGTGCTGTGTAAGACAGGAGTTAGCTGAAAGAGAAGAAAATAATTAAATTCAAATAGAAGGCTAATTAAAAAATAAGAGGGAGAAAAGAATATATTAAAAATGAAAAAAGGAAATAGAAAGGAATATGAAATAAGAAAATGTAAGTACTGAGAGGTAGGAGATGAAGAAAAATATCTTTATCTAAAGCAATTGTACAAAATAAAAAGCAGCAGCATTTTTATAAAAGTCTTTACCTTTGGATTGACAGTCACCGTAAAAGATCTCCAAGAAAAGCAATTCAATTCAAATTTGACTCTAGTTAATTAAGACACCAAAGCAGATTACTGATTTGGGCAGCAATTCAATGCAGTTGTAGCGGACTTGTCAATCAGTACAACTGCAATCCAAATTAGATACAAAAAAAAAAAAAAAAAAAAGAACTTGATCTTGCTTCTCATGAAGTTTTTTAACAAAACTCATTGGCTTCAATGAGACAGGAAGAACCCACACTATAGGCCTTTTATGGGAAAGAGAGCAAAGGACAGAGGTTAAAAACAAATAGATGATTTGGTTTGCAAGCCATGATGTGAGAGCTTCCTTTATACCAGGGCACTGCTGGTTCCTGGTCTATCCTGCCACACAACTGCTAGGTCAAGTGGACAGCTGAGGATGAGGCTGTATTTTCTCTCTTCTTTTTGAGGTAACCAGGGTGGATAAAGCAAGAAGGAAAATGTGCCCTCAGCCATAGGCTCAGCACATAGAGAAAAGAAGCTTGGCAATCCTTCAGAAGACTGATACTGAGTGACAATTCTTCCTAGAAATACTTCAAAGATAGCACATCTTACCCACCGCCCATTATTTCAGGCTTTCCCAGAAGATGCAATTTAAGCCATAAACAATAAAGGGACTAAGTCTTCCAAATCCCTAAGTGGGCAAGTTATCCATAGACTGAAATGGAAATACTAACCTAAAAAATGTGTTGTATATTGCTGTCCATACCGGTTGTGGCAGTAATGGGACTGGAAAGCAGCCTCTAGCCAGGATGCTGCTCAGGTCACTGAAGGGATTTGCTATGCGCAGATCAAATCTTATGTATGTGCCGCAGTTCCACTCTTGGGAATTTAGTTGGTCTTTTTCTACTTCACAAAATAGTTGTGAGAATAAACCTGTGACATTTTAGGGGAAGGTGATAAATGAAGCCATTCCAACCCATGGCACAGCCGCACAGTAAAGGTCTGTGCCTTTTGGACAAACCCGTTTCTTGTGCAGATGGATGTAATGTGGGCTACGTCTCAAAACTTCCTACCTGCTAGTCATTAGCTGCAGCTGCAAAGCTTTCGTCTGTGGCCCCAGCTAACCAGGGGAGCAGGGTCACACTGTGTGTATGGCTCAGGTACAGAGGTGTGGGAGAGGGCATGCTGATCGGGGGGTGGTGGTGTACAGGTGTAATTTAGGACGGTATATAGCCCGATGAGTTTAACAGCCCCAGTTAATGACATCGTTACCATACTACACAAACTCCCATTGAAATTAATGGTATTTCACATAATAAAAGTACTGTGCATATACTTAGTTATGTAGAGCATTAATGTGCCTTTAAAAAGTCATAAAAACAGAAAATCAATTTCTTCTATGTAGTTATATTTGAAGTGGGGGCTCATACTAGAAGTGCCAGCACACCTAAAGATAAAAGTCTTCAGCTTCTGAGGTTTTCAGTCATTTGTTCCCCGTCATTTTAATCCTATTAGAGATTTTAAAAGAATTCTTTCCTCTGTTTTCTTTTTTACCTGACAAAAGTAGTTTCCCACTGGATTTCTCTAATGCACCAGCGTACAACATAAATCTGTGTTTTTTCTTTTCCTGTTTATATGCCTGACTCATAAGTGATGCTAGCAATAAAATGTTTTTGTTGTTCATTGAATTGAAAAAAAAAATAATGCTGCAAAATGAAACATTTGTCCTCATCCAAAACAACATTTGTTTTCATTCTCTCCACTAAACAAAACACCAACTCTTTAGACTTCCCAAATTTAAACATGTTTTCCTAGAAATCACCATTGGCAAGTATGTGAGCACTCGGTTTTACATTGTAAGTGTTCAGGAGGGCATGGATATATTTACCAATACCTTGTCAGAGGGCTCCGTTGGGGGTTGTAACTAGATGATCTTTAAGGTCCCTTCCAACCCAAGCCATTCTATGATTCTATGTTTCCTAAAATCTTTTTCTCCTTACTTCCTAGCACAAGGCAAAAGTGGTAAATCCTATATACATTCCTTTCCCTTTTTCCTTATGCTTCTGGTATATCATTTAGGCTGGAAACAGGTTCTCTGGCATCCTGTTTCCAAGAGATCTATAAAGATCTTTCTCCTGCTGGTTTCTCAAGGAGGCTGTTTCCACATCTTGAGCTGATCCATTAGCTAAATCAAGTCCTGCCCATCACATGAACATGTGTTTCTTGGTCCTATGAGTTTTTATTACCCTCCTTCCTCACTGCTTTTGTGTGTGTCTCTTCTTCCCTTCTTAGCATTTTTCTATTCCTCATTCCACTTGTTAGACAGGCTGTTAAAGCTGGTTCATCAGTCAGTCCTTTGAGCCAAAGTTGTTTGAAGTGTGGTTGTTAAGATTAACAATTCCATGGGGTTGATCATCATGTAAGAACAGCTGAGGTGAATTCATAGAAACATTTCACAGCCCAGTAATTTTCATTGTAACTTCACCAGTGACCAGAATTTGTCAGTTGTTCTAGGGCATATTCACCAACTCGTTGCAGGAGGCACCATCGAAACATTGTTCGGCACCTCCTCTGCAGACACTGTACTTAACAGCAAACTGAGAACTATACTGCCTGTAATGAGAGAAGCTGGTGTCAGAAGAAATGGGGACTTGCAGAAGTATCCCATAACAGATACCACTAAATATATGAAGATTGCATGCCGGGAAGCTGCCATCACATCATTCCCATAACAGAACACACATCTGTGATGCAGGTCACAAATAGCTGGCTGTTGCACGGGTCTGCCCTACAGCCTTTTGAGGCAATTCATTTCTGACACACACAAATGTGAGAGCATTAGTTGGATTGTGAGGAAGGAGGACAAGAATTGCAGAGCTTGCAGCTGAGTGACCAGAAATGCTCCCAGCAGAGCAGCCAGTCATCCACTGTGCTTTGAGTCAAATGCTCTAGAGCAGGACTGTTGTATTGCTTTATTTTCAGTTCTGTCATCATCACCCCAAATAACCCACATTTACATTAAACCAGAGGCAGAGACGGGAAGGGTATTACGATGGAGAGAGAAAACAGGCCATGGGGGATTGAGGGGAAGAGGGCTAATGCAGGAATTGAAACAGTCAATGTAGACTGAGAAACTGCTGAGGGAAGAAGGATCTGGGTTAAACTTCCCCTTGCATTACTTACATATGTATATACATAATGTACACTGTCGCTATGGCACAGATTTATTTATTTATTTTTTAATTTTACGAATAATCTGCAGAATATATTCATGAAGATACAGTGTTTTTTGCCTGAGCTCTGCTGAGTAGGAGGCAGTGCTTTGCAGCTGCTCCCCAAGTGACCAGGCGACTGGTAAGGATTATTGGATATCCCCAAGGAATGTAGGAAATGCCATGCATCTAGGACCTCACTAAGGGTCTGGGGAAATGTCCTTGCATTCCAGTTCTGACAGCAAGATTATGCAGCCTCCTCTAAGCACCAGTCTCTCCCAGGGCCATACCCAAAACTCAGATCATAAACATGCAACTAAAGAAAGAAATTCCTATTTTCCAGGGAAAATTTGTCAGGTGTCCCCCAGTAGTGGTGAGAACTACACTCTGGTTGGTTTCAAATGAAACTGGGCTCTGGCAAATAGGGACATGAAACTCTCTGTATCCATCTAGGAGGAACAAACTCTTGTTCTGCTGGAGCATATTTATGCTCAGTTTTTCTTAGCATCTATGACACATCAGACATCAGAATCAGAGTTGAATCATGTAAGGCAAATGCAGTGGGCAACTGATATTTTCACTTTTTATCATTAAACTGCAAGACAAAGACCACTTTGATCAACACCTTTGATTTTCTGATGTTTTAATTAAATTTTGCATTCTTCATTCATTTAATCTTCATTAGTTTAGTCTTTTTGCTTTTAAAGCTCACCATAGGTTAATTTGGGATTTCTCAGTTGTCTTCTGTGCTTTTTCTTCTGGGGTTCAATCACAACTGTCTTTTATCAGCAAAATACTGCTAATTTGGATACTCAGGCTTAGATCAGTCACAAGATCTCTCATTTCTTTTTATCCCTTCAGAGCCCAGATAAACCTTACATGTTTGCTTTCGCTGAGTGGGGGTTGGAACTAGATGATCTTTAAGGTCCCTTCCAACACAAACCATTCTATGATTCTATGAGTACAGTACTTACTCCTTAAGTAAATTTCATAGTCTAGTCTTTCTGAATTCACTGAAAACTTTAAAAATTGTCAAGGGTGTCAGTGCTTGGGCACCTTTCAGAATCCAAAATAACTATTTTTTAAAAATAACTTGTTTTCATGTTTCTGTATGAGTTTCAGCTCCATGGGAACTCTTAACTTTGCTGTTCTTCTTTCATTTTATTTCAATTTCTTATCAATCCTGTTGCTACACAATAGTTTGTTAGTGCTTTGGGCCTGGACTGCTTTGAACAACTCTTTTATGCAGATACAGGATAGTAAGTGTTTGCAGATAACAGAAGATAAATCCCAAAGATGTCTTCTTGCCTGGGTTTTCCAGTGTGTGGATGTAAAAGCACATTCCAGCTCTTAAGAATGAAAAAACTTTCCTGCCCATAAGGCTGGTAAAGGTTGGGAAGACAAGAAAAGTCTGCACTCAGTAAAGCAAAGGAAATTGTAGCAATCTGAGCTGTAGCTCTGTGCTGTTAGCCTGGAGTTCATGCTCAGCCTGTTCCCATGGCTAACCCATGTATTTCATCCAGAGCTATGAGGAATGGCAGCAGTACTGGTTTTTAAGAGAAGTGCTGGTAGGGCTTACTCTCAAGGCTAAAAAATGTGCAAGAAGTTCTTCGAATCCTTTAAACCAAACTATAATCATGATAACACCATTCATCACAGCAGCCCCCCTGTCAAACCAACTCCTTTAAACACAACTCTTCCTGCAGTATAAAGTCATTCAATGAAAGATTTTATTACTGCTGTCTGTACTATTTTTCCAGGGCGCTACCATAATAGAAATCAACACAGAGAAATCGGTAATAATCACACATGTTTCGTATTGGTTCCCATGTGGAAAACATTTCAAAGGTGTCAGTGCCTGGAAAACCTGATGGTTTCATTGAATACCAGAATGAAACTCCAAGGCAAACCCTGAGGAGAGATTAACACTTGGAAGTATAAAATTCAGGTAGTAATGAGAAGCCAGGTGTTCACTGTCAAGGATTCCAAGTTTCCCTAATTATGGGCAAGTATCTGACTTTAACTGCTTCTCTCAGGTGAGCCAGTAATCCTTTGTTGACAAAGATTTATAAAGAGAAAAAAATAACAATAGGAAAAGAAAAAAGAAATATGCCTCTGCTTGCTGCTACAGAGAAAATATTACACAGGCAGTCCTATTTCTAACTAAATTAAGATGAGAGAGGGAGTTGGAAGTCATGTTGCACCCACAGTGATCATTCTGCAAATTGCAATATGGATCTAGAATTTCATGTTAATTACATTTTATTTGAAAAGTGCTGCACTACACAGTATTTTCCACAGCAGTGGAGGCTCGATTCTGCTCTCAATTATGTAGGTGTAAAGTGGAGTATCTCCAGTGAAGCTAATGAAGTTAGAGTAGTTTAACACTGAAATGAGGAAGATTACAATAAGGCCCTAGAGCCTGCAATATTGCTACTGCAGTTAATGATCATTACTGCAGAATGCTGTAGTCTGGTAATTATTTTGTTCATGCAGGTAGGAAGATGCACAAAACTGGCATCGATTGTGTCTGCATGAGAAATAGGCGAAAATTCTCCAACCTAATATTGTCTCTCCAAATTGTTCCAGGTATTCATTTTCATGTGTATTGTAGCTCTGCACAAAAAGGAGCCTACTCAGATTTTGAGGTGTTGATTTAAAAGCCTGGATGGGAAGCTGAGCATCAATGTAACAAAACTGTGCCTTCTGTTTCAGTAATCCTTCAGGCTACCTTGATGTCTATTGCTATTATACGGTGAGCCCATTACTTTTGCTGCTTTCAGGGGTGTTTTCATACAGACCCGAATGTATGACAACCCAGTCAGTGCTAGTCAAAAGCACTTTCCAACTCACGGCTCACCAGTCACATCGTTATATGTTGGCCTTGCTTTCCTGAGCTCCATGATGGGGGAGTATTTAGGGCCATAAAGTGGACCCTCCTGGTTTGTTGGGTGGAGCAGATCCAGATGGGACTCAGTGCTGGCAATCCAGGACAACTGTAGATATTCTGAGCTTGGCTTTCCATGGGCAGGCATGGACACAGGAGCTACATCTATGCTGGGTTGTGAGTTTATACTCTCGCCTTGCTATGAGATTATTTACACTTAAATTGCTAGCACTGTACCTGTAACGGATTTAATCAGCACATTATTTCATCTAGGGATGAATGGGAATGGAATACACAACAAGAACTTTTTCCAAAAGATTTCTGGGATATGCCCATCCTGGTTTGGAGGGACATGAGCATGTATGGCTGCAGGCTGGGCCATGGCACTTGGCTCTAGAGACTAAAAGTGATCTCTAGTTAGCTCTGTGTATTATTATAGTTGTAGCATAGTATAGGTGCAACTGTGTAGCAATAGCCATGAGACTGGATCAGAAATAATCACCCTGATCAACACTAATCCCTGCTGTTTTTTCCTTGAAGCTCTGTAGGGCCAAACTTGGGAATGAACCTGGAGGCCCCAAGCTAAACCAGTGGTTACTGTTGAGGAGCTAAACTGTTGAGGAGCTGAACTGTATGCTTTAGGACACAGAGATATGCCACATGGACACTTCTGGATGCACCATCAAGTCAACCTACTGCCTGAGTGACAGTAAGGCTCCTATAGAGGCCGCAGCCTTGAAGAGCACAAGGGAGCAAAGGAGCTGTAGGCAGCACTGAAGTGAGTTGAAGGTCTCAAGAGATAGGCTTCAGCCTGTTTCTGGGATTGACCAGATCAGGCACAAGCTCGATGTAGCCTTTGAATAAGTGGTGTGGAGGAAAGTGGCTGGATCGTGGCTCCTAACATTTTAATTATATTCAATTCACACTTGGTCATAGCGTAAGTGTATAGCCAGTGCCAACATAATTTTTAGTACAGCTTTTTGTTGTTGCACACATACTAACATATCTACTAAAAGGACATGTTTTTTGTCAAAGTATCTCTTAAAACCCCCAATGCCAACATATTTACCCCATCAGGTGACTCAAGCTTAACATCAATGTTTGTAATGAATTTTAGGCATATCAATAGCAATAGGAGAATGGATCGTTTGAAAAAAATATTAGAAGTTTATCTTTCTGGATAGACTGTTTTCAGCAAAACCTCAGTCCAGCTATATGCAGATTTAATAACTCTAACATCAGCTACATTCAAAAAGTGCACTTTTCAAATGCAGAGGGAGTGCAATTGTCCCCAGATCTATTCAGTGGAAGAGGGGATGTTGTTCTTATATGTCTTTTAGGCCTCTGGAGATTTCCCACCTTTGTACTTGCAGTAGGGATGGCAAGTTCACAAATCGTTCTGTAGCTGTGCATTGACAGGCACACTTCTGCCATTCTGTGTTTGGAGGTGTTGAATAGCTGCTGACTTGTTTGTCACAATATTAGTCCTAATGCCATTTAAAAATTACTGCCTGTTGGCTGCT
Source organism: Aythya fuligula (assembly GCF_009819795.1). Classification (NCBI taxonomy): domain Eukaryota; kingdom Metazoa; phylum Chordata; class Aves; order Anseriformes; family Anatidae; genus Aythya; species Aythya fuligula. The sequence continues at coordinate 102,471,784 of NC_045561.1, read as the reverse complement.
CTTGCCTCTCTCTTAAGTGATGGTGAATTAGAGAGAAAGCAAGGAAGGAGCTGGACTCAAAGATCCTCTGCAGTAAGCTTTGATGGGAGGAGACAGGGACAGGGACAATTTTATACCATAAGAATTGTCCCATTTTCCTTGCATTTCTTTTAATACAAACATACTTCTTCACCTCTTCCCAGACAGAAAGACAACAAAAAATCTCATCAGGCAAAGGGTTATACATTTCTTCTAATTAGTCACCTGCCAAATACCACAAGCAACTAAATTCTGAACCCAAGACAGGGAAGTCAGCTTTACCTGTGGGATAAAATGCAGCTTGTCCTCAGGAAGAACATCACAGTTCAGCTCAGAAACATGAGCTGGAAAAGGCACACTGCATCATGTAATCTATTTCCTAGGATGCACAACTTGAAAAGAGTTCGTATGTCACCGCAATATGTCCTCTTGTTTATCTTCCAGACAGACTTCATGTATCATGTTGATAAATTGGGCAATGCACAGGGCCAGTTCCCTCCTACTGAGGTGAGTGGGAGCTGCATGGTGCCTGATACCAAAGCTCGAGAATTATTCAGGTTGACTAACATAGCTGAGTGCATGCCAGGCTTATTTTATTTTCCTTGTTAGATCTCTTGGGGAGAGATGGAGCTTAGAGGTAAGTAGGTTTCAGAAGCAGATTGGGGATGGTAGCACCACCTGGTTAGCAGCACCCCACATAGCATACATAGATCAGGACTTGCAATATGTACATCTTGGTGAGCAGCCCACCTGCAGGTGCAAGTGGCTCAGGGTCCAGGGAAAACAAAATCCCCTTTGCTCTGCTTGAGCTAATGTACAAGGTTTATCCTTTTTAGTATTTGTCCTGGAGGGTTGCTTAAGACATTGTTATAACATAAACAATTATTAATAATGATTCAGCAGCTATGTTACTCTCTGTAAAAGAAAACAAAACCAAATAAGGCTAATCTTTTGCAATATTACTTGCAGTTTCTTATAGGGACTGGTATCCATCTTCCAGTCATAAAATAATGAAACCTCATTGCATTCCAGTGGTGAAAGAACTTGAACACACCCCAAATCTTCAATCCTCAGGTGGTGAGCATTTTGGGGGATCTTGGTCCAAATATTAAGGCCATGTTTTACCAAAATGGCTTTTGATTTTGTTTTGTTTTGTTTGAATACTCAAACAAAATAACTTCAAAGCCTGTTCAGTATCAGTGCAGGGAACAGCACTCAGACACCTGGACCCTGTGTCTTGCATTTGCCTCTCACATGTGTAGAGTAAAACAGAGATCATTTCTTTCCTCTGGGATCCAAAACTCAGTGCTGAGCATCATGTCCAAGCAGTTGCTGACTGGTGCATGTCTCTCTGTGGAGCCCATCTGTGCTGTTTCCATGCCTGGGGCTCACATGGAGAAAACCTCATGTGCAGCATCTCCCCCAGCACTTGGTGTTTGCCCCAGGAGCATTATCCTGCAGCAGCACAGGCACAGTATTGCCTTGTGTGATGTCTAAGGGGTTTGCTCCTTTCCTGATGAGTAGTGTGCTCTAATGGATAGAGTTGTTGAAATTTAATGGACGTTGTTGCTCAGCCAGGTGCAGCAAGATTGTCCAGAGTATCATCCCACTTATGTATGTGGGAATGGGAAGGAGAGTGAATATGAAAAGGTAGGGAGGCAGTGCTATAGGGGATGCAGGGACGGGTTGTATGGCTATGTATCTTTTGCTCTTGACAGCTTTCTGCTACCACAGACATATCTCTAACTCCAAAAACTTTCCTAGTGTAGCTGTCCAGCTAACAAATACATTTAGTTTTGCTTCTGTTCTATCAGAAAACAAGAAGGAGTTAACCCAAGTGCTGTCATCATCATAAATACAGCTTGAAGAGGGAGGGAGCTAAGTCACTAATCCGTTCTGAATTCAGCCTGGCAGTGAAGAAAAAAAAGAGCATGTGACCAAGAAGAAAACCACCGTGTATATCAAAACACACACGGAGGAAATTAGGTTGAGAATGAGAGATGCTGAACATAAAGAGAATAAAGCGAGAGAATAGAACTGGAGATAATAAAAATAAACAGCAACAGCCAGATTCAGATGCTCTTTTCCTCATTGGAGATGACTTAACTGACACAGGCTGCCTCACTGGAAAGGTATGCAGGCAGGTGTGACTCAGAATCAGTCCAAATGTGGCCTGTTATTCTATCCAAGGTGAACATTAAAATATAGAAGTAAATAACAGTATTTTGTACCTGAATTAGTGATTGTAAGGGACTGATTCCAACATGCCTTAGGGATTTAGCTACAGAAATCCCACTGACGTTCAGCAGTGCTTATGCACCTACATTCCTTAGGTGCTTAAGAGAATCTTGTGTGTATGTACTGGGCTCAAGGAAAAGTCCACTACTATTATTGTAATGTGACCATGGTTTTAAGATCCTGTAGTGTACTTGATTTTATACAAATGTGCCCAGTAGTATTTGTCAGGTCAGGGTTGTTGCCATCAAAGTGTAAAGTTCAAACGGGTGTGAATTACTGAGACTTACAGTTGTACTTTGAATTATGTCTTTTTATATTTACATGAGAGTGTCCTTTCCGAGTCACATCTGTTTTTTTGTGTTGTTTACAAACTGCTCTAAAAAGCTGAGCTGAGAATATTTGCAGTTAGTTCAGTATGTCAAACAGAGGAATAGAATTTAGCTCTATTCTTAAACCACAATTATTTATGTAGCAGGCATGTTGGCCAACAAAAAGAATGAAAGCTGACGGGCATGAAAATAACCAGGCTGCTTGTACATGAGTCTTGCTTGCTGTGGTCTCAGCAGGAGCTTGAAGAGGACTGTGTAAATCATGAAACAAAGGGCGCACAGTTAATGAACGCCAGAGATGACCAGTTGTGGGGCTACTTCATGCTACAAATCCCACCTGGTGGTGTGGCTGAGAAAGGAGAAAAAGAAATCAGAACACTGCAGAAGCCCATGTGGCTGTGCTCTGGAAATGTAACTGGTGGCACAGAGTGTGGGCTGGCACACCAATTTACCAGTTTAATCTACACATGCAGAATAAGTACAAGAAGACATGTACCTTGGTGGATTATGCATGTGTTTGATGCACACCCAAATCACAGAATCATAGAATATCCTGAGTTGGAAGGGACCTATAAGGATCATCAATTCCAACTCCTGGCACCACACAGGTCTACCCAAAAGTTTAGACCATGTGTGTAAGTGCACAGTCCAGATAAATTAAATGAAGATTAAACATAAATTACAGTTGTAAAACAAGGTAATCAGAAATGTGAATATGTCAGTATTAGGACAGCCATGTGCCTTAATCTGATGCCTACAGGTATGCATACCTATTGGTATGCATACTGTGAGAACTACTACATGATCACATACTGTGTTTTTCCATCGAGTCCCTACTCTGTTTATTGAATGGCATGGACAGAGATTGCTGAATGAGACAGGTGATCAATTTTCATTTATTTATGTATTTTAAACCTTGTTTTCTTAAGAAATGATCTTCTTGTTATTGTCTGCTGCCCACTTTTCTCTCTAATGCCTTTAAGTCTAGTGGACTCACCATGCTCCTCACAATGCTGTCCCAGCAGCAGGCAGACACCAGACAAGGAATTTTTATAGCATCATGGACTTTCTTCTGGCAAATGAGTACCTCACAAGTACTAAGTAAGCTTTGCAGTGATAAAAAAAGAGCTGAGTGTTATGGTCTGCATGCTATGAGAGAGGATGTAAACACAGAGCCACCAGTTCTGTGTGTCTTAATAATCTTTTGTATAAAATGGAACACAATTAGATTTTTCTGATATGCCAAGCACTGGCAGCTCTCAGAGCTGAGACAAGTCAGGACTACTGACAGGCCATCCATCCTGTGGACTCAGCGGTACACATCTCATAGCACTGCTCTTTTGCACTTGTTTTGTGTGAGTGTGTTTCCTATAGGGTATGTGTTGTTTCATGTAGCTTGCCTCACTCCTTGTAAACCTATTTGACTCCACTTAATGCAGTGGCCTCAGATGAATCTGGAAACTGAAGAAGTAGGGAATATATTACTGCATTTTCAACACAGAGTGGAAATTGTGGAAAGGTGAGAATCTTGGCACTGCTCCTATGCTGAGAGCATGAAGAACAGTTTACTCCACTTGATAGCAAGCTACGATGAGACAGTTTGTCTATTGTTGGTATCTCACAGTGTCTATCCCTCCCATCCACCTTTCTCAAACTCACATTCCTGAAGCCTTGCAAGCTCCTCGTACTTTAAAATCCATTTCACAATGCCAAGGCAGGTTAATGGAACAATGCAGAACACTGTACTTTGGAACCTGTGTGTTTTTTTTTTTTATCTTCCTTTCTTCTTCTTCTTCTTTTTTTTTTTTTTTTATTTTTATTTATTTTATTTATTTATTTATTTTATTATTAGTTTCTCTATGGGAAAGAATTTTTGAGGCAAATATTTCTCAGGCCTCTTTAAATGGCCTGTGTACAGGAGAAAGGAAAAAATGAGTAAAACAGAAAAAGCATGGAAACTTTTGCAAAGATGAAAGCAGAAGGATATTTATTGCAGTAAAAAAGCATCAAGTTGAACAAAAGGAACACCTTGCTGGTAGGGTTATCTGCTTGATGTCAGAGTTTACTTATTTGTGGAAGACCTTATGGGATCAGGATACAAAATATTTATTATATTTTAGGTATTTCTGTTAAATTTGACAACTCAAAATTACCAAAATTTATGAAGTAATTCTTAATTGGTCTAAATCACTTACATATACTATGGAGTCATTCATAATATCTACTAAGAGATACATAATATGTGCAAAATCTTGATCTAAATAGGCAATTGGATGTTGCAGTATGAAGCTTATCTGTCCTTTTCCTTGTACAGGAAATCTTCTTGTATAGGATTCTTCCTTGCTTATATAGCATACTGACATATAGACTCAAATCAACAACTTTGTACAAAGTTGTCGTACCCTGTATAAAGTGGAGAAAATGAGAAAAGATGTGGCAATATTTTGCTTCTATGATGAGTAAATTAGAACTCTTCTTATAAAGCTGATACTAAGCTATTTAAGGTTTTAGATGCACATAACATTATGCAGTCAAAGCAAAGGTGCCTCATCCCATATTGCACTGCTTTTGATATAAATAAAATGTATGTGCAATATTTTATTTCATTTCAGAAAATTAATTCAAGAACACAACTGCATGATCTTGTATGGCAACATAAGTTTGTATTCATGGCTGATTTTTTTCCCCTTAACACAGAAGAATAATGTGGGTTGATGCAGTGTCCTAACACAATAGGGGCTAATGAATAGAGCTTGCTGCACTCAAGAGACTGCAGTTCAATTACTAGTGGTGCCAATCAAGTCAGAAATATTAACCATGGTAACAGCAGATTTGAGTTGCATGGAATGAGGCAGTGGCTTCTTGGGGAAGATCGCCTCTTGGGAGAGAAGGGGATGCTTACAGTAAGAGTCACCGAAGGTCAGAGAATGCTTCTTTGTGGCAAAAGAGAGCAGTACTCAGCTCATGCTACAGGGAGCTCTGTGCTGTTTGTAGTTGTTTTCACTGCAATGTGCCTGAGAGGTTGTAACTAGCAAATGTGCCTAACTATGGGGCCTATACTGTGTGCCTAGAATATAGAAATGTATTTCCTATGTATATGTGTATGCATTACACAAGGTACATGCTATACCCTAATATGTAGTACAGTACAGTAGCTAATTATGTGAAAGATACATTTAAATGTATCTTAGGTCCTAAACAGGAGTAAAATGTTGCTGAAGTCAGTGTGACTGCACTGAATTCCACCAATCGAAGCTGTAGCCTTTTATAAGGATTTACTTAATATAGTGCATTTGTTCTGCTGGCTGATGATCAGAGTGAGGATCCCTTGATTTGATACAATGGCAGTGTTATGTATTAGTAGCATGAACAGGAAGCAGCTGGCATCCTGTTCAGAAAACAATCTCAGTTTTTATTGCAGAGAACAATATTGAAAAACAGCGCGTGTGTGTGAGGGGTCTAATCCTTAAAAATGTGGGAGTTGAGATACTGTCCCTTTTCATTGACTACTCACTTCTGGACTATTGCTCTCAATTTATCTTTCTTCACAGAAAGCTGTTCTGGTTTTGGTCCTTTGGAATACAGAGAAAACCAGCTTGAACACCAAAATGGCTGTTTTGCACCTGTCTGCTGCCTCATCCTGCTGGTGAGTATGCTTAGCTGTGTAGTGCTTTTCCCTTTCTCTTATTAGTTGGCACACCTTCTTTGTCAGCATTGCTGACAACATTGCTGACTCTTTTCATTGCATATCATTAAAACAGTTAGCTGTTAGCTACAGGTACTATGTTGAAGGATCTTATATCCATTGTTCCTCAAACTTTTATAAAAATATTGCATGTTTTTTTTTTTTTTTAATAGTTGAAGAGTGAGTAGCTAATAAATGCATTTGAATGTGCCTCCAAAGATGGAAAAGATGGTAAAAATAAAGTGCACTTAATACATTTTTTCCTGAGGATTTTGGAATGTGAAACCACTATTTTATACATTTCATGGTATCTCTGTAAGGCAAACAGGTGTAGTGCCTGGGCAGGGAAGCTGAATCATAGAGTTTCATCTTGTCTAGATCAGGATGAAATGTTGTCATCCCAGTCTAGCAGTCTAGTCTCATCATTTTAGGTCCTTCTTGAAGCCAAATATTTTGCAGTTTCAGGAGATGGCTCATCTTGTATATCTCAGCACCTGTACCAAGATGAGAGTAAGGGAGCTCTCCACTGGCCAGAAATAGAGCACAGGGACACTTCCTCAACCCACACTTGAGCTCTAAACCCAGATGAGATGGAGTGACTTGAGGAGTGTGTCCTGACAAGTCAGGAAAAACAGCAGCCAAGGAAGTGAGGTCAGGCAAGGCCATCTGGTAACTGAGGCTGTGTCCTGGATGCCAGAGGGCTGATTTTTAATCCCACTTTTATCATTATTGTCTATTTGAAAAGAGACAGTCACTCTCCATCACTACTTACTTTTGCCCCTTTTCCTCCCACTCTTTGTCTGTCTTGAGCACTGAGCATTTATTCAGAGGGGGAGACAGTCCCCCTTTCCACTTAATGATGAAAGAATCCTGGTGTCTCACTCCTCGTAGAAAACATGAGCCATCTGTTTAGGATATCCTGGTAAATAATGCTTCTAAGTCATTGCTGTTTCAGTTGCATAAGTGACTTAAGCAATCAGTGGAGGAGGGATGAGGAGCCACTTGTCATGTTTCATAGACTATTGCTCTAACCATTGGGCTAAACTGTGATTTACTCACAGGATTAATGAATAACCATTTATTGTGAAACACCACCAGAAGCAGGTTGAGGAAGATAGTGCTTAGACTGACTGACAGTCTGTTGTCAAGACATTTGCTTCAGAAATGCAAGAATTGCATGTTATGACTGGTTCAGAACTGTGCCTGAAACCAAGGTAGTCTACAGTCTTGGTAGCCACTAGGATACTGGGCTCTTTTCTTGTCAACTCAAGGTATGTAAAAATAATCTACAGTCTGTCTGATTACTCTGAATGCCTAGTTCAGTGTCTAGAGCAGTGGAGAACAGTGGCTTGGGTTCAAACTCTGATTAGTCAAAGACAGAGCTGGGCCAGTCTCACATGTTTGTGCAGGTCCACAGTTACTGGGAAACAGTATGAAACCAGGGTGATAGCAGCATTATCAGCATCTAGCTCTCAAGCCCTTATTCCACTTGCTCAATGCAAATCCAGAAATAATTTTGGGATTACTGAAATTAAACTTTTTTGGCAGGCTTTCAGTATTATTTCACCTGATCATGATGTTTGAGGTAATCTCCCCACAGTGCCTATTGAGTTTCTTGTAATGGCACTTTTATTAGGCAATGTGTGAAATACAGGAAACAATAAATTGGAAACTATGCACCCTGCATTTCATCCTTGGCTCTTTTGGCTTCAGTGAAGTATTCTGTATTATCTAAGATCTTCATTCCTTTACTTTCCTTTTTTTTTTTTTTTTTAATTATTTTTTTTTCCAAATAATCTCAGCCATTTTGGCAGACCCATGATTGCACTATTCTCTCCAGCAAAAGTCGCTAATAATCTGTAAATTAAATGTCACTGTCTCCAAATTTTATTACTTTTCATGCAAAAATACAGTTAAAAACCCTACTGTTTTTGACTCCTTCCCCCTCACCTGAGTGGAAGTGTAGGAAAGGAAATCTGTTTAATCTTCATTCTCATGCTTTCCTGATTCACCTAGCTACTCCTGGGAATTTAAAGGAAAACAGTTCAAAAAGGCAGAGGAAAAATGCAGCCTAACTTTTATGCAATGTTTTAGGATAAGTGAGATTCCACAGTTATTATCCCTCTCTTCAGTTCTCATCTGCCATATGAAGAAATGTGTTGTCTTACTAGCAAAGTATTTATGCTAGAATGTGGATTTAATAACAAGGTAAGTTTTATTTCTGACCTAATAACTAATGTTAGTTGAACGATATTCAGGCCAGATCTACTAACACCAGCATATCCTTTGTTTTGAACAATATTGCATTCTGTATAAAGAAAGAAAATATCTCCATAACAAACAAAAAATCCCAATAGGCCAACCAACCAAATAAAAAATGAATAAATTAATTAAAAATAAATTGAATAAATAAATGAATAAATTAATAATAATAATAATAATAATAATTAAAAAACAAATAAATTGTTCTCCGTCTCTTTTCTTGTTTAGAAAGTTTAGTACAATAGTTTGCCTTCAGAAAACATTTGCTATCAGAGAATATGGGCTACTTAGTTATTTTCTTGTCTGAAGTAACAATTCTTGATGTCCAGTAAGATTTTGCTGGGCTTTTTAAATGATTGTAAGTCATAAATAATACACATCCTTGTAAAAGGACAGACCCATCTACCTGACTAGTCATTTACTTTAGAGTCATACTAGAATGGGAGCAATAAGTCATTCTTTTAGATTTGTTATGATAAAACAGATGAAAGTGAATTCTGTGGTAAAACCAAAAAGGACCATGGGTTTCACAGAGATCATAAGCCATATGCTCAGATGCTGGTGAAGCCTGGCCCTCAGATGGCATAAATGGGAGAAAATTACTGTCTAGAAATCAGTATAAAGAGCCTAATTGAACATGAGGCAGAGGCAGATTAGGAGTACGTGGAAACAGGAATTACCTTACTGCTGTGACGGTAATTTACCTGCACTGCAGATACCCTGGGAAAAGAAAGTACCCCATGGGAAGCTGCATGTCTCTAAGAGGGCAAAGCAAGGTGTTTGCTTCAGTCAGAGGTGGGACAAACTATGGGCTGCCTTTACCTTACCTCTTGGCTTTCAGCTGAAGTACTTTTAACTCCAGAAGAAACCCCTTATTTTAGCAGGATTAGTGTTCTCTGGGGTCTATACCTTACTGGTTCTTGACATAGAATTTTATGTCCAGTCTATTGCAGAGAGACTGGTAACAAAAGAGATGACCATGTAGCCAAAGAGAGAAAAACAGTGCAAAGGGCAGTGAATACATATCTGGAATTTGAAGAAGATATTGACTACATGGTAATCATGTACATTAACATAAGTTTCAAAGCACGAGACTTTCTTATTTAGTACCTACAAACTGAATATAAGGCATAAAGGGTGGTGAATTGGATAATGGAGAACAGATCTCAATGCAAAGAGTAAATGCAATCAGAGATCTGTGTGCACATAAGTCTTTCTCAAAGAGAATTTAATCTTGATAACAGGGAGATTCCTGAATGCCATTATCTTGTTTAGTACAAGTGGTTCATCAGGATCGTACTTGGTTTTGTGTATTGACTAACTGTTGATTTTTCCAGAACAACAGAACCAATGACTTAGGCCTCAGAATCACTCAGGAGTTGTTTGAAGACTTATGGAAGTGTATAAATACCACACTGTTATAAATTTTCAGAATAATTCCTTTTATTAAGACAAGAAATGTGGCTGCTATTATTTTTTGCTTGCATAACAGTCCATCAGTTTCTTCCCAATTTGTAAAGATGTGTTAAATTTCAGTTGTTTGCCCTGTCAGTTTTTCTGATATGTGGTACATTATTTTCTCTAAGATGCTTAAATGGTAGTGATTGGCGGTATGTGGTGAATAGAAAAGGGACCTTTACTTTAAAAGGAAGAATCGCATCTGAGTTCTATGTGTGAAAATAAAATATAGGCACTCCATTGTAAATTATATGTTGCTGTTGTTGCTGCTTCATGTTATTTTGAAGCACCACAGCCCATACAACATTCAGCATATGCAATGGCCCTAAGTTATTAAAGAAGAAGCAGACAGTCATATATCACAGTGTCAGCATCAGCAAAACCCAGTCAATTAATCTCTAGCAGTCTCTGGTATAAGTTAGATTACCCTAGAAGTATGTATGCAGTCTCTCTCTTTGAGTAGGGAGTTGAATATCAAGTATAAGCTTTCTGATGTAAAAACAGGATACAGGAACCATGCTTTAAATGCGCTAGCAATGATGCTGGAATGCTTCAGCTCATTTGGTTTACCAAGTGATGGCAATAGAAATATTTAGCTGTGCCATCTTTTAGTGACTCTGAAAAGGAAGAAATAAACCATGATATGATTTTCATGTCTTTTAAGGTGCAAAGACCTGGTTGTGAAATGCAGGTGGTCACCAATCTATTCAGACTGGAATATCAACTTTGGTATTAGCCTCTCAATCAGCAAAACAGCTGGTTTATGGATGTAAATAGCTGCTAAATGCATGTGCTTAGTGATTCTTCATTTCCATTTTGAAAGATCTTCTATAGTAACAAGTACCATGTGAAGCTTTTTGATGACTGTGGTGGCGACATAGCTGTAGGCTAACATGTTGAAATATTTCTATGGTACTATAGTACCTATGGTACTGCTTGAGTGACCCAGAGGGTGGACAAATAAAGACAGAAGGCAAGCTTTCATAGTCTATATCCAGTAATGAGTGCCACCAAGAATTCTGAAGTTTCTTACAGGACTTGCATACTTCCCTGCCTTGCCTTCTATTTCTCCTGTTTTGCTTCACTTTGCTTTGCTTTCCTTTTCACCAACCAATCAAGCAATTCAGCAGAGGCTGTAATCACAAAATCAGAGCAAACAAGTTTGCATGAGTAGAGCTGGACTGAAGTTTATCCTTTCCAAAGAGGCAGGCTCTGAAGTTGAGGGAAGGTGACAAGAAACATGCTTTCCACTGCTACCTCTGTCAGGAAGATTCAGAGCCTTGGAATAAATGAGGAGAAGCATCCCAGGAGATATAAGCAGTCTTCCTGGTGCTTCTGAAACACAGAAAGAATCAAACATTGGATGCAATTTAAAGAGCAACTGAAAGACTATTAAAAGAAAATGAGAAATATGACCAACTTTTCTATAGGTAACTGCTTCCTCTGACATAGCTGTGTCCAGGATGTAAATAAGGAACAAATGTTACCAATTCTGGGTACAATAGAACAGGAGTTCTGTTTTCACTGATGACTAATAGTGATCAATGGTAGGTGGTCTGCAGTTGAAAACTGGAACTATATTAAGAATTATTTTCAGTATTATCTTTAAGTAAAAGTTATGTTATAAGAACGAGGAATTTTATTTTTAAATTTGAGTGAAAGCAATGGATGATCGGTCCTGAATGTTTGTGAACCAACAGCTGAAGGACAGCATGTCCCAATGAAGTGCTGCTCTCTGCATCTAGAAAATGACTGAAGCAGTTACAACTTTATGCTGGTTTGGGTTAAAAAGCTCATGAATGAAGGGGAATGCTCTGTATCAGAATTCCTGTATGTGGATGTAAAGAAAAAAAGAGAGAAGACAGAGTTAGAAGAATGGCAAACAGGGACTAAGACAACTGCTTGAGGTACCAAACACTGGTAATAAGACTATGCCAACTTGGAAAAATTATATCACCTTTGGAATCAAAGCAGTTAGTCATAAGTCACTTCCTTTTCTCCTTTTCTTTCTCAGAAAGATCAACATTTACATAGATGAAGTTGTTTATGCATGATGAAATTTGTTCTTTGTGCTTGAGACAGATGAGTCTCTGTACACTGGGTACATGTAGGTAGTTATGAATACTGGAGAACACCCACAATCACTATTACTTGGGCTTCACACTTGAGAACGATGACATCCACCAGCAAGAAAGACAACACTGAAAAAACACAAAACTTTCCCTTCTTTTTAAAAGGGTAGATGATGGAAACCATGTTGGTGAGCTGTTACTCTAACAGCTTTATTTATTTATTTATTTATTCTCATAACCACAAAGAGAGGTTAGAAAGCCCCACCCTCAGAGATGGAAGCTTTCTCTATGGCAATGGGTAAAGATTGTGTACCCGTTTTCTTCAGCCTTTTAAAACTATCAATAGTGTTTCTAGTTTTAGAAGAAAAAATAAATGTAATATATTCAGTGTTTGCGATAAGCCAAGTTCAGGTTTAAAATGAGTCATTCCTTGCAATTAGAGACAATAAAAAGGTATGTGCATGGTAAAACTGCCATGCACACCTCTTTAATCTGGCTTCGTGAAAGATATGTTTACCTTGCTAAACACTTAACTGTATTGACAGTGGAACAGAGATGCCTTGCAATCAGACATTATTTGATCAGGCAATTCTTGTTGTACTGTACATAGCTAGAGAGTTGCTTTAAATACAATAAATAAAAGTAAAATCTTACACAAGGCAGCACAGCTTAGTAATTGCTGTTTTGGAGCTCACGTCGCTGCAGTTATTTAGCTCAGCATTTCATCTCCAGCTGCAGCACAATTTTTGCCAAATATAGATAAATGAAGTTAAAGTTATTGGCAACGACTAGTTCTGTATCCCTGTTTCGAGTTCATAGATTTCATAGGAAAGGCCTTCCTTTATTTTTGTAGCTAGCAATTGTTTTGAACTCCAACGTTCCAGTACAACAGTGTTTTCAGTTCTACTTTATCAGACAGATACTGGTAAACAGAGAGAATGAGCAGGTTCCCTGTTTGAGAAATACACCACATGAAATGTGAGGGAGGAACAAGCTAAGAAACTGAACCTCACCCAGCATATTTCAGGGGTTTAATGTAATCTTGATACCAAATCTGCAGACAGGGCCTTTCAGCGTGGGATGTGTAACTCAATGGAGTGCTAATTTAACTACTTTCTGCATTGTACAGGATGGTCTGGTAGTGGGGTCTGCTGCAGAACGACCCTCTCACTACAAATACAGATGACTTTCTGGCTTCTTTGGACCTTCCGTAGAGGACAACTCCATCCAGCCAAATTTAACAAATGAGACACTAGTATATAAAAGATATATAACATTGAATGTATGCTAAGTCACTATAGAAACATTTACTATTAAATAAATGCAAGAATTATAAAATTTAAACTACATATACTCCTATTTCTTCAGATTAGTTCAGTTCATTAGTTCATTAGTTCAGTTCATTAGATTAGTTCAGAAGGGGGGGTCAGGAAATGTTGTTGTTTGCCCCTGACCCACCTGGCTACTTTTCCTTTGATCTGTGATCCCTCTTTAAAGGCAGGCAGACACGGTTTCTACTCTCCATTCTCCTCTCCAGAAAGCAAACTCATGGAGCTTTTATTTTGAATAGCTATGCATAGTAAAACACATATCAAGGAGTGCTGTGAAATAATCTAGGTGGAAAGGAGAAAGTACTTTTTTATGTCCAAACACTGTCCTAGAGGTTCTTTCCACAAACCTTCCATATTGACAAGCATGTGCAGATCTTTTGTTGTAAGTTGCGTTCTCTGTGGCAACTTCACTTGGGAGCATAGCTTTAGAAGCTCTCTAAAACTCTAATATTACATTGGAAAGATGCATGGTTTGCCAGTAAGATTTCAAAGATATATATATATATATATATTTTCAGAATTAGAGCAAACAATTTTATTTATTTATGTCTGTGAAATTTGCCTGATTCATGCAGAGCGACTGGTTTCAACCAAAGAAGAGGCTTCTCCTTTTTGTAATTTCTCATCAACTTTACCGACACTGTGAGTTTCACTTCACAGATCCTATGTCACCCTTTTTTTCCAAAATAAAACTTGGGAGGCTTTAATGAAGTTGTAACTTTTTAATTGGAAAAAAAAAAAAAAAAAAAAAGACCAAACAAAATAAGTGCTGCTGATAACATAGCAGCAAGTGAAAAACAGATATTTGTATTTGCCTGCATGCTATGGAAGAAGACAAATATGTTTCTTTAGCTAACACAATGATTTTTAGCATATATTATGAAATTATCCACTTTTCTTATTGCACTTATTTTGATATTTCTTTAAAAAAAAAAAAAACAAAAAAAAAAAAAAACACTGCTAAGAACCTCTTCTGACTCTTTTGAAATCCACCAGCTCTCACAGCATAGGGTGTGTAACTTCTACTACTGTACTATAAATATAGTATTTGCTCTCATAGTGTGCTTTTTCATTGCAATAACTGAATGATATTACAAGTAAGGTGAATTAGGAATGATGGGGGTTTTCATATATGAAATTTTGGTGAAAACAATATTTTTCACTTTTGGAAATATTTTTTTTTTTATTATAAAAATAGATCTTTTTTATTTTTCTTTTCCTTTTAAGTTTGTCTTGAGAAAAAATGTACCGTTTGCCATGAAGACCAAAAAAACCCACATATTTCCACTTCAGTGAACAGCTGCAAGACAGCAATAAATTTCCAACACAAAATTTTGGTTTATCTTAATTAGAACCATTATTTAAGACATAGTCTACCCTTAACGGGTGAATTATATGTATTTTATGAAAGAGTAAGCAGAGATATTACTAGTTCTTTAGGCTTTTAAGGTGAATCGGTGCAGTCAGAAGGGAAGTATAGATTTTGCATCCCCAGCTCCTGTTCACAGCACTAAGTCAGCCAAAAATAGTACTTTACAATATGAGGGAGAGCAACTGGAGCCATTTCCAGTACGATTCTGCTTTCTCACGAGATCAACAGGTAATAATGAATACATTTTTGATGTTCCAGCTAGTTCCTATAGGATTGTTATTCATGGTATTAGAGTTGGTGAAACTTTTCACCAATGGATTCCAAGAACACTTTTCTTAACTTTTATACTCTGGCATAACTTCCATTAATGCAGCTATCCCTAATTTTTACCAACACAGGAGCTAGATAAGAATCAGGCCCACTGCGCTAGACCAAGAGGAAATTATTTCTTGGGACTACACAAATATCTCTGGTTCCTACTGTCTCTTGCTGGCTGATGTTTACTCCCTGAGATAAGTGCACTTTTTTTGTGGCTACTCCTACATGTCATTAACCATGTGGTCTACGATGTATTTTGGATTAACTGAGTCTAGCTGGCTTTTGCCAAAGAGCACATTGGACCATGCTCTCTATGTCTCTGTAGAAACCCAACTATAGCCCAGCCCATTTTAATGTTTTTTGGTTTGAGGATGAAGTTATTAGTTTCATAGTGAAATATATGCATTTCTCATTCTGGTTATTTTCTTCACAATTAATCAATCTGACTAGGAGGCTGATCTGATCTCATCAGCTACAGAGCTAGAAAGCAGAGAGAAAAAACAGAGCCCTTCTGATATGGTGGCTGCATTCCTTCTGTGTATGCCTCCTGGAGAGTGGTTTACCACAGAGTCTCCTGTTTGTTCATATAGGGCTGTCCTCCCCCTTTGCGACATAACAACAACATGATGTGAAAATAAATTGAAAAACTCCCAGGAATGTTCCTCTCCAAGGCATATGTGCATATCCAAATGCACACAAGTGAGCTCGTGTACAAACTCAAATGAACACAATATGTGTGCACACGCACAAACTCACGTGCTGTCACATTTGGCTCAATAGCCAGCGTGGTTAAATAATGTCAATAGCAGAAAGCCTTACGGTGCTGACACTTCCTCTGGCTGTAAAATATTTACTGTTCCTTTAAAACTGTGAATTAAAAAAAAAAAAAAAAATAAAGGTCAGTCTGTATACCGAACAAGGAGTAAAAAAAAAAAATCTTTTTTTTATTAGAAAACACTTGAAACTTATCATGTGCAGCAGATGGGAGTAGAAAATGCAGCTTGAAGACAGTTATATAAATATATCCTTGATGTCTGTTTTGCTTTTCAATTTGCAGTGAAAAGTACAAAGGTAGAGTACAGCGCCAGTCAGGGCTGCACTGTGTCTCTTGATATCCATTCCAGATGTTGGCTAGACTTCGTGGAGCCAGGCTTATGGCACTGAGGCTGGAGCTAGTTGTCTTTTCCTCCAGGTGTGATGCTTCATGCTGATCCCCCCACATGCTAGCCTGTCTTATCCAAACACACTAAGCTCTGTGACAGGCATCTACCACCTTTTTGACCAAAATTCACCTCTTCCCCCCAACCCCCCCACCTCCGTGCTTTCCACCCAGCCCAACTTCTTTCAGCTTGATGGGCTCTGCAGACAAGCCCACTTGTCCCTGCCTATCATTCTGTCACTTCAAAAGCAAGTCCCCCTAAAAAAATGAGCTCTGACGTGGTTCTCAAATAATGCTAGTCAGTTAGTAGCTGCTTTGAATATTCCTCTTTGTGTTTTGAGAGTGTCTGGAGGTACTATTTGACACCGAGTATGTCTGCCAAGCCTCTAATGGTAGTTCTCTGTTTGTGCATGCTTGTAAAGGATTTTACACTGTAATATTTTAACTCCCTGATTAAACATTGCTAAGCACAGAAGTATATCATAAATCTTACAGGCGCCAACTCCATTTATCTGAATGTTAGTTACTGTCTACGGTGGGTAAACAAATTACAGCACAGTTTATTACAATATATGGGGCCACGATGTAGCTCTATTAATATCTTGTACCCCCTGGAAATATATTGTTGGCTCACAGTCTGAATTTTCTCTCCTCAACAATTAAAAACAAATTCTGAATGGAGGGTGGGAGGGTGCATGTTAGAGGGAGGGGGAAGCATCAGGCACTTTCAAGGGGAAACTTGCTGGGAGTAACAATAATGAGCTGCAATATCAAATTACTACTATCCTGGGTTTGAGGTCAGTACATATTGAGCTAGTTGTAAGATATTAAAGTAGAAACTTTTCTAGTTTGGAATGTATTAATGCTGCTAAAGCTGCCAGCAAAACAGCTAGAAAGCGTTTGAGTTGGAGAGGGCAAAAACAAAGGAGAATGTTAACAAGCAAGAGCATCGGAGTCTCTTCCCTTCCCAGCTACATGCAGCACATTTGCAAAGATCATTCTCATTAATGCTAGTGGGTTTAAAGCACACAGATCCTCCACTTGTTGATAGGAGATGAACCTTAAAGAAGTTGGAATATATCCGAAGCCATCTACAAAAATAAATAGTCACGTCTATTTTTTTTTTAAATCAGTTTCCTTAGCCTACACAAATAATCCTAGTTATATGAATTTATTGCAATCAATGGAAGCTCTATCTTCACAGAAACTTCTGAAACTGCAGAATAAATGACTGATTAAAGTAGGAAATTAAACCTTTAGCAATTCTACCAGGAGGCTTTTAGGAGGACTAGTTTAATCCTATTTAAGATGGCTTGTGATATGTTTCAAGACAGAACTAGGAGCAAAGAAAGACATACTATAAGTTTTAAGAAAATTCATGGCAACTATTAAAAATAATTAAACTTCTAAAAAACTGGAATGGGATCAAGATTGAAATAGTATGTATAAATCCCTGTTTACTTTTGATATTACAAAAGCACCATTGCTGCTTATGCTCACACATGGAATTGTTGCTAATAGACTGGCTCTTACTGGAGCTATACCAGCTGGAGATTACTTACAGTGGTGTAATCTTGATGGCAAAATAAAAGTAAGAAACGTAAGAAATAGTTTTTCCCCTAATTCTGCACTAATGCCTGCCGGAGGGCTGGCCTGAAACCTTGGATACAAACTGACAAGTCTGACATCATGTTCAGTGGGAGCAGGCACCGCTAGTTGCTATCTCCCTTCCAGGAAACCACAAAACACCAACATTTTACAGACTGGAAAAGAGTTCATTATTTGCAGGGGCGGGGCAGGATAATGTTCCGATGCTCTTAGCCGGACTCCAGTGGCCAATAACACAAACACCATACTTCATGAAAGCAATTGGGGCTTGGTAAAAATAGAAATCCAAATATTTTGAAAGTTTTTTGCATATTGTCAATACTGTAAATCACCACTTGAGATTGTATAGCAACAGTTGAAAATATGTCTTTAATGAAATTAGAACCAGGGAATTTTACCTAAGCATTTCATTATTATAACAAAAAAGAAGGAAGGCTAATTTCTCTGCTGGCCTTTTTGTAATAAGGTCAGTGGATTTAGGCTAGGGCTGAACTCAGCTATGAGAGTCTTAAAGAAATGCAAGTGCTATGTTTGTGTCAGTTTGTAAAGATCTTGTTTATATACACACTCAATGCTTGATTCAACAGTGGGTTCAGCATTCTGGCCTGATCCAGCAAAGCATTTAATCACATGTGTAGGCATGTAGGCAATTTCTTTCACATCAGTTAAACTATTTACGTGCTTAACGCTAAGCACATTGAAAGGCCAAGCCTGCAATGGATTTATTGTTGTTTTTTAAATGCCATGCAGGAAAAGCAGTGTAATTCACAAAGGTACTGTCAGGGCACGTACCACCTCATTACTGCGAAGAGAGCCCCAAGGTGCTGAGCCCTCCTTGCTCATGCTCTAATTGACTCTATGCAGATAAAGAGCTTCAAGTATCTCTCACAAGGTGTTTAGAACACATCTCTTGATTACTGAAGTAGAAGATTCAAAAAATGTGTGTCTTGTTTTCTAAAAGAACAGGACTGTTTTAGGGATAAAATTTGGGTCTGCACCCTGAAATATTTTGGGTAATCAAACCAACACTTCAGAAAGTGTTCTGATCCTGGAGGGACTCACCCTGTACAATCCTGTGAAGTAGAGGAGTGTTTGTCAGAGGGATGCCAAATAAACCAAAGTGTAATTTCCTGTGGTTGAGCATTTGCACCTCAACTGGAACTGATTAGGAAGGTTTGAATCTAATAACTGGAAAAAGAGGGGCAGGGGCAGTCACAGGCTTTCAGATTTCTTTGGAGAAGTCAGTTAACTGGTGAGGGAACCCTATGGAGATCTCAGAAGATATTTTAGAAAAAGCTGAAAGCTGGAAGAGCAGGATAGGAATATGAGGAAGAGGATGAATAATCCCTCTAAATGTGAACTAAGACGAAGAGCAGAATAGGACACTTAAGTGCAGGAAAAGGCTTTGGGAAGGAGAATAAGAAGACAGTTTGCTTGTAGGCTTCTTACTTGAAGAGTGGAAAAGCAGAAGATAGAATAGCTAGCATGTTGGTTTCCACTTAGACTTCCTATAGCAGAATACGAAGAGCTGCTGAAGGGCTTACCTCTTACCTGGTCCTGGAGAGAGGTGGGAAAACATCATGGTGGAGACTCTAACGTGAGTAGAGAAGATAATCACAGGAAGGTCTGCAGTGAATCCTTAATTAAGAAAACTTAAAAGGAACTATGAGGACCAACAGAAAGAGTTGGTACTTAAGGTGATGTGTTAAAGAACATGCTGGGGCAAAGGATGCAGACAGAGAGAGGCTTTGTGTTGAGACTTTTGGTGAAAATGATGAAGCTTGTCAAAAGGGACTGTAGTGTTTATTGGCACTGTAATACTGAACTCTGTTCTATGTACTGGATTTTTGTGAATATTCACCAAGCATGTTAACACGCAGAAATATTTTTATGCACATTGTGTAGCAATAATTTCAAATGTCATTGTTAAATTCACAACCATTTATATTTGCAAGGAAAACATTATTACCTGAATGAAATCAGGACACAAAACTGAGTAATAGAGGATCTAATGGTTGATCACAGTTTATGACTTTTGAGCTTTCAAGCACCCTGAGACTTTTTGGCATCTCTCACAACAAAAACACATTGGCAGTAGTGTGATTCTGACTCAAATCAACATTGTTTTTTGTTTAGTCAGCAATGGGATTTTGGATCAAGCTGTAGAGGATAGACACAATTTGGATGTTACATTCATTAGTCTTTCTATTCTACTTTCCCAGAGGTTTTCTGGAGCAATGGTGAGCTTTAAGATAGGGAGAATCAGATGAAGTAATAGGTAAAGTTACTTCAAGTGTAATGGCCTGCATGGTAGAAAGCATGGAAATGCTCTTGAGAGAAGGAAATGAAATGAGCCCATGGTCTGAACTGCAGATGTAGTGGCCGGTTAAATTCATGTATGGAAAATCAGTCAAGCAGTACTAACCACAAAGTTACAACATCTGGCTTATGAAGTCACTTATCCACACAGTGCTAGAAGCTGGGGTGATATAGCAGACAAAATATCATACTATTTTCATATCCTTTCTTTAAGCATCTACTTTCACCTCTGTTTAAAGACACTGCTTAGATGGACCTTTTGGTTTGACCTTTGTGCTGTGTTTCTCAAGGTCAGTCATGGGAATTCCCAGTCACACAGATCTCTTCACAGAATTTAGTGACAAACATATTTGTGGGCAATTCCCACAAGTCACGAAATTCAGCACAAGCTTAACAAAAATAAAAGATTAATTTACACAGATTAGTAGTTTGCTAGGAATGCTTCCTTCATCTCCACACTGAATGCACTCCATTTCTTTGTGACAAATTTTCTACAGATGAATTTATTTCATGGGTTCTGTTGCTCAAGCTCCCGTATATTTCCAGGGGCTATGTTTATATGCTTACCTACTGGATATAATTAAGCTGACTATTTATTTTTATTTATTTATTTTTTAATTTCAGGAATTTAAATGAGGCTTCTGTGTTATGTAGGGTTTATAAGCTTTGGAAAAGTGGGCAGGCCACTAGGGAGGACTTTAAGGATGTAGCGAGGCTGTGCAGGGACAAAATTAGGAAGGCCAAAGCTCATCTGGAGCTCAATCTGGCTACTGCCGTTAAAGATAACAAAAAACGTTTCTATAAATACATCAACACAAAAAGGAGGACTAAGGAGAATCTCCATCCTTTACTGGATGCGGGGGGAAACTTAGTTACAAGAGATGAGGAAAAGGCGGAGGTGCTCAATGCCTTCTTTGCCTCAGTCTTTAGCGGCAATACCGGTTGTTCTCTGGATACTCAGTACCCTGAGCTGGTGGAAGGGGATGGGGAGCAGGATGTGGCCCTCACTATCCATGAAGAACTGGTTGGTGACCTGCTACGGCACTTAGATGTGCACAAGTCGATGGGGCCGGATGGGATCCACCCAAGGGTACTGAGAGAACTGGCAGAGGAGCTGGCCAAGCCACTATCCATCATTTATCAGCAGTCCTGGCTATCGGGGGAGGTCCCAGTTGACTGGCGGCTAGCAAATGTGACGCCCATCTACAAGAAGGGCCAGAGGACTGACCTGGGAAACTAGAGGCCTGTCAGTTTGACCTCAGTGCGAGGAAGACTAATAGAGCAGATCCTCCTGAGAGTCATCACGCAGCACTTGAAGGGCAAGCAGGCGATCAGGCCCAGTCAGCATGGGTTTATGAAAGGCAGGTCATGCCTGACGAACCTGATATCCTTCTATGACAAAGTGACGCGCTGGGTGGATGAGGGAAAGGCTGTGGATGTGGTCTACCTTGACTTCAGCAAGGCTTTTGACACCGTCTCCCACAGCATTCTCCTCAAGAAACTGGCTGCCCTAGGCTTGGACTGGCGCACGCTTCGTTGGGTTAGAAACTGGCTGGATAGCCAGGCCTAAAGAGTCGTGGTGAATGGAGCCAAGTCCAGTTGGAGGCCAGTCACTAGTGGCGTCTCCCAGGGCTCGGTGCTGGGACCGGTCCTCTTTAATATCTTCATCGATGATCTGGACGAGGGCATTGAGTGCACCCTCAGTAAGTTTGCAGATGACACCAAGCTATGCGCATGTGCTTGAGGGTAGGAAAGCTCTGCAGGAGGATCTGGATAGGCTGCACCGATGGGCTGAGGTCAACTGCATGAAGTTTAACAAGGCCAAGTGCTGGGTCCTGCACCTGGGGCGCAATAACCCCAAGCAGAGCTATAGGCTGGGAGAGGAATGGTTGGAGAGCTGCCAGGCAGAGAAGGACCTGGGAGTGATGGTGGATAGTCGGCTGAATATGAGCCAGCAGTGTGCTCAGGTGGCCAAGAAGGCCAACGGCATCCTGGCTTGTATCAGGAACAGTGTGACCAGCAGGGCTAGGGAGGTGATCGTCCCCCTGTACTCGGCTCTGGTGAGGCCGCACCTCGAGTACTGTGTTCAGTTTTGGGCCCCTCGCTACAAGAAGGACATCGAGGTGCTTGAGCGTGTGCAGAGAAGGGCGATGAAGCTGGTGAGGGGCCTGGAGAACAAGTCCTACGAGGAGTGGCTGAGGGAGCTGGGCTTGTTCAGCCTGGAGAAGAGGAGGCTCAGGGGCGACCTTATCGCTCTCCTCAAGGGAGGCTGTAGCGAGGTGGGGGTTGGTCTGTTCTCCCATGTGCCTGGTGACAGGACGAGGGGGAATGGGCTTAAGTTGCGCCAGGGGAGTTTTAGGTTAGATGTTAGGAAGAACTTCTTCACTGAAAGGGTTGTGAGGCATTGGAACAGGCTGCCCAGGGAAGTGGTGGAGTCACCATCCCTGGAAGTCTTCAAAAGACGTTTAGATGTAGAGCTTAGGGATATGGTTTAGTGGGGACTGTTAGTGTTAGGTCAGAGGTTGGACTCGATGATCTTGAGGTCTCTTCCAACCTAGAAATTCTGTGATTCTGTGATTCTGTGATATGAGTTATGTCACCTAGGTTCTGCTTATACTGAATGCTGAAAGATAGACATGTTGTCTGCATGATGTTGATCTTCAGAGGTTTCAGCAAGCCTCCAGAGGTAACTGTTTTCTATAAAGATACAGGGAATCCCAGCATACTGTGCTCTTAACATTGATGACTCAGTTAGACAGTTGCAGTTACCACAGTAGAATCTCAGGTCTCCTCAGCTCTGTACTTTTGGGTTGACAGCAGCAGGTAGGGGGCTAAAAGTGGTCGTGTTCACATCCGTAGTAACAGTGGAGAAGGGCTGAAGACCATCTGCCTGCTCAGATAGGTTGCAGGCAAAACACCTTAGGCAGCTCTGGTGGAGAAAGCCATACAACCCTATTCTGCTAGTACTGCAGTGCAAGGTGTCCCCAGTACCCACAACCAGACTAAGGGAGTGATGGTACCTGCACTCCCAATTCATCTGGTCATGTTTTTCTTTGGCCATGTAATGGCATGAGATGCCCTAGTTACTTTTCCCACTGTAGTCATGTAGTCCATATAACACCTGAGTCCCTTCTGGATGCTTTAGAGAAGGTCAGAAAGGCCCCTGCACATATTGTGCATTGGCATGATCCACACAATCAGCCAAAATTCAGGCCTGCATGAAGATTGCCTATCATAAAAGGGAGAGCACATGACAGAGTTACTCTCATGTCTATAACAAGAGGAGCCAATATGCTAAGAAAGGAACACATAGCTGCAGGCTAGATGAATTAATTTTTCCAGGACTGTTTGTGTCACAGCCTTGATAAAACTGTTCTCTTTGTACGCTCCAAGATGCTGTGTTTGGGTAATGTTACAAGGTATCTAAGTGTTTTTAGCTTTCATATGTCTCAGTTAGATTTAGTCTCCTTTTCTGGCAGTTTTTGATATGGATATTATCTATTATTGCTTCAGGGAAGCAAGACTGCTATAGCCCATCATTTCCTCCCCTACTTCTCCACGTGCATCCTTTCCCAAAACTCCACATTGTGATCAACATGCACTTGCAATTTTCCCTCTCAAAGGCATGGGATAGCTGAGATGAACAGATGGGTTGAAAAGCAGTCATGTCTTACTTCAGCTAGCATTAGAAGTACACATCTGTGTGCAAAACGTTTCCACATTCAGCCTTTTGCTTCAGTTTCCTCATTAGCTCGGTTTATTTCTTTTCTTGGGTCAAAATTTTCTGGGTTGTCCATGAGACTTCTCTAGTTTCAGGTCTGAATCACTGAGTTTTTCTCAGTCCTGCAGCTAGCTGTCTGTTCCCTCTTTCTTTCTTCTGATGTGATCTCAGAGGAAACAACTTCTATAAGCCCTTTCCCTATACCTCAGGTGATTGTTAGATAAGGTTTATCAGATGATCTATTTCTCTGTAACTAATCTGTAGTTCAATGATTATCTTTCCCGGGAATCACACTTGAAATAACCGTTTGCTCTGGATAGTTGCCATCTTTTATCCAAATGCGCTCCATTTAAATGGAGGATCATCAAAATTTAATGGCTCGCTATTTTTATCCAAGAGCCAGGTGCAAGCAACTTTTCTGTCACCTACTGTGGGTTTTATGTCAATATGGAAGCAAAGGATTGGAAGAAGGAACTGAGTGTGCCACATTCCTGCTGGAACTTGCATACTGACAGATGTCCATGAGAAAGATTCCAGTGTCAAGAAGAAATCATAGGTAGAGAAATTCCCCAAACTGTCTCAATCTGAAGTGCTGTTTAACCATATGTCTTGTTATAATTAGCACTAGTAGGATGCATATATTCCAGATTTGAGTTGATAAAATATATTCATTTTGATAGGATGATTTTATAGAAATCTAAAATATTTTCTGCCTAAGCACGGAATGCAACTGTCCTTGCCAGCGATCTGAAGTCAGTCTCATTGAGATCCGAGCACAATCTTGGAAAATGGTGCCTGACTTCACTGAAAACATTGATCTCCTTTGGCTCCACCATATCCACATCTCTGCCACCAGTCCACAGGACTTTGTCTAGCTCAATGTCCATCAGCCAAGAATGGGTCCAGTGCTACCAATGTGAGAGATCCTTTCTGTTGTACAACTGGTACCTCTCACTTTACCGGGTCATTCTTGTTCCTTATTTATCAAGGATATGAATCCATACATATCAAACTAAAATTATTTTTGCGTGAGATCAGAACAACTTCCCGATTCAATTATGAGTTATGTAATCATTATATACACCTTGAACTTGAATTTGTGCAAAGCATAGATCCAAGGTGGATGGGCAGCCAATGAACTCTGAGGGACTGGAATTCACATCTTTTTCACATACAAGGTTTGAAAGGAATGAACTTTAGAAATTCTAGCACAGCAGATCCAAATCCTGAAAAATTTTTCATCTGGGATTATAGTAGAAACATATTGAGTGAAGAGACCAGCTAATTGTCATTCTTATGTAAGAAATGCCTTTGGCTGCTTATGTGAATGGAATTAGAACATAAATTCTTGACAACTTTAACACATGCTACCTGAATACCCATCTGCTTAGCTTAAGAACAAAAAAAAAGGGGTTCATTAATGTAGTATTAAGTAAATTAGTTACACAGCTATATATGTTGAAATGTGTTACAATATTTAGCACTGCTTTTTTTTTTTTTTTCTTTTTTTTTTAACTGTATCTTAAAATGCCTGCTGCATTTTTTATATAAAAAACAAACAAACAAACAAACAAAAAACCAAACAAATAGCAAATTGGATCTGCATCTAACAAAAGAAATTCATGTTTTGAAGTTGCGGAGCGGTGGCTGACCACTCATACACATGGGCTGACTAGAAATGTTGCTTAGAAACACCACGTTATCAAAGAGAACCCAACATCAGGTTGGAGTGTTTCCCAGACAGCCGGTTAGTAGTGATAATTTGCAATGGAAAATTCTAATATCTGTTCCAACATTTCTTTATTTTCTAGATTGTCTTACTTTTCTCTCTTCTGATTAGTTGTCATTTCACTTCGCAATTTACTTCTAAACTTGATTTGGAAGATAGCATAGAAGTATGTGGTTTTAGATTGGTAAGTGCTTCGGCAAGTATTAAGAAAATGTTGTTCAGTAGAATGAAATGTATGAAAAATCCATGATGAAGGAACTGCAGTGTAAGTTAATGCTATTGACATTGGGACCGATTTAGCTAGCTTTTAATGTATTATGCTCTCTGTATACTCTAATAAGTAACTACTTATATTTTAAAGATCATAGAAGAATTTACCAATTCTTTACAGATATAGGAATTATCTATCCAAAAATTGCAATCGTGTCCTAGGTAGACCAAGTGGATGATTTTATATTTTCAAACAGAAAATGTCCAAGCAGGGCAACTAAAGAACAGCATTTGTCCCATCCCATGAACGCAGGAAGATTGGACAGACTCCTCTCATACTCCAACGCAATTTCATATTGCAATGTCCTGACATCTGCTCCTCTGGTCTATGCCATGACCCCATAGCATGTGTTACCCCAACTGCCATGTCTGGAATCGGGAACAATCAGTTGCAGTAGGACATACAGAAAGAGGTAGTCTCTGAGCAAGCTGGGCCCAAGACTGTTTAAGTTTTATAGATGTTTACTGTCAAACATTTGTATTTGTACTTATATATTGAGTTCTGTATCTTATAGAAGAGATTTCACCCTGTTCCCCTTGGAAGATGAACTTCTGATCCAAAGCTGAGCCCTTTTGTTGGCTCAGGGGGAGGAGTGCCATCTATTGAGTCTCCCACATGAGTACATTTCATCTGCCATGGTTTGTTTGGGGTCCTCAGGGAAGTGCCCAAGCAGAGTAAGCAACTTCTCTTTTTCTTAAGTAGAATCCTTTTGGTTAAACATCCATTGTAAGTTACTGGATTTCCCCAGCCACCGTTCTCACTGCTGAACCCAAATCTCTTTTAGGTCTTTTCCTACTTGCTTTTTTGTTTATTATTTTATTTTATTTTATTTTATTTTATTTTATTTTATTTTATTTTATTTTATTTTATTTTATTTTTATTTTTTATTTTTATTTATTTATTTATTTTTTCTATTCAAAGGGAAACATGCAAAGCAGTGCCACAATAGAATCAAAGCTGCTTCCCTGATCAAAACAGGTGGCAAGAGTAAGCAACATTTTTGCTTCTCTCCTATCTTAAAATAGGACATCTCTCTTCCTTGAAGCTACCACTGAATCGTGCAGACAGACCTCAGCTCTTTTCTAGCCCTTAATTTACATTTCAAGCCTTTTCTGAGGAAGAGAATAGAAGGTTAAGTTTTATGGGTAACTGGAAAAGTAGAGAGTAGGATTGTGTCTATGGGGAGTTTAAGAGCTTATAGGACTGTGTACAATACATTGTGTTTTCAAGACCGTGCAGGGGCCTGCATTTCTCCATTGCTCAAAGACTACTGCCAGTTTCAGTAAGCACAAACTGAAATGTTTAGGTTACTTACAATATAAATGTCCCCTGCCGGAGATATCCTTCATGTGGGAAGGTGCAAATGAGTTGTGAAAACAGAGCGTAGAAAATGTAGATGACAACAGAATGTGAGTGAGAGATACGCCACAGGAAAGTAGTAGAAAAATGCATCTCCACTTTTACAATTTCCCTGTACTCTAGTATCAAATTGCAGTTGGTAGAGCCTGTAGTTACATGAAAAAGAACAACCAAAAAGCTGTGTGTCTGCACGGAGCAGAAACCTACACATCTCTCGGTGAAGTTCATGCTTTGACTCCAGAGTCCAAGCGCTGAGTTCTGTGGTCACAGAGGAAATGACCATGTCCTGTCCTGGTCGTGCTCAGCTGTGAGGTGAAGAGCAACGCTGACCTCTTGCAGCAACAGCCAGCTGCTGGCCAGCCAAACCTGCTTCTGTAGGTGTCACAGAAAGGGAACGGATTGCAGTAGTAATGACAATTTTTCTTTTTGAAAGGAAAGAAAGCTCCTGAATGACATCTGAGTGGAGACAATTTGTTTGTATAGAAATATATGCTCTCACCCCCAGCCAGACCATAGTGCAGGTACAGCTGAAACAGTGGAGTCCAAGGTAGCTTCCCAGAGCAAAGTCAGTGCTGTGTTGGTTTGGGATTAGCTGGTAAACCAATTTGTGTGGCATTGATCCTGTTTTTCTTCTTTCAGATGAAGCACAGAACTATGCTGCACGGAAGGAAAATTCAGATTAGAGCAATATTAGCTCAGGTAGCTTTATCCTGGCTTGATGGCACACTTTAACTATGTCTTATGTCTTATTAAAGAGAAGGTATCCAGTCAGGGTGGAGACATCATCACATACACTTCAGACAGCCATTCATCCTGCTCATGTTCTGGCTCTTGTCATAGGGAATTTCCAATGAATCTTTGGATTCAAACTTAAAATCAAAACAAAGCTCTTAAAATAATGCAGAAGTGCAGGAGGAATAATTGAGAACTATGTGCAAGAAGATGCCAAATGGTGATAAAGAGATGAAGAGTCAAACTGGTGGCAGTCTTACAAGAAATGGTGCAGTCCTGAGCGTGGAAATGCAGTGACTGGCAATGTGACAGCTACAGTCTTGCACTTATCATGGCTCTGGCCCCATCCGCTGGCCTTAAGTAGCTGCCTGCCACTGTTGCAGATTGATTTATCTTTGATGAGGCTTAGGATGATACTCCTTGCTGTTAAGGAGAATCAGGGTTTAGGCATTTATTTATTTATTTATTTATTTTTCTTTTCTATTTTTTATAGGATAACATTAATTTTTTATTTTGTGCTTTTTAGGAAGTTTACATATTCGTAACTCTGGAGAAACAAAGAAGGCCATTGTGTAACTATCATCATATCCTTTTAAAAGGACCTGCTTTCTCTAAAGTCAATCTGCACTTATATACTTATGCATACGGAAAAAAAATAATATATATGTATATGTATACACACACGTACACTTATGTGCATTTTTGGGATATTGTTCAATTAATGAATGTTTTTCATTGAATTTAGCAGGGGAGGACAAGAACTTAGATCCTCTCTAATCTTCAAGTTCCTTGAGGATATATATATATATATATATATTTACATTTAAATTGTACATACCTTATACATGAACAAGTTTTGGAGCATCTGAATTACTAATAAGGATATACTCAGAATTAGTCCTGTATTGAGTAGAAGTTGCTTAGTAATATGCTTACTGATAGCATTCCACATATAGGAAAAAACAACAACAAAAAAACAACCTCAAGGAATAGCTAAGATATCTCAATATTTGGGGTTGTGACAAAGAGCATTGCTTTTGTTGTTGTTATTGTTTTTTGTTTGTTTGTTTCTGTACTTCTGACAATATTTGGCAACCTGGGAACTTTGTTTTATGTACAGTCTTAGTATTTGTTACATTCACAGAACACACATAATTGCAAATACTTCTTTGATCAGAAGCAGGCCAGATTTCCTTAAACTATATAAATTTTTCAATGAAATCAATCTTTTTGGTCCGAGGGATTATTTTGAACAAAAATGGTACATTTTCAAAAAATCGCCTTCTCTTAAAATGGCTAAGCATTTACAAATGTCTCAGGAATGCAAAAAATTGTTTCTGATGCTTTCAGTTCTGTTACAAACAATTCTTCATGTCCTGTGATATTGTTCATGAATCACTGAAAGAACACATTATTCTAAGAATATTTTTGAAACAATTTACAAATAATTTAAGTTGTACTATATTTGAATATATATTAGCATCACTGTTTAAATATTTTGAAGTGCTTCTGTCTCATGTAATTTTAATATTTTAATACCTGTGCTTGAGTAGCACATGGTTCTTGCAGAAATTCAGTAGGTGGTGCTGTTCTACATAGCGTGCCAAGTTACTTTTCTGTGTTTGAGCAAATGTTCAGTCTTGAGAAGAAATACACAAAATGCGATGATTTGTTAGAGAGACTTATAGGATTAAAAGTGGCATTTGCTTTATGTTGCTCTGTTCTTCTGAAGTTTCAGACAAAGTTGTTTGCTGCCAAACAGGCTTTGGTGTTAGACAAAGAATTCTGGAAAAAGAGATGTACAGTACCTATATTCCATTCAGCCCTTCAGCCCTTACTTTTTCTGAACATTCCGTCTTTTTTTTTTTTTTAGTTACTAGGAAGCTGAGCTACAAAGCCCTAAAGGTACTACTGTTCAGAAAAGGGAAATATCAGCATCACAGGGAGAGACTAGTAGCCTTTCTTCTCAAACTCAAACATGTAATGCAGATGTGCACTCCAAGGGGATTTGGAACATACTCATGAGCAAGGGATATATGCCTTATCTCTAAATGGATATTAAATTCAGCACCTGGGAACAGGACCTGGGAACACAGGAAATGGCAGGCTTATGCAGCTACCTTTCATTTCCCCAGAAGAGTAGCTGGGAGGAGAAATGGAGCTCCAATGCTGTCAGTGGTGTGCACCACTGAAGGAACCAAAGGTAGAAGACTGCAAGAATGGAGGGTTGAATAGATGGACAGAGAGACAGGATATTTTCCTCTGAAAATGTGACTTGCTAAAACTATACACTCCTTTGCTCTGAAAATCTTGCTCTTGCAAAATGTGTATAACATTTATATGGAGGAAATTACTTACCTTTGTGTTGGGTTACCTGTTTGGATCAAATGAAGAAAAAGAAATGTTGCTGTGGACTTGCCAAAGAACACATTGGCAAACAGTACATATACTTACCATAGTGTTATTGGTTGCAGTTTTATCTGTGGGACGGGGGAGAGAGGAAGAACTTTAGCATCTCAAAGAGAAGGACTGAAAAGGATGAAAATACCATTTTTAAGGTTATCTACCTAGTTTTAATTCTCTTTGCATACATTAACTATAACAGTCTGTAACAGTGCTTGCTAGAAATTAAATGGCTGTTTCTTACAAAGTTGCAAAGATAAACTTGATTCTAGAGTGCTAAAATACACAGGACAATAAATAGACAATATAAAAATACTAAAATACATAGACAATATGCTTAGAGTTAAAACATGACTCTTTCCCAGTGGATTTTTTTTCCATAATTGATATGACATGACAGATCATTTTTAATTACAGACTACTTGTATGTTTTATTTTAAAAATACTCTCACCTCTGCTTTTTATTTAAACAAGCGTGTAAAATATATATATATATATATATATATTTGATTTTTGCTTCAGAGTCACTTTTATTCAGTGCATCGGACAGAAAGTGCACTTGCATGAATGGTGTTTGGGTAAAAAGCATTCTGCTTGGGTAAAAAGCATAAGGACCTTGTCTTTATAACTATGCACAGAGATTGAGTTGGAGAGCTGAAGGAAGGGGAAGAACAGTGTTCTGTTTCTGGTACAATTTTTCTCTGTGATTACAGTTCTTGACAGAGTTCTTTTGTGACTAGGCAAACATTAATTATATCTTACTCTTGACCACAAACTGCGCCTTCCTTTCTTACAGGGAGCTTAACATAGGATGCTGTTACAGACTTACAGGAATGCCGACTGTTAACATACAACTAATGACAATTGTTGCAGTGTTTTAAGATACATGAAGATCTTAAAAACATCAATTATTCTGAGACATTTGATTCTAGGTGTCTCAAACTAGGATCTTCAGTTGGCAAACTCTTCTAAACTGAAAATTTTAACTTTATTTTCTAATTTATTCCTAACATATTTAAAAAAATAAAAATAAAAAAATAGTTGATAATGTCCTAGAGGTATCAGGCAAAGATATATGCATTGAAGTTTGGGAATAATTCAGTTGATGTGGTGACAGGCTGGACATAAAGCCCATAAAGAATTTATACTACATTATCTTCACATATTGAGTGAAGAAGGCAAAGAGAATGTAAAGAATGAGTCAAGGTCTTGTGCAACAATGGGAGGTGATACAGATATGCCATGATACAGATATGCCATGATTCATCCTGTATATTGTATATACATCCTCATGATGTATATTCACAAAGGGTGAATTAAGGCTTAAAAGACAATATTAATTCAGTGGTTTGCTATTTTTTGAGTGGTAGGTTTTGTAATACTAATGTTTTTTGTGTGTATTTGAATGCACCCATAAAGAAAATTTAATTCCAAATCTACATTACAGTACATTGGCATTGGACACCACCCCTGGGGCGTCCAAAGATTGAACGTGGTGCTTAGGGACATGGCTTAGTGGGTGATATTGGTGGTAGGGGGATGATTTTGAAGGTCTTTTCAAACCTTAATGATTCTATGATTCTATATATGCGTGTTCGGCCAAATGTATGTCCATTTACATTACATAATGTTGTGTAGATTCAAAATTACATTTTCTTAATGAGTACATGGAAAATCTAAACTTAAAACATCCCAAGAATACTTACCAGTTTAATGCTTTTCTCTATAATCTAATGTCATAACAAGTAATGTTTTCTGTTCAAAGAAAATGTCTAAGCAAAAGAAGTGGCAGTCTTTGTATGAAAAAATAAAAATCTTTGGGTTAAGGAGGAAAAGAAAACCCCAAATCTAACCTTTTTCTTTGGAGTGAGGGAGAAAAAATCTCTCAGCCATTTTAGATCCTGAGATTTCCAGCTTACTGAAGAAAAAAAAAAAGTTTCAGACATGAGTCCTCTCCCCACACACCTTATTCATTTTTTCCCAGATGCTTGTAATAGAGAGGAAAAATGAGGAGAGGAAAGATGTAGTTATCTAGCCCAGTGAAATGTGGCTAGCTAGCTCCAGATTTTCTTCATTTTTCTCCTTTCATACTGATAACACCTTACACATTCATTTGTATTTCACACAGGCCCCGGAGACCTGAAATAATGATATGACTATATGTTGTACAGCTGATGGATTCTTTTTGTGTGTGTGAGTTGTCTTGCTTGCTCTGTACAAAGTAAATGGTTCAGATGAACTTGTATATTAAAGTTTTCAAGCTATACTATGACTGGTTATAATTTGGACAGAGACACCAACTTGAATGAATGCTTAAAATTTCTTGCTTGTCATTGTTATTGTTACTTGAGACCATATTTTCAGAGGTTGGGGCTTATTAGTCAAATATTAAGGACCATGTTGTGTTGTCAGGAGTAACTTTAATCTTTTACAGGGTTTGGTTTAGGGGGCATTAATACGTAGGGAGAAAATTTGGAGGCATTACATCTGTCTCCTGATTTGTATGAACTTCTAGTAGTAGTAATTGATTGCTGGCCTTTGTATGCACATACAACTGTACACATATGGTTAGCTATTCTGTCATGCAAGTGAAAAATGGATCCACTGCTTGTCTGTAGGCTCCACAAAGGGAATATGGAGTGTAGTCATGTTACGAAATACTCTGCATCTGGAGTTAAGGCAATAGTTGTTCACAAAGGGGTGCAAGTCACACAATACGCTACTTTTCAGTAATTACTCCTGAGTTATTTAGGCCCCAAGTGCATATAAAATGAATTAAAAGAAATAAATTTGAGTTGAAGGTATTATATCCCTCTCCTCTTAATTTCTGTGGAAACCTTTAAAAAATCCCAGCTCCCTGCTGTTTTGGAGAAACAAACCTAACAGCACTGAGCTAATATACATGAACCAGAAAGAGAGATTGGCTGTTTTCAGTTCAGTCACAGGCTGAAAGCTCTGCAAAAAGTAAATGAAAATAGACCCCAAAAGAACATAACTGAGAAAAACAGCATATTCCAAAAGGCTTTCCTATCATGGCTTTAATAGGTTGGATTTTTTTCTTCAGGAAATCTTGAGTTTAACCCTTCCCTAAAAAGTGCCAGACCTGAAGAGCTGTGTGCTACATTTATTATTATTATTATTTTGCTTACTGCTTTACTTACATCATTTTACCTATCATGAGTTTGCGTTTTCTGTTTATATTGAAAAACTTTTATGGGAAGTATTTTGATTCTTAGTCATCCGTAAAATGCTCAGTGCTATGTAGATAATACATATTTAGAAAAAGATTTTAGAAACATTATTTGCCTGCTGGAATAAGTGTCACACTCACCAAACAACATGCTTCCGAATGAGTGATAATAAAATTATAGCTATACCTTCATCCTGTGTTTCATTGTACATCTGAAATGGACATATTTGACACCACAGTTGCAAAGGCAGAAGTGCTGCCTGACAGGTAGAAGTGAGTTGGCCTAATTCCAGAAATGTGGCTTTTATGTGTGTGTGCAGTTCAGTGTGCAAGCCTGCTCTGCATGACCCTCTGGAAATACACTCCAGAGGTGCTTGCTGTGCCTCACTATGTCCACACCTGGACCTTAGGGCCTGGAAATGGAGTCAGGCCTTTTTATTCTCATAATTTGTTGCCAGAGGTGAAGATGCAGAGCCACATGTACCAGCAGGCATAGGTCTCTTCCAGGATTTCCAAAAAATGTTCTCAGGGATGATTCTGGGTTGAAAAAAGGCCTCCTAATTCTCCATGGTTCATGTTTTTACATGTGAAGAAAACTTCCTAAGTGTATTTCTGGGTTACAACTCTGCTTTCTTCTGTGCAGCCTGTTACGGTAAGAAAACTCTGTTTAATTTTGTTATATCTGTTTTCTTCCTAAAAGCTATTTTCCCACAAGCATATAGTAAATGACCAGAAATGGGTGAAAGCTGTAATTTTTGCTGAAAAAAAAACAATCTTTGTTCAAGTTAATACCTCATCTAATGAATACCTCTTTTGCCATTTTTCTGCTCTTCTCCCCTCTATTTTATTCATGATTCATATTTGTCCTGTCCTCTCAAAGACAAGATTACATGGGTTTCCTAGGTAGGAATTTTAGCTTTGCATGACTGTATAGTGAGCAGTGTATTTTTATACACATAATATAAAAATTACATAGCAATAAAATCTGTTGCATCCATTCTCTCTGGGCTAAAATTTGGTATGACTATGAGCTTGTTACTTTGGGTGATGATATATAAGGCAAAGCAAGAACTCAGTATGGAACTTCTCTGCCACATACTACTAGCTTTGCTGTCGTCCTAGTGCCCAAAATGTCTGCTTGCTCTGCTACAAGGGGGGACAGTTGCTTGTGTTTCTCTTGAGGAAATTCTTACCTGAAGGTAAATTCTTTACTTAAACTGCCATTGTGGCTAGCCAGTTTGTGAAGAGCAAGAAGAAAACTCCTTTTGTTTCTTCACAGGCCTGTTATTTATTTATTTATTTTTCCTGCAGAACACTAAAAAGAATTGAGTTATTGTGGACTTTTGTAAATACCACATGCAGCATTTGAGAGTTTTGCTGTCTTTCCTCATTGTAGCTATAGGGCCTCTATAAAAATTGCTTGCAGTGGAGCTCCTGACCAAAACTAGGTTCATCTTGTCTCAACTAGGATTTCATTTCCAGCACAGAAGTCAGTTTGGTTTTGTAATTTCACAATCTTTCTTCTGGCTGAGCTGAAATATAGTTGTAAATGTGAACCAACGGATTCTGAATTAACCCATGGAAACTCCACAGAATTTCTAGGATGTTAAATATGGGGAAACTGGGATTTTAAATCTAGGTAAAAAGAAAGAGATGTATATTTTCATGAATCAGACTGAAGAATAAGTCCTGGGAATTATTCCAAATTATTCCATATTTTTCCTATGTAAGTGGCAGGCTCTTTAATTTGGTTTTGAACAGAAGTTTGGTGTCCAAGCTTAGCCCTCCAAAGTTACCACCAAAAGTAAAAGATTATTAAAATTTATCATTTTATTCTATCCTTTGAAATGCATCTTGAAGGGTAATCACTGGATGTAGAGGCAAAGCAAATCAACTAATCTGTAGACTGTGCAGGCTTTGGACAGGGTCAGTGTGGGATTTTCTGTTCTGTATACCCTTGGAGCCCTGGAGATCAGCATTCAGAAACACCTGCATGGGTCTGCATGGAGCTGGCTGAAGTCCAGGTCTGGACAGGCTTACATATTTAGTTTTAATATTACCTTTTCCACAGCTGATAGCAAAAGTGATTTAGATAAATAGAAGGCTATGACACCCGTGGAACTGGGGAGCCCCATGAGGTGCTGAAATGGATGGGTTTCTAAAGTGAAGCTCCGGTACCAAGAAGTGGAAAAACATTGCTTTCCATTATGTAATGCATAACAACTGTGAGCCATTATCCATTTACAGCATTTCTCTGTACAACACTATGATTTCACAGTATACACTAGAAGGTTAGGGTTAGGAAAATAATAACATTGAAATAATCTTTGATTTGATCAGTATATACCTAAAGGAAAATCTTATGATTAAAAAAAAAAAAAAAAAAAAAGCAAAAAAAAAGGGACTTTTCAAAGATTACTGTTAATGGTTTTATTTGAATTAGAATCCCCTAAGATTTTGTGCAGAGGTGTTTATATACATTAAATATGATTGATGGTTAATGTTCAACAGATTATAAAAGGAGAATGGACTAGCTTCTGTGATCTATTTTGAATAGAAGTATGAATTCTAGCAGTGGAAAATGGATGGATTTCTGCAATGTGGATATTGTGCCTTTTATTCCTGATTATCCTGGCAGAACAGTTCATACTGTTTGTTGGTGATGAGATTCTTGCCTTAAAACTTCCATGGTGTCTCTCGCTTTCCTTACAAACAGAAAAATGAAAGATTACAGGACTGGCCCATGATGAAGGACAGGTTTGCTTCCCAGAACAAACAAACTGAGAAATCCTGCATGACATAGAGTACATGAAACTTTGTCTTTGTTTCCTAGCAAATTAAACAGCTCCAATGTACAAACCAGGTATGAGAACTCAGTTATCTGTACTGTCAAATTATTAGGCTGGTCACAGGCATGTTATTTGCCTGTGCTGACTGGCACTCTCCCAGACGATTTCCAGACAGGAATAGGGAGTTGGCATGGGCCATAGACTTTAACAGAAAGCATTTTAGATGCAACTGCCTTGCTGTTGAAGGCAAGAGAGATGAACGGACACAGACCATTCCAAGTTTGTTGTCCTTAATGCTAGAGAAACATCCTGTGCATGTTTGATTTTGCAGAGAGCTGTGCTAATGAGAACTCATCTCCTGTGTTAAAAATGTACTAGGATACCTCAATGCAGCTTGATATGCCTGAGAGATCACATCTCCTGATACACACCCTGCACCACAACTTTAACTTCAAAGAAAATCCATGTCCAACAGCTATGCACAGCAAATAGATTCACTGCACGTAGAATGGTTTTCGTAAGTGCCTAAGGTAACATCAAAAGTAGTTGGTGGTAAGTGGTAAATCATCAACTGTGAGGCAATATAGTGGTACCTTTACTGTTAAGTCCTTTATGCTGGGACTTACAGTTCTTTCTTTCTTTATTTATTTTTCCACACAGTACTGTCTTAGATATGTTTATTCTTTTGACATAGGCATGCTTTATATATTTCTTGCATATCTCTTGTCAAAACAATCAAGGAATTACATGGCATGCAGTGAAGCACCAGGAAGGCTTTACTGACTTTCCAAAGGGCAATTTCAAGAGACTTTGATGCCTACTGCATGGGAGATGCCATACACAATACAGTCAGGGCTGTATTCTTTCTGCTGTGTGTGTTTTTTTTTTTTTTAATATTGGATCAGTATGACTGACTGCAAGTAAAAGCTTAATGAGCTTTGCATACTGATCTCTTTGAAGAAGAATATTTGTTTCCCATTTGTCTGCTGTTGACAGGACATCCTCAAATAAAACCTTGTGTACAGACACATTCAAACTTTGGTCAGTGGGTTAAAAAGGCAGTGGAGTTGGATTCAGATCTGAATTTTTTGCTTGTTCTATCCCAAGTAATGTGCAAATTAAAGCTTAAAGCCCCAAAGCCTCCATACTTTGTCAGAGTATAAAGTGGGTCTTGAACTTTGCAGTTCAGACCTGTCTCTAGTTAAAAACACAGTTTGTTCAGGGAATGTTGTGTATGAAATCACTCTTGGAATATGACACAAAATCAGAAGAAAATTATATTACTTTAAATACAAGCTGGGCAAGAAATAAATTGTTCCTGACCTGTTTCTATTAAGGAGCTCAAACTTGATTAATTCTTGGCCTGGATGTGCTTTTACCTCCAGCAATTACATGCCACTATTACAGTGATTATTTTATAAAAGCTAATAAAC
This sequence comes from Aythya fuligula, assembly GCF_009819795.1. NCBI lineage: Eukaryota > Metazoa > Chordata > Aves > Anseriformes > Anatidae > Aythya > Aythya fuligula. Next base: position 102,433,988 of record NC_045561.1, on the reverse strand, counting down.
ACTATCTGGAGTTAATATTTGCTCCCGAGGAAAGTTTGCCAAGAGCTTAGAAGAAGTTTACAGAAGATTTTGCCCATTAGGTTTGTGTACAACATTTGAAATGCCAAAATCCTTTTAGCATCATTAATCACAAAAATGCAATGTAAAAACAGTTGTACCTAATAAAGCTGTAATCTGATACAAAAATAGGCAAACCCTCAGGAATTTAACACAATAGGCCAAACATTGTCCATTCCAAATGAGTTCCAGTAATGCCACTATTGACTCGGCTTTGAATAGCCTTCTGCTCTTTTAAAACAAATATATATAGATAAAACAGGATTTTATTTTCTCCACTACAGATGCAGCTGTTATAAATCAATTCTTTCACAAAGGATACTGGCTAATACAGTCCAGGAAAGCTATTTTGTCCAGCTTTATGGAACTTCTTCCTTGTCCGTTAAGCTTACAGCTTGCTCTGTCTTGATGTCAGTGGGGTTCTGGCTGCTTGATTCATGACTCATTCATGTGTAGGGTTCATTGGGGGTTGAATCTATCTGGCCATGGGGGAAAATGAACCGTGTCTCCAGATTTCTGTCCATGGGATGGAACAAGTGTTACATAGGACTGTCCTGCTATGGCACTGCCAGAAAATAGAGCTGAGGTGGTCATGGGAGGGAGCTGGGTTGCATATGAGCAGATATATAGATCAAAACCTGTAGTCTGATCACTGCATGGTTGGTCCCAAAAGCCTGGAACTCCAAATATCAGAGGTGAAGTGACATTTCAGCCAATGAGCCAACCTGGGGAGCATGGGAACATTCTTTGCTTCTTTTTACAAAATAACAGGGATGCTGATGCTGCTCCAGTCTTACCTGTAAGTACTTCAGAATAAGTCATAGAGGAGGTTGAGTAGCAGGCAAATAAGTATCATTGGAGGTATAATGGATAATTGAAGGGCATAGTCATGGTCGATCTGGGTTCTGACTGCTAGCTAAAATTCTGCCCAGGTGTTGCTTAATTATTTATTTATTCTGTTAATTTAGCATGTTGAAGTCTGTGATGGGTGGTAGAACTTCTTTGTGCTGGTAGTTAATGTACAAGGGAAGAACAAAAAGATGTTCTTCTGCACAAAGAAGTTAGAACTGAAATATGGGAAAAGAGACAGCAAGTGGGTAAAGGATGACAGATGAATTCATACAAATTGCTAAGCAAAGCAGTGCCAAGGCTTGTTTTTTTTTTGTTTTTTTTTTTTTTTTTCTGACCCTGAGTCCAGCTGGCACCACTTAACCATCTCCATATTTAAATTCTCTTACCTCCCAAATAGTGTGACTACATCCATAGCACTCACTGGGAATTGTCTCTGGCCCATGCTAGCTCCCAAATTATGCCCAGGCACTGCCTGGGGAGTTTTAGCTGGCTTTTGCTAAAACCACACCAATGATTGCCCTAGCAGTTGGCAGGCAGAGTCAAAGGACTTTTAGATCCCCTATGCTCTAGCACTAGCATGTTTAAATCCCTCATGCTCTAGCATTGCTAACTTTGTGGATAAATATATCCTGATGTAACAGCAAAGGTATCAGTGACAGGATTGACAGTGATCTTGGAACACTCACTGCCTAACCAAATATGTTAGGCAATGGCAAAAGTGGCTGTTTTTGGAGCAGTGGGGCATCACCCCCTTGTCTCCTTCTGTACTCACCTATCCTGTGGCCGTCTCAGCTTAAATGAGTATCGCCTGCAGTGATCATTTATTATCTATCCTATTTTCTGGTTTCATGTGGTCCTGCCTATTAAACCAAACATGCATAAGAATGAGAGGAATACAAGTTTATTCTAGTCAGGCAATAGGTTAAGCTCTTAAGTAAAAAGTTGGAAAGACATTTATAAAAAGTAAATAAAACATCAGTTCAGTTGTAGCATACACACATAATAAGATCTGCTCTTATTTGTTTAGTCCCCCTCATCTTAAGTTGTGTCTCAGCTGTTCAACTCGTGGTCTGATTGTTGTCTTTCAAAGCTAGACCTTCCCAAGATCTTGATTTAAAGGTAGTAAGGGGGCCTGATGGGCTTTCCCTCTGAGCTCATCTTTCCCTTTCAGGGTGACAGGTTTGGTGTCCTTTCCTTCCTCCCCCGTCTTTTGCTTGTTTAATTACATTTCCTTACAGTTAAGCAAGAGCAACATATTCAGATAACTCACTTTTTTTTTTTTTTTTTTTTTTTTTCTTAGCCAATGGCAATACAGTTTTGACAGCTCATAAGCCATTTTTGGTTTTAAGAGTTATTTTGACTTGGCTATCTTTCATTCTCACATTCTGACTCTCCCTACTTCTCACCTTCTCTAAGTCTGCTGCAGAAACCTTAATTAGCTCATTTTTCTCTGTAAGGATAGTTTAAAAACCATCTACAAAACATTCCATGAGATAGATACAATAAAAAAAATATTATTTTTGCAATACCGCTCTTATTTTTGCAATACTGCTGTTATTTTCACAGTACAGTTATTGGAGATCACGCAAGTAATACTAATAATGTACATGATAGCCTGTTAACAGTGTGAATTATCCAACATAATTCCTTCCATTCTGTTTTTCCTGCTTTAAGGCTTTCCTGTCATTTCAGGAAATATGGAGAAAACTTGACCCCTTTCCTTCTGATACTAACAACAGGAAATCAGGAACAGTGTTACACTGCCAGGCTCTTCTTGCATAAGGATGGAAGTTAAAACCTCTTGTTTGACTAAGGAGAAGGCTGATACAGGCAGCTACTCATCCTTCCTTTTACAGTCACAGTTGGAGATACCCATTCTGAGGAGCTTTATGCCTCTTCTCTCCTGATAAACATGAGAAAGTTGATGTATGGAAAAATGGGACTTGATGATAGCTTGACACTTTCACACCTTGAGAATCAAACTTGGATCTGTCAGAGGCGCATGCTATGAATATGCTGATGAAACATATCCCACACAGAACACATCACAACCCTTGTTAAGAGGCTGTATATTCTTCTACTACAAATTATTCTTTCATCCAGCCCGTGCTGAAGTGTATCGGAGAGTTCTATAAGGCTCTGACCACATCATAAGGACAACACAGAGCAGAAGATTTGACACATGAGTGTCAAGACACACCCTGCCATGCTGCTGGCCCTGGGACAGCATTAACAGTATTGACAGTGTGTCTCCTACATGCTTTACCAGCATTTCAGTCTTAATACTGTACACAGGTCTTCATTTTTAGCTTTGTGGTTATGATGAAATCTTTAGGCTATCTGATGTGCACACTCTTATCCGTATTACTTTTTTAACTGGAAACACTATCCAGTAGTCACCAGTAACTGATGCTCACCAGAAGTTATGTAAATTCAGCTGTCAGCCACAATCAAAGGAGATTGATAGAAAGCTGCTCCGTTATAATTCCTCCAATTCTAACTTTTAACATTCCTTTGTGGAATTGTATTTTAGTCTGGAGCAGTGTAGTAATGTGAGTTGATAGCAGGCTGGAAGTGAGCCAGAAAGTCCGTGCTTATCCCAGAACTAGAACCTCTGGGAATAAAGACTTCAAGAATCAGATGTGCTGCATTTACATTGCTTCCAAATTCATACTGGGGGGGAGAGAGAGATGATGGAAACCTTCAATAAGTTCAATTTGAATTTCTTCTTTAGCATTTCTTTTTTCCACACTTTATTGAGTTGGGAATATCACACGAAGTGTAGACCATGTTCTTAGCCTCACAAGCGGCAGACTAAAAAGTTAATGAAATACAGCTCTAATTTTAGAAATATCAGTTCATTTTGGGTTTGTCTGTCTGGAACAATTATGCTAGAAAGCCACAATTCGAATGAACCTGGAACAGAAAGCAATGGTGCTTTCTGTTTTCTGTGCGTGAGACTTGAGATTTCAGGGCTGCTAATTTCTACGCATTCCTGCATCTTAAACAGATGTCATGCATCCAGCCAGCATTCAGGAATCAATCATTTTGGTCATCAGGAGATTGTGTAGTTCTTGCTAAGTCTTATTTGAGACATCTATCACTTTTCAAGATCACTGATTCCTGAAGGCAATGGAAAGCATTGTTTTCTCTCAGAATTTGCTGTCCAAACTGTAGGCAATGCACATCTTGTATTTTCACTGATATTTTTTTCTTCTTCCCCTGTAATTTAACCAGAAAGAATTTGATAATGAAAGGACATGCTTGCTTTTACTGTATAAAAACATAATAGAAAAACAATGCTCTTGTTTTACATAATAAATTTTTTCTGTTGGGGTCACTTGCTCTGCACAGTTCTGTGGATGAAGAGTTATCACCCTGTTTATTGTTTGAATCATTGTTGTACCTAATAGTGCCAGTTCTTGACTCCATTATGCTTCACTACATTAACAGAACAGGAAAATGATCTTTTTCTTCCAGAACTTGCAATTGAAATATAAGGTAAGAGTTACTGAGGTAATAAGTAATAAGTCTTTAGATGGAGAAGCTCAGAGAAATTAGCATGAAATACTGATTGGCATGATGGGGAATGTAAGGGAATGCCACAGTTTACCCAGCCATCAAGTCTTTGGTTTTAAGGAAAGTAATGAAGCAATTTTTGGATGTTTACTGTGAGACTATTTCAAGGTGAATAGTAGTACACATCAGGCATTGGAACACTTTTGTAATTCTCATCACTGAGTTTAAGACTCATGTTTGTCTAACATGATTATAAGAAGTACTTAACATTTTCTGAAATACATGGTATAGCAATGAAGAAACCACTCTAGAGGTGGTACAGTTGAATGGAAGAGTATTTACATTGCTGACCTGTAGCTTTACCTCCAGAGGCACTGTGTATAGTCTAGGGACAGAGGAAGGGTCCTCCAGGAAAGCAATACATGCATGTTGAAAACATCCTGAAATAGAGTGTGATTAACATTAGTAAGAACTCACATGAAAAAAATATTGACAAATATTGAAATCTATGACATAGTTCCCTTTCAAATCTTTCTAGGAATATTTTACAAGAATATCTTTATCTGTCCAAGGATATAAAAATAACATAAATTAATAGCAAATTCTAAGCCAAATTAGAATATATAGTTTACCTGGAATAAACTAAAATAATCCCACATGATTTTAGCAAAGATCTTAGCAAATATGTTATTCTACTCACTTCACTCCTTCTGTTTATAGCTTTTTTTAGGTTATATATAGGGGCCTGCTCTCTGCTGTCTTCTTTCAGACATCTATTTTGGCTGATTTAAATGTGAAGAAGGAAAAAAAAAAAACAAAACACACACATAGAAATTCCCATAAACAAAATCTTGTTTTTGAAAAATGAGGTGTCATATATAGTTTAATTTAATCTTTGTGTGGTTTTCTTTGGCATGTTGCTCAGACTTGGGTTTCATATGGTGTATCACAGCAGTTCAGTTTACAAACCCACTTGTTGGGCTACAATTGGTTATAAAAATCTAAGAAAGTGCTGCAAAAGAGCAAGTTTGCAATCTTGAAGAAGTAAGTGACAAAGATATTCTTAAGAAGAGATGAGGTTGGATTTCTGGTGCACATATGCTGTGAAAAGACCTTAGACAGTAATTTTGCTTTATAATAGATTTTTTTTTCTTTTTTTCATTTCTCTTTCTCTCTCTCTTTTTTTTTTTTTTTTTTTTTTTTTTTTTTTTTCCCCAATATGTGCTTGTTTTGCTCTTCTGTCTTTTGGTGTCCATCTGTGGAGGAGATAGGTCACACTTCTGAAATTTCATATATATGCTATCAGCTCCTTTTTCCATCCAAGAGCTTGGTAATCATGTCACATTGGAGAAGTGTGGGCTTGTTTTCATGCTGGCTTTCAGGCAATACACCCTGAAATATATGGCCTTTTTGTACATGAAAAAGGCAGTTTACACTGTTGTGTAGCGAAGACCATATTTTCTTACATTTAGGAACAAAGACATGTCAGGCTTTATTGAGCACATCACTAACTGTATAACTAGCATTGAACACTCTATTTGCAACTGTTGCTGTGTATTTTGTGTGTGATTATCACCCCTAGATCTGCATCCTATAAAAAGATATTTCTGTTTGCTTAATTATAAAGCTCTTTATGAACAGGCTCATCTGTAAATAGCTTGGTGCAGCTGAAATAGAAATATAATTATAATGAAGGCAGATGTTTCTGAGATACTTCTCATGAAACTTGTTCTGAATATACAAAGGAGGAAGGTTTATCTAACTGGTGAGGTTTAGCCCAAATGTGGCCTAAACTTCCAAATGTGATGGGCAGTTCACTTTGGGTACAAAATATAAATAATATAAATATCAATAGCAACAACAATAACAATAATAACCTTAAAACCACATACAGCTGCCATCTCTCATGGTAAATATATTTCTTCCTGAACCATTAAGAGGGTAAGAAATAACTTTTGTAGCTTGTCTCTAAGGAGTAGTTGCCAGAATATGCTGGACTTTTATTCTGCAGTACTTTGTTAGGTATTGATGAAACATATGGAGCCACAAAGTTTAGGGTCTTTTGCATACAAATATTCCCTGTCTGTCTGCCCTCATTGGTTCTGCATGCATTCTTAAATTATTTAAACCCTGTCAGTGAAATAAAGAGACAGTAATATTATAAAATATAGGTTTATTATTATTATTATTATTGTTATTTATTTAGACAAGAACTAGCAAAGTGACTGAATCTTATTTCTAATGGATAAAGATTCTTCAGACAAATACATCTTTTGGTCAAACCACAGGCTTCCTCCCCCCTCCCTCTCTCCCTTTCATTACTAGCAGTAAATGTGTATGTGTATGTGTTGATCCAAGCCTGTAGTACTCAATTCAGAGGAGCTGCCATCCAGATCAGCCCTTGTTTGTGCCACCTTTAGTAACTCGCCAGCTGAGTCAGTTGCTATCCCAGTTATCTTACAATAAGGCAAACCAGATAGGTATGCATTGGCAGGCTCGTGAATTAGAAACAGCCAGTTTAGTGCAGGATAAACTACTACAAACTAAGGTATGCCTCGGAATCACAGTTTCCAGCCCATCATAATCTCACTTCACCCAAAGCATTTGGGCTGGAGAGTCAGCACTTAGTGTTGCCAATTTGCCCATCTTACTCTTCCTCGCTCGTGCCTCAGTCTGCAGGACTGAATGGAGAGTATAGAACTGGGCTATATTAAAATGTGGAGGTGAAGCAAAACAAACTGTTGTGGGTGATTGATTTGAACTGAATCATTAACACTCTTGATATTCCTGTTGTAAATATTTTTCACACATAAACTTATGTGTCTTGTTAAAGTTAAAAAAATGGAACATTGGCATTAAAACAATGAAATATCAGGGATTTGATTTAAAGGGAATCCATTGTTTTCAAAGGATCAGGTTTTTATAGTGACTTTAGATAGCCTGTATGAATTTGTTTTACCTTCCTCCTTTGATGGCAAACAAGCTATGTCTGGTAGCCTCACCTGTATATACAGAATGAAGACAGCATGTCTTACAGGCAATGGGAGCTCAAGCATAGGAAGCTGAATCTATTTCAGTGTGATTCCCCTCAAGATCAAAGAATCATAGAAACAAAGAATGGTTTGGGTTGGAAGGGACCTAAAATATCATCTGATTCCAACCCCCTGCCATGGGCAGGGACACCTCCCACCAGACCAGGTTGCTCAAAGCCCCATCCAACCTAGCCTTAAACACTTCCAGGGATGGGGCATCCACAGCTTCTCTGGGCAACCTGTGCCAGTGCCTCACCACCCCCAGAGTAAAGAATTTCTTCCTTATATCTAATCTAAATCTACCCTTTTTTAGTTTAAATCCATTACCCCTTGTCCTATCACTGTACTCCCTGGCAAGGAGTCCCTCCCCATCTTTCCAGTAGGCCCCCTTTACGTACTGGAAGGTCTCTACAAGGTCTCCCTGGAGCCTTCTCTTCTCCAGGCTGAACAACCCCAACTCCCGCAGCCTGTCTTTGTAGGAGAGGTGCCTTTTGATCACCCTCATGGTCCTCCTCTGGACTCATGCCAATAGGTCCATGTCCTTTTTGTGCTGGGGGCCCCAGATCTGAACACAAAACTCCAGGTAGGGTCTCACAAAAGCAGAACACAGGGGGAAAATCACCTCTCTCACCCTGCTGGCCATGCTGCTTTTGATGCAGCCCACCATACAGTTGGCTCTCTGGCTGGAAGCATACATTGCCAACTCATGCTGAGCTTCCTGCCAACCAAGACCCCCCAGGCCCCCTCAGGGCTGCTTTCAATCCATTCTCCTTTCAGACTTTATTTGTGCTTGGGATTGCCCTGACCCATATGCAGGACATTGCACTTGGTGTTGTTGAAATTCATGAGTTTGCATAGGCCCACCTCTCAAGTCTTTCCAGATCACTCTGGATGGCATCTCTTCCTTCCAGTGTGTCAGCTGCACCACACTGCTTGGTGTTGGCAAACACGTTGAAGAGACACTCGATCCCACTGTCCATGTCACTGACAAAGGTGTTAAACAGTGCCTGTCCCAGTACTTACCCCTAAGGAACACTGTTCATTGCTGATCTCCACCTGGATATTGAGCTGTTGACCGCAACTCTTTGAGTGCAACCATCCAGCCAATTCCTTACCCACTGAGAAGTCCATCCTTCAGATCCTTGTCTCTCCATTTTAGAGACAAGGATTTCATGGGGAACAGTGTCAAATGCTTTGCATGAGTCCAGGTAGATGATGTCTGTTGTTCTTCCTCTATCTACCCATTCTGTAACCCCATCATAGAAGGCCACCAGAGTTGTCAGGCATGATCTGCCCTTAGTGAAGCGATGTTGGCTGTCACCAATCACCTTCTTATTTTCCATGTGCCTTAGCATAGCTTCCAGGAGGATCTGTTCCACAATCTTGCCAGGCACAGAGGTGAGATTGACTGGTCTGTAGTTCCCTGGGTCTTCCTTTTTTTCCCTTCGTAAAAATGAGAAATGTTTCCCATCTTCCAGCCAGTAGAAACTTCACTGGACTGCCATGACATCTCAAATAGAATGGAAAGTGGCTTAGAAACTTTGTCTGTCAGTTCCCTAAGGACCTGCAGATGCATCTCATCAGGTCTTATGGACATGGTGCACCTTTAGCTTCCTTAGGTGGTCTCAAACCTGACCTTCTCCTACATTCTGCAGTTCATTATCTTTCCAGTCCCTACCTTTGCCTTCTTGTTCTGGACCATGTGGCTGGAGCTCTAGTCGATGAAGAATGAGGCAAAATAGTCATTAAGCACCTCAGCTTTCTCCATATCCAGGTCTCCCTTTTCCTTCCAGAGAGGCTCCCCAATTTCCCTAGTCTTCCTTTTATCACTGATGTACCTTTAGAAACATTTTTTATTGCCCTTGATGTCCATGGTCAAATTTAATTCTAAAGGGCTTTGACTTTCCTAATCTGATCCCTAACTGCTTGGACAATGTCTCTGTATCACTCCCAGGCTATCTGTCTTTGCTTCCACTAGGCCTTCTTTTTCTGTTTGAGTTTGGCTCATTTTTATCTGACTTCCTCTTCGTTAGGATGCATCACTCCTGAGTTTGAAGGAGGGGATCCCTGCTTTCTTGGACCCCTTTTCCCTCCAGGGATTTGTCCCACGGTACTCTACCAAGCAGATCCATGAAGAGGGCAAAGTCTGCTCTCACAAAGCTCAGGGTAGTGAGCTGGCTGTGCTCCCTCCTCACTGCCCTTTGAATACAAAACTGCATTTCATGATCATGCAGCAAGGCTTCCCTTGAGCTTCACATTCCCTACCAGCCTCTCCTTGGTGCAAACAAAGTCCATCATAGCGCCTCTCCTCATTTGCTTCTCTATCACTTGGAGAAGGAAGTTGTCATCAATGCATTCCAGGAACCTCTTGGATTGCCTCTGCCCTGCTGTGTTGTCCTTCCAACAGATATTGGGGTGGTTGAAGTCCCATGATAACAAGGGCTTACACAGAGGATGATGCCCCCTTCTCACCTCCCCTGTTGATCCTTCCTAAAAAGCTTGTATCCTTCCATCCTGACACTCTAGTTATGAGAGCTATTCCACTATGTCTCCATAATGAGTTCATATCCATGAGTTCATAGCCCTGCAGGCATGAATTTAGTTAGATCTCTTAGTTAGATCTCTAACTCCTTTTGTTTATTCCCCATGCTACATACATTATCATGGAGACATTTCAGTTGGGCACTGATGAAGCTGACTTACTGGCTAGAGGTGTAAACAACTGTAATTCCTTCTGCTCTCTTCTGAATAGCTTCACTGTGTCAACATTAACTTCATCTACCACGCTATGACCTGACTGCTGTGGTTACCTTGGTACAGTTCACTGTCCCTGCTGAAGGTTTTAGAGGAAGCTTTTGCTACTATTGCACATCAAGCACATGTCAGTTAAAAAACATATTGTAATTCTCATTTCAAAGTTAGATCCCAGATTTTTCCTGTGCAAAACACATACGGGACAGAGGTTTTCTAGTCTGTTTTGTTAATTTTCCTCTGTATTTACAGAATTCTTTAATAGAGTAAGAAGGAAAGAAATATCTGGTCTTTTAGTGTATGTGCATCATTTCCATTAACAATAATGGAGGGACTGCGTATGCACTGAGGATGAGAATGAAGCTTGCAGACTGTACATACTTGTGCCTGAGGCCAAGCCTTGGGGCCTAACAAATCAACCTGGCTTTCTGGTCTCTTCTGTCCCCAAGGGACTCACTGTAACTTGACTGCATATTGGGGAAGGAAAAAGACAGAAACAGAAGGCATTGCACTTTGCCAGAAAAGAAGTATTCAGCTGTTACTCAAATATACGAACTGAGATTAAAACTGATGGAGCACTTGATGCCACAGAAACATGTTCTATTAACAAAATGAATAATAATTCTCTCAATTATTTTTCAATGTTCTTGGGAATCTGGGAGGTCCCAGTCAACTGGAAGCTGGCAAATGTTATCCTAATTTTCAAGAAGGGCAAGAGAGAAGACCCTGGTAATTAAAGGCCTGTCAGTCTCACTTCAGTGCCTGGTAAAATTATGGAGATTATTCTGTAATACACTTGAAAGACAACGCAGTTATTGGTCACAGCGAAAATGGGTTCACAAGAGGAAATTCCCTTTTAACGAACTTAATTTTGTTTTATGACAAGGTTACCCAGCTAGTTGACCAAGGGAAGCCAGTTGATGAAATCTTTTTGGATTTCAGCAAAGCTTTTAATATTGTTTATCACAGTAAACTTCTGGACAAAACATCCAGCATACAGTTAAACAAATATATGATACAATGGGTGAACAATTGTCTGACATGTCAGGCTCAAAGGATTTTAGTAAATGGGGTTACATCAGGCTGGCTGCCAGTTACCAGTGGGGTTCCACAGGGATTGTTTTTATGGCCAAGTCTCTTCAATGTTTTAAAAATGATCTAGATGCAAGTCTTGAGTTTATACTAGGTAAATTTGCAGACAGCACTAAATTAGGAGCAACTGGTGACTACCTGCAGGGTAGAGAGGCTTTGCAGAGGGGACTTGGAAAATTAGAGGGCTGGGCAGTCACAAACCACATACAATTTAACAAAAGCAAATGACAGATTCTGCACCTGGGAAAGGGCAACCCTGAATGTATGTAATAGACTGGGGGATGAGAGGCTGGGGAATAGCCCTGCAGAAAGGGATCTGGCAGTTCTGGTTGACAAGAAGTTGAATACAAGTCAATACTGCAACCTGACAGTTACAAGGGCCAACAATACCCCGGGGTGCATCAGGTATGCATTGCTAGTCGCTCAAGGGAAGGGGTTGTCCTGCTCTGCGCTGCGCAGGTGCGGCCTCACCTCGAGCACTGTATGCAGTTTTGGCACCACAGTGTCAGAAGGACATAAAACTATTAGAGAGCATCCACAGGAGGGCTTCAAAGATGATGAAAGGGCTGGAGGGCAAGTCATATGAGGAGCAGCTGAGGTCCCTGGGTTTGTTCAGCCCAGAGCAGAGCAGACTGAAGGGAAGCCTCATGGCTGCCTGCAGCTCCATCATGATGGAAGCAGAGGGACTGGCGTTGAGCTCTGCTCTCTGGACACAGAGACAGGACCCAAGGGAACAGCATGGAGCTGGGACAGGGGAGGGTCAGGCTGGGCGTTAGGAGAAGGTTCTTCACTGAGAGGGTGGGCAGGCACTGGCACAGGCTACCTAGGGCAGTGGTCATGGTACTGAGCCTTCTGGAGTTCAAGAGGAGTTTGGACAACGCTCTCAGACATAGGGTCTAATTTTGGGGTAGTCCTGTGTGGAGCCTGAAGCTGGACTAAGTGATACTTGTGGGTCTTTTCCAATTTAGGATATTCTATGATTCCATGATCCTTTGCAGTTTTACACAGAAAAAATGCACCGTGTGAGAAAGGCAATGGCGAATATTCATAGATCCAAAATGATACACTCTTGTGAAATGAAGACAAATTACCCTATTGTTTGTCTTTTGTGAATGAGAAACTGAGGCACATTTACTTTAGACCACTTTCTCTGTCACACACACAGATTCACACAAGAAATCTAAGGGAGACTGGGAGGTTTCTTAACTTTAGACTCCTGTACAAAACTTCAGTTTTGTACATGTGCTCTAAGTTTTTGAGCTGAGATTCCTTCAGATATAAAAATGCCATCCACATTAGCATCCACATGGCTGTAAATAGAGTTTGCCAAGTTTGTGGTAATCATTTAACCTCCCAGCTGTGAGGAGCACCTGTAATATTTCTTTGCATTTCCACCCTCACCTTTTTGCTTGCTCTTCATTGTTCTTGTCAGCCCTTTTATTCTGAGAAGACAATGTATATGTGTGTAATTTGTACATTGAAGGTGTTAAAGGCTTCACTTGCCTACAAATTAAAAGAAACTATTTAACAGCTAGCCCATTTCCCTATAATGGAATAAAGTAGAAAACACTGTATTTGAACTTGGATATACATGAAAGGTCCATGAGCCTCTTTCACTGAATAAGAATTATTAGCTATTTTTCACAGTCCTCCATATTTGCTTCTGTAAACTGACACAGAGATATTGCTGCATGGTTTCATTGGCTCTTTCATTCTGTTATGTTCTGAACATAATTTAGTTTACCTTAGTATGTTACTTGGAAAAAAAAAAAAAAAAGCCTTGAGCAAGTTGCTTTATAGTTTGCTACAAATTCAGAATTACAGGACAACCTAATGTGTCAGTTCTGAAGAAAACTTAACTGTGTCTGACTCAAAATGTGTTGCTGTCATTTTTTTTTCCAGTCTCCCAGGTTGTTTTCTTACCTTGGTGATGATGATGGCTTAAGAGAAATGGTAATGTTTCAGAAATGGCTGCATCAAAAGAAGCGTGGCCAGCAGGTCGAGGGAGGTGATCCTCTCCCTCTACTCTGCTGCTGTGAAAGTCCAGTTGGAGTACTGTGTTCAGCTCTGGGGTAATGGTGTTAAACCAAAATATGGTAGATTTAGATTAGATATAAGGAAGACATTCTTTACTCAGAGGGTCATGAGGCACTGGTGCATGTTGCCAGAGAAGCTGTGGAGGTCCCATCCCTGGAAGTATTTAAGGCCAGGTTGGATGGGGCTTTGAGCAACCTGATCTGGTGGGAGGTGTCCCTGCCCATGGCAGGGGGTTGGAATCAGATGATCTTTAAAGGTCCCTTCCAACCCAAACCATTCTATGATCTTATGATTCTATGAAATATCTTTCATGAGATTATCAGACTAGTTTTACAGGTGGAGAGATTTTTGAAATAAAAGGGAATTCTTAAACTTACTATTTATTCTGAGGATGCACAAAGGAGTATGGAGGCGGAAAACCCCATATGGTTTCTGAATTATATTGTTTCCTTTAACAGAAGGCACACAAGGTCCTTTACCACTTAAGCAGACTGGTGTGAAAGGACATCAGCAAATCTTATCAAAAACAACACAAATGAAAATCCCTTCATAACACTGAAAGATATATCAATCTATTTCTATTATCATAGAAAAACAGTTTTTCAAAAATAACAGCTCTTCATGTATAGACCTGTCTAATTTTTTTGTTTGAATTGCCATTAATAATGATTTCAGCCATCAGTTTCTTGGTTGAGTCCGTGTAGTTGAATCTGGCATCAATATAAACTACAGCTGATGTCATAGGTGTGCTTCTAAGGCTGTGATTGGATTCACTATTCTATCCAGGTATTCCTGATACCTACAGCTGTTCCTGTGAGCCATACTTTGCAGAAGATCATCATGTACACATCTTGGGACCTGCCATAACAGGTACTAGTCCTTAGGCAGGGTATGTGCTTAGGGGTCATAATATGGATGTGGAATGAGAGGAAACATGGTAGGACAGCTAACAAAACCATCAAGGTGCATTTAACAGTGCATGCAGGATGATAGGGATATCATACACAGAGAAGAAATAGCCCTTGTACTGATAATTTGAGGACCTTATTATGTTGACTACTCTTTTTTTATTATTTATTTTCATTTTTATTTTTATTTTGTACTGATGACTTAGACAAATTGATTAAAGAGTAGGTACATTCTCCATATACTTAATATAGATTGCATAAGTTGCAGGAGTGGTGATCAAAGCCATACATTTTGTCTTCTTTTCTTTATTTACTCCTCTACCTCTAAATAAATAACTGAACATTTTAAAAGATGAGTGTTAAAAATGATGTATAATGAGCTCTTTAGTGGTTCTGGAGAAACCAATTAGTGCAAAATGGTATCAAACTGTGAACATTTTTATGAATATCCAGCAGATACTGAAGTCATGCACACAATGAACTTGTTCTCCTATTGTATTTACTAATTTTGTTTGAAAAACATTTTTTTTCCTGATTTGTAATTCATTTGTATCCAAAATAAAATCTGAACTCCAGTTTTAAACTCTGTGGACCTCTGAATTCTATTTATGCCCATTCTTCTTCATTGTGTCAGTTTTGCAATGTGAGATGGACATAAGTTTCAAAGAATTTAGAATATGCTGGTAGAATGGGATAAAGAAGCCTGAAGGTAATTAAATTTGGACTATATTTTGGACTTATATTTTTTGGCTTTTAAGTAAAGTAAAGGGAGTCTCAGTTTTCTATGCAGTATTTCCTTTACCTTGCCATGCATAAAAGAAAACATTAAAGACATCGATTGTGTTAATACTGTGCATATTACAATAGTTGTATTTATTTGTTAATTTATATTTTACTTTAATATTAATATTTTATTTTGTTTGTATAATATACAATCGTGATTATGTCATATTGATACCATACTATACAATATGGTATGTATTCCACCATAAAATAATCTATGCGACGTCCCAAATGCTGATAAATGTACACAAAATCAGATTTTTACTTCTGTAAAGCTACGGCAGCACATTTGTCTGAAACCTGGCTGAAAAGATATATCCTGTAAAGAAAAATGTTTCACCTAGGAATCTGTGAGCTACAGTTGTATGTTTTTGCACTTGTAGGACACTTCAAGGAGATAGGATCTGGACCACAGCCTTCAGTGGTAATGGGAAGAGCAGCTGGGAAAGGGACAAATCAAAGAGGTTTTACAGTGTGGGATCAGGAGGATTGCAACAGCTGGGGAGGGTCAGGCAGGTTATGACATTTGGGGGTACTGTTGGGTAGGGAGCTCTTCGGTGAGGTAGGATGAGAGTTATGGCAGCTGGAACTGAGTTGGCGTTGAGACTTACGATCAGGAGGAATTGGGAACAGTATAGCATCTGGAAGCTGATCAGGCAAGGGGCTCATATCATCTGGGGGATCAGGAAGTACACAACAGCTGGGAAGGGTCAAGCAAATACCCAACACACATGGAAATGAACAGCAGGGCCTAGTGCCACATACGGCTTCTCACATTGCTTTTTTATGTATTGCTGCTCTCTACCTTTCTGTAAATTTCCCTTAACTCATGTTCAAAATGTGTCTTTGTGCAAAAACACAGACAGAAATAAACAACTCAACTTTCTACCAAGAGAAGTTAGCCCTTCCCAACCACAAGGTGGCTTGCCAAAGTCCTTGTAATTCTGGCTAGTGAAAAATCTCCTTCTGCCCTATTGCACCCACTGTCCTACTGGTTAAAGTTTTTTATGACATTTTCTCAGTTAGCCAGAGATTAACTTTCTCCCCTAGCAAGAGCTCAACATGTGGAGGCTCAGTTCTTGGTACCATTGCTTAGCAATACTGAGTTGACTTTCTGGCCAGCACTGCTACTGCAGGAAGGACTAGTTGAAGCCAGCTCCGGCTGAAATGGTGTTTTGTTTATAATGCAATAATTTATCTACATTGCACTTTCCCTGCCTTGGGTATTTCTCTTTTCTATTCTGTTATTAGTTACCACAGGTATAATTTAGCACTTTTTTCCTAGTGTTTCTACTTCCTATGTGAGGTTTTTTATTTCTTATATTCTTGTTCTTCACGTGTACCTTGGACATCCTGTTTTTTTTTTTGTTTTTTTTTTTTTTTTTTTTTTTTTTCTACTAATTTTAAAAGCGAGGTCTTTGTGAACAAATAACTGTACTTAGTATTCATAGCCTCATTTTCTTCCTTTTGTCATTTCTCTATGACCTTTGCTGACATTCCTAGAAGACGAGCCTCTTTTATTATACCCCCTCATATCTGCACCCAAGTGTTTTGTTTCATGCTATGTTTTGATTGTAAGCTTACTTGTCAGGGACCATTTTTAAATTCTGTTTTAGGTAGGTGCCTAGCATGATACAGTTCTTCACAATAGGTCTCATAGGTACTAACAGAAATAATAAATTATAATAATAAGTTCCTTGAAAGCCCCAATTCTTTATAAAGCTTTGACAAAGTGGGAAAAGATATCATAAACATCAGGCAGTTGTGACAAATAAGCATAGGGTGAAGGGTAAATTGTTTAGCTCTAGAAAAATCTGTAGTACTCTCTTGTGTTTTCCATAGCTGCTCATATTATTTTTTCTTCTATAGGCTCTTATTGCTTTCCAGACATGCTGTGCCTTGTCTTTGCCAATTGTTGCCATCTGTCCTGATGACATTGTGATGGAGGTCGAGTGTGTTGCTGAGCTTCTTAATAATGTCACAGTGTCATTTTATGTTACCTCTGTCACTCTGCTTCTGTTATGCTAACTTGTCTTTCTTCATCGTTTCTTTTTCACAACTCTTATACTCAAGGCAGTCTAAAAAATGCCCTCTGGATTTCAGTTCTTCTTTTCTTTCTACCATATCTAATATCTCATCTGTGCTCTACAGCTGCTTTCTGTGTTCTGTATTTATTCCAATCATATTCTATACGGTAGAAAGTACTGCTTGTAGGACAGATTTTTTTAATTTCCTCTTGGCATTCAATAACACCCTATTAAGTGGCTGTGTTTACACTGCAGTTGTCAATGATCTTTTCCGGGTCCTCTGCTCATTAAGCAATAAATTCAACTTTCCTGGCTAGCAGTGTTTTGAACATTTCATGTGGCAATATGGAGCCAGTCCCACAGGGAATGGTTTCCTCTTACCAGACTGCTCCCTCCACGTGCTATGCTCCCTGTTGGGTTTATCTAACTATGTCATCTCTACGAAGGATACTTGAAGCAAGCTGTTGTCTCTTTCTTAGTCGCTTGCAGGTTGCCAGGGAGCCTGGGGGACCCACCATCTGACATCCATAGCACTCAGCTTCTATCCGAATATGTCTGAGAATCCCACTGAAGCGTGGGATTACAAGTTCCCTCTTTCTTTTTGCAGAATTACTTCTCATCCACAATTAAGGTAATAAACTGTTTCTGCCAACCTGTTATTGTGTTAGCATTCGGATCACTATCAGTCACTGCAGAATTATAAAAATGGACCAGAAATACTTTTTATACTTTTTCAAGGACATCTCCTAAGTGACTTTGTTTTACATTTACCTTGGAGACCATGAAATCTGAAAAGCCTTAGTGACTTAAGTCACAGTGATGGTACAGCACAAACAGAAATTACTTGGGCTTTCCTTCCTTGCCCCTATATTCTGCTTCAATTTTGATGTAGGAAGATGACGCCCAACTGTGGGAGAATAATTCATTGCACAATCTGGTCCTTAACCTGACTACTAAGACCGAGAACAAGGGTGTCAATTTGTGCCAGCTGTTACTGTGTTGGGGAGATGTGGGCCATTTACCATGACGTAGACCAGGACCACAGTTTATTTTAAAAAGGTCATTAAGCACTCATCAGAATAGCAATAATTCCAGTCATTCCTGAATTGGGACAGATTCAGGCCTAATTTAATAGAACCGACACTACTAAGGGTACTGAAGGTAAACTCTGGGCAAAGAGCGATATCAGAAAGGCAACATGAAAACCAGTGCAGGGACAAAGAAACTTATTAAACCCATTAATTATCTTTATTAAAAACAAACAAACAAACAAAAAAAAACTTGACAAGAAAAGACCCTAACCAAAAAATAGAGGGTTTGTTTACCGCCATGCTGTTATATAGCGGAACGATGAAACCCAATAAACTATGTTAATCCTTGATATCCTGGAGGGAGAACTGAGATCATGTAAATAGCATAGACTCCCGTCATATAAAGTACCATGTTACAGCACTGGTAGAATTTGAAGACCAAAACTCAAATACAGTGTTGAATGTTGTACATTATTAATAGATTTATACCACTATGTTCCATCCCTTATGCAATGCCTTTGACTCTTGTAACTGCTGTGATATGTTGATGTCTTTGGCTCTCTACCTTATTCTACCCATTTCCACTACCACTTAATTTTGACAGCTTGTTCTTCCTTCTTTCATAGTCTTCTATTTTGTAACCTCATTGACATTAACTTTCATACTCATGAACTATCTAATGCCTTAACTGTATTTCTTTATTCAGCTCTTCGTTCAACTCTTAGCTTTGGTACAACTCTCCAGCTTGCCAAAGGGCCATTCACATGACCTTGTCTTCAAGTGTTTCCTTTTGGCCTTTGCTTATATACAAAAGGCTATTTCAGAATTCATCTGCTTTGACCATCACCTAGTCTCACTCTGCATGACTCTGCCACCTTTCCACTCACATAATTTAAGTCTGCTTTTCATGGTTTCCTGTGCCATCAGTACTGTTGCTATCTCTTCTGATTTCAACAAAAGCTAAGTACAGTTTTGCTAGTGTGCTATAGGTAAAGTAAGTTAGCAAGCATGAATTATGAACTGCTCAAGAAATAGCAGCTGTTGAGCTTGTGTGCACAGCGAGGTTTGTATGCCGCTGATCAATAAAAATCAGTCAGTAGCCATACTACCAGAGAGACCATCTGTGGCTAGAGAACCAGAAGCTTGCTGACCAGGATAGACACCTCTGGCTTGAAGGAGGATGGGGACAGGTTAGATTCATATAATCCCCAAAAGAGGGACATATTTAACTGTCAGAAAGTGCTAGCTGGCAATCTGTAGTCAAAAGTATGCTATTGCATTGCCTAGATCTCTGTGAAGAAGGACATTGCAATCTGACAGTGGAATACTGGGACATCCCTTTCTTACGCTGTTAGTGTGATAAAGTAGTATGGCTAACAAAATGGGGATTCTTATTAAAGACAGTTTAGAAAGAAAAAAAAGTTGGAGGGAGACTTTTTACTCAATCATATAATAGCAGGACAATGGGGAATGGTTTTAAACTAAAAGAGGGGAGATTTAGATTAGAGGTTAAGAGGAAATTCTTCACTTAGAACAGGTTGCCTAGAGAGGTTGTGGATGCCCCATGTCTAGAAGTCTATGTCCCATGTCTGGCAGGAGGGTTGAAACTAGGTGGTCTTTAAGGTCCCTTCTAACCCAAACTATTCTAAGCTCTCTCTGCTGCGTGCCTACTTAATTATTTAGTCATTTATCCTCATTCTATACATTTGGTAGCAAGGGACCAGATGGGAGGAGAAGTACGGAAACTTTAGACTTGTTGAAGAAACAAAGACAGTAATGTATCCTCATTTATTCTTCTTGTGAACCTTATGTTAACACCTTGTATTGAAAATAATTCACCCTTGACCCCATTTCTCTTTCCAGTTACTGCCACTCTTTGCGTTATGTGCTCTATATTGCTCTTGTGTGTCTTGTGCCCTGTCACTGAATTTTTCTTCCCCAAACACAGCATAGACACCTTCAGTTTTGTTTCTGCCCTTGTTGTTCAGTTGAAATCACTCCTGTCAATCTCAAATGCCCTTTTCTTAGCCAAATCTTATACTCAGTACACTGTTCTCTCAAACCTGTCATGTCTTTGACATAACCAACTATACTCTTCTTAAAATTCCATCATCCCCTGAGGTTTCTGAGATGTCAACATCTGCTGTGTTTTCCTCTGACATTTCTGATAATTCCATGAGTCTTTCCTTTGATAAGTCCTTCTGACTGATTATCTCTTAATAAGACTAAATCCTTTTTCTTTTTCTCCTTTCCTTCTGTATTGAGCCTCTGAGTAACGCATGCAAAATCAATTGCCAGTTCTTTGCAGATGATTCACAAAGAGAGCTCCCCTTCAGATTTTTTTCTCTCTCTCACCAACAGAAAAATCACAGCTATTACATTATGTCTTTGTGGATGTCTACAAGTAATTTTAAAGGTCAACCTAAGTAAAACCAAATTCTCGCTCTTTTACTATCCACATTTTTTTTTTCTTCATTACTATGACATCATCCTGCTTGTCACTGATGTAATTCAGTGTCATTTTTCACTCAGATGTCTTTCCATGTTCTTCCATCCAGGCTATGGCATTTTTCAGATGCTTTTCTAGAACATCTTTAAAGTATGTAATGATATGTTCTTTCTTATTGTTCCACACTGTGAAGACTTTTATCCAGGTCCTTTTCCTTACATCATTACTCTTGATTAATTTCAACATCACTACAGAGATACAATTTTGCCCCTTCAATATCTATTGTCTCTCTTCTGCTTTTTTTTTTTTTTCCTATAGTTTCTTTTTCTTTTTGACGATGTCAAGCTAATTATGTAACAGTTCAGTGGTTTTGTTTGCTTGTTTGTTTGTTTGTTGTTGTTGTTGAATCAATCACTATCTTGTTTGTCAAAGCCCTTCACAACTTCTCTCCTCTCCATTCTTGTTTGCTTTGAGATGTTGATTCCTGGCCTTAGTCAGCACTTGATGACAATATTTTTCTTCCTGTTTGAATTTGTATCTTCTCCTAAGGAGATCTTCTTTCATGGAGGAAAAGCCTATGATCATCCATAGTGCTTCTTCCTTATCCACCTCCAAAAATTCTCTGTAAAACTTTTTTTTTTTTTCCTGCTGAGAAACCTAGAAGAAACATAGAAATAGTTTGGCATCTTGACTGGGATTCACCTGCTCAAATGTTGTTGGCTCTTATACAGAAACTACATCTGAACTAGTTCTAATTCTTTCAGTAGTCAAGTCAGACAGGAGTCATGGATTTATCTCATCCTCAAGTTCACAAGTATCTCCCTACATTGGTGGGGACAAAACAGACAGTTCCTTTGCAGATGTCATAGATGTATAAAACCTAGTGAATATACAAAAGATTGTATATTGTATACCTGGGGGTGCTGAGGGAGCTGGTGGATATGATTGCTGAGACGCTTTTTATCATTTATCCATGGAGGTGGTCAACTGAAGAGGTCCCAGATGACTGGAGACTTGCTAATGTGATGCCCATCTATAAGAAGGGTCATAAGAAGGACCCAGATAACTACAAGCTTTTCAGCCTGACCTTGGCCCCAGGGAAAATTATGGAACAAATAATCTTGAGTGCAATCACCCAGCATGTGTAGGGCAGCCAGGTGATCAGGCCCAGCTGGAATGGGTTCATGAAAGGCAAGTCCTGCCTGATCAACCTTCTATGAACAGGTAACCTACCTGGTAGATGAGGGAAAGGCTGTTGATGTCATCTGCCTAGACTTCAGCAAAACCTTTGACAGCCCGTGTATGGAACAGGTACACTCTTTGCTGGGTTAAAAACTGGATAAATGGCTAGGCCCAGAGAGTGGTGGTGAATGGAATTAAATTCAGCTGGCAACCAGTCATGAGTCGTGTTCCTCAGGGATCTTCCTCTTTAATATCTTTATTGATGATTTGGATGAGGGAATTGAGTACACCCTCAGTAACTTTGCAGAGGAGACCAAGCTGGGGGGAAGTGATGATCTGCCGCTGGGTAGGAAGGCCCTGCAAAGGGACTTGGACAGGTTGGGTCAATGGGCAGAGGTCAATGGGATGAGGTTCAACGTGACCTTGAATCCTTACGGGTTAGGATCAGTGGGAAGGCCAACAAGGGAAGCATCCTGCTGGGGGTCTGTTATAGATCGCCGAACAAGGATGAGGAGACTGATGAGGAGATCTACAGGCAGCTGACAAAAGTTACTAAATTGTCGGCGCTTGTTCTTGTAGGGGACTTCAACTTCCCAGATATATTCCGGAAGCACAACACAGCCCAGAGAAAGCAGTCTAGGAGGTTTCTGGAGAGTGTGGAAGATAGCTTCCTGACACAGCTGGTTAGTGAGCCTACCAGGGGAGGTGCCCTGCTAGACCTTCTGTTCAAAAACAGAGAAGGACTGGTGGGAGATGTGGTGGTTGGAAACCGTCTTGGGCAGAGTGACCATGAAATGGTAGAGTTCTCCATTCTTGGAGAAGCCAGGAAGGGGACCAGTAAAACTGCTGGATTGGACTTCCAGAGGGCTGACTTTGAACTGTACAGGACAGTGGTTGGTAGAGTCCCTTGGGAGGTGGTTCTGAAGGGCAGAGGAGTCCAGGAAGGCTGGGCGCTCTTCAAGAAGGAAATCTTAATGGCACAGAAGCGGTCTGTCCCCATGTGCCCAAAGACAAACCGGTGTGGAAGAAGACTGGCCTGTCTGAACAGAGAATTGTGGCTTGAGCTTAGAAGGAAAAAGAGGGCTTACGATCTTTGGAAAAGAGGGCGGGCCACTTGGGAGGACTATAAGGATGTTGTGAGGCAGTGCAGGGACAAAATTAGAAAGGCCAAAGCTCATCTGGAGCTCAATCTGGTGACTGCCGTCAAAGACAACAGTCTTTGCCTCAGTCTTTAGTGGCAAAACCAGTTTCTCTCTGGATACCCGGTACCCTGAACTGGTGGAAGGGGATGGGGAGCAGAATGTGGCCCTCACTATCCATGAAGAAACGGTTGGTGACCTGCTACGGCACTTGGATGTGCGCAAGTCCAGTGGGCTGGATGGGATTCACCTGAGGGTACTGAGAGAACTGGCAGAGGAGCTGGCCAAGCTGCTTACCATCATTTATCAGCAGTCCTGGCTATCGGGGGAGGTCCCAGTTGACTGGCGGCTAGCAAACGTGACGCCCATCTACAAGAAGGGCCAGAGGGCAGACCTGGGAAACTAGAGGCCTGTCAGTTTGACCTCAGTGCGAGGAAGACTAATAGAGCAGATTATTTTGAGTGTCATCATGTGGCACTTGCAGGGCAACCAGGTGATCAGGCCCAGTCAGCGTGGGTTTATGAAAGGCAGGTCCTGTTTGATGAACCTGATCTCCTTCTATGATAAAGTGACACACTTGGTGGACGAGGGAAAGGCTGTGGATGTGGACTACCTTGACTTCAGCAAGGCTTTTGACACCATTTTCCACAGCATTCTTCTCAAGAAACTGTTTGCTTGTAGCTTGGACTGGTGTATGCTTCGTTGGGTTAAAAACTGGCTGGATAGCCGGGCCCAAAGAGTCGTGGTGAATGGAGTCAAATCCAGTTGGAGGCCGGTCACTAGTGGCGTTCCCTGGGGCTCGGTACTGGGGCCAGTCCTCTTTAATATCTTTATTGATGATCTGGATGAGGGGATCAAGTGCACCCTCAGTAAGTTCACAGATGACACCAAGTTAGGTGTGTGTGTCGATCCGCTTGAGGGTAGGAAGGCTCTGAGGAGGATCTGGATAGGCTGGACCGGTGGGCTGAGGCCAACTGTATGAAGTGCAACAAGGCCAAGTGCCGGGTCCTGCACCTGGGGCACAATAACCCCAAGCAGAGCTACAGGCTGGGAGATGAGTGGTTGGAAAGCTGCCTGGCGGAGAAGGACCTGGGAGTATTGGTGGATAGTCGGCTGAATATGAGCCAGCAGTGTGCTCAGATGGCCAAGAAGGCCAATGGCATCCTGGCTTGCATAAGAAAGGGTGGCCAGCAGGGCTAGGGAAGAGATTGTCCCCCTGTACTCGGACCTGGTGAGGCTGCACCTTGAGTACTGTGTTCGGTTTTGGGCCCCTTGCTACAAGAAGGATATGGAGGTGCTTGAGCGAGTCCAGAGAAGGGCTACAAAGCTGGTGAAGGGTCTGGAATACAAGTCTTATGAGTAGCAGTTGAGTTGTTTAGTCTGGAGAAGAGGAGGCTCAGGGGGAGACCTTATTGCTCTCTACAGCTATCTAAAAGGAAGCCATGGGGAGCTGAGGTTTTCTTGCAGGTGACTAGTGATAAACTAGAGGGAATGGCCTCAAATTGCACCAAGGGAGGTTCACATTGGAAATTAGGAAGAATTTATTTTCAGAAAGAGTGGTCAGGCACTGGAATGGGTTGCCCAGTAAAGTGGTGGAGTCACCATCCCCAGAATTGTTTAAGGAAAGTTTGGATGTGGTGCTTAGGAGCATGGTTTAGTGGGTAGTATTGGTAGTAGCAGTACAGTTGGACCAGATGACCTTGGAGGTCTTTTCCAACCTTATTGCTCTATGATTCTATGATCGTATGATTAACTTCCTATGTTAATTCTTTCTATCCTATTGCTTTCTGTTATTTTTATTCAGGTATTAACAATTTTTTTTCCTTGTATTGTCAACTCTAGAGAAGGTAACTTCTATTTTTCCATCTTTGCTCAACCCATAATATACCATGAAGTACTTTCATAGTTTCTGTAGTGATATATCGTATAAATAATAACCATGATAAATGATCCTATTGAGTGCAAAACAGCCAGAGAGCTCAGATAGGTGACTTTACATATTCATCCTCCTTATGAAGCATTTGCAGAACTACTTTGTACTTTCAGCTGTTCATAAATAGCTCAGAAAAAAATGTTTTAATAGGATAAATATTAATGAAACAAATTGTTGTTACTTTGGAACATTTCTTTTGGCCTGACTAATGTGATTGGAAAATGCATCTGCTGGTTTGACTTTAACAAATAAGCAAGTTAAGTCAGGAATCAAATTAAACAGGAGAGACACAGGATAACTCAGACAATCCAGTCAACCTCATCAGCTCAAGAAACTCTACAGTCAGAAATGAACACTTTGCTATATTTGAGTGTGGAATAGAGTCTAAAATATACTTTACTAGAGTCACAGAAAATTTCCTTAAAATAGAGGGGAGAGCAAAAAAGAAAATAAAAATAGCACATACCAAAAGAAAGGAAAATAACCATTCAAAATAACCAATAGCTTGACAATTTGTTTGGTCTGATACAGCAATTACTGAGCTAAATAAAATACATTAACCAAATGCCCTGTGACTGATGCCATGTTGTAGTCAATTTAACATATGTGAGGTCTTCTCAATTGCACCAACATGTTATATTTTGTTTCATTCTATATTAGAACCTGAGGAGGTTTATTTTATTTTATTTTATTTTATTTTATTTTATTTTATTTTATTTTATTTTATTTTATTTTATTTTATTTTATTTTATTTTATTTTATTTTATTTTATTTTATTTTATTTTATTTTATTTTTTCCAAAATGGCAATGGGCAAAACACATCTACCATTTTACCAGATAGCAGACTATACGTTCCCAGAAACATAGCATCCATCTGTCATTTCTTGTACTCTCACTGCATCTGATATTAATTTGGATAGATAAATAGTTACCTTGAAATGTTTTTCCGTAGTCCCAGATGTGTGAATTTTTAATTAGCTCTAATAATCGCCTTTTCTATATTGTTTCTATGAACCATGATATATAACCTCTTATCTTTATAAATCACATCTAAAGTCAACATTTCAAAATCCACTGATTATAATGGTTTATATTTATTACAAGCTGCATTGTACCTTTTTTGCTACAGGCAGAAGTACACCTTGGATAAAACGGTAGTCACACAGTGACTGTCATATCTAATGTTAAAAAATAAGAAATATTAGAGCTGGAGACCTTTTGTGATGATTTATCATAGTAGAATCTGTATCAGCATGGTCTCCATTGCAAATCACTCTAATATGGGAATGCCTTTCTCAAGGAAGAAATGGTTGTGTTCCAAAGAAAAATACTTCAGTTGCCTTGCTTTGTTCTTTAGCTTTCTGTCTTCCAGTAGCATTCAATCAAATACTCTTTCTTCCTCCTGCTCCAGGCATATTTAGAACATGTAGACTGCTGAAAGAGTGCTGAAGAATCACATCTTCACTGTAGATAGAGGTCCACAGATGCCTTGTAAAGGCTTAACATATCCAGATAATAGTTTTTTAGGGTGCTACCCACTTGAAGATGCTAAAGAAGAGGTCAGTGAAAGATTGGGATATGATGAACTGTATTTTAATAGGTTCCAAATGCTTCAGGACTTTCCCCGGAGGAGTGCATATTTACTGAAGAGGATAAGTCTTTGGACCTATGTTATATCCTGTACAAAGATGTACACAGAGGACTAAAAATTTGTCTTATGTTAAAAAAAAAATCATCAATTTAACAATTCTCTATCCTAGTTTTTGTTTATTTTTTTGTTTGTTTTTCTAGATTTGTACATGGTATGACTTGTGTCTTCCTCTTTTCAGCTACTTTTCATTATTTTATTTCCCTTCAATAATCTCTTTATTCATGTATATTCATTTTCCATCTTCCAGTTTGACTAGAAGAGTCTTAGGTCAAAAACTATAATTTCCTTTGAGAGTATAGTAGAATATAATTTATCATTTCACAGCAGCATTGCAACTTTACTCTCTTTTTTAGTATTATAACAAATATTGTTACAGAAAATTACAGAAAAAAAATTAGTAAAAATACATTAAACTTTATGTGAACTGTAATCAAATGCCATTAGAATTATGCTGAAAATGCAATGGTGAATGGAATGGCAATAATGAGAGAACTGCTCAGAAGAGCTCTAGGTTGGACTGATGTACCTAATCTGTGTACCTAAACTGTTGGCAGTGTTTCCTTAGTAAGTGCATAAGTGCCCTCTTTAGTGAATAAAAGGAAAAAACAATCTTAATCACCTATGTGCCCACTGTTAATAGCTTTTAAGGGAAATTACAGCCTTTCATTGGCTGTACTAGGAATTCAGGCACTCACACGGAAGAACTACTTCCCAACACATCTAAAATGGTGTCCTACAAGTTGGGTGCCTTGTAGTGCTCTTTCATCTGCCAGATAACATAGAAGACCTGAAACTGCAGTTAGTGTCAGATCCTAGATCTGCCCGTAGAAGTAGCAATGTTATGTTTTTGATGGTGTTTCTACCTGCATCATATAAAAGGGCATACCAGACAACACTGATAGCTGAGGGAGAGTCTCAGCTGATGTCTTACTGACCTTTTCAGAGTCAAGGCTAAAGACGGTTATGCTAACTTTTTAGCTCTTAGATGCCCTTGATATCCTGCCTTTCTTTAATCCCTGTGACCTCAAAATCTACAGTCTCATTCAATTGCTTGTCACTTTTTATTGAGGGAAAAAGGTATTTGGGGGTAGGGGGGTGGAGGGGGGGGGCGGGGAGAAAGAGGGGGGAAGCTGGGGTTGGTTATAGTGGTACCCTAAATAGTACAATTCAAGTTTCTCGTGATACCAGTGCAGGAATTTGACTTGGTTGATGCACTGTGGTTGCAGGCCTCTGACAACTGAACTCACAGCAGGAAAAGTAATACAAATGGATTTTACTATCTGCTAGTAGGAAGCACAGGAAAATAAGGAAGGAAAATAATAATCCTGTATAGGCTTATTTAAATTAGTTTGTTCTCCACTTTGAAGAAGTTCTATTCTAAGCCTCAGTTAGGTGACATGAAAGCAATGCAGTCTTGAAGAAAGCCTTGAGACAGTCCTTAGGGATTTAGAGATTGCTTATATTTTTTGAGAGCTCAGGTTGTTAGCAGATACTATTATGTAGTAATCGATGTTTCCATTCTCTCTAGGAAAATGGAAAAAGGAAGACTGCCCCCGCCTCCCCCCAAAACAAAACAAAACAAAAAATGCAAAGAACCAACAATGAATACAACAATACAGAAAACAAACAAAAAAAAACCAAAAAACCCCACACAAACAAAACT
The DNA here is from genome assembly GCF_009819795.1 of Aythya fuligula. NCBI lineage: Eukaryota > Metazoa > Chordata > Aves > Anseriformes > Anatidae > Aythya > Aythya fuligula. The sequence continues at coordinate 102,405,881 of NC_045561.1, read as the reverse complement.
ACAGCCCCCAAACAAACACACAAACAAACAAAACACAGAGAAAGAGTCTGTTTCTCAGTTTTTGTGGTAAATATTAATATAAGAGCCACCAGTTTCTGCAGGACACAGGAAACAATTTAGGTTTTCTTCTTTATTTGATGAATGTTAGAAAATTATTTTAAGACAACAGTATGCTTAACTGTGCACCACACCCTATTGCACTCAGTGTAGCAGGAAATGTTAGTCTGTAGAGCCATACAAGAACAGAGTTTTGCATATGGGCTTCTGGAAATGATCGTTTTTGCAATTGCAACTTTCAAACCAAAAACTCTTCTGGAGATTTAACAGTATACAGACCAAGAATCTGATATTATGGATTTGCTAATGGCACATATGCACACAACTTGACCAAAATGCAGGTTGCAAAAGCAGATGTTTAAGTCTGTTAGCGGGTTGTATGCAACAGCATACTGGGTGTGACCTGGGTTTGCATGTGTTTTTAATAGATGAGTCTGTATAAACTGATTCCAGTGAATGCACATCATGGGAAAGATAATGCTTTAGCACTTTAGTTGAAAACAACTAAATTCAGTTAAAAAGAATTAAGTGTCATTCTCCATCAGACCAGACTTTGTATACCTGACCTCTATTTTAGATAGTTTATTGGGAAAAGAGAGACGGGTCAATTGTCCTTCTTTTACTGAGAATGCTTTTGCAGATTCAGTTGTTTATTAATTTGAATCAGAAGTTACTATTATCACCAAAATTCTTCTGCGACTGAGAAATACCTGTCTTTATAAAATGAACACAGCATTTCAGGGCTTTTGACCACCCTTGGCTACACATTAGCTTATTATTTTTGAAACATCCTTGAACACATGGTGGATTTTTTTTTTTTTTTTTCCAAAATAGAAAGTTCCACTTCTAGCTATGATTCTGAATGATAAATAATTCAGATCAGTTATTCACTGTTAACTGTAAACCTATGGGGCAGGAAATAATCTGTGTTTTTTTACAATGTATATGCATGTGAATGAATCGTCCAGATATTACTGCATTAAAATATCATAATGAAGTGAGAATACAATGAGCTAAAGCCATCCTCATATCACTGAGATTTGTTTAAAGTATTTTCAAATTTCATTCAGAAGGCAGGCTCTACACTGGATGTAGTACTGCTGTAGAAAAAGGCAATCAGGACACTCCTCAGATTGACAAATGATCCCACTTTGGAATACATCCCTTTGGAAAAGATCCTTTTACATCTCTCTCTCTCTCTCTTTCTCCTCTCTTCTCTGCTGTTTAGCTTTTTCGGAGCCTGGTTGTATGAAGAGGGGCTAGTACAATGGTGTCCAGTTTCTGTTGAAAGTTTTCAGTCACAATACAGAAATGATTACCAAAGGCAGGAAAAGCATTGTGTGAGTCATTGAACATTCACAAACTATAGCCAGATCACTACTGGCCTGTTCAGGCTGCCCAGATACTAATTGTCTGGGCTTGGAATTTCCATGTCATGTTCTCTGCTAATCTTTAAGCAAAATTCTATGGCCTTCCTTGTGCAAATGAACTATGTTTTTCTTTGTATAAAGATGACTGGTAATATGCAGTTGTAATTACCATGTAATGAGGTTGTGCCTGAGGACATATGACATGAAGACTGTTGAGCAATACAAAAGAAAAACTAATGGGGAAATGTGAGAAAGAAAGATAGTACCTGGAAGGATTTCAGCTATTTTGTAGAACAGTCCCGTGAACAAACACTCACTTGAAAGAGACAAATCTATCAATATGACTTAAAACAGAATTACTAAAGGGTGTAGCTGTTACGTTCTGCAGGACTTCAGAGAGAGATGGAAACTGTAAAGTTTACTTATTTTACCCTAGGAGATGTCAGTTAATCAAAAAGTAACAGATACTATAAATTGCAAGCTTAATTTTTGTCTTAATTTCCAAGAAAAGCAGGGAATGTTGCTTGGGAAAATCCCAAGTCAGATGTAGATCTATTTAGCTTTCACATTAAAAAACAAACAAACAAACAAACAACAAAACTCAGCCATCTGAAATGCAGTGCTATTAAAACAGAGGACCAAGTAAAAAGTTAGGTTTGATCTGTGTGCGTAATTTGTATTGTAGATTCCAATAATCCCAAATTAAGATCATGACCCACTTGTGCTAGGTGTTTTGCAGCACTAGATGCTGCACAACACAGTAAAAAAGGGCACTTAGAAAAAAAAAAAAAAAAAAAAAAAAAAAAAAAAGAGGTTAATAACAGGTTTTATAATCCTTCACCACCAGTATCTATCTGAACAACAGTAGCTTCTAGGAGGGTCATTTTATGCAAGTTTATCCTTTATGTAAATGTCCGATGTGGAACAAGGCTGGATGATGCTTCTCTTTCTCTGTCTTTACTAGGGCACAAAGCAGGACCAGGGCTGGTGTTTGTGTTGTCGTATTCTGTAGCCTTGGCCAGACTGCCTCCTGACAATGATCCCTGGCAGTAAATGGTGGCTAGGGATTCCTAATAGGGGTGCCAGTTAGGCATGGATCAAAATTATTACAGGGATGTGCCTTCATTCTGAAATGATAGATGATGCCTTTGGCCTGGTTTAATTTACTGTTTTAGATGTAGCAAAATGTCAGAGGCATTGCCCTGCTCTCAGTGCACTCCTGGCCATGTGGGTGGGAGCATGAGCCACATGCTGAGGTGTGTACAGCACTAGACATCTTATCTTCCTTGTCCTCCCTTCAGAAAGCCAACTTGCAATGGAAAAATACTGATGATAGGTTCAGGAAGGAATTATATCTGTGCTGGTGAAACCCTGAGTATTCTAGTACCACCAAAAAAAAAGAATATTTTTTAAAAAAAGACAAATTAACAAGGGTTTCATAACCCGACATTGTTTGTATGTTGAATTATGTTTATATTGTGTTTTCCAAGTGTAGTTCCCAGCTCCCAGGGCTGGAGTCCTCTTATTTCTGCATTGTGAATTTTTATGAGGCAAGACCTGTGTGCATACCATATTCCCCTGCTATCTACACTGGGGCTATAGTAGAGACAAAACCTGATGGAAAGAAGTCATAGTGACCTCTAAATAAATTTCATGATCTGGCCGACCACGATATGAGGGCTGCACCGTGGGGTCCCCACAGCAAAGACAGACCGTTACAACCATGGCCTCCAGAGATAATTATCATCCAGTTACCATGTGCCAGTGATAATGTGTTAGTCTGACATTATTAATAAAATGTGTCAAATTAAAAGTTGAGAGGAAGCGGATGTTGTCAGTGAACCAATTTTTCAGCATTCAGATTATTTCTAAATGATTCTGAACATTGCTAGAGGCAATCTATGTACTTGTTTAAAAATATTTATACTTTTAAAATATTGAACATCCTGCAGTGCTTTTGTCAACAGTAACTGAAAAGATGAACCAAAAACGTGTCTATATAACACTTGATTCAATCAAAACTAAGTTTTATATATGGAAGCCTTAATTAATCTTAACATAGCTCCAGACAAATACAGACTGTACTGCAGTAAACACTAGTAATTGGTTTACATGGTTTGTATAGACTATAGACTAGACAGAAAAGTGGAACTGTGGTTTCAAGTGACTTATGTTCTCCTCTAGAACTAATCTTAATATAAATCAGGTTTTATCCTCCTAGTATACTAGCATAATTTAGCATATTTTAATTAATATTGCAAAAGTGTTCCTTATTATATATAATTTTCTCAATATAGTTTTATTTTCCTATTATTAGAATGTAGGATACATAATGAGGTATCTTAGGTGCAAAACCAGAAAAACTTCCACTAAAAAAAGAATCACAATAGGCCTTGAAGTAGATTTAGAAATACATTGTGAACATATTTAATGCAGTTTTACTCTGATATAATTCTGTGGAAAGACCTAGAAATCACTAGATAATTCTTTTGAAATATATTTTGATCTTTTGATGTTTTGTCAGTAAGTTGAGAGATGTGATCCTTCCTCTCAACTGAGCCCTGGTGAAATAAGTCTGGTGTGCTGGGTCACTTGCTGGACTCACCAGTACAATGGCAACATGGACATACTAGAGTGAGTCCAGTAAAAGTGTCATAAAGAAAATTAAGAAATTGGATCATCTGATATATAAGGAGAGGCTGAGAGAGCTGGGACTGCTCAGCCTAGAGCCAGACCTTTCTCAGTGGTGTCCAGTCAAATGATGAAAAGCAATGGGCATAACTGGAAATAAGGGAATTCAATTCAAATATAAGAAAAAATTTTTTACTGTAAGGGTGGTTGAGCAGTGGGACAGATTGCGCAGAGAAGTTGCAGAGTCTCCATCCTTGTAATTATTCAAAACCTGACCGGAAATGGTCCTGGTAGATCTCATCACTCTCTACAACTACGTGAAAGGAGGTTGCAGCAAGGAGTGTGTTGGTCTCTTTTCTCAGATGACAAGTAATAGTATGTGAGGATACATTCCTCACATGTATCCTGGTACCATATGGAACTCCTGTGGCAGTTCCTGCAGCCACTCCAGTTCCTGCTCCTGCAGCTGTTCCAGCTTCTGCAGCCGCTCCAGTTCCAGCTGGAACTGGATACAGTCTCAAGCTTCATCAGGGGAGATTTATGTTGGATTTTAGGAAGAATTTATTCATGGCGACAGTGGTTAAGCATTGGAATGGGCTGCCCAGGGAAGTGGTGGAGTTCCCATCCCTGGAGGTATTTCAGAGACCTGTGGTGGTGGCACTAAGGAACAGAGTGATGGGACTCGGTAGGTCAGGTTGATGGTTGGACTTGATGATCTTGAAGGTCTTTTCCAACCTAGACGATTCTATGATTCTATGATTCTGGGCAGGCTGCTCTATTTGATCATGCTTTGAGCATGGGGTTGGATAAAGCAATCTCAAAAGATGCCTTCCAGCTTCAACTCTTCTGTAACTCTGCAAAGCTGATTTGAGGAAGTATTCCAACAGTCAAGGACAACATCTTTTCCTTCTTGTGATAGTGATGTTTTAGTGCTGGACTAAAACACCATACATCTTGCAATTTGCATATAGATCCTACATGATCCTACTGAAGGGCCTGAGATTGCCAGTTTCTAATTTATGTCTTTAGGACTCCATTATAAACACAGCACATGCACATATAGTCTATACGCTAGCAAATTAGCCATGCTGCTCTCTGGCACTGAGTCAAACTGGAATGAAAGGATTAGCATTCACACTTTTCTACTCTCCCATCTTCCAATCAGGATGGCCCCAACCCAGCTGTCTATTGCCATGGTCCTTGGCCAGTGCTTGGGCTCCTGCACCATGCCTAAGAGTTGTCTTGGATTAGGCTTGTTGGCCTGGGCTGGAAATATGGTGAGACTGTTTTGACAGTTTAACACTGTAAGCGATCAATTGCCAGCTCTTGAGAACAATTCCCAGCACTGTAAAATGTGTAAGTATAGATTTACCCACGCATACTTGTGTTTTGTTTTTAAAGCATTGTTTTTCTAATTGAAAGATAAAGGAAAAAATTGTATTGACATAGTTAAAAAATCTGAAAAATGAAATCAAAATCCTAATCCCTACACTCATTTCCCAATATTTTAGTGGTCTGTATTATTCTTCAGTTTTTGTGAGACCCCACTTGGATTATTGTGTTCAGCTCTGGTGCTCCCAGCACAAGAAAGATATAAAGCTGTTAGAGTGGGTCCAGAGGAGGGCCGCAAAGATGATCAAAAGGCTGGAGCACCTCTCCCATGAAGAAAGGCTGAGAGAGTTGTTTTTATTTAGCCTAGAGAAGGCTCTGGGGAGACTTTATAGCAACCTTCCAGTACCTAGGGGAGGCCTGCAGAAAAGCTGGGGAGGGACTCTGTCAGGGAGTGTAGTGACAGGATAACGGGTAACAGTTTTAAGCTAAAAAGAAGGGTAGGTTTAGATTAAATATAAGGAAGAAATTTTTCATTCAGAGGGTGGTGAGGCACTGGAACAGGTTGCCCAGAGAAGCTGTGGATGATACATCCCTGGAAGTGTTCAAAGTCAGGTTGGATGGGGCTTTGAGCAACCTGGTCTAGTGATCTAGTGAAAGGTAGCCCTGCCCATGGCAGATGGGTCAGAACTAGATGATCTTTAAAGGTCTCTTTCAACCCAAACGGCTCTATAATTCTGTGATTTATGCTGGAGAATTCTTGGAGGTTCTTTGGAGACCATGATCCTTTCCTTGCATGAGTTTTTTTCCAGAATCACAGCCTTTTTTTTCTCTCTGAACTACAACAACTTATCTTGAATTTGGCTGGTTCCTCAAAGAGCTCATGCTCTCTTCTTGCTCCTCCATGAATGATTGAATTCTCTTTTCTTCCTGTGCTCTGCCCAGAAACTTCTTCTGTGGCCCTATTTTATAGGTTCCTGCTGGTGCCATGGTTTCTTTGTTTTCCCACTGGAAATTTTGCATTTTTTTTTCTTGCCAGTTAACTAACTTCCTGATTTAGGCTTACTCCTTTGCATACTAACTATCTAATGAATGTAGCCATTAATTACCTTCTATTGTGTCTATTGATCTGGTGAGTATTTTCTGGAGCAGTGGTTCTCATCCTGTTTTAATCCTTAGAAAATTATAACGGTTTTAAAAAGAATCAAAAAATATCTTAACCCTGACAAAAAATATCCACAGATATATGCAGTACTACCTTTCCAACTTTTATTTGAAAACAGAAACCACTCCAGCTAAAATGAACATGTATTAATTATATTTATTTATTTATTTATTTATTTATTTTATATGGAGGATGAAAACATGTATGCAAGTTTTTTCCTTCCCCAAACTCAAACATACAATTATTTAGTGAATTATCTTCTGATGCCATGATGACAATTGGGTATCAAAGACGGGAAAAAAATGTTATAGTAATTGGATACAAATCTGCATGCGTTTGGGGGACTGAACTGAACCATGGAATAGAATCAAAGAACCATCTAGGTTGGAAAGACCTTCAAGATCATCAAGTCCAACCACCAACCTGACCTACCGAGTCCCATCACTCTGTTCCTTAGTGCTACCTCCACAGGTCTCTGAAATACCTCCAGGGACGGGAACTCCACCACTTCCCTGGGTAGCCCATTCCAATGTTTAACCACTGTCGTCATGAATAAATTCTTCCTAATATCCAATATAAATCTCCCCTGATGAAGCTTGAGACCATTAATGCTGTACTTGAGCACACAGACAGATATAAAAAGATATTTTAACATTTAAAAGTGTGAGTAAGTGTCTCTGGGGCTGTTCAAAAAGGACTAAAACAGAAAGAAAGGGTAAGGGAAAGGGAAAGGGAAAGGGAAAGGGAAAGGGAAAGGGAAAGGGAAAGGGAAAGGGAAAGGGAAAGGGAAAGGGAAAGGGAAAGGGAAAGGGAAAGGGAAAGGGAAAGGGAAAGGGAAAGGGAAAGGGAAAGAAGGGGAGGGGAGGGGAGGAAAGGGGAGGGGAGGGGAGGGGAGGGGAGAAGAGAGGAGGGGAGAGGAGGGAAGGGGAGAGGAGGGGAGGGGAGGAAAGGGGAGGGAAGGGAAGGGAAGGGAAGGGAAGGGAAGGGAAGGGAAGGGAAGGGAAGGGAAGGGAAGGGAAGGGAAGGGAAGGGAAGGGAAGGGAAGGGAAGGGAAGGGAAGGGAAGGGAAGGGAAGGGAAGGGAAGGGAAGGGAAGGGAAGGGAAAAAAAGAAAAGAAAAGAAAAGAAAAGAAAAGAAAAGAAAAGAAAAGAAAAGAAAAGAAAAGAAAAGAAAAGAAAAGAAAAGAAAAGAAAAGAAAAGAAAAGAAAAGAAAAAAGAAAAGAAAAGAAAAGAAAAGAAAAGAAAAGAAAAGAAAAGAAAAGAAAAGAAAAGAAAAGAAAAGAAAAAAAAGAAAAGAAAAGAAAAGAAAAGAAAAGAAAAGAAAAGAAAAGAAAAGAAAAGAAAAGAAAAGAAAAGAAAAGAAAAGGAAAGAAAAGGAAAGAAAAGGAAAGAAAAGGAAAGAAAAGAGAAAAGAAAAGAGAAAAGAAAAGGAAAGAAAAGGAAAGAAAAGGAAAGAAAAGAAAAGGAAAGAAAAGAAAAGAAAAGAAAAGAAAAGAAAAGAAAAGAAAAGAAAAGAAAAGAAAAGAAAAGAAAAGAAAAGAAAAGAAAAGAAAAGAAAAGAAAAGAAAAGAAAAGAGGTGTTTGTGAATATCTCCTTGCATTATGAACACTGTTTGATTTAAACATATTTATAGCCTTTGTGGCAGTTTGGATGTTCTTGGCAATGTATTCAGAGTACCTAAAAGTGCCAGTATGTCCCCATTTGTTCTTAGATTTGAGTTAGCTCACACATTTTTATCTTTTTCTCCTATTCTATAATTTGCAGGCTTATTTATTCATTTATTTATTATTTTCTAGAGATCAGATTTTGATGGTTTGTATACAACTTTGAGATAACTAAGCCTGAAGCTGATAACATTTAGCATTTCCCTTAATAGAGGAAACATAGGATTTATCATTCTGTTCATGAAGTTGGATACTCTTTTGAGATGAAGGTCCTCACCTATTCCCTATCTACTGAAAATAGGTGATTCTTCCATTTTGATGGGTCTGGAGGCGGTGAACTCAGCAGATTTTCTGAGATGCAGGCTGTGGGACATGAGAGTCTATTATAGTTTTTCTGTAGATAGTACTATGTGATATTGCTCAAGTATGCTCATTGACCTGGTCAGTGAGGTGAAGTTGCTGAATAACCATGGTGTGAATAACTACAGGAAGCCAGCAGATCAAAGAGCTACCCACAGCTTAAAAACCTCTTTTCAGGAGAGAAAAGCATGGAGACGGAGGTCAGTTCTTAGATGCTGATCCTGTTGAGAACAGACAGTGATGGAAGAGAAGGGTTTTCCCCCCTTTTCTTTTAGAGTCTGCATAGTATGCCTCTTTATTCTCCTCCAAAATCAAAACTTTCCTTTGTGTCATCAGTGCCTTCTAAATCTAATTTATTTGCATTATTAACATTTGTTTTGGTACCAGAAAACTTGGTGTAAACACAGTAAGCAAATAAATGCTGTAAGTGTGCTCCCCATGGAAAAAAATGAAGCAGTGTAGTTTTGTATGAAGGCAGAACTCTCTCTCTTTTGTCTAGGTTCATGTTTTTTCAGACATGTACCTTCTTTCCTCTACATAAGGGTGAAAAGGCCTGAGAAAAAGAAACTGTGACATGTCAGAGAATCTGTCAGTAAAACCCCAGTATAACTGCACAAAATGATCAGCAGCTGTAACCCAATTAAATGCAGCAATTTAACAGTACACTACTGCTCACCAGAGAGTGTATATCGATATTCTCGAAGTACTCAGCCAAACCATTTGTAGCGGCGCTTGCAAACTTCTCCTTAGGAATATTTAACATTTGGCTAGAGAGTCTCAAACACAAAGGGAAGATGAGAGGGAAAAGAAAAAGCAATGGAACATAGTGCAACGAGAGCCAATTAGTAAGTAAACTCACTCTGTCTCTTCAACGCAGAGTAATGGCTTCACAGGTGTGCAAAGAAAAAGTTGCAGTTATAACGTAACTAGAAGGTTAACTACTTAAAAGGTCATCTCAAGGAACATTTAGATTAGGCTAGTCTTTCTTCTTCAGTTCAAAGCTCCTGCTGCTGGTTTATGAGTCCAAAGTGAGGAACCAAGCTATTCCTTGTTTAATGTGATCATTTTAATAGCTAAGCCATTTCTAACTTTGCTTTTATAGCTAGCATGGCTCCAGTCTGTGCTAACCTGAATGCTCTTTTGGTTACCCATATGTGTGTGTCATAAAAGTCACTATTTGGCTACCAATTACTGTGGTGAGGACAAAATCTTTCCCTAAAAACTGTTACAAAGCTGAGATTATACATTTCCCACTGATGCATTCAGTGTTAGACATACTAGGAGCCATCTTTCTTTCAATAAATATTAATATCAAAAATATAATGAAATAAAATATTAAATAATATAAAAACATTCATACAAAGTTCTGATTATGTGAAAGATTTAATTTTTAAGCTTTGTTTATTAATTTCATTTTATAGCTGAAACTCCATATCCTACCTAGGATTATATACTGTGATTTTTGTCCTACTCATCAGCCAGACAATTTGTCTCGGGAAGGCTTATTATGAAATTCAGAAAGCAGGACTCAATTTCCCAATCAGTATTAGCCAATAAGATCACCTGAAGTCATGTATCTTCCGTCCACATATCTCCTGCTAGGACCACCTATGGGCAGTCATCTTGCAAACATGGATCTCAAAGAGAAGATCACACAATATGTATGCAAATTACAAATATCTTCACAAAGACTGTAGATAATGTTCTCCTGTGCTTACTGTCCCTTAGCATATATATCTAGGATTGTAGCTCTCTGCAAAGATGATTTTTTTCTTTGCTGTTGTGTGGCGCTACACTGTATATTAAGAAAAAGACAAGAAAAGAGCCTGGATCACTGCACATCTCTGTTGCTTCATTCTAGCTGTCTGAGCCAGATGCAAAGCAGTAACCTCTTAAAACTTGTTGGAGCCTTGATTGCATCCGTGGTGCTCTGCTGCTACTTAATTGACACATTTTATGACATTCTGAACACCACATGGACTGGGAGTCGCAATCCTACATCTGGGGAGATGAAACATCAGCAGACAGGGGATTCTCTCCTGCATTTTGTTTCTTTAGCATGGTCTTGTTCTATAATCACTCATTTCTGTAAATAAATCACACAACACTCACTTTCCAATAAACTGGTATTTACCAGCCTTAGTTTATCATCACCATGGTTTTCCCTCATTTCTTTATCTCCATATGGTAAAGTCCCAGTATAAACTTTATTTTATCCTTTACAGAGCTCTGTTTCAGTTCACTTTAAGTGACTAATTTGCCTAAAGAACTTTCAGTTTGCCTTGGAACTTTTTCAGCTGAACATGGTAAGAAAATAAAGGAATGTATACGATCTATTTAAATAATTACCCCCCTTAACATCTCTAAAACTATGCAGAGTATTTTTCTAAGCGGCAATAATGCCCAGTACTCATTTTCTGCCTATTTTTGTCCTTTGTCCTCATTTCTGTAACTGAGCCCACTGTCATCTGGTAGAAATATTTACCAGTTGGATCTGAATTGGCCTGGTAACAGTGAGAACACATCTGGAGTCTAGACTCAGCGGCTCTATGGGCAGGGTCATATCTCTGTGCTACATCAGCCCCAGCGCCTATTTCTGTTTACATAGGTGGTGTGCGGCATCATCTGTTTCAGCTGTCAGACACCGCAAGCCCCCTGCTTCCCCCTCGCCACCGAGGGACAGGCCCCCTCCCCTCCTCCCTGTCCCACTGTTATCAGCTGGAGACAGGAAGCAGGGGACCTCTGGCACACAACAGGAGAGGAGGGGGAAGAAAATCCCTCACACCGATAAACTTTAGTGTTATTGGTGTATCAGTGCTGTTCACCAGCTCTGCAGGACTTGGTTTAGTGGGGTACCTTTGTCTGGTAGAGGAGGAGGCTGCAAAAAGTATGCTAGAGACAGAATAATCTCTTGGTGCAAAGTGAGGTGTGCTCTATATTCCTTAAAACCTCCTTTGTATTCTTTTTTACCCCTAATTAAAAATGTGTGCTTAAACCCCTAGGAATTTAAGGCTAGAGAGTGTACTATTTTTTTTTTTATATATATTATTTCCCTGAATACTGCTGTTTACCTCAAGGATGGGACTGAAAAAAGCTTAGAAACTGCCTCATGGTACAATATGTAGCCATAGGAGTTTGCTGTGACAAGAATTTTTTCTGATGACAAACCTGAGACACCTGAATTTCTGTGATGTGTGAGGCAGTTTGTGTGTGTGTGTTTGGATATGAGTCAGGATGTTTTGGGATAAAAAACATTATATAAGAATGCTTCACTAATGCTTCTTTAAAACTGGATGATGGGATTCTCTTTTCATCGCTCTGCAAAATGAAACAGTCAAAAGAGTAGGAAGTATTCTGTTAACAATACATACAAAGAGGATCACATATTAATGTGAGACCAACTTCTTCAGTCAGGTCGAGAAGTGGCCTGGTGTACCACTGTGGCTTTATCACGAGGAGGCATGGACAGCTTGAGCTAAACACTCAGACCACTGGCAAGGGAGAGGTAACACTTTATATCTTCTGAGGATTGGCACTGTATGGCACTTATAATGCACTCTTAAGCAATGAGTTAAGGTATATTGCTGTTGCTCTTAAAACAAGGAGCAAATATTTATAAGTACAAAACATTCCACGATGTGCGAGTAGGTCCTATGAATGCTAAGAGGAATTCTGTTCACAGAGAAGAATAATAGACCGATTTATACAATCACACTTATCAGTAAACATCTCTTGTGCTACTTGGAGCTTGAATGGGAACAAACACAATTTTGTTAGAAGGGAGGAGTGTGCTAGACAGCCTACTGTTTTTCACATCATCAACAAAATGGAAAACTAAATGCTGGGCTAAATTCTGCCAACATCCTTAAGATTTACGCCATTGTCTTCAATGTAATGGAGCTGTGTAAGAGTTAATGAGTTTAAAAAGGGCTGGCAAAGTATTCTGGTACTGATGATGTGGCAAAACTCAGAAACAATCCTGTTTGAAATCTGCAGAACAGTTGGCAGAGCAGGCAATATTTGTATTTTTTCAAATATATTTTTTTTCTTGTGAACTCTAAAGAAAATTTTGAAAACTGAGTAGTGTTGGCTCAATTCAGTATATGCTGGAGACAGTGTTAATATATCTTTTAACTTTAATTGGAGCAGAACTTAGCTAATGCTAAGTATTTTTGAAAAATGCCACAACATCGCTTTAAAAGTACCATTTTTCTATATATATATATATATTTAATAAAATTACTTTGTTTTCAAAGTTGAGGGCCAAAAATTATCAGGTCTATAAAAGATCTTGTATATCAGGTTTGAGTTTTCCTTTCAAACACATTGGTTTGGAGCCACCAACAAAACAAAGCTAGTTGGATTCTCAATAAAAGAGAAAATTTAATTCAGATCATATATCATGGCTCTTGGATGTAATATTTGCTTGAATAAAAATGGTGAAAATTGCTCCCATTATGATACAAGAGATTAGTTTGCAAAAATATAATACCCAGAAATTACTCAAGCATGTTTTTATCATATATCATAGCATCACAGTATTTCTATGAATTTCCGTGATTATTCCACTTGGGTGCATTAAGGAGGCACTCAAAAAATTACAGAAAGGAAAGTAGAATAGCTAGAAATTATTTTCTTTAAACTGATGCACACATGGCTTTAAATTATATATGATAAAGTATAGAGCTAGGAGAAGGAATATGGTTCAGTTCACAAAACTTTCCTGTGATAAGTATCTCAAATTATTATGAAACAGTGAGAAAGGCTCATTCCCTAAGACAATTTTATTATTAATGAAAAAAAAAAAAAAAAAAAAAAAAGCCAGAATAAGGTAGAAGAAATTTGGTTACCGCTAGAAAACAGGGAGAAATGTATTTAGAATTGATCTTTTTACTTTATCATCTCTGTTTCTCCAGGCATTGCTGATGGTGTTAATAGTGTCAGATTAAAATGTATCAACAGTAGTATCTGACCAGAAATGTTCTGTGGAAGTAGAGCTATCAATCCACTCATTCTCATGATTCTCTTCTATCTATTCTTGTTGCTAGGGGCAAATTTGAAAAGCTTTCAGGATCAAAACCAGCTCTACTACCTGTGAGTGAATGGAGGAGGACTTAACATGCTCCCCACTTTCCTAGATGTTATGAATAACATTACATTTGCTTTTCTTTTGAAAATACTAACTTTTGACTTTAATTTTCCTCCCTCTTTTCCTGTGATAAAGAAACTCATAAAAGAGTGAAATATGTTGTTGTTTTTGGACACACATTGAATGGAGTTGTTAGAAGATCATAAATGTGCAGTATCTCTCAGAATCTTCTTGGGGAGGGGAAATATACATTGCAAAGTGTGAAGGCAAATTTTTCAAAAGATTTCATGGTAAGATTTGTTGTGCTTTACACTGAAAATGGGGTCAAATTTTGTCATGGATATGCTGCAGTTCTCATTTCAACATCTGGATTTTTTTTAACCTTTTTAAACTTTTTTTTTTTTTTTAAAAAAAAAGAAAAACAACTTTTAATTGGCACATAGAGTACAACTAATTCTGAAAAGTCTGGTAACCTGTTCTGGCATTAATAAAAATTAAACTGAGAAGTCTAGAAATTAACTCTGAGGACATACTAGAAAGGAGGGCCTACTAGAAAATTTACACTGGATATTTGGTGTAGCAATGAAAAGTTACCTTGCTTTGCAACTTCCCAAAAGGAGTCCTTCTTAAGAAAAAGAGAGTAAGCATTATTCCATAAATGTAGGGATGACATGAAATCACTAAAATTAAAGGACTAAACCAGAAAATAGTAAATAACATTTCCTCAGGAATAACCACTTGGTTATAGGATCCCTTGTGTTTTGTCTTCAAAGAGTTTGCTCAGGTAATATAACTGCAGCTCTCTCAATGTTTGGACAGCATTCAGGAGCCACAAAGAGAATGGATAGAGAACATGATCTTTGAGGTGTCCTGCTGTTGCAACTGACTGCCTTCAGTCAAGTTATTCTATTGAAGAACTTGTCCTGATGCTCTCACCTCAGTTTCATACCAATTGTCATTTCTTTTCCACAGGTGGTATGAGCAACTGTTGGGTGAGCCACACAAGGTTAGAGGTTAGTGGGAGGGAGCTATCAGTGATTTGGATGAACAGCATTTAGTTTTAAGGAAACAAGGATAAAACGCTAACCCAAATGAGTACTTTTAAAAGAATAACAATGAGCAGTCAAATTGCACAATGTTTAATGGTTTCATTTGATCAAAGTTGAAAGAATCCAAAACAATCATAATGAATGGTTGGAGAGGAAAGAAGTGACTTTCAAACTTGATTGTCATGGCATAGTAGGCACGCTTATTTCTAGGCCACCATTGCAAAACTGGCTAAGCTAAGAAGGGTGGAAAACCATAGCTGTGTAAGAATTGTTTATTCTCAGACAAGAAATGAGTCAGAGTAAATTTCTGTGGGTAAATCTTTGTGTACTTAAGCTTACCACCACAATGGACAGCACATGGCACTTGGCATCCACCACACAGTCTAAGTGTATGCAAAGGGACAATATTAGAATGGTTACTCCTAGAAGTAAATATTGTATTCTGGATTTCTTCTCACCCTCACAAAAGTGAAGAGAAACTTGAAGTCAAAGTATTGAAAAGGAATGTGCTTCCCAAAAGACTTCAGCTTACATTGTTACTCTGGAAATTTTTACTGTAGATGCATAGACGAAATGGAGAGGGGCTTGTGAAGATAGTGGATGTGGCCATAATTTTGGCCTGCAACAGAAAGTATGGAACCAGATGTGGAAGTTAATGTAGGAAAGGAACACTGAAGGAGTATAAACAGATGGTGAATAAAATAAGACCTTTCTGTCTCATATTTATGAAGAAGTCACATGTAAGAAAATGAACTTCTAAGAACCCACTGTGAGCAATGAAATAGGAGAGTCTGAAAGAATGAGTCTGGGACTGATCCTATTAAATAAACTCCAGTGTCAAAGAGCATCGTGGGATGTATTGCTCAAGAACTATAAATTCTATCACAAAGATTTCTGCCGCCAAGATTTAGTATCTACAATACGCTGCACATACTGCTGGATCAGCTCTAGCCTGATAGTTCTTTGAAAAAAAAGACTTTGGTAAACGTTTCATCAAAGTTCCACTTTCTATCAAAAATGACTGAAATGCATTTTTCTATCAACCCTACACTTTACTGTACAGAATTTTCCATCAGGATTCCCTTTGCAATGGTAGCATTTATACTGGTAAGAGGTCCTAGTCCCAAATCCTTTCTCTCTAACAAAATAATCCACCTACTGTTATTTATTTCAGTATACTTTCTAAACTTGAGGGCCAAAATGAACCATGGCATTTTAGTTTTGCTGATAACAGTAGCAGAAGAGATATTTACTTTGCATTTCTTTCTTCATCTTAGATTCCTTTAGCTGTATATATTCTGATGGAAGAATGATATGTGTGGTAGAAATTCTTTGTTGAATTAGTATGGCAATTACAACAAAGTTATATTGCTTTTGAAATGAGTTACCATTTAACGTGTTCAGTTAACGTTCTGAGTAGAATGACAGAGTAAACAGGCTGCATGAAGAATGACCATGAAAATAAAGGAAAGAAAAAAAAGAAAAGGTCTGGACACAATTATATAGTTCAATTTTGACTTTCTTCAGTGACTAAATACAAAACATCCCAATTTACATAATCCATGGATTTTGCTATGTTTGTACAAAATTGCAACAATTAAAAAAAAATCTGAACCCTGCAGTAGATGTAAAACACAAGTCAGTAATATGAGACATATGTTACAGCAATGTTGACACTTGAACTCTTAATGGAATTTTACATTTGAAATTCTATCAGTTATTCATTTTCTACTGATTGAACACAATGAGCTCCTCATGGTTTCTAGATTTTGTTCAGAAATGAATTAGATATGAAAGTCTTAGAATCTTAAAGAAAAAGATAGCAGTTATCCTTGAAATTTTCTTGAGAACTTTTAAAAAATGGCAGATGTGCAGGAAGGAGCAGAACCCAAAATGAACAAGAAATGAAATCTTTTGTTTTATCTTTTTGAAAAGGGAAATGTCATACATCATGCAAAGCTATATAAATATAGAAGAGAAAGAGGTGGAAGTGCTGAATATAGGGAATTTTTTGTAGTTTAGAAACTGTTCTTGCAACAGCAAGGGACAATCAATATTATGTAGTCTCTCTCTTGTATATGTAAAAACTTTTGATGACAGGAAATTGGATTGCAAGACAGCTGGAGAACAATGAAATTGTTTCTTTCAAAACTATTCTTATTCCTTTAAGGGAGAGAAAGATATGTAAAATCCTGAGTGCAGTGATCATTAAGTTAAATGCAATATTAACTTTCAAGTTTCTTCTTGTTAGGCTAAATAATACCTTTTTAGTTATTACTTAAGTTCATTACTTACTTCATTAGTTTTTACTTTAATCTTATGACACCGACCTCCCTAAAAACCTGACCTTGCTTCAGAGAAGATAGACGGGTAAAATCCTGTCCCCTTGCTTTGTCAGTGACAGCAAAAGGGTTCATCTGTCTCACAGAGAAGACTTCTGAATGGAAATGACAGACTCTGCTTATCTTGAAACTTTGGGACTTCACAGTGCTTCCTAACTCTTGGGTCTGGTATGTGTTCAGCCCACATCCTCACTCGAAGTTGGAAGAAACCCCAGGGAAGGATCATGTCACTGAATGACAGCATGGAAAAGGTTGGAAGGGAACTTTGGAGGCCAGCTTTCCAGCAGGGATGCCTAGAGCAGGCTGTCAAACACATGTCCAGAGAGCTTTTGAGTATCTCCATGGAGGGAGGTTCCATGACCTCTCTGAACAGCCTGTCCACATGCTCAGTCATGCTCTCAATAAAGAAATGTTTCCTTGGTTTCAGATGGCATCTTCTGTATTTCAGTTTGTGCCAATTGCCAATTGCCTCTTGACACTGGATCCTGAGTGTGGCTGCAAAACAGTGAAGAGAGGTCTGTCCAGAGCTCACACAAGCAAAACAGGCAGGTAGGGCTGTAAAGTAAGCCTTAATGACCATGACCGTACAGCCTGGAGTGCTGTGTCTATACCTGTGGTGGGAGTGTTGTTCATCCTCATCCATTAGGGTAGAGCCTGAGCCTCCGCTAATGCACAAACAGAGCCTCTGTGAATGCACACAGGAAAGCAGTACCATTATGGTATTGTCAATGCACTGCTCTCCAGATATTCCTGTGTCTCTTCAACAGAGCAATAGGCACTAACATGTAGTTGGCTGTTCCAGTAACTTTTCAGAAATTTTCTGTGAAAAACACTTCTTCCTCTCTTCTACTCTTTCTCTCATACTATCTATAGGACTCTAGACAGTGTCACCATTCTTTCCTTTGCTTCTTGTTCTTAGGTGTTAAAATAAATCACTTTTATTCTTGATGTCTTCCACCCTCCCTCCCCTCCCAAGTTCTTCAGGGTTTTCCAGTTCTTTCTGACCCTCTATAATATTGGAACAATTAGTGAGAAGAAACAGGATTTGTTCAGAAGCAATGAACAGCTATGGCTTTTTCAAGCTTTGCCCTATTCAGCAGCTCACTAAGACCAATTTGCAGAAGATTAAGGAAAGTCTGTTTCTTTTCCTAGAACAAACTGACCATGCTTATTGTCCATGCTTCCCATTGCACCAGCTTGTAGTAGGTCTATGTTACACTACTTTACAGACAACATAGGTGAAGAACTGAGGATTTGTGTCATAAGTTTGAAAGAAAAAATAACAAGTAAAAAAGTAAAATAGAGAGTTGGTTTGATCCAAGGGAACCCTGACACGACAAAACCTCAGAAAATCTTTGCAAAGACCTAAGTACCTAACTTATTAACAGTTGATAAACACTGGACATATAAATCTTAATATAGTTTAATATTTTAATAATTAATAACTTATGTTTACAATTAGGGAAGCTGAATACATTGACACTGCTGATCTTTTAATATTGGACTTTCACTCTAGTTAATTTGGTGATACAGGTATTATAATTTCTTAGAGGAATTAATTTATTACAACAAGTTATAAATTCTCATAATTAATTTAATTTCAATATGAATATTATGTATATATCCTTTTACTAAGCCAGGTGTTTAAAAACAAACTCTTTATCTATTAGTATGTGAAAAGTAATTTTTTTTTTCACAATAAGTCATGGTAAATACAAACATAACTCTGTAGAGAGTGAAGTTTTATTTTTTTTCCAAAATATTAGAGGACAGAAGCACTGAGCTTTCTGTGTTGGTTTATGTAACTTCAGCTGCAGCTTATATGCTCCTCCCTTTATTCTGTAATAAATGATTGTCAAAATATGTGTGTCTTTTCATATTAAAAAATCTGTTTTTTTCCTCTAATATTAGAGATTTTATTTTCTTATATGTGGTTACATTTGTGAACATATGCTAATGGATTCCTATCAAATATATATGTGTGTATCTGGGTAAAGTTCAATCTAAACTCATTATGAACAGACAGCATTGCTTCGGAAGTCTTACACTTGCTACTTTCTTCAGCTATTTGGTTAACACTGTCTTCACATATATGATGTGTTGCTTGGCTAGTCTGGTAGAACTAGAAGCTTAGACCAGTTGTCCACTGAATACAGACAAGGAACAGACTTCAAAATCTGTATTACTTTGCCACTATACAACAAGTTCAAATTCGGGCTGCTAGAAACATCTCTAGAAACAGATTTTTCTCTCACCATGTTCCTTCTGTCTTTCTCCTTTCTAACAGTAATGGTGATTATTGTCAGTGAACTAATCTTTTGGTGACCCACATTATTTCAAGTAGTAAACATAATGTTTGTAAATAAATATAATGTAGACATGACGAACCCCAGTCACTTATCACTTACAGCTACATGTATATACAGACATACATACATGTATATAATATGGCATAATACACTGCACAGAGGATGATAAGTCTCTGAAATACAATAGCTTTGAATATTTCTTTCAGAGATAAATGGCTAATACCCTAAACTATGTACCTCAGACCTCCAAATAGTCATACATTTTTGAGTGTTCTGAAATGTTTGGTTAACCTTTTTTCCATTCTTCTAGTTTTTACAAGCTTCTGCACTTCTGGTTTCTGTCTGAGACTAGAAACCTAAGTACCAAAATACCACAACAAAGACAGTGCTCAAGATATTTCAGGCTTGATTTAGAACAGGAAGTATTTAGATTATTTTAAGATTTCCAGTTAAATTTTCAAACACACGAGCATTCAGATAAGCATCCAATCTGATTGGTGCTCCTCTGAACTGAACACAAATGTGAAAACATTAGAAATTACCTACTTACAGCCAATAAAGAGACCAACAAAGAGACAATTCTATATTGGTACCATGTAATCAATAAAACTCCATTATAATAAATGTTGAATTAGACTAGCTCTAAGCTCTCAGCATTGCCTTTGTGAGGTACATTTTATATTGGCTTACAGAAACAATAGACTGTATAGAGAAACCTTTTAAAAAATATGTTTATGAGAATGCTGGATAAAGAGTTAACATATGTATATACAAACATCTATAAATAGATCAAGCCCTTAACACACACTTCAGCATTTGACATTTGTGGTCTAACAAGATTACACTGTTTTGGATCATTACTCTATATTTTTCTAAGAACCAAGTAACTTTTTCAAAGCAAGTGAATGATCATAAATGTTGGTTGTTTATCACACAATGGTATTTTTCTTCCTAACAGAATTTGCTTTATTTCTTAACCAAAGAATGGTAAGCACTGCAAAAAGTATAGCACAAAAGTATAAGTATCCTCTTTAAACACTTATCTTAAAATGACCTGCATGGCTCAGCATTTTTGTGTAGCTACAGATCCCAC
Source organism: Aythya fuligula (assembly GCF_009819795.1). Lineage (NCBI taxonomy): Eukaryota > Metazoa > Chordata > Aves > Anseriformes > Anatidae > Aythya > Aythya fuligula. The sequence goes on along the minus strand of NC_045561.1, from coordinate 102,385,422 downwards.
TCAAATCAAGTCACTCTAACTCTTACTATGGTTTTAGTATTTTGATTTGGAAGGTTTAGTGTTTGTCTTTCAGGGAGTAGCTGAAATAAGGCATATTTTGGCTAAATAGGTGTTTTGGCAAAAACACACAGAAATATTATTTATTGAACCAAGATCATTCCCTTGACAGGAAAAAAAAAAAAAAAAAAAAAAAAAGTCTATCTGAAGGAGAGAGGGAGCATTTGGTGACTGTGTATTAAGACCCTAATCCAGAGTTCACCAACTCAGTAGGTCAGGATTTAGCTAGCTGGAAAGACTGTTACGAAAGGCTGGAAAGCAGATCCTGATGACTGGGTGTGGTTAACTTCTATCTGCATGCATGAAGGGAGAAAAACTCATGTGTCCAAACAGATCATTAGGCAGCTGAATTTTGTTTAAAATATTTTGCCTTTACCTTCACATGGATTCCAACTTTTAATGCTGAAACAGAAAAAATGTAATCACCACCTGGAATGCTAAATGGTAAGGGATTAATAAACACATGCCAATTATGCTGGCAGAGAATAAAAGATTTATTTACTTTTTGCATGTAATAATGAAAAATTAAAAATTCACATAACAAAGCTTTGAAATTATCAGAATTTTTGAGCAATTATGACACACAGAACTTTATTTTAGTTAGATGATGGAGAAGACAGGAGAAAAGCAACTCCCGTTGAGATATCTGTGAAGCTCATTTATTTACCCTGGAAATGAGCCAAATCTCCCAGAACTGGCTGCAAATTCATTGGTGCAAGAAATTTGGCTACCAAATTGCTAAGCCTCACATGTCTAAAAGATTAAGTTATCCAATGAAATAACTGATCTCTGAAAATAAGTGGCATCATATGTTTAGAGCTTGTTGACTTAAAGAAAACCTCCTTCAAAGCCCAAGAACAATCCATCCTAATGTAGAAGAATGAATGGGGAACTTAAACTGAATTCAAAAGCAGAAATGAAGAGCTGGAAAGTGAAAACAGGGACAGGCAACTAAGGAGAAATTTAGCATAACACAGGCACTGTGGAATGGAGTTGGGAAAGTCAGTCCTTGTCTAGAGTAGAAATCAGTGAGGGTTAAAAATACTATAAATGGCTTCTACTGGGTATCATATCTGGGAAGGAAGCAACAGGGAAAATGTACGGCTAATGATGAAGAGAGAAGACAACCTCATGCAAAGGGCAAGGAGAAGACTGAGATACTCAGAGCCTTTTCCAGAAACATCTTTTCTCAGGCCTCAGAAGCCTCCATACCAAGTAACAAAATTTGCAGAGGGGATGAACTACTCACAGGAAAGAAAGAGGGATTGCTTAGTTAGGGACCACTTACACTAGGGACTGCTTAGGTGATCTGGCTTTACATATAATCCATGGGACCTGACAGGATGCATCCAACCATGTTGAGGGAGCTGGTAACATTACTTTAAGTTGGATATCAGGGCTGGTAAAGCCTTCATACAAGTCTTTGAGCAACACCAATCTAAGGAGTGAGACTCAGAAAATGGAAGACAGGGCTACTATAGAGGGACCTAAGCAGCCTAAAAGAAACAAACAAGCAAAAAAAAACAAGCAAACAAACAATTTCATGAAGTTCAACAGAAGCAAATGAAAAGTCCTGCATCTAGAAAAATAAAAAAATAAATAAAATAAAAATAAACCTAGGCACTGGTACCAACTGGGGAATGACTATCTTTTAACAAGATCTACAAAAAAGTACCTGGGAGTCCTTGTGGACCCCAAATTAAACCATTGCAGTGATGAAACCTAAATAAAAGCCTGAGCTTTTATTTACTAACAGCAATAAATTTATTTTATTTACAAGAATAACTTAGTAAGCCATTGCTAGCACTGATGTAAGAATATTGTGATTACTTATTATGATTCCTTCAAAAGTTTTAGGACTTTCCTTGCTTCTTTGAAGATATATTTAGTTATTGTTATCTATAAATACATGATCTGATACAATCTGCATGTGGTTCAAATAACAGATTAATTAAGGAGTTTCAATATATTCTCATCAATGAATGATCCTGCTTCAGCTTGGCACCCTGATTAAATCTTAAAGTAGTTGCCAAAGCATCTATTTGTGCTCATGAAAAGTGTTTTTATGTTTTAGCCCTCTGTATACATTGCCTGTGTAACTGAAGGGGCTTTGAGAGCCCTCAGGAAGTATCAACTATCCATTGTATTTCAGAAGGAAAAGATTGTCCTCTCTTAAAGTAGGTCTTTTCTAAGGAAATCAGCATTATTAAAACAATTGATATTTCTGTTTTCTTCCAAAGACCCCATGTTCACAAAGGAGAATCAAAGGTGAACATTTTCAATACCTGAAAAAGTCTTAGTTTACAGTCTGCTAAGGACAAAAGACTTCTGAAGAATCCTGATCTCCTTTTGTTCTAGCTAAAATCAAGTTTTCAAATAAAGATGTAAATTTCTTTCTGAAGAAACACTACAAAAAATAGTGACAGAATCAATATTTTTGAAAAGAGTTTTTCATTCAGAAGCTTATAAAAATCTGTGTATGATTTTAAAACTAATACAAGATTTAGAATGATAATCATTTATATGACAGTACAATATGCAAGACATACAATACAGATCAACCTATAAAAATGAGCCACAGTATCTGATAAATTAACTTTGGCCTGGTTTTCTTCCCTAAGTTGTTTTAAAACAAATGAGAGACCAGGACCAGCAGTATTGAGTAAAGTGCCTAAGTACTGCTATATCTTTCTCTAAAGAAGCTTTAGTTGGAAGTGAAGTGAGACAGTGAAAACTTGCCTGTGTGGGAAGGTATAAAGTTTTTATTTTTTTTTAGAGCCATAAGGGTTTTAAAGCAGGGAAATAATAGTAAGTGTTGAAGTTAATATAGCTATTCTTGTGCTGAAGTTAGGCACAGGCTTAGTCTTTTTGATGGCTTTGTCCCATTGAGCGCTATTATTTTATTACACGAAACTAAATGCAGAGATGAACATTTCTCCTTTACATTGCTGTATATAAGAAATGAATTAAGACTGCCTACTCCTGAACAGATGTTAATTGGCTATTCTTTTCACAAGAGTCAAACTTGAGCAAATACCAAGTTTCCAAATCCAGCTGAAAGGCAAAAGAAACAGGCATGTTATGACAGACGTAGAAAACTGCTGTCCAGGCTGGTAGCCAGGCCACCTGAGACCAAACAAGAACAGCTGGGGGCCAGCAAAAACCATTACTGCCTCAGTAGAGACATGTTCATGTATTGTAAAAATGGAGAATGAATGTTACTGAAGGAATCTGTGAGATTTACTTGAATTACTACAGACATCTTGGGTAGCTCTTGAAAATAGAGGAAAAATTGAAACCCTTATATTATTATTATTATTATTATTATTATTATTATTATTATTATTATTATTATTATTATTATTATTATTATTATCAAGAATAAGTTAAGCTATATCTTTTTCAGAAGCATTGTTATAAATAAGAGGAGCACTGGAATGACCAGTACAAATTGCTTCCAGTTGAGATTGCAGCCTAGCCAGACTTTTCACTTCTGAGTCACAAGTAGCCTAACAAGGTATGCAATGAACTGAAATTACACCTTTCTGGCAAAATGTTATAATCTCAGAAATATATCATAGAATCATAGAATCATAGAATGTCCTGAGTTGCTGTACTGGGTCTGGCTGGAATGTTAACTTTCCCTGCAGCAGCCCATACAGTGCTGTACTCTGCACTTGTAGCTGGAACAGCAGTGTTATCACACCAGTGTTGTGTCTGCTGCTGAGCAGTGCTGGCACAGCATTGGGCCTCTCTCTAACCCTCCTACGGGGTGGGCAAAAAGTGAGAAGAGAAACATCACCAGGGCAGATGACCTAAACCAACCAAAGGGATATTCCATACCATATGATGTCACACTCAGCAATAAAAGGTGGAAACAGGAGGAAGAGGGGAGGGGTGGGCTCTTGTGGAAATGTTGGTCCTCCTCCCAAACACCGGCTATGTGCGTTAAGACCCTGCTTCAAGGACGTGGTCAATCATCGCTCATTTGTGGGAAGTAGAGAGTAATTTCTTTCCTCTGCACTTCCACATAGCCTTCATTTGTTTTATTTGTTTGTTTTCCTCCTTTTCATTCCTTTCCTCCTCCCTTTTCCCCTTTCCTTTTTTTTTTTTCCCTTTAGTTAAATTGTTTAGTTCATAATAATCTTTCTATTATTATTATTATTATTATTATTATTATTATTATTATTATTATTATTATTATTATTATTATTATTTCCCTTTAATTAAATTATCCTTATCTCAGCCCATGAGTTGTTCTTTGCTTTACTTCTCCCTCTCCTCATATAAGGAAGGGGAGTGAGAGAGCAGTTGTGGTGTTTAACTGCCCAGCACGGTAAAACCACCACAGTTGGAAGGGACCCATAAGGATCATCAAGTCCAACTCCTGGTACCACACAGGTCTACCCAAAAGTTCAGACCATGTGACTAAGTGCACAGTCCAATCACTTCTTAAATTCAGACAGGCTTGGTGCAGTGACTACTCTAATGGGGAGCCTGTTCCAGTGTGCGACCACCCTCTTGGTGAAGAACCTCTTCCTGATGTCCAGCTTAAACTTCCCCTACCACAGCTTAACACCATTCCCATGGGTCCTATCACTGGTGATTACAGAGAATAGGTCACTTCAAGGTAGGATTAATCTCATTGAATGTTGGACATCCACTTTTCCATTGAGTATTGACCCTTTTGATGAAAGAACACAGTACAATTCATCTAGCCTGTTTTAGTACCTATTTTTGTTTGGGGTGAACAAAGTTAGAAGTACCAATCTTTTTCCACTGACTTGCTGTTTGTCTGCCTATCAGTCACAGATTCAGTGGTATAGATGTGTTAAACTTCTGTATCATCTGATAAAACCTGTTTCTACTGGGTTTAGACAGCCAGCTCCTATGCATATTATGCATTATAGATGCTTACATTTGGCCAGATGAATGCCACTACAGATGCAGAAATCTTTGTGAGAAATTCAATTTACTTCATATAATTCATATAATTCAATTACCAAATTACCCTGGGGCACCCAAGCCTGCATGTACATTTTCCACTTTTCAAGGACCTAAGCAGATGTATCTACATTTGCCTCTTTGCATAGTCTTTTTGATTTACCACATGAACATATTTTATTGTCTTGGATGAAATTAATGACAGCAGAGAAATGTACTGTTGTCAGTCAAAGCCTCTTAATCTAACTGAAAGATCTCTTGGCACTACAGTCAATGGATGTGGGACTGTGGGAATAAATGGCCAATCCTTTTTCACTTCTGTGTTCTTGCTGAAATGTCCATTGTATTTCACTGAAAATAAAAATGACACATTTCAAAGGCATTGGATTGTCCCATCGAATACAACAATCCGCAGCATGTTAACGCATTTTTCTTTCTTTTCATATTGCCCCAAACTGCAAGAACTGTAATGTTTTAAAACATTGTTTGAAAAAAAATATAAAATAATCATTCTCACAAGTTTCTAAGTAATGGATTCTTCTAACATTTCAGGCTTTTAATTCTGTTTTGTTTCTTCGACTGATGAGATGGAAAATCCCCTAGATCAATTCAAACTCATTTTTCAAATGTGCTCACTTCCCAAGCAGAAACAAATTATCATAATCTCTGTGAGATTTAATTGCTTTTACTCCAAAAAACCACTCCTTTTGCAAAGAGGAATGAAGCAAAAGAAGAAATGCTAGATGAATCCGTAAGGAATGAGTGGTTCTGAGTTGTTCTTTCCTTCTCCTAAATTAACTTGGGGATACTTGTCAGTTAATATACAGTAATTTGTACATCATGAAGAAGTCAGTATTTCCCATGTTAAAATCAGGAACTGAAATCTCTGTTCAGCTACAGAATTCCAAAATGAAGTACTTTTGCAGAAAGAAAGGAAGAAAGGAAAAAAGAAAGAAGAAAAGAAAAAGGGGGGAGAGAGGAAGAAAGAGAGAGGGAGAAAGAGAGAAGGAAAGTCAGAAAGATATAGACAGACAGAGAAAGCAAGAAATTGAGAAAATATGCCTGCATGCAAGAAAGAAAAAGAAAGAGAAAGAGAGAAAGAGAGAAAGAAAGAGAGAAAGAGAGAAAGAGAGAGAAAAAGAGAGAAAGAGAGAGAGAAAGAAAGAGAGAAAGAGAGAAAGAAAAAAAGAGAAAGAGAGAAAGAGAGAGAGAGAGAGAAAGAAAGAAGGAAAGAAAGAAAGAAAGAAGGAAAGAAAGAAAGAAAGAAAGAAAGAAAGAAAGAAAGAAAGAAAGAAAGAAAGAAAGAAAGAAAGAAAGAAAGAAAGAAAGAAAGAAAGAAAGAAAGAAAAAGATTCAATCTAAGTCACAATATTTATGAAACAGTGGATCCAGCATGAAATAATTGGCCATTCATATGTAATGTAAAGGAGCTCAAAGTAATAAGATTTGGTAAGGTCAGGGTCATTATTTTATTTTATTTTATTTTTTTTTCCAGTGAGATATTGTTCTTGAAAGTAACGCTGAGCTATGGTAGGCAGTGGTACTAAAGGAAACATCTTGTTTACAAATGTCAGCCAGCAATTAGCGTCATTTAAAGAGTGGAACCACAACTGCTGTTTTTTGTTAGCTTTGAAAACCCCATCTCTTTCTTGTGGCCACGTTTTAAGAGTCAAAGTAGACAGCAAGACTCTGAAACCAGTTCATAAATAGTTGATTTCATATTTTAAAATCTTGCCTATAACTGTCACCCCCCTCGCGTGGATCACAGATGGTGAAGAACTAATTTGTTACTGTTTGATAACGGCTTTTATGTATCAAAGCTCTTATTTACTACTCTGTGGGGGGAAATGACAGACTAAAAGCAATTATGTGTTTTTCTTTCAGTTTTTCTTTAACCACTATGCTCTTTGGCTTTTTTTTTTTTTTTTTTTTTTTTTTTTTTTTTTTTTTTTTTTCCCCACTCCTGACATGTTTCTTATTTGAAATATAGCATTGTGAATCTTTTACATATGTTGGTTCTCATTTAACCCTCTTTCTGGGTTTTCAAGAATGCATCTGGCCAGGCAGATCAACTGTAATCTTTCATGATTGTTTATAATGGCCCAGTGATAAGTAATAACACTCAGGGGTGTCTCCCGGTAACAGCGTATTACATTTCAGTATTAAAAATGCAAATTGGGACTTTGCTTTTGAAGATTGTTAGGAAAATGTTTCAAGGAGGTAGAATAGCTACCAGGATGCCTGTAAGTGAAATACCCCCCTCTCCCTCCACCACGTGGGGCCTTCTGCCTGTAGGTTTTCTGAAGGAGCCCTCATCTCCCCCCTCCTCCTTCTCCCAAAATAAATAAATAACTGAAGAGACCTTCCTCTGTGAATGGTATTAAGTAACTGATGTTAAATTTTGGTCCTGGAAAGTCATGAACTCCCCCGTCTTTACATTTTTTTTTCCTCTCACTGGTGATAAGCAAACCTGTCACTTGGGATTGCCACCAAGAGTTATTGTGCTGTGGGGTATACTTTCCAGTACTTGCTGATGAGGCTGAGGGAATAGCTTGTGCACATATCTTTATTTTAAATAAACATAAAGTTTCCAATTTGGTGATGGCTAGGGCTGACTTTGTATTAATACTTTATTAATTTGTGCACTTCATAAATGTAAGTCATCCTGCTCGTGTTCTTAAAGTTTAGGGTGTGTATGAACACCAGGATTAATTTGTTCTGTAGAATAGAATTTGTCATATTAAAGTCAGAGTTAAAGACAGAAGAATGCTTTTATATATAGGAAACTTCAATGTAACAATGCAATATCATAATTATGGTTACAAGCTGAAGGAAACATTGCCTGTTCCTATCAAGGAATTTTCCCACTGACTTAAATAAAAGAAGGAGTAAGTCACCAGGGAAAAAAACATGGAAAGATTACAAGCTTTTGTTTGTCTTATTACATCCTTTAAATTACCTCCTGGCTCTGTTTGCCTGTTTCACCCTCCTTTTCTTCTTCCATTTTGTGCCCACACTGGCATTAGGAGGTGCCTGCTAACATCAGTGGGACTGGTGTGGAACAATATACTGCTGAACATATGGAAGGACAGAAAGTTCCCACCAAATAAATATACACAGAGCTTGCACTTCCATAATCTCTGAAGATTTGACCTTTTAATCAAATCTTAGATTACCAGCAAGAAAAATCAAGGAAATGCAGGAAAACAGAGAAGGAAAGTAAAAAGACAAGGGAATTTAAGAAGCTAGTATGCCAGTTTAAGGATGAAACATCACAATACAACCTTTTTTACAACTGAAATATAGGAGTAGCACTTATTTCCAGGCTTTAATACCAGAAACCTTCAATAGAATCCATAAATCACTTCCACATGTTTTTGAATAAATCTCTGTCCTGTATTTTACAAATTGCTTTCTCAAGACACAGTTTGAGTAAGGTCAGCAATCCTTCCCTCCTCTTGTTTGACTTTCTCAGGGTGAAATTCACCTCTGGCAGTTGTCAAGAACAAGACCTGTGTCACCGAACTCCTGCCTAAGCCAACTGATTTCCAGTGAGAGCTATATTTAGGCTAATCAGGTCCACTGTGCCTGGATGTGGCATTGAAATAGCTGAAGCATGCTCTATCAGGCCCCATTTGAAAATGCTGGCCCAAGTGTGCCTGTCATTTCTGCTGTATTTCAGACTCTCCATCATTTTGATAATTATACAGCTTGGAAACTTTTTTTTCTTTTTATAGTCTTTGAAACTATAATGAAGTCTTCAGTGCTGCCAACCCAAACCATCCAAAAATCTTGAATCAGGCTTGAAATAATCATGAGATTGGCCTGAAAATCATGCAACTGAATGTACTTGGCTTCTTTTTATTTGCCTTCTGGTTTTGAGTGTTTAGGGTGCAATGGGGTCACATTTGCAGGGTTTCCTCTGCATCTGTGTGGGCCAGAAATGCAATCTTTTTATAAGACAACTGAAATTCCTTGGGTATTCACATGACTCCAGGAGCTGGGATTTAATAGGAAAAAAAAGAAGTCCACTGTATTTGGGCTTGTGATAAAAGTGGAAGCCTTGGTAATACAGAGTGCCTCACATTCTAAGTTTGTTTATAAGGGGAATATAGTTCCATGGAGAGAGAGAACAAAGTTCCCTTCTGTTCTCTTCTGACTTGAGAGAAATTCCTCCCAAAGGGTGAACTTCACTTCGCAGAGCCAGCACAAGGCCTATTCAGCATCTGAAGTGATGCATAGACCTGGCTGTGGCTCTTTTTACATGAATTTACTTCATGCTACATTAAGAGAAGCTGCAGAAGTTATTGTAGCTGAGATAGTTTAATGTTCACAAGGAAGAAAGAAATTCTTTATAAAACTGCCCATTATCAGGGATTTGGAAGCAAAGTCCAACAAGGAGAGGTGCAGGACTGAAGGCCCTTGTGAGAGATGGAGGAGGCCCTTCAAGAGCGATGAAAGCATATGAGCCATTTGCTATTATTAGAGCTAGGAATCCAGTATTAGACTGAGTACATGAATGTGGAGAAGGAGATGAAGCTGGAGATGACGGTAGGAACAGCACCTGGAAGAGCAAGCAAATGAGGATGTAGGTGAGAAAAGATTCCTCCAGGGTGCTCTTTCTAACTTTTGACATATTTAGGACATAAAGCTTTGCACATAAGACTGAGACATAAAAGATGAGATTCATCTTATCAGTTATATCTACAGCACAACAAATTTTAAGTAGGATTCACCTCATCTACCATCTACATGTGCACTAGTTCCTTTGTAAGCAGTAGAAAAGAACAGGTACTTCTGGGATGTGATTCATTTCACCCTCAAAAAGACATCTAGAGCAGATTACATAGACTGCACCATTAAAAATGTCTATCTATTTCCATTGGCTATGTAGAAAACTCAAGTTGATATATCTTAAGAGGACTAGTTCTTATGCAGACTACTGGCAGTGCAGAAGTCTAAAGTTAAGCATTTTTTTCCATATTTTGCTTAAGAAAAATCTTAGCTGACATCTTTTTGAGTAATTCAGAATATAACTGTAAATGTTCTTGGTGCAGCAATATGTGTGTATGTGTATGTGCACATGAACAGGGTGTTTGGATCATTTTTGCTTATGGTAATGTCTAAAACTGGGAGGTGGCAAGAGTAGTTATTGCTGCTCCTGGAGAAGACTAGCATTGAACTGCATGAAGAGGAAGATAAAGACACGGCATTGAGCCATTTATACTATATGATAAATGTCTGGATATTGCAGTGGCTGTACATGCAGATCATAATGTCCAAACTAGTCTTAATGCCCTAATGTCTCAGATAAGTCTGTAGCCATTTAAAATCATCTGAGTGGATGAAAATCATTTCCTTTTCTTCTGTAACTAGTGACACCTTTAGGTAATACACCATTAGTGTCTCTTATCCCAGTTGTGTATGCCTTAAAAATTGGCAGTGTTTTCACTCAAAAGGTATCAGATTCAATTTAAGTACAGGATTTAGAGTGTGCCAAGCCAAGTACTCTTTGCCAGCAATTTGACATCCTGAACAAATAAGGTTTGAATTCCTGCTCTGAAACAGGAAAAGGATCATTTAGTCTGTTTGAATATCATTTAGAGTAGGATAGTTTTTTTTTTTTTTTTTTTTTTTTTTTTTTTTTAATGCAGCAGTACTGTCAAGTGTTGATTCTGACAGATTTATTGTACTGATCATTGTATGTTAAACATAAAGCTTTAGACACAGCTTATATATATATTCAATCTATTTATGAAACCTGAAGTGTGGAAATACACTATGATAGGTAGATTAAAAATGCGACATAAAATAACTGGCAGCCAAGGGTTCTCAGGGTAGGGTTTTTCCAGCATGAGTATGACAAAGGTTAAGAACAGGGAGTAGAAAGATTACACACAAAGGAGTAAATTCAGAGAAAGACATAGGTATTTATTTATTTGCCAATTTAGGCACAGAAGTAAAACTTCATATTCTCAGCTCTTGCCTTCCTTCTTCCTTCTGTTTCAGCTGTCACCCATCTTTTGAGACACCCAACTTCAGCCAGTAAAATTTCCTGGGTGCTTTAATATCTACTGGAGAGATAACAAAATATTGACAGAGCCTGCTGCCCTAGATAACGCTAACCTGCATATGCATCTGCTGAGCTGTGGGACAGGAGACAGACAGTCAAATGAGAAGATACCTTTCTGGATGTGGAAGAAGTGTAATTTTATTAACTTGGCTATCCAAGGTAATAAGCACCACTTCTCAAACAGTAATCAGCAGTAAGTGAGGAACACCACCAGTGCAGTTAGCTGTTCTGAAATTGGCCTAGTTTACAGATACCTTGGGTAGCTCTGACAGGAAATCCACCAGGAGGAGGTATGTGGACGGTCTTAGCATCCAACCTCTAGTGAGACACAAAACGAAGGAATTAGGGAGCATGTGTAGGAGATGGCGCTGGCTGAGCCTGACTCCTCTCCTAGTGCTCTGAGCCCAACTTAGGTAGCCAGGTATGATTACCATTTACATGGTGTTATGCCTAAGCCTATATGTCCTACTAACATGGCTGTATGGTGAGGTGTTACCATTACCAGTGTTGCCCAACAAGATGCAGTGGTGATACAGGGGCTCAGGTAGTTTGGAGCAGGATTTTTGCTTATACATGTATGCAATACTGTGTCCCATCCTCTCCCTCCTACCCTTTGATTTGTACATCAAAATTATTTGCAGAAAGCCTGGTGTGGAATAGAAACATTTTCTAGCCCTCACTTGGCAGACTTAAAATTCTTTTCATTCATGGTCATGCTGTGACATTGTTCAGAAAAAAACAACAAACGTGTAGCATTTTCTGTCTCATGGTTGCTGCAGCAGCACAACCTTTATAAGAACTTTTAGCTCTTATCTACTTTTTTTTTTTTAATTTATTATTATTATTATTATTATTATTATTATTATTATTATTATTATTATTACAGAGCAGTTGTTATAATGGTAATAATACCAATAACATGCCTGTCCATTTGAGTTCTGAGGCTTCTTGATTCATACATCTCCTTCATTGGGGTTGGGATTTTTGTGAGGAAACCTCCCTTCATCTGTGTCTAATTTTGCATCTGTTGAGGTGAATGGAAGCTAAGTCAAGACAATAGGGAAGGTTACAAAAGGCCTCACCCAAAAAATACTAATTTACTTTAAAGAAGGGCTACAGATTCTATTGCTTTGGGGGTTAGGTGGAAAAGTATCTTTTTTTTTTTTTTTTTAATAAACTTATGTCTGATACTTGATATAAAGATATAATCATGCAATAGAAATCGACTGTCCACTTAGACAAACTAACTTAAGAGCTCTCACATTTTATAGAGAATCTACAGAAATTTTCCTTAATTCACATTCAGCTTGAAAGCACCTAACAATAAAATATTAAACATAAATTACTAAATGTTTATTATCAAAGATAAATTGAAATACCACACTTAGCATAAACAATGTGTAACCTAAGATACATTAAGTATAATAAATACTAAACCCCAAATGTATACTTTCTGCATTTTACTTATGAACTTCTGGTCATTTAGGTAAATGGATTCATTTATATTAAGACAAAATGCACACAGGATATCCCCTGTGAAATAAAAAAGTCATTTATGGCTACTTGTTTGTACTCATATGCAAAAATACAACAAAATCACAAAAAGAAGAAGAAGAAGAGGAAGAAGAAGAAGAAGAAGAAGAAGAAGAAGAAGAAGAAGAAGAAGAAGAAGAAGAAGAAGGAGAAGATGGAACAAATACATTAATGTTACTGTTGTGCTTTTAGCAATTGTTAATTTGACAAATGAATATTTCAGGATCTATCTCTGGCTGTTGCTGTTATGGATCTGCTGTACCATATGCTATTATTCAGGCTAGCAATGGTGACGCAGAGCTCATTTTCTGTCTACTGATCAGTGTAACTTTCTAAGCTTGTTCTGCACTATTGATAAAAATATCCTTTTTCTTTTTTTTTTCTTTTTTTTTTTTTTTTTCTTTTCCCTGACTTTCTAGCAATTAAAAGTGATCTCAGATACTGCCATTCTGTATTGCTGCATGATGTTTATTTGTTCTATCACCAACACAACAAAGGAAAGGCAGCTTTAATTTGTTGTATGTTGTGTAATGCAAACGTGAGTTACTGTATATCCCTTAACAGCCCATCATTAATTTCCCTTGCATGCCGTTTCCAGGTTTCATATATTGCTGGCTGTTGTGATAGTATGTAAAGCATCAGCTGCTGTTTCACAGCTTGGATTTTAAGGGGTCCACAAGGAGAGATCAAAAGCTGAAATTCTAATATTGCCTCTAATGGAAGAACTATTACCCAAACAAGCAGGCTGTAGATTTCTTTCCTAGCAGAACACTGCTGTGGCATTCTCTCACTAATAGCATTCCAGACTGTAGCTATGTGTGGTTTTCAGTCCTGAGAAACAATTATTTATTTTATTTTATACTTATTCTTTTGCCTAAGGGTGTGTGTGTGTGTGGGGGGGGGGGGGGAGGAAGCCTAGCCTAGCAAATTTGAAATCAAATTTATTTTGTATAAATTCTTACAATGTGCTCATCAGCATATTATATGGGTGTAGTACATAAAGCAAATTTACGGACATTTGCAGTAAACAGAGATTAAGTTTAAAGCCAAAACTGCATGACTATGTAAGAATCTCAGTTGTGCAGAGAGCTAAAATCTGGTAACTAGTAAAGTTACAGATTGGGACCAATTTCTATACAATTTCTATATGTACCTAATGTTGTTCCTAAATTGCTGAGCATCTTCAGCAGTTGTCTTGGAGGCAATGTGACTCTCATTTGACTCACAGATTCAAACCTCACTTTCTTTTCTGTGAATTTGAAAAGATAGACTTAGAATTGGGAAATCTGACATATCATGGGAGTCCAACCTTTATTACCTTAAAGAATGCTAACCTAAAAGAAACCTACCAAGATGTTTGTTATCAAAAAGGAAAGCCAAAAAAAAAAAAAAAAAAAAAAAAAAAGGAAATTTTCTTTCTAAACACAGAACAATCTCTATCTCTTAAAATCTTAAAAATTAGGATAGTATGTATTATTTTGGTTTGAAGAAATTTTTATTTTTTTCTTCATGGTTGAAGGTACAGACTCTAGCTGTTGAAGGAGCGCCTGAGATTTTTATTCAGTCATCATCACTGTACATATTCTGAGCTAAAGATAAACATAGAGATAAACATGAGATTGCTATTCTAAGATCCTTCGAATAAAATTTGATTCCATGTTTAGGCATTTGCTGCCTTTTAGGATAAGACCATATAGAGCTTTATGTATTAAGACTGTTATTTCACATGCCTATTTTTGAGAAGTCAGCTGAAAATCTTTGCAAAGCTTACCATTTAGAAGCAAAATTATTTAACACATAAAAACTGTCATGAGAAATTGATTACCAACAAGGCAGTAAGCATCTTCTGAAGCCCATGTCCTGCTGGCTTGATGGTGAGTACAGCCATTCACAAAACACAGAATAAAACAGAATAGAACAGTTCAGTTGGAAGGGACCTTCAAAGATCATCTAGTCCAACTGCAAGTAGAAAGAAAAAAAAAATAAAAAAATTAAAACAAGAGTCCAGAAGAAAGGAAACTGCTAGGGGAAAAGTAGAGGTACGGGACAGTTCAAAACCACAATCTCTCCAACCACTTGCTGTATAAATATTGTTATTTTGTGTTAAATTATTGCCTCTTCTGCTGTCAGAGTTTGAAGTTGCTTTAAATCTCTTTACCTTATTGAACACAGTCCCAAAGTCTCCATCTACTCTGGAACAGTGCAATGGAGTATAGTGGTATTTTAACTTATTCAGGTTTTAACTTAAAACCCAGAGAAATTAAGGAGCTTTGCAAAGAGGGGAGGATAAAGCTTTCTTTACCACATTAGGTATATAGATAGCTGTTTTTCCTTGTCTGCAACACAAAACGTCTCTTGACATTTTTCTGTAGATGCCTTTCTTGTAAAAGGATCATTTTTTCCCCAGAAACTTTTTCCTTTGCTGCAAAATGACTCATTTTCAAAAAATCCAAAAGTTGAAAAAAAAAAATAATCCAAGCAAGCTGCAAATTTCATGCAAAACTCTGTGTCTTTTTAGCTTTTAAACTTGATGCACAGGGGAATGTATGTGATGGGATAGAAATCTGGGTCACAGCATGAAATTCCTGTTTTTGTATTCATAAAAAACAAACTCTATATATCAAAGGAAGGAGGTGTGAAGTAGTAAAAAAGAAAAAAAAAAAAAAAAAAAGAAAAGCAGTCTAAAATATTCTCAGCTCTTGATGTTTCTCAAAAACATACTGAGATCTTTTAAGATATGATATGATTTCTTCTGACCAGTATTGAAACAAAACTATTCAGCCAATGCTGTGCTAATAACTGCTCTAAACTCATCTTCTGAAGATGAATTAGTGAAACAGTTCCAATTTTTACAGGATTTTTTTCTATCAAAGATGGTCCAAAGTCCTCTTGAGAAGTTCTCAAGTGAGTACAGAATTATACAGCAAAGCTGGACAAAGACATTGAATTCATCCTTCTCTATCTATATGTGATCATGAACTTAATGGATGACTGGAATTCAAACAAATATATGGTATCATAAGATGATCCTGATAACTTTAACCTTTTTAGGTCTAGAGTTCCTCATTAAATACAATGTGTAAAGAAAGAAATCATTGGATACACACTCCTTTTAAATAAGACTGTAATTTGTATGTCTCCTGCATAGCAGACCAAATTTTGGACCAATTATAGTGCAATCTGAATCTCCAGAGTGGATTGTTTGGGTGATTTTTGTTTACAAACTAAAGCTCAGCTCAAGGTCTTATGCTATGGAATAAATACTTGTTTTCTGAATGAGTTTACGTGTTACAGATGCAGCTAAAAATGTCAGTTTGAGACAAATCTTTAGTGCTTCAACCTGAGGATGACCAGTAAAATAGATTAATTCTTAAGGAAAGCATATGTCAAGTACAGCATTCGTAGTGGTAAAAACTAGGACTCTTTTAGGCAGCAGTGGGGAGGCTGTTTTTCCTAATGCAATTCTGTTTCAAAAAGACACGGGAATACAGCGTGGTTTGAAGATGAACATGCCAGTAATTGCATGAAGTGTTGTTCTGCTCTGGGATTTTTGTCTCAAACAAACAAACAAACAAAATAATAATAGCCTAAAGTAATATAATGAGTGAAAAGATGTAGTTTTAGGATGCTTGTGAGGGAAAAAGTCAAAACAAGGAAAAATAGTTGCCCCTAGAATTTACTGGTTTCCAATTCTTTTTGAGAAGCTTGCTAAGCTCTCTAATACTTTTTGACAAGGAGTTCCACTGGCCCACTATTCCATTTCCAAGGAATGAGTAACATGTAGAAGGTACATGAATACATGATTCTCTGAGTTACTTTCTTTATTCTGTTTGCTTGCCACTACTTTCTTTGTGCACCCATTTGCTGTGGCAAAACACAAGTGTTATCAGCCATCACAGGGCAACTCAAATGAGGTTGGTTCCACAGACCAAGAGAGGAGATGGACATGCTCACTTTATGCTCACTCCCAGCGAAGATTCTTTGGGACCAGTGCTCAGATTATTTGGGACCCTGAACCTCAACTTATTGTCCTCCTTCAGAAGTTTACCCCCCAAACCTAAAGATCAATTTTGGTGTTTAGTGACTGAAAGGATGCATTGTCCTTTTGTAGTGGCCATAGATATTCACATTTGCACAAGAGAGAGAGATGAATTTCCTCCCCATTTTCCCAAAGATACACATCCCCTCAAAAGGAGATAATACCATGCTTTAATATCACTTAAGGGAAATCAAGTTTCCAGGAAATTATGAAAGAAATACATCTTCCTAAATCCCTTGGGCATAATTGTCCCTTTGGGTGGAGGCTGTGTCCTAAAAGCATAATTGTGCCCTCATTGTTTTCATGTTATAAAACTCCCTCAACAATAAAGCATCAGTGGAATTCCAGCTGAATGTGCTAACTCCTGAGAGACGTGACTCCTCTCTACTATAATACAGTCAGATGGGAGAAAAAAAATAAAATAAAAAATGATAAAAGCCACGTTTACCCAGTGGCAGAATAGTTAAATGTTGACACCAGTTCACAAAAGTGGGTTATGTTGATCTACAAATTAATTATACTCTTGAAATACAAGAGATAGAATGTCAGCATTTGATGGGATTTGTATGAATCCTGATTTAGGCTTCGAAAGAGCACTTGCTCTCATGCTAGAGTTGAAGCACCTACTTTAGTCCCAAGTAAAAAGTCAGGACCTAAATTGTATTGTGTATTTCATTTGGAACTAATAAAAAGTAAGTACAAAAAGAGAGCATTTGAGTCAGTTTATTATACTGTATTTGACCCTATCTACCCTACTAAAACTTCACATTCTTTCTCCAGCGGTGCCGTATGGGAACACAAGATTGCAATTGTGCCCCAAGAGCATGACAGCAGTCCTTGTAATAGTTTCTTCAGTCTTTTTTTTACATTGCTTTCCAAAATGATGCTGCCATATGTGCTGTTATATTTAAGCAGCAGATGCTGTGAACTCACAAAGTTGAAGAATGCTGAAGTATGATACCATTTGAAAACAGGTTTTCTAGGGAAAGCTGACTTCTTGCAAAGCTTTGGATTTATTTCAGGCATTTCATTACTAATTACAACAGGCCATATAGAATGCATTTATACCACTTATTGGTTCTGTCTTGGGGCACCTAATATATAGTCTATATAGCTTTTACACTATATTGCTCTTCCCACAGCTACAGAGCTGTAATAGTGCCTATTTGCAACAGTGATAATGCTTTAATTTTAAAAAGATGCTGGGAGTGGGTCTTCATTTCCACACCCTTCCTTAACCTGAGTTTGAACTAGTGATGGTATTGTACCATTAAACCAGGGTCCTAGTGTTAGGCCAGTAAGCTAAATACAGGTATCATAAATATGCTAGCAAATTCAAATGACTTCAGGGTTCATTGCTAACTGTTTTTCTACTCATTCCCATGTTTGAAAGTCAAAAAAAAGCAAACTTACAGCCCACTCTGAAGTACACTGAGATCAGCAGACCCGCTAGACGTATGGGGAACCAGCTCAGTTACTACGGTATACACATTGCATGCAGCAAATAGGAGTTGAAAGAGGATGCAACAGAGGTATGGAAGAAAAGAGCCCCGAAGGAACATTTCTAATATAGAGGTTGGCGTTGGTCTTCATGGGCATGTTTTAGTAATATAACCAACAGGATCTGGGGATTGAAGTAAATAAAAGCATTCATCTAGCGCTGATGACTTTCATGCATAACCTCACTGGGTTTACAAGCCTGAAACACTGGGGTCTGTAGAATGGTTAGTCTTTTTCCACACATGGCCAGCTCTAAGTAACTGCAAACAGGGAAAGTTGCCACTAGGTCTTGTATTAATTGAAAGAAATTCTTACACCTTAGGGGAAAGAGACTGATTTGGAAGGAAGGGAATTACCCATTTGTAATGGCTGGGAACTGGTAGGCCCTGTGCCTTCTTTGCCTCTGAGCACACACAGATAACGTATAGTGTGGGATGGATCTCCTCTCATCAGTGGCATTGTTTAATGCTCCCATCAAATGAGTCAGTGGGAGTATATGTCTGACCTTACGGTCAACCTAGAAAAGTTCATTTTCTTCAGAAGTGTATTGGGTGTAGACAGCAAAGTTTAGACAGTGTGGTGTGTGTGTGCAAACATGCATGTGTGTTGGATGGCCTCTGTGGGAAGAGGCCGAGGCCTGCCCCATGCTGGACTCAGGCAGTTCCATCTGGTTGCAAAATGGACACAACGTGGGACAGAGATGAACCTGACTTGGTGGCACCTCTGTGAAAATAGATTTGAGAAAGACCAGAAGACACAGGAAGAGGTAGAGGGAACAAAAAAGTGAGAAACAGTAAAGGGAACACCAGGCTTGGAGGAGGAGCTCCATGGCAGGACAGGTACACACCTGGATGGACTGTGGAGGACCCATGTTGGGGCACAGGGAAAGTGAAAAACAAGGAGTGTCAGAGCAAAACTGCTCTGCACTGACCTGAACCACCTGTGCTGTAATGTGTAGTAATGAAATATTTATGCAAATTGACAAAAAATTAAGTTAAATAACCCAAGCTGAGGTGGCTATTTATTTTATTTTATTTTATTTTATTTTATTTTATTTTATTTTATTTTATTTTATTTTATTTTATTTTATTTTATTTTATTTTATTTTATTTTATTTATTTTTCTCACAGCTGTACTTGCTAACTGATTTTCCCTGTCTTTGACCCACACAATTTTTCATTTTTCTATTTTGCCCTGCTGTCCTGCCAGGGTGGGGGTGGAGGGGTAAATGAGAAGTGGCTGTGTGGGTACTTGGCTGCTAGCTGGGGCCAATCCACCACAAGAAGGAATTTTATTATTATTTTTCCCTCTCTTTTTCCCACCTCTTACTCTTTCATCTTATTTTCTTTGACTTCGTAATGGCTCAAATGGAAGAAGTTGTCATTAAGGTGAATTATTGTTCTTGCAAGGAATCCTTGCTTCTATCTATCTTCTATCTTGTTTCTATCCTTGCTTCCACAATAAAAGCATTATTATGAAACTGATCCTATTGTAGATACTTCCAACAGTAAATATTGGTGCCCAGATCTCATTAAGCAATGGGATATTCTAACCATACTGCCAGCACTGGAATGAAAAAGAGAACTCCTTGTTCTAAAAAGCTATTGGACCAACATACTCATTATGGTGGGTACATCAGGATTATATAAATGGACTTGTATTTTATACCTTTTTCTAGTTTACTTCCTCCTTTACTGTGTTTCCTTCTTTCTCATTCAATGGCCATTTTTGGGGTGATACGTTCATATTTCTTCTGTTGCTGGTCTCTGCACTCCCCTACAACACTGCCAGTTCAGCACCACTGGAAGTGTTTATTCCAGTCACATGATAGCGTTTAATTAGAATTTCTTGGCTGAGATGATTACTAGTAGAATTTGGATCCTTTCACCTCTATGTGCCCCTGATAGCTGCCCATCCTCTTCTTGGTTAAGAATTCTGTGTCGTGCCCCTTTCCTTCTTACAGAAGAAGAATGAAAGACAAATGGTGGTAAAACCATTTGGAAGTGGTCCTGCAGCATTAGAGAATAAGTCTTAGAAGGAGCAGCTGAGGGAGCTGGAGTTATTTAGCCTAGAGAACAGGAGGCTCAGGGGAGACCTTATCTCTTTCTACAACTACCTCAAAGGAGGATGTAGCGAGGTGGGGTTTGGTCTCAACTCCCAAGCAACAAGGCAAGAGGAAATGGCCTTAAGTTGTGCTAGGGGAGGTTTAGGTTGGATATTAGGAAAAAATTCGTCACTAAAAGGTGAAGTATTAAAACAGGCTGCCCAGGGATGTAGATGAGTCACCATCCCTGGGGATATTAAAGAGACATATAGATGTGGTGCTTAGGGACATGGTTTAGTGGTAGACCTGGCAATGCTAGGTTAACAGTTGCACTTGATCTTAGAGGTCTTTTCCATCCTAAATAATGTTGTGAATCTATGATTCTATGACTGGAGTGGTAGGTTGTGGTGACAGAAAGAGAATTTGCAGACAGGTTGCTGAAGGATCAAAATGTCATAAAGGAGAAGGACCATTGCAATAGAAAAGGAATCCTAGACTGTGCTCTCTGTGGTTCCAGACTCCTTTGTTTGTTACACACTATTCAGTTCAACAGGTTTTATGTCTCAGCTGCAGTCTTGTGGTATGTTGATAGGCATAGAGAAGAAATGGTCTGAGAGAAGAAATTCTTAGATCCCCTTGTTTTAAGAGCTATGAAAGGCCTTCATTGGAACTGGCAAAGAAAGGTGTAGATGAAAGCAAGGGAGGGGAGAACAAAGTGTTAAGTATTCCAACTTGAGATGCTGGATTTAGCTGTTTGGAGAAGAGGGATGAAGCTATAAAACTGAGATTTAGATTTTTACAAGATCAAAGGATGTTGGCTCCCATTTGCAGTTCAGCTTTGAATCTCTCTAATAAAAAGAATCAGTCTTAGAATGAAGTTAGAGATGTTTACTGAACATTGCTAGTAAAGTTTCATAGGAATCCCTCACTCAAAACCCTCTTACTTGTATAAAAAGATGATAGGAGCATATGGAGAAGGTAATGAAAATATTGAGTTTTTCAGTATTTCTGGTTTCTGAACAGAGTATCTGAAGCAGCTGAAACACTTATATGATTTTGCTTGTGTTTCTAAACTGATTGCTGCCCTAGTAAATGACAAAATCCAGATAGAGTGTGGGAGCAGCAGGATCCCAAATTAAACAACTGGGAGGTTGATAAATGCTTCCAGTAGCAGATTTAACTACAGATGGAATCATTTGACCATTCGACACGCCACAGTCCACTTGTTGGGGGCTTCCGAACATCTCTCTGCAACATTAACTTCATAAAAACTTCCATCAAAGAACCCCCACTAGAGTCTCAGTGCCTTTTTTAGAGCATTTTCAAACAGAAGAAATAAACATAGAAAGATTCTGCCCTTCCTTCCTTGACATTTTTCTGACAGTAAATTAGAATCAGATGGAAGGTATCATTATTTCCACAAAGATTATCATGCAAATTAATTACTTTATGATAAGTTATTTATCTATTTATTTATTTTAAAACATGTATACATTTGTCCAATAAATTCAAAGACATGAATAAGTTTTGTCCCTAGCTGAAGTGTCTCTTTGTTGCTGTCCTTGGCCAGAGATTGTTCTTCACTAACCACCACTTTTGAAAAGTAGTTTATTAATATCCTGGGCACTTGATAATTTTGTTCTTAATTTGTTTTCTCTCCATTTTTTTTTTAAAGTACAGATGTTTTGCACTTCACAGTGACAAAATAATTAAATACCATTAAGAAAATAAATCTGTGAGAATTTGGAGTTCTTTGAATCTAAGAATATCTAAGATCTGGAGATGATGTAATTTTAAGCCACAGTGTTCAAAAAGTAGAGTTCCAGGCGTAAACAAGTGGTTCCCCTGACTTCATGTTGGTGAGTTCGAAGCAAAAGACTGCCAGTGCTCTCTAGAGAATCTGTTCATTGAGAATATGCTTTACTAGGATATCAAATTTGTGAACTGAAAATGTAACAGATATGTGGGATTGAATAGGAGGCTGAATGCAAGTACAGATGCAAGACATGACTGGGGTGTGTGCATTTATGAAGGATGATATTCATTCATTAGTATTCATTAGCTGATTCCCCAGCATAATTTAGCAAGGTTTATGACAAAAACACTTTCATTATTTTTTATATATTATATTTGCTAAAGAAGGCATCATTATAGGTTTATCCTTTAAGGTACATGTTTTCCACAGCACTGGAGTTAGAAATATCCGTTGCTTTTCTCTCTCCTCCCCCCCCCTCCCCCAGTGTGGCAGTTTGACACCAAATGCCCCTGAGAAGGTGCAGAATGATGATCCAGACAGTGTCTGTGTTTCCTTCTGAGTTATTTAGGCTTGCTTTACTGTAATAGTGACTTTCTAGAGCAGTGAAAATCCATGATTTTGCAGCTCTTTTATTCATTCATAGTTCTTTGGAAATTTTCTCAGGATCAAATAATATTTATTGACATTATACCTGAATTCTAGTTGGCAGATTGCTGCCTAATTATAATGGTCTCAAGTTAAAACTAAGCAGCTAAGTGTAGAGCTATTACTTTATAATTTGTGTTTACAATACTGTAGTATGCAGAACACACTGTCCAACTCCTACCCTTGCCATGCAGTATGCACACAAAGAAAGACTCAGTGCTTATTCAGAAATGCTCATGACCTATGCAAGTAGGTACTCAGAGGTCCTTGCATTAATTTCTGAATACTTATATTCACACATTTAAATATTTTTACTGTGAACATCTTTGTAATTGTTTCAGCTACAACATAAAACTAAATAATTGCTAGGATTAAAAGTCTGGTCACATCATACCTCCTCTTCATTCATATTGTGTACATCATCCAGGATGGGTCAATGGGCAGAGGCCAATGGGATGAGGTTCAATATGGCTAAGTGCTGGGTCCTGTACTTTGGTCACAACAATTCCATGCAATGCTACAGGCATGAGGTAGAGTGTCTGGAAAGCTGTGAGAGGAAAAGGATCTGGGATGCTGATTGGTGCTTGCCTGAACATGATCTGGCAGTATGCCCAGGTGGCCAAGCATCCTGGCTTACATCAGGAATAGTGTAGCCAGCAGGACCAGGGAGGTGATTGTCTCCCTGTACTCCGCTCTGGTGAGGTTGCACCTCAAGTACTGTGTTCAGTTTTGGGCCCCTCAGTACAAGAAGGACATCGAGGCCCTGGAGCGTGTCCAGAGAAGGGCTAAGAAGCTGGTGAAGGGCCTCTAGCACAAGTCCTGTGAGGAGCGGCTGAGGGAACTGAGGTTGTTTAATCTGGAGAAGAGGAGGCTCAGGGGAGACCTTATTGCTCTCTACAACTACCTGAAAGGAAGGTCTGGGGAGCTGGAGGTCAGACTTTTCTCACAGGTAACTAGTGATAGGACTAGAGGGAATGGTCTTAAGTTGCATCAGGGAAGGTTCAGGTTGGAAATGTGGAGACATTTCTTCTCAGAAGGAGTAGTCAAGCATTGAAACAGGTGACATTTTAACTTCTAAATACTTAGTTTCTCTTTATTTTCTGAAAGACTCAAGATCATTCAGATCATTCAAGATTCAAGATCACTCTGACTCAATTCAGAAGCAAGAACAGTATCTTGAACTCATGTTTCTTTTCCATATAGTTTGCCACAAGAAATAATATTTTCACCTACATTTATCCACCACTGAAGTAAATCCTTGCTTCCTTCATAAATGAAAATAAACCAGATGTATCTAGCAAAGACTAATAAATTCTCTTAAGCAATTTTATGCTTATTATTTATTTGAATGTCCTTCTGATGGGTGACTATGCCTTTGCTAGTGGCACTCAAAGAGCCAAAAGAAACATATGTTGTGAAAAGTACCTTTAGCAAAACAGACAGATGGATAGGTAACACTTTAAAACAGGGTGGCCAATGATTAGCAATTCATTTGGTATTCATTGCGATAACATTAATTGTGATGAATAAATTACATTTAGCATCACTTAGAATTTTGTGAAAAGAACGCTTGCCTTTTTGGTGCCTTTGTGCAAAGGGAAAAATAAAGCACTCTTCTATTTTTTCAATTTTGTGTTATTTTTCCCATCTCAGAAAACAGTTAATTTAGCAGCAGAGCCTATGCAAGAAAACCAGAAGTTGTTCATCAATGCTTTAAAATTTTAAATGCTTCTGAGGTTATTATCATCTACAAGTAAATTTTTACTTAGATCATGCTTTGAAGCTTTCCTTTTTTTATATAGCAATTGAAAAATTTCTAAACTGCTCAATCCATTTTGCTGGTTCATCACTCTCCTATTCAGTTAAATATACCACAGAAGTGAAAAAATATACCTATTGCTTGTAAGCTATAAACAGTCAGTAGATTGTGTTCTGTTGATTACAGACAGTTTATATTGGCTGGACAGGGCTTTAGCTGTCAGCACATAAAGAGAGAAATGGACAAAAGAGGCTCTGAGAGCAGATGTTGACACTGGAAGCTCGAATTCTGGGATCCTCAGCCTGTGGCTGTGGAAGCCCAGCTGGGAGAAAGAGACAGGCTGCATTCATAGAGCCTCTCTGGGATCCCTGCCCCATGCAGGTATCCAGCCATTGAGAGACAGAAAGATGAAAGGCTGCTTCACAGATGTCACCTGCTGAGGGTTCAGCAGCCTGTCCAGAAATGTCATGTTTGGCAGCTGGTGGAGGATCCCTCCCACCAGCTCTGGCGCACAGATTCTCACAGTATTCCGGGAAAGATGCTTACACGGGGGCTTCCTAATGAGATGACATTAAAGAGAATTTTTGGCTTCTGCCTCTAACAGCACTTTGACATTAACCTAGCTGTCCATTCATTACACAGTTCTACTGAAGATCAGTCACTCTAACAAAATGAATTTTAGGCATAAGCACCAAGCCAAATTACCCTAGAAAATTGTTGAGATGGTTATCGTTTCTCATTCTGTTAAATTGATTCTACTTTTCTTTGTTTCCGTGTAAGTCTCTGAAACTGTTCTGAATTCCACTGATACAGACTCAGTTGAGGCACTTGGCCCCAAAATCAGCAGAAACTGCAAAATTCCAGAGGATATAAGGCATTCAAACATGGCACACAGAAACTCATGGGTCCTATTATTTGCTTGGGTAATAACACATGACCTCATCAGAACACACATTGAGAACATTGGCAGAAAAGATCAGAGAGTATTGGTAAGAAGATAAAAAAGAAAGGCTATATAAGTTTGGCAAAAGAATGCCAAGATCTAAGCAGAAAGGTGCCAGAATTAATCAGAAAAAGGTTATTGCTTAAACTAGTTGGGAGGGGTTAATGTTTGCCCTTTTGCTTACCTACTACCTTCAGGTCAAAGCAAATAGTACATCTTGTCCTTTGCCTCTTTTTTTTTTTTTTGGGGGGGGGAACTACTTCTAATCTACATAGAAAGAACAAGGGGTTCTTTTCCCTATTGCACACAGGCTCAGAGAAGTGCCAGGACCTGATTGCTCTCTGAGAAATCAATTAAATTCCTTTAGATTTCAAAATATCTGAACATATTACTTAAATTCATGGGATCTAAAATTGGCATTTGGATGACCAGTAACAGAAAAAAATCACTCAGTCAAATTTCTCATTAAATTTTTGAAGCTTACAATCTTCACTTTTTTTTTTTTTTTTTTTTTTTTTTTTCTCTCTCTTCTTTCTGTATTCAACATGGTAAAAATAATAGTGTTTTTAGCAAGTGATATTTTTGTTATGGAATCTGTCTAGTGGTGTATTGCTTCTTAATAGCATTCAGAGATATCAAAATGCCACTGAGTCCCAGTAGAGGACTTCTGTCAGTATCATCCATATTTTTTTCACAGATACAGTTTGGGTTATTGATAATATCCTTCCAAGAAGGCTGCTTGCACAACAGGCCAGACCAGGCAATGCTCCTGAGCACCTAGGGCATGAAAAGCTCATTTGAGGGTACCAAGTGGAAGAACTGACAATGAGATGTTTGTTATTAATTACATCAAATGGTTGAAAATAAAATCACTGTTAGAGCTAATACCCTTCTTAGTTGTGGTGAGTTAAATTTTAGAGCATTGTGGTCACTGTGGATCTTCTGTCATTGTTTTGCAGAAGCGAACAAAAAAAAAATCATGAGTAAAAAAGTAATGAAGGAATTAATGGAAGGAAGTAAACACACACTGAACAATATGATCCTAAATAAATTCACAGCATTCACCAACTAGAGAAGTGTAAAAGCCATGAGCTTGTAATGGCCAACTAGCATCAACAGGATACTGGTGATTTAAGTTATTGGTAGCTCTCAAACTATGTAATTATTTCATTATTTTAAAAGAGGCTGGAAGGATGATCCAATCTCTGGCAGTCCAAATTGAGATATCTTAAAAAAAAACACCTCCTTTTGAAATGGTAGGAGGCTCAGCATTTTTTGACAATTAGATCTTTAATGATGAGATCTGACAGAGGAAGACACATAGTTCCAATGGTACTTATAACATTAGGACATCTTAAGAAGAATAACACCATAAAATCAATACCTATCATAGACAAAAATAGGAAAAAAATAATAAAAACTCAGATCCTAGTGCATTTTAGAGTTGTTAGTATATTTCATGTCCCCTGTGAATGAATGTTAGCAAAAGTAGGGAACTTCTCTTTAGGAGAATTTCCTACCCTTTCTTTAGAACCTACAAAATATTAAGTATATGTATCCTTTTTTTTTTTTAATGTTTATAAAAGTAATATTTTGTTTAAAATATAATATTATATTCTCTACCACCAGGTTAGACTTCTGTCTAGTTAAAAGGGAGTTTTAATTAAAGAACATAAAATTTAAACGGTTCAGAAAATGTCAACATGGGTTCCTATTTTCAGCCCAACACAGATGATAGAACGAGAGGGCATAAATGAAAATTAAAGAAAAACAAATTCAGAACAGATGTCAGGAAGTATTTTTTTTCAAGCAGCGAATCATAAATGTGTTGAATGGCTTACTAGGCAAGATAGTTAAGGCAAAAACACGGAGGTCATTAAAGAAACAATTAGAAGACATCATGGTGTAGAAGGAAAAGGGAATGAGACATGATAAGCCAAATGTCCTCTATTCGCTCCAAGAATGTCTCATGTTCTCAAGAAATCTGGACACTGGGAGAAGCTTTCAGGGCTCTAGGGTACGTACTAGCTAGAAATCCAGACAGATCCCTCTCTTTTTCCCTCTCTCACTTGCTCTCCCTCTCTCCCTGTCTCTCCCCCTTGCTTTCTGCAGGTGCCATAACACAACTCCCAGGAATTCCATCAAAGCAATTTTAAGGATGGGAGTGCCAGTGAAACCTTTGAAACATTTCCTATGCAAAGTGATCTTGATTACCATAAAATAAGTTTGCCAGTGTAAAGCAACAGGACACCTCTATTAGGAAAGATGTGTCTTCTACTAGGAAAAATTTAATATCATTTTTTTGTGTGTGAATATAAACTCTTTAAAGAAACATTAAATACCATATATAAATACTGTCATAGAAGGTAGAGAACTACTTAAAACAGAAAACCAAGCCTTATGAATAAGTCAGGACAGTGCACCTGGCAAGTTTTACAGAAGAAACAAAGACTTAGATTTTGTTGTTCTTTCAGACTGAGGCAACCAGAGGATCTTGCTTAGGTGAGGACAGATAATGGAAAAAAATTTGCTTTGCTATCACTCACCTACAGTTATGAATGGAAAAGGAGGGCAAACACATAACCTCTGTTTGTGCAAAATTATTTTGAAACAAAATAGAAATCTGAAGTGATAATTATATCTAGAAAGCAGCAGATGTTAAAACAACAAGATGCTTTATAAACAAGTACAGGCTAGAAATGAACTAAAACGGAATTATTGCAGTATTCCAGCTGACCGCAATTATTGCCAGTTTATGCTATTTCAATAACCTGTAAAATTCTAAATATGTGGAAATTAAGAGTCACATCTTTACTTTACAAGTCTAGAAAGGTTTCTTTATAGGGCTGGTTCTTTAGGAAGGTAGGATGATTTAAAATGTTCAGAGATCCAGCTCATGCTTGGTGAAAAAATTGCTCTCCTGCCAATGTGTGCATTACAAATTGAAAACTGCATCTTGTGAAGTTCTTGATAGAGATGAACTGATATGAAATTATATTATGCTACTCCAGATAACAGCAAGGATTTGGTTGTTTAGGCCTATTGAAATTGTGTTTTTGTGCTACAAAATTTGAACTTTCAACAATACACAGTTGGCTTTGGATCTAGTCCCCTCAGCATACTGTCCACATATGAGGTAGGTGTCTGAGATCCCATGGGAATGGTGGTGATATGAACAATAAGGGCAATGCAACCAAAGTAGCAATTTAACCACTCAAGTGCAAAAAGTAGAGTGCATTCAGCTCAACCTGAAGTATATACATGTATATAGTCACATTATGTGAGCTGAATGTTTATTTAAGAACAGTGGCAACTTAAATCACAGTGGCTGTTTGAGAAAACCCTTTGTCTGGTTACTATTATTTTCATTTGCCTTAATCCATTTAGGAAGTGGGTAAATCTGAAATACATTGATCCTACCCCTTGGCCACCAGACTCATTTGGTAAAATGTTGGTATGTTTAAGATCTCGGTAACTGACTTTGGCACCATAAGTTTCATTTGTAATCAACAGAAAGAAATCTACCCTTCCAAAGGCTGTTTCATCTCAGTCTAAAGGATGTCAGATGAATCACACTATAAAAGTGCTTATTGCTCTCTACTGAATGAATACAAAGGGAGCTCAGGGTGACTAAGCTGGTGTTGAAATCTAAAGAATAATAAACATAATGTTAATTTCCCACCTTCCTATAGACACTCTTTTGATCAATTTACACAGGTAAAATCATTAGTTCTCTAAGATTGTTCTTGCAGAATACAGAACTCTCAGTGGAATAATTATTTTTCCTTCCAATTGAAGGAACTAGAAGAGCTAAAATAAGCCAATAAGTGAGTCTTAACTGATATCCTTTTAACTTATTGCCTTAGTTTTGCCAGTATGTGGAGGACCAGATGCTAATTCTCCCTAAGGTATAGAGAACACTGGGAAGGAGTCTGTGGCTTTGTGATGAAGTCTGCTCCAGGACCTTCTAGCAACAGCAATCATCTTATATCAGACATTGAAACTCTGGCTATATTGAGTTCAAACAAGTTTCATTTCAATAAAATTTATTTTATAGTCAATATCAACAGAAAGCTAGAAAAGTAAATTTCTGATTGGCTCTAGAATTTACCTGTAGCTGTTTTCCTTAAATTTTATACAATATTTGAAGCTAATTGAAATTATTTATTAAAATGTCCTCAGCTTCTTCAATCTCTCCCCATTTATAAAAGGGACGTGAATATGAAATTACAAAACTGAGATGTTATTTGGAAGCCATATAGTTTGTAGGAATGGAATTAATGCTTCTCAGGTAATTCAAGCTATTTGAAAAAAATGTCTAATTGTAAGGTGGTGTCTAGACTGCATCAATTCTCAAGAGAGAGAGGTGGGCCACCTGAGAGTCAATTACCTTCTTTTGTTTTTACAGTTAGACCAAGGGCAGAACAAAGTGCCTTCTGCAAGTGCCAGCCTCAGTCTGTTGAACATATAGGAAGACCAGACAATCAGCTCAAGTTTGAATCTTAACTTTAAGATGATTAAAACTAGACAAGGATGAATCCTGACTAGAAAGCCAAGATAACTACAGCTATTTTCAGCTGGAGGCCTGCACATTAAGAGTGCTCTTAAGCAGTGCTATGAGAAACGCATGTAAAAATAATAAAAATAAAAAATAATAATTTAAGAACAAATAAAACTTTTGGAAGGAGAGTATACACAAACACATGTCTTAATTGGGCTCAGGAACTGTTATGTATGTTGCCAAATTTCATATCATTACATATGATTTGCAGTAAAACAGAAATACCTCAGATAGGGCAATTAGCAATACAGACTCACAACTGTGTCTGGGTGGGTACAGAAATGCTCATCAAGGTTTATCGCATAAAGTGCCAGACCCACTGTGACTTAGTGATTTTAAACACTATGGAAGTTAATAAAACAGAGAGTAAATTGGCTTATGCCATTGGAGCTGTGCATTTGGCTACATGGCTGAGCATTTGTTTTGGAAGCTGGAGACTCTGGTTTTGGTCCCAGTGTTAATTAATTGTACCATGCATTTGCACTGCAGTCCACTAAGGAAGGTGTAAGACAGTGTCTAGATGTGGATTATTTAAACATTACTGACTCATCCAAAGGGCTTTAGTGGTCAGGTAATGACCAGCTGGAACAGTTAAAGGCTGTAGGTGAAGCCAATAGTTCTGCATTTGTGAAGGACCTCCAAGTGACTCTGCTGCTCAGACAATTTTGGACTATTTTTTTCTTTTGTAATTTGATTTATTTTTTGAATGTTTAAAAAATCTGAGTCTTAATGTCATTATACTATTGCTCTGCTCTGCCAGCACACTCTGTTCAGTGGCTGCAGTCTGCTCAGGCTTGCTTTATCCTAATGGGAAATTGTTCCATTTGGAGCAAAGCAAAAGCAAAGTATTATATGCAAATTACCTTAAGAATAAATGGTTCTCTGTGGAAGGAAGATGTCAAGTCTCCCTCCAAATGATAAATCAAGATAAATAGTTTTTGAATAGAAAAACAGACAAAGTACAGCAGTTACCTGGTAGCTATTCAGATCTGTGGAGCTATCATTGCCTTCTTGCATCCAGAGCAGATAACTCCAATCCTCACACTGAACTCAGGGCTACTGAGGCTTCAAGGCCAGCATGGAGCGAAGGCTGCCTCCCTTAGAGGCACAATCTGAGCCTGTCCTTTGCTCTGCTGAGTAGTGGGCTGCAGGACCAAGGCTATGCTGAAGGCCAGTACACAGTCTGAACCATTCTGTGCTGGAGAGATGACGTGCTCTGATCCATCCAGCCATCAAGCATTGCTTGAGGACTGTGCTGAAGGCAGCATATTCTCTGCACCATGGCAGTCCAGCTGTACTTGCAAGCCACTTGCAAGGCCACTGCATCCATTCCCCAGTTTGAAAGGGAGTAAGCTAGCCTCTGTTATACCTGGATGACAGTCATGACAGGAGGTAGACAGTAGAGTAGCATGTAGGCTATTTTAGTCCTTACAATACTGGAATATCCTTAGGTGGGTGTATGCTGATTAACGTACTGGGATTTAAAGATTATTCCTCCTCCTTTTTATTTTAAAATTTATTCTAGAGAATTCTGTTGAATAAAAGAGCCCCGGAGAGCAAACTGTTAGTGATATATATTAGAAAAAAATGCATAAAGCTGAGGAAGACAAAGCAGTGGAAGGTTCCGCTGTGGAGAATCTATCGCCTTCCATGGAATGACCAAGTTCTGATGGAGATTTCCTTCAGGTGTCTGGTTGCCTCAGGCTGCCTACACAGTCATGGCATCTTTTGAAAGACAAAAGTACCTAGATTGGCTTCTACTCTGAATCTGAATCCATTCAGTGAAGCGAGCTTGCCTTTCTCCAGACTGGATAGGGAGCTTCATATTGTTCCATTACCAAATCCAGTTTTAGGATTGTGCTTAAGCCCAGTGGAAGCAAGTCCAGCTGAAAGTTGAGTGTGTACTTACTTTCTGCAACACTGGGAATAAGAAAAAGAGAAAATATCTATAGGGAACAAGGAAAGACCAGACTCCAAAGGAAAGAAAGAAAAGAAAATGATACAGAAACATAGTATGAGAAGGGAATAATTATAGAAGAATTGGAGCTGCAGATGAAGAGAGAAGTGTCTTAACAGAACGTTAAAAACAAACAAACAAACAAACAAACAAAAATACACACACACAAAACTGTTACTGTTTTGATGCTAGTTTTCTATTTCTTCATAAACTGTGGGATTCAGTGAACCAGAACTGAAGAACATTTCTTCTATTTCTTGTTTCTCTCTTATGTTTTACCTTCTACTAGCAGCAAGCAGCAAGTAGGTAGCTGGTCCTTTTGTCCTGGCACATCTTTTCTCTAGAATAAATTCTCATACATTGTAAGATTCATTTTGATTTCATATGCTTTAAAGATATTTTTCTATCAATACTGTTCACAATTTAATTACAATAATTAGCATAGTTTTCCAATATTTTTTTGTGCATTTGATTATATGCCTAAAAATGTTGCAGCTGTGTTTACCTATATCCCTTTTGTCTCAGGCTTCATCTGAAATGAGAATGTCATTTTATATATAGCTTTCTACTGGCTTTGTGAACTGCTTTTCATAATACCCCAGTTTAGCTTCATATACATTCATACAAAGGAATGTACTCAGCTTGCTCAATTTGAGTGGTTCTGGAAGAGAAATCGGGATATGCAGAAATTCACGGTGTAAATTGTGTGACTTTTCAAGAAACAGGAAAATGTTTTCTGTTTAAACAACACGGAAATATATATTACCCAGAGAATGCTGAAAAACAAAAACAAAAACAAAACACAAAAACAAAAAACAACACACACAAAACAAAACAAAACAAAACAAACAAACAAACAAAAAAAACAGAAAAACAAACAAACAAGCAAACAAAAAAAAAGAGTGGTTGAAACATACCCCTTTTCCTATTCATCAGAGGAAGTAATGCCAGAAAAAGCTTTTGATTAGAAACTGATCTTTTCTCCTTGTTTCTAGTAATATGTCCAATGACTAAATGCTTTTCCATCATCCTTTGTCCAGAGAGATACTACTTTATCTTCTGTGTAGCTGACCTATTTCTGGGAAAGTGGCAAGGTAGAATATAATTAAGCTTTGTACAGCTGATGTGGACAAGAGATCTCTCACTCATTATCAGAGCATCAGCTACCATATGTGGTCTGTAGAGCAGCCAAACATTTGTGGTCCAGCAGCTGCTAACATGAATTTCTGATGGATTAGGCTTAGGAGTCTCTTCATAGATTTCATTGGGAATTGGAAAGGCCCACAGAGTTTCCAGAGAAGCTAGTGGGATTCCCTTCCTGCATGAGCAGAATCCAAAAGGGCCTGTCTGATAGCAACTGTTTCATCTAGATTGCTCTGCTGCCAGCTTCTGGAGGCAGCAGCTATCAGAAAGAGAAAAGCTGCTGTTGGAATGGGGAATTTTTAAACGATTCATGAAAGGACACAAAAATTGCTAGTTATGCAAAGATAAGAGTTGAAAGCAAAGATCATGAGAGGAAGAAGAATATGAAATCTGTGAGAGGAAGAAGAAGAACGGACAAAATTATATACAGACATGAATAACAAAAGGTGGGTGAACAGGGCTGCTAGGTCCTCAGGTGGAAGCTTTGCTGCTTCCCAGAAGTGGATGTTCTGAGCATGTTCTACCTTAAATCTTCTGTTATTACAGAAATATACTACCCTAATCAGATTTCATAGTGCATGGAACAGCCAAAGAGTAAAGTGGCGAAGTTCTTAAATGGCTTCATTTTCTCTGTAGGCTGTATAACACAGCAGAGGTTTTCTGCTGAAAATCAGTGTGCTGTGGATCAGCATCATCTTCCTCTGTTCTGCAGCTATTGCATCTGTGATCCTTTTTTTCATAAATGCTCCCAAGAAGCTATTTATAATGAGACTAGGCACTCTGGGTTAAATTTTTGTAATTCCCTTGTGTACGTTCCACAGTATTTTCCAGGGAAATAATGTTATCAGAGGCTGGGATTATGTAATATTATCAGCCTCAAGCCCTCAGTAATAATGGAACTTAAGAAGTGGGAGATACCTTTTAAAATTTTATTTTCTGATTTCTGTTCATGTGGTATGATTAAATCTGTTTGTCACAACTGTGAGGGCTATACAGCTCCTGTTTTTTATTTATTTATTTGTTTATTTTTATTTTTACTTTTTATTGGAAGTTGAGACTTCCACTTAAGCAGTGTTACTTCAGAAGTTACTTTATGAAGAGTAATGAAAAATATTTCAGTATTCATAGTAAATTAATGAATTGTACAATACTCTCTTGACTTTTGAAGATATCTCAAGTTGCTGCTTACATTTTGTGGACAGCTCCTTATTAACTGATCATTTCCTGTGATAACTGCTCTTTTTAATTCTTGGTCATGTAAGACAGGTTTCCTGCTACAGCTACACCTGATGTCCTAAATACTGACTTGGAAGAGTTTAGTTGCTTAAGGCAAAGGGAAATAAATGCTTCCTTCACCCATTTTAAGTGAAGCTGATTTTAATACAAGATATAATAAAGTTCCTTCAATCATAAATATGATCAGAACGCCCAGAATAACATAAGGTATTTCAACACTCCACATAATGGCATGTCCCAGCATTAAATATAGTCTGAGTTAATTAATATTGTGCTGTAATTCTGAAAGACTGTTTAATTTGCAGGATGCTTTCTGAAATTTGGCTTTGATTCTGGAACAAAAATATTTGTTTTACTACACAAAACATTAGGGAACAGTAAAAATGGGAAGCAAAATCCTTCGTATCCCTTTCCTCTATATCCTATTTTTTATGTCTGTGTTCACCGAAGGGGGTCAAGTTAATCTGAACCAACATAGGTTTCTAATATACTATGAGTTGGGTCAGAATTGTCTTCTTAGTGAGTAGACCTTCTTATTTAAGGCTTGGATTTTCTTCTTTCAGGAGATCCTTATTTGCTCTTTAAGTTTTCTGAAGGGATTTGAATTTCTGGCTCTGATAGCAAAAGACAAAACATTGTGTCTAAGCTCAGCGGATCACAAACAAGTGCTGTATGCTGCTGAAGAGTTGGTTGCAATGATTCGAGTAACCAACAGTTTGGGGTTCTTCTATTTCTGGGCTCTGACCTTTGAAGGATGAAAATGTCTTTGCACAGACTTGGGTATCCAGAGGTACATGCCCAAGTCTCAGCCTCTCTTTTACTCTTTACGAGTTATTTCATATTTGAGACACCCTGAATATCAGCTAATTCCACAGTAGCATAGCTCCCTTTTGGCTTTTTCTCAGCTGGATGAAATAGCAATGGAGTCCACACTCCTGGAGATGAACATCAGAGGGATGGATATAGCAAAAGAGTCTATGGCAATTCCTGAACACCAGGGCAGGAGGAAGCAGGGAGGCATCACCTTGCCTTCTGTTGGGGAGACCTTGTACCCAGGAGATGCAAGAGGGGACCACAGCGAATGTAGCTTCACTTTTGTAAAGGAGCAATGCAAAAAAAAAAACTTCTGGAGCTTTCCATCAGCTAGCCCTCTACCAGCCCTGAAAATAAAACTGCTTAGGGGGTTTTCTCCTTCCTTAGCAGGACTTGATCCAGGACAGTTTATTTACTTTTAATCTTGGCTGCTTTATGTGATGCACCTCAGTAATAATGCAGCCACTGAAATGCTTTGCTGTAGTGAAGGATGCTTAATTTTAAGCTGCTGAAATTGGAAAAGTTGACCTTGTGACTTCCATTGAAAAAGACGATGTTGTTCTGCTCTGTATTGCCTTCATTCATGGCTTCTGAAAAACAATTCCACAAGCCTTGCAAAAGCATGGATCAAAAACATTAAGAGGGACTGTACAATATTAAGCATATGAGAATAAATTATTGATATTGCATATTGATGGTCTTGAAATGATCTTATGGATTAAATCTACTACATGCATATGGAAAAGGTATTTTTCAAGGTATCATCTTGTGAACTCTCTCTGGGATCAGGGATGCTGGTAACTTCTTTCCTTTTTTTATATCAAAAGTATTCAAGAGCCAGTTATATTTCTACAGTCTCAGTATTTTCAGTAGATTTGTCTGGGGAGGGCCAAGCAGCTCCAGCTTTAAAGATGTGGTTGCTACAGCAGGAGAAATAAAACCTCAGTTGGATCAGAAGGACTATGAGTGAAATGTCTGTGAAGCTTTATTTTCATCAACAAAGTAAGCAGAGAGAGCTAAAAAGATGCATGCAGCAAGACTGCTCAGTGATAAATTGTGACTTTATGTGCTATCTGATGCAATTTAAAAGTCTTGTACAGCTAGAAACAGAATTTCTCATTTTTTAGACCATGAAGCTACTGTTCAACCCTCAACATTTCTGGTGAACCAGGAAGCATTTTTTACCAACCATGAGACATTCCTGTGGGCCACCCAGTATACTATTTGTGTATGGTTTTACTGAACACAAAGGCAACATGATATGGCTGATTATCATGCTTCAGCAGGCTTCTGCTGATCATTACCACAACCTCATGACCTGACAGTGGTACACAGAGCACAGCTTGGAAGCCACAGAGTCAGAAATGTGCCCACTGTCATACTGTTTGATGGAGGAAGAGTGAGAGGAGTTTCTGGAGAAGGCACTTGTACCCTGTTTGCTGTTCTGAGAGGGTGATGAAAGTGAGAGATTTATTATTTATTTATTTATTTATTGTCATCTTCTGGTGGCCTTGGCAGTCTGTTTCAGAAGCCACAGCTTCTGAAGTTTCACATCAACTTGCTCAGCAGTACCTTGTCTTTCTGCTGCTGGTCCCACAGAAGCAAATGACAGGGCAAAATTAGGACTTGGGCCAACTTATTAACAAGTCTGGGAATGTCTGCAGACATATTGCCTAGCTTGAATGTTCCACAGTGTCAGTACATGAACTACTCAGGCTCATTTCCAGTAAAAAGGGAAAGGTGGACACAGTTTTAAGATGCAGTCAATCTCAGCGTTTTTTAGACATTTACTTTAGTGATAAATTGCAGTACAGAAACTCTTTTTGTTGGTTGACTATAGAAGTAATCTAGAAACTAACTCAGATTTTAGATGCCAGTCAAATTAATCCTGACTTCAAGACAGAATTGGTCTATATGAGTCACTGTATGTCTCACTTCAGCTGTGTGTTGTGCATGAGGTGTGGACTTTTCACTGATCTCCTATGAACTTGAAGATCTCTCAACAAGGAAATTTCTGTTCCACATATTTCAAATTTCTTTCTGAGTTATTCACTTTCTGTTTTCCCCAAATGCTTATGTGCTTCCAACCCTGACTACTTTTGTTTAATAATACTCTCCTTATTCTCTTTCTTCTAAAATAAATTGAAGGATCATAAATTGCAGGGTGAAAGGAGAAGGTTTTCTTTTGATTCAGCAGTCATCTTCTCTAGTTTATTCTCTTATATCTGGCTGCTTGGGTCAGCGAAACATGATTTGCTTTGTGTTTCTATAGTGCTTAGTACAATGGAGTCTACCTCATGGCCAGAGCTCCAAGGAACAATGGTTGTACAAAGGAGAGAGGAATAATGAATAGTAAATTAAGTAAGAGCTAAGTAAATAGAGAACTATGGTGAGGGAGAGGGGAATATATGGACAGTGATACGAGAGAAGACCAGAAACAAAGAAAAAAAGGGGAGAAAGAACCAGGAGAGGCAGTGAGAAATACACTAGAGACAGAGTAAAAAGACACAGGTGGGATAGGAATGGAAAACAAAAACTGAAGGAGAATAAAGATACCTAATGAAAATAAGAATGGAAGGTGAATACCATGGAAGTATTTCAGAAAGCCACATAAGGATTTAAAAATATAACAAAACAAACACTTGGAAGATAACAAGCAATGATGAGGGGCAAGAGGCAAAAAGAGGCAAACAGGACAACCAAGGCATGATACTGATTGAAGACAGGGAGCATATTTGGCTTAGGATATATTAATTGACTGAAGTCCTTTAAGAACACAGAGTACTGTACTGAGGGCTATCAAGCTTACTGGACTGTCTGTATATTATTATTTTTTTTTTGTGGGGGGGGGGGTGTGGGGGGTGGGGGGGGGGTGTAATTTATGCAATGCTTCTTGCCATGGTATGTTTACCAACCTATTTTCCTGAGGTGAGGAAATAGTCCATTTTTCCACCTGTACCCTCTGCAGTTTGCATTCAGGTATGGCTTAGTGTTACTGGGCAAAGGTAAAATCCATGCAACGAATTTTGCAGCCTGAGTGTGACAGTCCAGTCCTTACTTGTCAGCCAGACTCTGCCCTCAGATTGCTCTCACTGAGTTACACGTGTACAGTTGAGGGCAGGGTTTGGTACAGCTCTCCAGCATACAATTAACACAGAAGGTCTATACATTATCTCATCTTGCATTTTTATTATTTGCAGCTTATTGTTCAACTGAGCATGTATCATTGGTTAATTAATGCTGCCAACACTCTGCTCCACTAAATGATTGTTTAGCCTAGAGTGGAATAAAATACTACAATGACTAATACAGTATCATTATGTAACAGAAAATTAAAAATCTGATAATTTGATTGGAAGTCTCAGGTGAGTTTTTTGTATAAAAGTGTTAACCTCAAGTAGCTATAAACAGGTAAATGTTTTATTCAGCTGACTGATAAGGAATAAATGCTTATGATATAAATTATGTATAATTAATACTCCTGGGGAAAAAAAAAAAAAGTATGCTAATAGGTTGTCAGTTAATTAGGAAAGGAATATGAGGTAAACAAAGGTGATTAGAATGTACCCTGGGACCATAAACAGAAATTGTGCCTTAAATAATCTGTAAAAAAAAAGCCTTCACATCAAACAGCAAATAGTTCAGTTTTAATTCAGAGCAAAAACATAATGCTTTATGGAGAAAGGCATAGTGGAGATGTTAAATGAAGAAGCAGCTTGTGATAACAAATCTAGGGGCTGCAGAATAAGTTACCTTCCCTGTTGCTCTGCTCTACCTTGTTTTCTATATTGTTGTGGTCTGTCCTCAGATAAAAGATGGCTAAAATAAGTTTTGCAAAAAAATATGGCAAATAATGTACTAAATAACCAATCTTGGACTTTTGTTCATACAAAGGAGAGCTTAGACTGATGGATCGTAAATCTGCAACACAGGGAATGTTCCCCAAATGAGTTTATGTGTCTTACCTGCCCTCTGACTCACTGTTCCTCCTTGTTTCTGCCAGTATCTTCATGTGATAAATGACTCCTCCTTCCTGCCATTCTGTAATTTCATTTGGGTTCATGAAACAGGGCTAAAGTTGAGAAAGACATGACAGAGATGAATAATCATTACAATGGCAGCCAAGCCTTTCTGTTGTGTTGGAAAGGGACAGACCTGCACTGTCCTTAAAGCTGGAGTGATGCCTCCTAAGAACAGCCATCGTAGAGAGAACTACAGATTCATCTCCCCAGAATCTTGTTTAGGACTAATCAAAAGCAGCTATTGAGGAAAGAGTTTAACAGAACAAGTATATATGGTACTTCCTTTTAGAATTCTCCTAGCCTTCAATTATTTGCAGCCAAGGGGCTTTGAGAGCTGGATATATATGCTAATCTTCAGTGAATTTAGCTGCCATTAGCTTGACTATTCCTCCTCTGAATGTATATAAACTTCAGCTATTCCTGAGGCCATCCAAGGAGAAAGGTGAGACCATGGCCCCTAATATGAAACCCACCTGAGAAAGATAAGCCAGCAACAGACACTGTTTCCTTACAGCACCATGCAAACTAAAGAGGGTCGTTGCCTAAAGACTCAGATTTATTATGGGTTGTAGGGGGAAGAGATTTGGGGGACTACGCAAAATTTATAATGGGGTGTTTTAAGTAGATTGAAAGACTTACTAGGGATTGTCTAGGGAAGGGACTAAAGGTGGGGAAAGAGAGGAATCCAGATAGACTGGAAAGGAAAAAGCAGGGGAAAATAGAAGATAAATGGGATAAAATGGTCTGGTTAAGTTTAAACACGTGGGTGGTCAGTACATTTCTCTGAGTGTCAGACAAATTTGATTGCTCACTACAATCTATCATATATCCTTATTAAATCCTATTTATAACTACATTCTGTGTGGGTGCACTCTTTATTCTGAGCTTGTGTCTGTGACTGCCAGTGAAGTTCAAGCTGGACTGGCTGGTGAGTAGGAGAGGATTCAATGCCAGCCACTGGAATGAGAGGCTGTCAGCCTAAGGAGTGACAGTCAACCTATGGGGCTCATAGGTCTCATTGAAAGAGCCGGGGTGTTCCTGGGTAGACCTAGTGTCTAGGAACAGATACAGGACAGACCCAAGACATGTGTGTATATATTCCACCAGTGTATTTCAACAAATTGTGAGCAGAACAACCTGCTGTTGTTTTTCCTGAATCTCTCAATTACTACCTTATTTGACAGCCTTTAGTTCATATTTTGGAAGAGGCTGTGATAGTTGGCACCTATCTGTTGTCTCTGCACCTCTAAAGAAAGTTCATCAGAGCAGTGACAGATCACGTGAAAACACCCCTTTAGGAAGTCACCTGCTTTCTGCACTTACAGTAGTGGTTATGGTATAGGGGGACTACATTTCCTCCTGCAAAACCTAGTCCTTTTAGAAAATAAGTTCATTTGCCTTAAGAATTGCTTTTTAGAGCTATCTTAACTGACTGTAAGGGAGCCTAATGCTGCTGCATTCCTAGTGATGTTCTTCAGGGCATTGCTGTTTTCATAAGGTGCAAAAAGAAATATTCTTCTGTCTCTTACAGAGTTCAGGCATAAAACTGACATGAAACTATTTGTAAACATGTTCAGCCTGCAGGGGTGTATCATTACTGGTTGTTCAGCTGACTGAAAATGTTAACTTGATAAAAATGTATCAGTGTAGACATCAGGGCCTGCTTTCCCAAAAGAATGGTGTAACCCTTGTTGGAGTTGTTTGGAGAGTAAGGTACGCTTTCTTAATTGTAGGATCAGATCAGGAAATGCATAAATTAAATCTACTTTGTGTATTTTACAATTATGCCAAGGAACAGCGCAGGTTGGAGGCTCCCTTGGGGTTGTGGAGTCAAGGCTGAGCCAGGCCTGGCCTCATGCATGGCGCACAGTACCATAGGGCTCATTATGGGGTCCTTCAACAGCCCCTGACATGGTAAGTAATGAACCAGGGCCAGTGTGCAGCCAGAGGCGACAGACAGGAACAAAAGGAGATGGGACGAGGACAAGGCTTGAGACCGGCCCTGCTGTGGCCTCACTGAGGTGGGGCTGATGGCCCCAGGGGCTGCAAATGGGGTCCTGGGACATGCGCAGGGTGGGGGACAGGCAGTGGCCTGGTCAGGGACATAAGGCCTGGGAGTGTCCTCAGGGCCCTGGCAGATTTTTAATGGATGCTTGCTTTACTGGTGTATGGTGAAGAACTGTCACACATTTATTATTAGTAGTAATATTTATATCCCTGTACCACCCACACAGCCCAACAGACAATGACCTTTTCCAAGATTAGCAGGGGAAGTGACATCTGAAGGATGAAGGGTAAATGATAGAAACAAATATATGCTTTAACTCAGAACTTTTATCTATACAAAAATAAAATGAGGTCAATGTTTTCTTGGGATAACTTTTTGTTTGCTCAACATATTTTTTTCCATGCAGATTAAGATAAACTAAGTGCCGTCCTTTAGATATGATAACTTCTCATTCATACAGAAATCTACAGAATGTGATATAGCGAAAAAGATATAAAACAACAGAGAGACTCATGAAGGCAGCTAGCTTTTCACTGTGGAGCACTGTGGCCATACACTTCCATACATTTGAACTATCTGAATGTGGTGTTCGATTTCAGCCATGTATCAAGCTACCACAAAAAGTGGTCTGACATGGAAACTTAAGCTTAGCACGTGAGCCCTTCATCTCCTTTTAATGCATAGAAGATACAAAAATACTTTCAGATGGAAAGGTTTTAAATCATCAGGTTTGTAAACATAAATCAGAATATAGAAGATCTCAGGCACCTGGGTCTGTCCAAGTTCACATATAAAATCATCTCAGCTCCACAAATTAGTTGTGCATTTCCAAGAGGGCTTTTGCACAGCTTATTGCAAGTGACTAAGGCTGTATCTATCAGAAGATGGGAAGTACAAAACATTTTGCCAACCTTAAATATGGAGGTTTAAAATTACCAAATGTAAAGCTCTAGCAGTGGGCTTTTAATTTGGCTCAAGCTTTCAGAGTCTGGCAGGCTGATGAAGTGCAATTGCCATGGGTGAAAACAGAGCATCAATTAACAGACACATGCAAGGCTGGCACCTACCAAGAATTCACCCTGAAAGATTTAAAGACAAATAACTCAGTGATCAGACACACCTGGAAATCTTGGAACAAACTTCATAGAGTTATGAAAATTAAACCAGCTAAAAACTTCCAGTCGAGTATCTGGAACAATGGTATGTGGAAGCCAAGGAGGGAAATGATACTGTATATTACTTATTGTAAATACCAGATTATTTATGGAGCAGATTTTAAATAAATTTCTAGTAATGCAAAAGACAGTCAATATTAAAGGTGAACAGCACAATAACCAGTCCATTCCAAAAAAAGTTCTCTGAAGACCCAGTGGGACTGAATCAAACCTACAGATGTCTATTATTTTTTTTTTTCCATTT
The DNA here is from genome assembly GCF_009819795.1 of Aythya fuligula. Classification (NCBI taxonomy): domain Eukaryota; kingdom Metazoa; phylum Chordata; class Aves; order Anseriformes; family Anatidae; genus Aythya; species Aythya fuligula. The sequence goes on along the minus strand of NC_045561.1, from coordinate 102,342,970 downwards.
ACTTCAAAGTCCTTGGAATCAGATTTACAGTTTAAGAAGCAGGATTAAAGCCTTCACAGATGCACTGGGGTCTTAGGTTTCCCAGAGAAGTTCAGCTGACTTTTCAAGGCATTTTACCATCGACTGAAAAATACTTGGTCTTTGCCTTAAGGTGATTCAGGATTTAAATGTTTTGAAACACTTTTTATTTATTTATTTATTTATTTATTTTACTTTCTAGGTGTTTTAGGTTTAAGTTCACAAGACTCCTGAAGTAGAAAAAGATGGAGATGCTGTCCTCAGTGATGTGGATGATAGTTACCCTGCATGGGCTCTTATGCATTTTAGTCCTATCCTTTAGATAATATGTTATGAAAAAATGTTTCTAAAAAATTTAAATGAATTTTCAAATAACATATTCATATGGTCAGTTCTCCATGTTATCAGAAAGAAGTTTATGGGAATGAATTCTTGAAAAGTAAAACCAAATGTCATAGAAAATGTCTATGATGAAAATGTTACCAGACAGCTCATTGTTTATTTGATGAAACTCCAGAACCTTCTTCATTATAGAAGACAATACAATCTGTTACAAAGACACTGATATATTTTAGATTTTTTAAAATTGCTTCCTAATTGAGTCAGTATTACTTGGTTCAACAAAGCACTTCAGAGTGTGTCAACCTTTAAGTCTGAAAAGGTTTATGTGCCAGTGATTTATTCTTAATCAAGCATTAACCATTAAATCAATACTTAAATGCTTTACTGAACAGTACTGATTTTAAAGCATGCTACAAATGAAGCCTCAACAATAGATCCTTTCCTTATTAGCCTTCTCTCCTCTTGCTTGTGTTTAAAAATTCTTCTAGTTTTTTTTTTCTCAGTCTTTTTTTTTTCTTCTCAGATTGGCTGAGTTCACCAGTTCTCAGGACTCAGTTTTATGGGGACTCAGCACTATTAAAGTCAGGGCCACCACTGCTTTCCTTGGGCTACAGTGCTGCAGCCTTTACTTCTCCCCAGTGATTCCGCTGGTTTCCAAGCCAACCCTTTATAACTAAGGGTTTTCTAAATCACTATTTTATTTTATTATATATATATATATTTTATAGTACATCTAATTAAGTACATTCAGGTGGTTTATCTTCTTTTGTCTATCCTACAAAAAATAAATTTGTATTTAAGAACAGCTACCCAGGACAAATCCTGGCAGGAGTATACTTTGTCAAAACTAACCAGAATGGTTATTTTAGTATTAATTTTAGTCTAGTAATGCTATGTATTATGCTGAAGATGAAACTTGCCGTATTAAATCTTGAGCAAGTGTTGGGTTGGCAGCCAGCACTATTTGAAATTTCTCAGAAACAATATTATGGTTGAGAAGGTTTGTTCTCTTTGAAATAATTGATCTGAGCAGAGTCTCTTTGGGGAAACTGAACATGACAGTTCAGGAGGCATTTCAGAGACACATATAAATATGAGAAAAATGCCAATTCCAAAGTAATTTTTGAGAGGATCAGAGATGTGGAAGTTTGGTACATTACAGCTGAGAACACAGAAGGGCAGAGCCCTGGTAGGTGTGAACAGGTGCAGCCCTCTTGAAGTCAAGGAAAATATTCTGATTCAAACCAGCTGAGGTCTTGCTACCTGTAGTTTGTTTTATGAAATGTAGTTTGTTCTGGGCAAGAGATTCAGTTCTGACTTTGAAATAAGGTGGTTATGTTTGTTTGTTTTTGTTGTTGTTTGTTTGTTGTTTGTTTTGTTAGAAATTTGTTGTTATTTTCAAGACAGATTTGGATTTCATCTGTACTTAGACATGCTATATTGTAGAATATCTCTCCACTGTTTTCTTGGATAGGTCTAATAATTCGTGTTCTAAAGAGGTGATTTTTAATTCTTCAATTTCTTTAGCTGCATAGGTATGGTATGGTATACTGCCTATCTCTTATGCATAGGTCTATTTCAGAAGGAGGGAGAAATGAAGGGAAGAATAAACATGGGGTAGGAGTAACAAAATAAAAGAATATTTAAATGATTTCAAATGAATTGTAAAGTGTTGAATCATAAAGGATTGGCAAAAAAGCCCTCTCCTCATGAGGTCTGGCTAATATTAGGAATTATTGCCTCAAACGCTGCAGGTGTGGATCCATTTCTTTCATTGCTAGCAAATGGGGTTGCAACTGCCTTTGACAATGTAAAAGCTGCACAATCCCCATGCCCCAGGGCAGACAATGATGTTGGTGAGATGCTGATTTTAGGATAGAAAATTACAATGGTTATATAGTAAACAGCACCTGGAAGTTTACTAATGATTTTTACAATTAACAGCAGCACTGTGGTCTGATTATTCATGCGTGTTTTCTATGAAAGAAAAGAAAAGAGGCAGATGTTGAAAAGAATCACATCAGTTGAGGGATATTTATTTATTTTTTCTATATATATATTTTTTTGTAACTGGAGGTAGAGACTCTGTCCTGTTATCAGTACTTGTCATAATAACATGCAAAACAAAAAAAAAAAAAAAAAAAAGGAAAAAAAAATGTTTGGAATGTTCTAATCTTCTTTAACTCCTGGTACTCACAAAGGTATGTGTGAGTATACCTTTGTGTACACACATGAAATGCACATGAACAAGGAAAAGTATATGTATGTGTTTGTATGAATGTTTATGCAGATTTTAATTTCTGCCTGTGGTTTGATATGTAGATTTGGCATGCAGTTAAATAAAAAACAAAACAAGACAAAACAAAACTGCATGGCCATGCAGTTCTTCAGCTTTAACAACCGGATCTTCTATGATAATAATGGTTGGATGTCTCCCCTTAGAAGTCCACCAGGTGTGCACCTGCCAGGTTAGTTATTCAGAATGCTGAGATTCAAAAACACTCCACCATCTGCAGCATAAATTTAAAAGTACAGTAAGGCATACTGGTACCTCATATATTTTCTCTCTCTCTCTAGTCATCATTTATTTTCACAGCTGTTCTCGACCCACTGCCAAGCAAAGACCTCTTCAGTTTCTTTTCTGTCATATTGAGGCTTAGTCAGTATCTTGACAAAGAATGGGTGAGGCAATGTTCATAAAATAGAAACTCTCTTTTCCTTTAACCCTTTGTAAATTGCCACAACTAGATATTTTAGAAGGCTCTGAAATGTTATCTTTGCCCTCTTTTTTTTTTTTTTTTTTTTTTTTTTCCCCACCAATAGGCTTTTGCACCTTGTTCTCACAGCACCTTAGGGCTGATTTTGCAGATCCAAGAACTTATAGCAGTTCTAGCAAACTTCAGATATTCTCACCAATTTTTCAGGGGTTATCTGTGACAGACTCAGTACTTCTGGGATTTATTGGTCACTAATTTCAGCTAGAAGGGCAGGTAACAACATGGATATTTGTTCTTATCTCTGGTCAGCTGGCTTGTGAAAAAGTTATAAAGGACCTCACCATGAAGCAAAGTCAATATTATGGTGAATGTGAACTCTGGTAAATTCCTTTTCTGAACCAAGTCCAGGAGCTGGACAAATTATGTGCTGCTGTCTGCACAGCCTCCTGGTTTGCCATAGATAGAAAGTTCCCTGGTTTCCTGGTTAGTGGTCAGGAGAGGTGAGACTGAATTTAGACTTTAATTAGTAGTGGCTAAGTGATTGCTAAATATTTCAGCAAGTTTATTTTTAATTTAATGTCTCCGGTATCTTCTGAGGTCTTGGCCATGCTGGGTTGCTGCCTCTAGTCTTGGAAACAAAGTTGTCTTGGACCTATCCAAAATTTGGTTGAGAGAAACCATCTACAAAAGTTAGGCACAAGCATGCATCATGGAAAATGCTTGCCCATGGAAGGTTGATGACCTGAAAGGTGTGTTCATCCCCATCAGCCTGCTGAATGATCCCCGGGGTGGGGTGGGGGGAAGCAGGATGTGCTGTGGAGCAGATGTGGGCCTGGCATGAAGCTGGACCTTGCTGTGTTACAGGGTTCTCAACCAGGCAATTAACTGTAGCTGCTGTACATCATTTTGTTGTTGTTGTTGTTTTGTTTTGTTTTGTTTTTGTCTCCCTAATTAGTCCTGCCTCTTTTGGGCTTTTCTTTGCTAGTTCAGGCTATACCTCTTAACATTTTTAGGTTTAACTTCCACGTGAGTTTGGAAAGTACAAATATATACTTATATGTGATCTATTAGCTATCTAAACTTACTCAAGGGCAAGTTGAGAATATAAATGCCTGTCTGTGATATATTGTCTTACAGATAAGAAAGTCTATCTGTTAATGAAGTCAGCTGTAATGGTTCAGATATGCAAGCACTTGTCCAGTCACTGAGAGGCTTTTGGTTAAATTTGGGTGCTGCCCTAGCCAACAGCTTCATGCTCTTATGAGACGAATATAAAATATGTAGTGGCTGTTTGGGTACACAGTGCAGGATGAAAAAAAAGGTTGAATAATGAGAACATGGAGACAACAAAACATCTAGATACTTCGATCTTCATTTACATTTTCTTGGTTAACTGGATGTATGCACACATGTGTATACAAGTATACTCTGTAAAATTCAGGCTGCTAATTTTCAAGAGGTTCTCAAAAATCTTCTTTTCTTATGGTGAATCAGTAATAGGTGGATGAAAAGAATAAGTAACAAAGTTCACTGGCTCAAAAATCAGGTAAGACAAATGAAGTCACGTAGTTTTCAAGCCTGACTTCAGTGAACTACCTCCTGGACTTCAGACAAAGGATCTTGTTCATGCTGATTTTTCATGCTTATAAACAGAGGCAGATTTATGTGGAGGAAAGGTGGGTGAGGGAGGCTGAACTCTTTCCTAGTCTAACCAACCATAGGAAGTGGTACTGTCTTGTATAGTCAGGTAAAGAGGAAGTATCAGTGTGGCTTGCATGGTCTCATTTCCAGTTGTCCCTGTGTCATGTTCTGGCTCCTCACAATACTAAGCACCCTCATGTGTGGTGGATCCCACTTGAATCCTTTCATGTGGAAGCCTTTGGAGTGCTGAATTTTTAAAACAATTTGCAATCATTTTTTATTGGGTAGGATGAGGTGTGTTGTTGTTATCAAGATGTTAGATAAAAGACACTAATTGCAAATATCATAGCAATATCATATGAGACCTTTGAGACAAATTATTCTGTGTCTCTCAGGTTCCTGCATGAGTGCCATACACACCGTACAAATTATTTTGTGTTCTGAATACATTGTTCAAAATCATCCTATTATGCCAAGAAAGATATGGTTCACTTGCATTTCCTGACTTTGTTGTGTTGCAGTTTTTTCTCAAGAGAAGATGCTTCTGACAAAGAAGTTAGTCTGAAGGAAGAGAGCATGTAGTTTAAATAATGCAGAAATGGTATCTTTAGGATCTTCTAGATATGGAGAGAAGTCAAAACTGAAGTATGCTTTTATGCTGTTAAACTACAGTACATTAAGTCCATCAAGAGACTGATGTAATTGTGAGCCATACAGAGTGTCTGGACTGTGTGGCTTGTCCAGATGGGCAAAGTTATCTTTCCATTTGGTGCAGAAATATCAGGAATACTTTTCTTTGGTGTTATTTGACGATCATCTCACAGGTATATAGATGGTGAGAAAACAGTAGGAAAAAGGACAGTTTGATAAGCTCATTTAAGCCTTTCTTATGGCAGTACCTGTACTGTTTGGATTGTAAGGACACACTTTGCCAACTGTAACACTGGGGTTTCTTATAGCTTGATCAATCATACCAGGAAAGTGATCTCTATCTGTGCAAGCCATAGACCCTGTGATACCAGCTGTGATAGTTGTTGACCTAATAAAAATAAAAAAGAAGGAAGGCAAATAGGAGAGAAACTGCCTTTTGTGTGATTATATATATATATGCTGCCTTTGTAAGAACTAGTGAAGTGTTTTCAAATTAGTTTGTTTCAGCCTGGGGCCTAATCCTGCCAAGCACATTTTTAGCATGAGATCATGTGTCATCAGTAGGAATAAACTGAAATAAACAGAATCTGAGTGTGTTCAGTGCCTCTGAAAACTGGACTATTTATTAACATGTGGGGTTGAATTCAGTAGCATTTGAAAATTACGCTCACTTCTTCCTTTCCTTTGATTTTGTGTGTGTGTGTGTGTCTGCTTTGGAAACAATTAGATCACAATATGCAAGTAGAATAGAATGTCATACCTGAATCATGGAAATACTAACAGAAATAGCCAAATTCTCACCTCTATAACCCAAAGAATTGGAAATGTCAGAAAGACGGTATTTGGACTGAAAAAATAAATATTGAAATGTTTTACTAAATAGGAAAGACTCTTCTGACAATCTAAAACTGTCATTGCAGAACTATTTTAAGGTCTTTTACTAACAAATGCAAGTGATTAAAATTACTAGAATAGTACACTTTCTGCTTTTATGTTTCTGGTCATAATTATGTTCTCTCATGTCAAGAGTAGGCTCCACTTTACTGTCCTTGGTTAGCTTAGCATTCATAGCCAGCCAGTATCCATTTACAGATTTACCCAGCAGAAAATACCAAATGGGAACAACAAAGGTTGAGCCAAATACATTTAAAAAGAAATACCAGTCTTATGTTCTGCTCTGCACCTGACAAACAGCACTTTGGTATGCAGTGGAGTGGGAGAAAAGCATGGAGAGCAAGGTACAAAAGAAGAAAGTGGTGGTGATGCTTCTGCTGTCACTCTTCTGAGTCAGATCTGAACTTAAGCCCCAGCCTTGTGTTAGGTAGTATGGTGCTGCTGAGATTGCTATGTTTCAGCTGAGATATCAAATGAAGGTCCTGACCTTGTTCTCATTAGAGATCCCTGGGTACTTGTTCTCATTAAAGACCTCCTGGCACTTTTCAAAAGGGAAAGAGTGTTAGCCCCAGTGTCTTGGCCAAATTCCAGCTTGAGTAATTACGTTCTGCCTACCTAAATTCCCTTGGCTGTTTCAATTTGAGTTTTTTATTATTATTATTATTTTATTTATTTTATTTTTTTATTTTTTCCCTAAATCTGTGTGTAGTTTTATCATGTGTTGGGAAACAACTGCGTCTGGCATCCTAGATATGTTTGCAATTTTTGAAGCAGAAGAACTGATATTTGTATATAACATTAATAATCTGTTAAGTCTACAAAGTACTTGTAGACTTATGGTTTAATGCAAGACCATGTTAGAATGTAATCCAAGTCTTTCATGTCTTGGAATGATCAGTTGCACACAAAGTAGTTCTACTAAGAAAATACTTTTTTCAGATGGGTAGTTGAATGTACCGTTTACATTATTTATTTTAGTTGATACTTTTAAAATCAAATGATGTAGTATCTATTGAATGTCAACACCCACAAAATAGTGGAAGGTATATTCAGCTGAGAAACTATTTCTGTATTCATTTTTTTTATGAGCATGAAGAGACAGAACATGGAAGATGGGAGAGTAGGGAAGATTACAGACATAGCGTGTTTTAAATAATTTAAAAAGATAGTTAATCCTATCACTTACAGGCTTAATGGAATATTCTCAGTTATGGTAAAGGTGATGGGCCAAGAACCCTCAGAGAATAAAATAAAATGAAACACGTGAAAGCCCTCTTTGAGGTTCCAACCTGTTACCATATTAGAGATAAACTAGCTAGCCTCTTGAATCCAGTTATTCTCTTAAACGAATTCTCAAATGCATCTCCTATAAATTTTGAGAATTTTTTTTTGAAAAAAAATTGAGTTTATTTGGTATGGCCTTTCACAGAGACTAGCAGTCAGAAGTTCAGTCTACCTAGGTCAGTGATGTGATCCACCTTATGATAACACAATCCTCTGAGGCTGTTGGTTGGCAAGTGGAGGAGGTATATTTGTGGTTGGCAATGACTTTTGTCCTATTCAGTCCGGCTCTGTTCAGGTGTGTGAGTGATTTGGCCCACTATTCAGTACTGATAAATTTTGGCTCCCTGTACAATCAATGGAAACAGACTACTGTAGATATAACAGACCTCATGGACTGAGCAAATACTCATGACATAGCACGTAAAACTTATGGCAATACTTATACAGTACTTAAATACATCTTTTCTGAATGCACTTTGCAGCGTATGTGCAGGAGCTCTTAGTCTTTTGAAGGATCTAACATGTTACCTGTATTTTTTCAGGGAAGCTCTTTTGTTCACTTCTTACTGCTCCTGCCATAACCACTGGGCTGTGGTTTGCTAACACATTTCCTCAGAGAAAAGGATCTTGGAAAGATCAGAACAAGGGGTTGAGTGCCCAGTCCCACTTGATGCTGTCCCATGCTTTAGCTTTGTGAAAGTGGTGGGAGCTGAGTTGCCTTTTTGCAGACATACAGGGAACTACTTCTGTCCAAATGTTGAAACCTTTGGTGGGAAGAGGAGATCATTGTTGTTGTTTTTAAGCTGTTCTCCAACCTGGAGAGGTTGTTCCACGTCTTTGTTCCACATCTTTGTTTGTGTGCCATTCACTCGGCGTTTTACTGATCTGTTTCGACAGATTCCTTCAAACTACACATTATTTTCATTACAATTTGTATCTGCTTTTTAAATAAAAAACCTCACCAGAGCTGTTGCCATGAAAATAAATTAAAATTAAGAAGTCTATAATTACAACATTAGCCTGTAATTATTACAACAAACAATAATACTGTACAGAGCAACAAAATAGGAGCAAGAGTCTGATAACAACTCACACATATAAACTTTGTTGAGTAACACTTTGTTGAGTTACAGCTGACTGTAAACTAAGAAAGTCCAGAAAATCCTGAGCCAAGACTTCCACTTGGACTGAAGTCCCTGTTCTGGTTAGCCCCATTATATGAGATCACAGCCTTTTCTGAGAACCTTACAAATAACTAGTCCCTGAGAGAGTTGCGGGTGGAGTGAGACATCCTTACTCTGAAACTCTCTGGTAATTGTTAGTATCTAAAAATAAACTGCGTGACACAGACTGGAAGGATGTAAGTCCACTCAGGGCTTTTCAAGGAGACTTCTCTTTGCCCTATGCAGAGGCAGGGACAGCAGCACTGCATATGAAGGGCAGCTGGGATTTCAAGTACTGTGTCATCTCTCATTAAAGAGACACCCAAACCACCAAGGTGTGAAGAGGTTTGCTTGAGAACAAGATCCCCTACTAGATATAGTGTTTATGGTACCCAATACCACGTGACATTGATGGTGTTGGTGATACCCACAAGGACAGTAAATGAACAGGTGGTGATCTTGGTTTCAACTACCCTTATAGCACTCTTCTAAAGTATAGTTGAAGACACTGGAAACACAGAACTAATTTTAAATCTATTTTAGTACCTACCTATTCATACGTCCTTAGATGCTTTTTGAAGCCCCCCTCAGCACCTTACACCACTGTTATCCTACATGATTTATCTAAAGCCTAGTCTTGCAGCAAACAGAAAAGAAGGTTACAGCTGTAACATAAAGACTTCTGCACTGATCTCTGGTCAGAACTTTTTCATATTAAAAAGGGGTATTTCTGTTGAAATATGAGAATTTTGTCTGAACTATTTTGTGGAGTTTTTCCAATTTTTTAAATTAAATTCATTTGAAACAGAAATAGCATTATACACATTTTAAAGCTGGGGAATAGGACTGTGAATTTCAAATTTCAATTTTACCTATTAAATTTTATTTTGAATTAATTTTCTGAACTTTGAACACTGTTGCTACTCGTCTTATTTATTTTTAAAATATAACTCTGGGATTTAAAAATAAAAAGTATTAAAAGAACTTTCCCAGCTATGTTCTGTTTTCAGGAGAGAGCCATGCTGTGGCTGCTTCTAACATCCTGAATATAGCCTCTATTTCTTGGATGGCTTTTCTCATGGGGCAGTGGCATTTGATATCTGGGAAGAATCTTTGAAAAGATGTTGTTGTCACCCTTTTGCCATAGTAATCACTTCTGACCGTATCTTAAAGAGAGGCCAAATGGAACTTGCAGGAGATATACATCCTTTGTTTCATCTGCCAGCTGTGCTTATACGGAGGTAAAAGACCTATTCTCAGAGTGCAGAGGCTGAATTTACACAGAGTCAAAAATAATGGAATTGGTATCCCTTTCCTATAGAGTGGTTTCAGTTCAAGATCCTGAGTGGAAATAGTGTTAGCATAGTGAGCTTTCCCCATTCTGGAAGTCCCTTCTTTCAAGCCAAGATAAATACACTTTTCATTTGATAAAGAAGTGTCCACCTGGAACAGCTAAGCTAGAACAGTTAATATACCAATTTCCAGTAACTCCCAATTAATTTAACCTCTGCAGACACCAGTTGATTCTTTGCTTTCATCAGAGACTACTTATTCTGGAAGAAATTATTTGAGAACGGGCTATCTGAAAAAAGGAATAGAATTGGTATAATTATAGCAGAACAGCATCTCTGACCAGTCCAGCCCGCAGTGTCACAGCGAATTCTTGGAGCAGATCTGCATCAAGGACACTGTAGCCACAACCTTGCTCTTTCCCTCAAGACAGAATGTCAAATCATAATATTTCCCCAAATTCTTTAAGGAGGAAGAATTACAAATTACATTTTAAATGTGTAAGCAGAATGTACCCTGAAGACACCACTCACCATAGACTTCTTTAACCAAATGTTTTTTTTTTGTTTGTTTGTTTGTTTTCTTCATATAATAACAGTAATTAAAAATACAGATTTAAGAAGCCTGAGCAGATTAGTTAAAGAGCATTTTAGGATTATAAAAGCACTTCCAGTTGCATCAAGCAGATGCCATTTCAAACGCTGCTGTTTGGATTAATTAACTGAGTTCAGGACACCACATATATTAGAACTGCTAGTTGTACTACCCATCCTCCCCCACACCCTTTTGTAATTTGTTATTAAAATCTTGGCCAATTAGAAAAACACAATGTATTAAGTAAAACAGCACACTGAACCAATCAAAAATAATTACTCAGACTAAGATTCATTTAAATGATTTATGGCAGCAATTAAGCTAGTTTAAAATGCTTCATAAAGGTGTGGTATGTTTCACACATTCACATATACAGTATGCAGAATGTATACTGTCTATGTTAAAAGGCTACTATTAATTGCTTTTACAGAAATGCCACAAATCATGTATTTTAGCAAAAAAGATCATTATAACAGAATGTAATTGATTTAAAGCACTATTCTGGTTAAGAAATACAGCTATAATGTGCTTCAGACTTTAGTGTAAGAGCAATTCTGTCTCTCTTATAGAGATATTTAATTACTTTAATAAGTCTGTAAAACTATTTTATGGAGAAGTAGCTTTTAAATTACTTTCACCATAGCAGAGATTGAGATCACTTTATAGAATATAATGCAAATACACTTGTCAGCATATTAATAAAACCCTAACATTTTTTGCATTGAAAGCTGGAAAAGTTCTATCTTTATTTAAATATGGGTGGCCATTACGCACATTTTCCCGCAGGCTAAAATAAATTAATTATAGATTAAGTACTGTATAATAATATATCCTTATCTAAAACAAAGAGCATAGTGTAAGTTTGGCTACTTTAAATTGGGTCAGTTCTCCAACTGGCTTGGGGCCAACAGCCAGTCTCCAGTGCTGGCCCATGACAGACACTCGGTTCAGAATTTAAGAGCATGATATTAAAACATCTTTAAATTCATTTGTCTCCAGCCTTCCCACATGACGACTCATTGTTTTCTTCCCTTTGCTACTCTGGTAGATGCTAGGCCTTCAACTGGAAGAACTGCCAATTAAAGAACCAAGTGCAAAGTCAGTGATGAAGAAACATCTCTATCATATCAATACCTTGGTGATGGTCCAAGCCAACAAGGTATTGATGTGACTGAGAAAAGCATTTTTAGGTGTAGGCTCTCATTAGCATGTACAGCTGCTTAAATGCCACAAGTAGCATTTAGTAGAAGATACCAGTGTAGCAATACACGGCTCAGGTTACTTTATTTTTTTCAAAGAGCAACCTAACAGGAGGAAGTCACTGGAAGCCTTTGCAGCATCTTACCAATTTACCATAAAGCTGACCAAAAGTCAATAACTAGGATAACATAGCTGATAAAATCTAATCTGTTATTAAAATAAAATAGATTAATCACAGGTTTATAATCGGTAACTCTCTGACAGCAGAGCAAAGTTTCTAGATGATGACAAAAGTTGATCGGATCCAGGGAAGTTCTATTTAGGTATTTGCCAGCTTCCAGAACTGATATTGCTATCTCTTGAAAAGAGCACAGTGTGATAGCTAAGGACATTTATTTTGCTAGCATGGCAATATAACGCAGTTGATCATGCTCCAGATAGGAATAGTACTACTGAGTATCTAGTTTGTAAATGCACAGATCTCCTATTCTAGGCTTGATCCTAAGTGCTTCCAGAAGAAACAACTTGTTTTTTTTTTTCCTTTTTTTTTTCTTTCCCCTCTAATAAGGGTCTGGGTGGTGGTGGTGGAAGTGGATTAATTTACATAAGTAAAACAAATGCATTTCTTTCTACGTTTACAACCTCTGTCCACTTTCTACTTAAGGACAGGATCAGTTACTTTTTTAAGTAGCTATTTTTTTTGTTTATGAAGCACACTTTCTCTGTAGTTCTCTTTCACCTCTCTTTGAAGCAAGTCTTTCTTTTAACACTGAACATAAAGTGTGATGCAAGAGAGAAGAGCTTTGGAGAACAGATCAGGGATAGTTCCCTAACAGAAATGAGCTGTACAATTTCTGTGGTCACTGGAATTAACTTTATAGAAAACAGTCTACTGAGAGCAAAGCACATTGAAATCATACCCTTATATCAGCAAAACAATCTAAGATGAATAAAAAGACAGTCCACATTAAAGGACCAGGAGATCCATTTCTGCTTTCATTCAAGGAATTCATACGCAATGTGCTGATACAGATAGATAGTAACTATGTTATCAGACACATGAAAACGTGCTGTTTAAATCAGTTTCTTTCAAGATATTCAGTTCCAACAAAATTTTAATGATTAATTAAGAATGTGTGAATAAATTTGAATATATTATTTTTTTGAGTGTTTGACTGTTTATTATCTTCATAGTCTTATTTTAGGGAATTTCATGGCTGTATGGCAATCCTATTTGGTGGGTTATCTTAGTAGAAGAAGAGGCAGCAGAGGAATTGGGAAAGGAAGATGCTCAATTAATTAATAGGGTATTAGTTCCTGCTCCTAATTAAAATCTAACTGAAATAGGAATTTGACAGGTGTTTGGCCAGAATGGAAACATTAGACACTTTTTAACCTTTGGGGAAGCAAGAAGGAAGAGATAGAGCTTGAAAGGCATTTTGAGGGCATTTTGTATTAGCTTTTATCTCATTATTTAATAAATTCTTTTTGACAGCAATTCTAATAGAGACAATTTTTAATATATATATATATATATATATATAACTTCAAATGACTACATTCACAGCGTTTGCTTCTTCCTGGGTATTGTAAATCAGTTGGGAGTCTCTTAGTTTTCTTTTTGTTTGCTTGTTTGTTTTTGCCTGAACTTTTCCTTTTACTGTGTTTTTGTCTGATTGCTTTTTTATTCCCTATTGATTATTTTCTGAAAAGATACAAGGTTAGAGCTTTCACCATCTTACCTTACTCTGCAAGGCTGTGTGTAAAAGGCGGTTTGAGGAAGGACATCTGCTTGGCAATTCTCTCTGTGGAAGATGTCTGTCCACATCATTCTGTCTGGATAGCAAAGATGAAGTCCACTACAGAAAAAGCCACGAGACCTTTCAAGTTAGATGTGCACATTAAAGTAGTGTAATGACACTAGAATCTATTTTGTAAATACTCAACCAACTGAATAACCCAAATCCTGCAGTAGCAATTTACTATTGGCTAGATACACGAATAATAGCTTGGTTTATAATTTAAATTACTCTTCATTATCTCTGTTCTGAGCATGTGAATAAGACAGTAGGGTTTGACTGAAGTAAGCAGCTTTGTAGATTTGACAGGAATTCTCTTCTGGGCTTCATATAAGCTTATCTCTAGCTTAACTCATAGAGTAGGTTTGGACAAAGGCTGTTACACGTAATTCACACAGTTGCCTCAACAGCAAGTGAAGACTTCCCTGGGAGACCACTTCTGACTAGATGCCTTTCTGGTGGGTGAGTTATTTGGCTATGGGGCAGGTAACTAGCTAGGGTCAGCAAGCTGTAGCTCTGGAGCTCTGCACCAGCTGCACATGCCATTACACATGGAGCACATTTTGGCTTGGAAATATGAATCTGTCCCTGTAGCAGTGATGCTGTTCTGTTTCTCGAACCAAATATTGTGGAATTGCAGCTCTAAAAAAATATTGTTTGTCTGGGAGGAGTTATTGACTTGATTTGCAATAATTTCCTTTTCAAAATCTTATCTCTTTTCTGGAGCTGAAGTTCTGTTTCTGGGCCAGATCTGTATGGAATCTGGAAAAAATGGTAAAAAAAAAAAATAAAAAAATAATCCTAATTGGAAACCAAACAGATTCCAAATGAAGATAAAATTCTAATGACTGCTACAGCTTACTTCATCAGACCAGAGCCAATTTATCTGCAAATTATGTAACAAACTTGTCAAAGAAAGCAGCTGAAGAAATTGTACTGTCATGGAGTTCTAGTGATTATTACAATGGTTATGAATACTAGACACTATTTCAACTGGATGAATTCCTATAGATGCTTCTTTTTGATGTCTAATGCTAAAAAACAAGTATTTCCCGACTTACAAATATAGTTCTATGGTATGTTTACATTAAAAGTTTGCATTCAGAGATGACAAAACCAGGTCAGTTTCTTGACTAACATTTCTAACCTTGTGCCATTTCAAGACTCTTTGCTATAAAAAGACTCTTTGCTATATGTTATTATAAAATGAATGTAAAACATCGAGTGTGATGTGATGTTCAGTATCCTCAAAACAGTGTGGTATCTGTGACTGCTAAGCTCTCAAGGGATATAAGGAATATGCTGTAATGACCCTTACTTACAGTTCCAAATCAGGGTGCAGTTAATCAACAGTTAACCTTCAGTGGTCTGTCAAGTATCGGGACAAACTAATAAGGACGGCACATCTCAATATTCTTCTATATTAATCAAAAAGTATTTTACAACTGCAACAGCTTTGAATAATAAATCTAAAATACAAATCATCGTACACTTTTTAGTATCGCACTCAACAACTAAATGTAATAAATTAAAATAACAACAGGGTATGGGTTACTGCCTACTTCCCTGTCTCTTGTCCATGTCCACCCCCCATCACCATGGGTTACTAAAATACCTACATAAACAAGTTGCTTCCATAGAATTGATATATTTGGACAGATTTTAATGTACCATATAGTAATCTGTCCATCTTCTTATTCTAAAGCTGAGAATGGCTAGTACCAGCTGATTCAGAAGAATATATTAGAAGTCTCATGAAATGGTAATGATTTTCTCAAGAAGGTTTCATTTTAATCTCCTGAAATAAAATGCATTTCAAACTATAATAAACAAAGTTTTCTAGTTGCTACATTTCTTTTTTCTTAGCATGAAACATTATACATTTGGACATTGTTATTCTATAAATTCTTATTTGAATTAACCTAGGTGGCATCCCACCACAATGAGTTCCACAGTCTAATTATTCTTTCAGTGAGGAAATTTCATTAGTTGTAAAAGAAGCAGAAAAGGTCATTTCATTATTTCTTTGCCTAAGGCCTCACCTAGAGAACTAAGTAGTCCTTTTCAGTTTGCTGAACCAGGAGCTTAGCTAAATTCAATTCAGGGTTTTATTGAAATAAAATTCACTTATTAAGAGGCAGAATAAAATTCGCCCTGTGAAGAAAATGATGGAACTGAAATTGGTTAAAATTCTATGTTCAGTCAAAAGTTGCCTGAGAGCCCACTATTTGAGTCCATTTAAAAGTGACCTTTAAGTGAGCAGTAAGAAGGGTAAAACTATTATAGCTTTACGAAGTTTGATTCATGTCTGAAGGATTTCAAATCAGGGGTTTTGATATTGCCATCTCAGTCAGAAACAAATTGTTGGCATTGATGTGCTTCTTGCAGCACACAGCTGGATAATCATAAAAGAGATTATAGAGGGCATTGAGGTAAGTGGAAGCTTTTCCTTCACTTAAACTTGTCTGTGGTCAATTCACCAAATAGCTGGAATACAGCATGGTTCACTGTGTGATGTTTGATGCAAAGGTAGGAAAATGCCAGTGGTAGATGGGTAAACACATTTGTTCTGTGCTGCACAGTCACTCATCCAAATCAGTTCACCTTATCTTTGCATCTACATCATGTCAGAGAAATAACTGCTCCTAATACCTCAGGAGTGCTTTGCTGGAAGGAAGTTTCAGCTTAAAACTGAGGTTCCTAATTTTAGTAGTAATAACACTGCTGTTCTAGTTAGATCACCTTCTGAAAAAAAATATATATATTTCTGAGAGAAACAAAAGATTGTGGTTTTCGTTGTTGTTGCTGCTGTTGGCTAACACACACACACACACACACACACACAAAAGTGAAAAAAAGAAAAACTGTCACAGCTTTCCCATTATTAGTTCTAGGAAAACATAATAAAGCCACAGCTGGCAGGCACTTATTTTTTTTCTTAGCATTTGATAACAGAATTCATTGGTAAGTGGAAAGCTTACAACCCTGTGTGGGTCAAACCCTTATTCTGCTGCAAGTTGCCCTCTGCTAACATTATGAATAGATGTTAAAATACAAGCTAATTGTAATTCACCTAATAATGAATAAAGGTACCATCAGTAATCAAGGCTTTTTTTTTTTTTTTTTTTTTTTTTTAATAAGTATTTTTAATATAGAGTGTCAATAAACTCTGGAAAAAGAGATAGTCAGGTCAGCATGAAAAGTTCAGAGAGACAGGTTATGTTCTAATGCATCACTCTAATATATATAGCTAGTCCCTGTGATTTTATTTTTAATGACATTTCCTTTAACAGCACAGCACTTCAGCAACCATGGAAGGTGAGGCGGGAAAATAATATCTATCTTACTAGTATACCACAAAGCTGAAGTTAGCAGTTCTGAGTGATGAACAGCAGTTTGAGTGGAGCTGTCTACAGTAGTTCAAGCCCATTACTCCACCCTCATTAGAGGCATTTATCATTTAGTTACTATGCTTATGCAACAGTATTCTAATGCTGAAAAAACAACAACAAAAATCAAACAAAAAAAAACATCACCAGCTCTATATTAGGGATGGGTGAATTCATTCTGATAAAATGAGAACTGTTCTTAATTTTTCCCAGACCTGTAACTGAACCAAAACCTCATATTCATCCATCATTATTTCAGACCTGAGATCTTGTGCTTTGCAAGCAGGGCCCCAATGTATCAGCTCAGCAAGGTCCCTGATGCAATGGCGGTGGGCATGGTGTAAGAACCTGACCAGAACAGAACAGATTATTTGGGAATTTCTTCATCCCTTTCCATCTGCAAACTTCTCTCCTAGGCTTCTTGCCAGTGGTGAAACCACGGTGAGGATGTAATCTGCTGGCAGCCCAAAAGAAGCACAGTGTCAGCAATATGGATTGATATGTATATTTAGGAATGGCTGGATATGAAATATAGCATAAACTTAGATTAATTCTGGGAAATGTTATCCAGTAAAAGAGTAAAAATAGTATACAAATAGTATACTTTTTTTTTTTTTTTTTTTTTTTTAAATCTGTAACTACTATTTTGATTCCTGTGTCATTTTTATCACATTTCATTATTTATGAACCAGTATGATATACACATTTAAGAGCAGCTTTCAGCAAGTTCTTCTTGTGCAGGTATAGAAGATATATCTGTAATTATAACAAAATTCATGTCTTTCAATGCATAGTTATATTGCATCTTATTGACTTATCACCCCCACCTAAGTACAGATTGGTACATCCGAAGAAGTTATGCTGTAAGTGAACAGCTATCAGAAATCACCAAGTTAGAGAACAGAAATTCTTAGTACTTGATGGAAGGTAAAGGCAGAAATACATTTTACAGCATTGATATGTAACATAATAAAACAGTCAGGCTTTTCAAAGCTTGCTGATTTTTTTTTTCCCAATGTCTAAAAAATAAGCAAAAAACAGTCCCAGTGATTGTACCTAATTTATTTTCAGTGTTTCAACTGTGACATTTCAGCACTTTCCCTCCGGAAACTACTCTTAAGTAATAAGTCTTCCTCAAGCCTCCATCCTTCTGTGAATGAATGTATTTCTGCCTGTTAAAATTCAAGGACTGTTCACAATTTACATTTAATCATCTGTAGCTAAGGAACAAAAAATGTTACAAGAATTTTTGAAGAGTTAAAGCAAGGACTCATGTAAGGACAAATTATTGGAGTATTATTGATGACTGCAGTGAAGATTCAGTACTACAGATTCTCAGGGAGACTATGGCCATGGGTTTATCTCAGAATTTCATCTGAGTCTTCTCTTTAAGGAATTTTTCCGATACTTTCAATGACAAAAAAAAAAATAAAAAAATAATGTTTTCATGACAATCAAATGGCATTGAACCTGTTCTCTTTTCTCCACCACAAGGATGTTGGTAAGCTCTCTCCAACAGGTGATTCTTTTCTTTGTGTGGTGATGGATATGGATATCTGACCCAGTTACTGGACAAGTAGGTGTGATCTGTGACTAACTTTTGGATTATTCAGTTATTTGCTCCTGGCGCTACAGGTTTTTGGATGCTTTCTTAACAATATTCACCAGAACTTTGCCTTCAGTGCCAGTCCAGCTAGCTGAATGCTGTCCTGGATGTTATCAGACACGACCAGGTAGGAAAAAAAAAAAACAAAACAGCTTGGATATACTGCAGGTGTAGAGTGCATGGCACAAAACTAGGGGTCTGGCTGATGCACCAGAGGGCCATGCAGCTATCCAGAGAGACTTTGACAGGTGGACTGACAAAAACCTCATGAAGTTCAACAAGGAGAAGTGCAGGGTCCTGCACCTGGGGAGGACCAATCCCAGGCACCAGGACATACAGATGGCCATCCAGCTAGAAAGCAGCTTGACAGAAAAGCACCTATGAGTCCTTGTATACACCAAGTTTAACACAAGTCAGCAATGTCCCCTTGCTGCTAAGAAGGCTAACAGCATTCTTGGCTGCATTAGGCAAAGTATTGCCGGCTGGTCAAAAGAGGTGATCCTTCTGCTCTACTCAGCATTGTAGAGGCTGGAGCTAGTGCACTGAGTACAGTTCTGGACCCCCCAGTACAAGACAGACCTGGACATACTAGAGAAAGTCCAATGAAGGGCTATCAAGATGATCAAGGGGTTTGGAAGACCTCTCCTATGAGGAGAAGCTGAGAGACCTGGGACTGTTCCACCTGGAGATGAGGAGGCTCTGTGGGGATCTTATCAATGTCCATAAATACCTGAAGGGAGGGTGCAAAGAGGACAGAACCAGGCTCACAGGTAGAGACATTGCCACACAGGTAGAGATTTCTGCATGTCACTGAGAGGACATCGACAGGGATATTCCTGTGTTATAAAGTAAATAAGTAGAATTCATCAATTCATTAGTGAAAGCTCATAGGACAGAATAATGCCAACAAAACAAAACAAAAACAAATAAACAACAACAACAAACACACATACACACACAAACCATCATAAACCTAAAAATACCAAAGTACTCTCTGGTGTTCTATACTGGTATTTAACCATGCAGAAGAATGTTGTTGGATCTCTCAGATCTTATGATCATGGTTTGTGGTTTATATACTCTTATTTATTTATTTTTTTGACTGTTTCAAACAAAAGGTGATATGGCAGATATAGCATACAAGAGCACTTCACCATGTGATACACTGAATGTACCCATGAAGTTAGATTCACATTTTCAGATCTGGGAACTGTGTGTTTGATTAGCTTAAGTAGAGACTGGTCGTGGCAAGAAATAAGTTCTGTATTATTTCAGTACTTGTTTCCAGCTTTACTGTGAAGCAACATATTTGGTACATAGACCATTGAGTCACTAAGGAATGTATCAGGTATCATAGCTGTTGGCTAAAATTTAGAATAAATAAATGGGATACTGAAAAGTGTGTAGTGCACCCCACTCCATTAATAAATTGTTAAACTGAAGGCTCAGATGTGCTTTCAGTAACCACTGACATTTTATCTGAAATAAGGATGAGAAATTTCACTTACTACAAAGCAAAGCATTAAAAAGGCTCCTTATCTATGGGACCAGAATAGGGATATTAGTAACACTGTCTGCTTCTTTAAAAAAACCCTATTAGTGTCAGGTAATATGTTTCTCCAATGGTGCTTGACACTCACTGGGCTCAAAAAACCCTGAGAATGAACTTTCTGAGGGAATATTTTAAGTAATACACTAATCACCAGCTAAAGAAAATGTGACCTTTGACATCAGTAAAACATACACTAGCTTTGTTCCTAAAACTGGTTTCGTAATACATACAGGCATTAGCAAAGTAATCTGCTATTTCTTTTTCTGTGCTTCTATTTTGGTCCGTATGTACACATGTATACACCAACCAAGCAAATATTGAGCTTGTGCTATTTCTGTGAGTTCAGGAAAATGCAAAGCTAGAAAGTGGGACTATTCTAGTGGCCAAAAGTTTATTTTATTTTATTTATTTATTTATTTATTTATTTTTTATTGCTGGTCTGTGTAATGCACATTAGGAAATTTGGATCCCACATTACTGTGTTAGTATTGATCAACCTTTTTCATGATAAAGTGATTTACATTACATAAAATTTCATGTGTGTAAGGCACCTAGAACTGTCTAGCTATGCCTCACAGATTATCCCTCCAAAGGTAAAAGGCCCAAGACTGTACAACTATCATGGACACTGAATGGTATGAATAGCACAGCTGGAATGCTTGTGGAAATACTCATATTTTTAAAGGACAGAAAAATAGCTTAGACTGCACTGCTGTGACTGGAAATCTGAAGATGGAAGACACCATATCATATGCAAGAATCATACAATCACAGAACTGTTTGTGTTGGAAAGGACCTTAAAGATCACCTAGTTCCAACTGCCCTGCCAGGAGCAGGGACACCTCCCAACAGACCAGGTTGCTCAAAGCCCCATCCAACCTGGCCTTGAACACTTCCAGGGATGGGGCATCTGCAGCTTCGCTGGGCAGCCATGGATGCTTGTATCCCTCCATTCTATACATCTCTCCATCAATATCTTTGCAGGCTGTATGTGTTCAAAGTCTTTGCCTTATTGTAATATATCCTGACCTTTTACATTTCCTTAGTTTTAGGCTCCTTGCATTGTTTCAGACCCTTAAACACAGGCATGTACAACACACAGTAACTGTGTCCTAAAACCACCTTGAGTGTCAAGAAGCCTCTGGACTAAGCACAATGTGATGTAGATGGCACCTCTGTGTGTCCTTTGGCCTCAAGGTCATAAGAGAATCCTTGTCACATCTATTTTGCAGGGTCAGTATAGATATATCTAATTGGAATAAATAGAAGACAACTCAAAAGCAGAATGTGGCAAATGCCACAGACAGATGGAACTGAAGCCCACTGTTTTGGAGACTTTCTGAAAAGCCACCATTTATTTTGGTGAAACATGCACCAAATATGCAAGCATATATTCCCCATAACTCTGTGTTTGACCAGTGCTTCTGAGCTGCTTTTCAGATCTATCCCTTAATATCCTAAAATGAAGCTTAAAGCTAAACTAATTAAATATTTGGATTACTCTAAAAATAAAACATCTCCTAAAATCTGTATGTTCATTAATGAAATGATTGATTCTGATTAATGGTGGCAGAAGGTTTCCACTGAAAAGTTCTCCTGAAGCTCCATAGTGAATGTGGGAGAAATGGTCCCAAGTGATGGATCACCTGCTGAGTGGCTCAGATAACTTTCCCCTGCATTCATTCTCTGGATAAATGTTCCTTTTGAGAGTGCTTCTGAGGTCAAAAGTCTTTCTGGCCATGAAGGCTGTGAAAAAGTGGAAGGCTTTCACCAAAGCACTGTTTGTCACCAAGCACCCTGGGCTGTGAAGCTTTTCATTGTTCCATGCCTCATTCCGATGAACCGGTTTGACAGCTGCAGTTTTAGAAAGATCTACCAAATACAAGGGAACAAAAAAAAGAAATAAGGAAATGGGAAAAAAATTTCACTGAGAACATATGGATCAGGAAAACAGTGAAAAAACTGCTGATCTATTGATTGGCTAGAGAGCACAAAATCTGTAGTTTTAGGTGATTAAAAGCTAGATTCTAATTTACTCACCCATTCTGGGTGGTAACTCACTCTCAACTGCTCCTGTTCATTTCAGTGGAACTACAGGAGAGCTTATGCACTGTGAGTAAGCAAGACAAAACCTCATGCTAATTTACATGCTGCAGTTAGCCATGGCTGATAAACATTTATCTCTTGAACATGACTACTTGCCACACTCTCACATTCTCAATATGAGGTATGATGGTGTTAAATATTGACACTGAATTGAACCTTGCCATACAAAATCCATCACATTTTACATGGTGAATCTTTTACGTAGCTTCTTTTGCTCCCAGCAAAGGTTTCAGACTCATCACCTGCTGTCACTGCAATATCCAACACTGGTAGTGCAATCTGACCTTAAAGCCCATATAGTAGCTAATGGAGGATTCCATGTGAAAAATACTATAGTGAGCATAATGCCTGTGTAATGTTCTGCCTCTTGCCTCCAAAATTGTAGCTGGTATGTCCAGTCCATGTTGTCCTTCTGTCATGTCAACCTCTGGATGCATTTTCAGTTCTCTGGCCATTATGCAGCTGGCATAAATGAAAGCAGGGCTGTACCTTCATTGATACACCATGCCTTAACGCTGCATCTGTTTCTTTACTTGTCTCTTCTTGACCTTCATTTAAATACTAGCAGAGTATTTCTCTTGTAAAAGGGCAGATGGACAGGCTAACAGGCCCTGAATCTGTGCAGGAGGAAAATTCTGCACTTACAGCCAGAATATAGTATACGATCCCATGCGTCCCTATAGAACTGCATGCCATGCAAATAAAATTCTTTCTATATTATTCTTTATTGAATTTAAAAGACAGCTCACTCATTTTTTTTCCCCTTTCTTTTCCTTTTTGACAGTCCTAGTCTGAGTAGATGGTCATTACTATTTTAAGCCTAGGCAGAAAAGATCTTTCCCCTTCAGACTTGCCACACAAAAATATAGTGCTTTACACAGCAAGTCATACTCACAGCTTCTTTTGTCCTCAGTAAGTCTCTGAAGTGCAAATTAGAGGGAAGCATATATAAATGACAATGATTTTTTAAGACATTGACATACTTGGTGTCACCTGTGTCTACCACAATAGTACCAAAGCATCCTTTCCCTTGCTACACATGGACTTTTGTTTTTCCTACACAGCTCTCTAATCATGGTTTTCTTGTTTCAGTTGCCTGAAGCCAGAGACATAATGTTTCTTGTCTGACTCCAATGCAAGTTAAATAACTGTCATATATCATATGGGCTCCCCTTTGTTATCAGTGCTCTGTAGTTGGTTCTAATTAGATGACTGAATTACTTAAGAAACCAGAAGGAGTGAGGTGGTTCCCCTGAATGTAATTAGCTACCTACTGCATGATCCTCTCGAAACTCCTGTGGCTAGGGATCTCCCAAACCTTCCTTCTTCCCTTCCAAAAGAGCTCGTGTTGTCTCGGCCTTTGTTCCCTCACTAGTAATTACAGAACCAGAGTTTTCATGATCGTTTAAATTTTGTGTAAAAGCTGATACAGAGCAATTTCAGTGCTGCCTCATTCTGAGAACAAACAAAACCTTGCACCTTTTGAATCCACCTCCCTGCCTGTGTGATTACCACAGATCAAGGTTTCCAGTATATCTGAGAGATGGAGAAATACAATTACTTTTTGCAGTACTAGAAATAATGGCACTTTGCATTTCAGTTCATGTAAGGTAGTGCAACAAAAAGCAGAGAAAGTGATGCACAGACACTTATATGTGTTTATATTGATGAAAACAGACAGACACATTCTGCCCACACTTTCAGCTTTGCCTATAACTTGTAAATGCAGTTAATGTCCAAACTAGTAAAACCTGCTTTTAACAATGCTTACTACCTGGGCATTAGGCTGTGCTACTTCTGTGTGACCAGATTTGTGACCAGAACAGAAATGTCAAATCATCTGTACTCTGCTCTGAGTGAACTGATTGCAACCTGCTCATGTAGAAAAGTGCCCTGTGATACCTGATCTATGCTGTAGCTAGTGAATATGACATCCACTACCTGCAAGGATTTCTGTACTTTTTCTTAAGAGGCCTGAATATCAGGGTTCTCAGAAATGTTATCTGAAGCTTTTGCAATTTACATCATAAATATAGCTTACGGAGAAATAATGTCACTGCTGCTTCATATGCACTATACTACGAGTCATGTTTCATAAGGAATTCTGTGGTTTGTATTCCTAATTTTCCAAAGTGAAAGTGATGTTGATATATCCCTTACAGCATGTTTGCTTCATAAGACCACCTATTACAGTGTCGGTCTTCCTGCCTTCCATCTTATTAACCTTTGAAAATGCTTATTTGAGAAAAGGAAACATTCAAACTCTAATAGCTATATGCAGAAGTAGAAGCTATAGTATAGCAATACATCACTCCGCCACAGCTCTCCAACCCTGTTGTTTTTCCCTTAATGTTGAAATAGGGCTCCCTTTCAAAATCTTCTCCCTTTAGGTACAGGAAAGAATCCATCAGTATGATGCTGATAGGCTATACTCTGTATAACACATCAGGTCATCCATCAGCACAGCCATTATTATGCCAGGTGCTTCAAAGCTTGGGAAGCTACCAGCTCTCAAAACCCATTGTATTGCAAGCTGCTCTCAGTGCACAGAGACCATCTTCGTTATGCATATCAGTGGGAACTTGTAAAAATCAAAAGGTCTCTACAAGAGGGTGAATCTCAAAAGGTTTGATTCAGACACCATGAAAAAAAAAAAAAGTTTTTAAGTAGCTTCTTTGTTATGAAAATCAGTTAGAAAATCTCATGAGAATAGGTTTTCTGCTTATGAGAATTGCGGTATTGTCCCAGTTTTGGCTGAACTGAAAATACCAATAGAATGGTCTTTTCTTAAAATGCTTTAATAAATCAATAACTGTTTTTTATCAAAACCAACAAAAGTAAGAAGTCTGTGAAAACTCAAAATGTTAAACAGAGAAAGAAAATGTTTGAAAATGGATAACTTCACTCTGGAGCTGACTTCACAGACCTGGAAAAATACCCAATAGGCCTATCTTCAAGGAGGTTAGAACCATATGTTTCTGTGCATTTGTTCTTTATCTTTTCAGCTAAACCAGAAATGAAAGAAAAAAATAATAATACAGCCCTCCAGCTCTATTATAGCTTTTATCATTTCAGATCTTTCCCTTAATAATTCAAAGTAAACTAATTACCTAATTAAGTTAACAGGTGTCAGTCATTCAAACATAAAGAGCTACTTGATAGACCTGAACTGGGGAATTCTTTTCCTTAAGTGTCTGCACTTAAAATTTGAAACATAATGGCATTAAAACAACTGATTGAGTTCTTTTAAAGACATTGTAGCTTAGATCCTTACTGGAGGCATTCACCTGTGAGGTAATTAGGCTTTTACCTCCCATTACAATACTTTGGCAAGCTTCCTGATGAATCCTTTATGTGTGGTCCCTCATGTCTAGGAGCCTACAGTAAAGAGTTGTACTGTTTGAAAGGAGGATGAGGAGCTGCTTGTTAAAGGAAGGGGAGAATGCTGGCCTTGCTGTGAGTGGAATTGTGTTGATAATTATAGTGTGTCCATTATCATCCTTAAAAATACAGTATTATACTACGATAACAGGCAACAATATTGTTGGGGCTATTGTACGCGGGGCTAAGTGTTGTAAAATTAGTGGATGCTTTAAAAATATGCAGTACCTTTTTTTTTTTTTTTTTTTTTTTTAAATGAAAACTTAAGATGATTTCTATCTCTTCTCCAGTATATTTTGTGGATCTTGATTTTTTTTTGTCCTGCCTTTTTTTTTTTTTTTTTTTCCTCCCCTGAATGAATCCAAGTGGTTGCCTGTAAGAGCTCTTCAGTTCCATAATTTCCTGAAAAGCATAAAAACATTGTGTCTCAGTAATAAGCAGGAAGTCATTGGAAATGACAAAAATTGTCTGGGACCCCTGAATATAAAGAAAGCCTATCCTGTGAGATAAAGTAGACAAATATTTCACAACTATCTGTGCTGATTTGAGACCTTCCTTTCTACTCAAAATATTTCAGGTCTTGAATGTCTATGGTTTTCTTGAATGTCTATGGAAAATCAGGAAAACCCAGCATGTCTGCTTGTTTTTGATGCTCAGCAGAATATATATATATGTATTTTACAAAAGTAAGCTACAATCATGTCAACCAACAGAAATACTGCTTATTACTTGTTCATGCACTGCGCTCATTTATTAATGCTGTCCTTAGGGTATCTAGATATATGCCTGTGTGTACATGTATCATTTCTGTTGACTTGATTTCTTACTGCTGTTTAGTCCAGTGGCACAAGTAGTAACTGCGTATGTTGTAGTGGTGAAAGATCATGATCCATAGCCAGCTGCTGGTAGTTCTTTCGAAACTGATCCAATGTAACACGATGCCAGGCTAGAAAAGTGGGTGTGATGAACTTTCAGGGGGAGCTCGACTGAGATTTGGACCTGTTTCTCAGTGACTGCCTGTGAGGCAGTCCTCTGGATGGTGCGCAAACAGGAGCTAAGCTATGTGTGGATGTGATCCAGAGCAGGGAGCTGAGTTGTCGTGTCAATATGTAGTGTGTGTGTGCATGTGCATATGTATATATACACACATACTATTCTATAATTACTATGCTTTTTATACAGAGTATAACATTTGACCACAGAAAATGGAATATCCTGAGTTGGAAGGCGCACAAGGACCATCAAGTCCAAATTCTGGCTCTGTACAGGACTACCCAAAAATTAAACCATATGTCTGACTGCGAGTGTAGTCCAACCACTCTTGAAATCTGGCAGGCTTGGACCCATGTCCACCTCCCTGGGGAGCCTGTTTCAGTTCCTGACCACACTCTCAGTGAAGAACCTTTTCCAGATATCCAACCTGACCCTCCCCTGTCCCAGGTCCGTGCTGTTCCCTTGGGTTCTGTCAGCAGAGCTCAGCACCTGCCCTTCCACCCCCCTTGTGAGGGAACTGCAGGCTGCCATGAGGCCTCCCCTCAGTCTCCTCTACTCTAGGCTGAACAAATCAAGTGGCCTCAGCCATTCTTCATACGACTTCCCCTCCAGGCTCCTCACTGTCTTTGTAGCCCTCCTTTGGACGATGTTATGGTTTTATGTCCTTCTTATATTGTGGCACCTAAAACTGCACACTGCTTGAGGTGAGGTAGCAGCAGCACAGAGCAGGACAAACCCTTCCCTTGACTGGCTAGCGGTGCCATGCCAGATGCACCCCAGGACACGGTTGGCCCTTTTGGCTGCCAGGGCACACTGCTGATGACTCAAATTCGAATAGCCTTGAAGCAGAACACCCAGGTCTCTTTCCTTGGGGCTTCTCTCTGGCCTCTTGTTCCCCATTGTGTATGTATATCCAAAGTTGCCCTGCCCCAGGTGCAGAATCTGTCACTGGCTATTCTTAAATTTCATATGGCTGCTGATTGTGCAGCCCTCTAATCTATCAAGAGCTCCCTGCAATACCTCTTTACCCTCTAGGGAGTCAACAGCTCCTCCCAAGTTAGTATCAGCTTCCAGGCTTGATTAAAAACAGCACTGTGTAAGTTGCATTAATTCTGTTGCTCTGAAAGCCTTTGAAATGTATAATAAATGGAGGTAAAATATTTAGTGCCTGGGTTCAAAAAAGCAGTGAGACAAATTCGTGAAAGAAATGCTTAGCAGAACAGTTAAACACAAAGGTGTTGACTTCTACTTTAAGTCTTTGATTGCCTTACTGCTGGAAGGTGCAAAAGTAAGGTGAGAAATACATCAGCTCGCATTTACCCTCTTCGGTTCTTTCTCAGGCTCTATTGGCTGATGATGGTAACAAATTATTGTGCTAAATGGACCTGCTGTCTAAACTGAAATGATTATTCTTGTCTTCATATGTTAGCAAATTTTGGTATTTGGCATTATTTTTGGTAGTATATTTATGTTGAAGCAGTGTACAATAACAATGTCACAGCTAGGAAAAACACTGGCAGAAATGAACAAACTGAGTGGTGGTATCATTTTTCATTCTTCAAATCTCCAGTGAGAAATTTTACTTGTAGTACAAATGATACGTGGGAAAATTGAATGAAAATCAAGCTTTTTTTTTTTTTTTAACTTGTGTAGCCTCAAAGTAAATAAATTTATTTTTTTATTATTGTATTTATGCTTTGGCAATGTGCAGGTGTCAGGCAGAACATATTTCATTCATGTTAGTAAAAGCATTCAGCAAGCAAAGGGCTTGTGTGCATTGGTAGAGGTAAGTTACAGGGAGTGGATGCATCACTGAATAAAGAGTACAGAGAAAAACAGGTATTGTTTGATGTGGACACCTACAGACAAACTTCCCATGAACTCTGCCACCCAAAAAATTGTTATCTTAGATGAGCCATTATTTCTGGTTCTCTCTTTATTTATTCATTTTTAAAGAAGACAGATATGTAACTACCAAGCAATCCTATGATTAAGAGTGTGCCTTTTCTGTTTGTTACTGAAAAACAAAGCTATTCCTCTGACTGGGAAAGTTTATTTTAAACTGGCAAAACTATCAAAGGACATAGAGAATGAAGAATTTGGGGCAACATTTGCCTGCGTTATATAAACCACTCAGCAAATTGTGATGGTACTGCACATTTTTTGCTAGAGGCCTAGTTGGGAGAGTGGGGGCCTAAGGTCCTCAGGGAATTTAAATTCCCTGTTCAGTGAGAAAGGTCTTGAAACATGGCATCATTGTGTTTATGGAGCATCATATGTGTTTATAAGAAGGTTGAAAACGACAGAGAATCCTTTCACAACCAAAATGGCTTGTAGCCTGGTGCTAAGAGATCTGTTTTGGCACTGTAGGCACCATATCAATGACAGAGAGTCTGAGGGTAATGACGAAGACAGAAAATAAAAGGTCCTCTTATTCCAAGACAAGATATGAACTGTACTAGCTGGAGACTGCAATGGCAACAAAGCCCTCTGTATGAGGCATACCTGGTTATAAATCAAGTTCTTGGTTGCTTCTGGAAGTCTCCGTGGCTTGACTGTGGAGCTGAATTATCAGATCTGTATAGAGAGATGAAAACCATGTATGTAATTCGGGTTAATTCTCTGAGTTGTTTGCAAATAACCAATCTGGAGTTTGTATAGAATAACTTGACTGAACGCCTCTTAAAAATGGAATTTCTAACTTGTCTGCTAATATGTATTTTTACAGGTGGATAAATCATACAGTGGTGTACAGGCGTTGCTTAATATATGGAATACTGCATTATCTATCTATATAATTTATTCTGCTTAAATCTTTGAATAGGATGTCTATTATTCCTGCAAGAATTACTCATTACTTATTCTCTTATCTAGAAATGCATATATTTACAGGTAGTAACAACACCTGAATGTTTTCTCAAAGAAAAGCCTATGTTTTTTTTTTTTTTTTTTCTCTGAAGAAACACACAACTCTTTCCTTCAAATCATCAATTTTAACCTTCAAAAAGAAGAAACTCCTCTAGAACAGAAAACATAACAAGCTGAAAACATTTTATTTTATGCTTGTATACACTAGGATACCAATAGCTGACTGAGAAGTGAACCGTTCCAAATATAACAATGAGCACAAAAAATATGTAACTAGGTTTAGGATCCTGAAATACAACTAACCACACCAGAGCCAAACATATTCAGTTGTCAGGTAACTGCTGCAAACACCATGCATTTTTCAACAGAACAAAATCAGAAATGCAGATTTACAGGGAGAAGGTTTGCAATACATTTATGGTAGATGTAAGTTTTTCATTTCTGGTATTCAGCTTAAACCACATTTCACCACAAAATGACACAATTCTGGCTGCTCTGGGAATCCAGCAATATCATGGAGGTTATAAATAAGAATCAAGAGAGAAGTCAGAACAGGTACTATAACAGCACAAGCACGAGATGGTATGGTTTCAGCTGTGTGAAGCATGGCTTTTTTATATAATGCTACATGGAATCATACAGAAAGCTACCACGTGCTTTCAGTCCACTGAAGATAATTATGATGCTGGCTGATGCTCTACTTTCAGTGAGAGCAACTAAAATTACTTGAATCAATGGTTAGGTAGAAATAATATAAAAAAAATCATAAAATTATTTGGATCCGTATTTTTTTCTTCTGAAAAGTAATGAAAAGAATACAGAAAAAATCTCTGAAATCTGTCTGTTAATGAAAAGCTGAATATGTCACCCATAATTGACCATCTCACTTAAAAATATATATATATATAATAATTTGGAAGTAAAAATTGAATTTTCTTATTCAAAAATGCCAATTTTGCTTTCAGAATGTTATTTGTCAGAATTGGCATGTAAAAATGACATTTGACTTATGAAAAATCTGTAATTTGTTGATGGGCAATTACTTATTGGAGGATTTTTAACCAGATGTAACTGAAACTATTATTTCAGAACAAAATGTTGTCCCTGTGATTAGAAACATAATGACATTACTGCACTCTCCTGTGCTAATCCTGACAAAACTATTATTTTGAAATCAATGATAAAATTATCGTCAATTTCAATGGGTGAGAATGTAAACTGCTAGATTACACAAGAAATTACATTTTCTGCAGTTGTTGAGTGTTTAAATGTTTTCTTGCAAGAGATGCATTGCTGAGATCTGGTCAGCAGTTACTTGTCTTTTTGCTGTTGTTCATTGAGGTTGTATGCAAAAAAATACACAATTTAGTAGCAGAGATCTGCTGCAAGAATGTAGTTGAGGGACTGTAGAATCAGACATCCATCAGCCTCCTCCTCTCAGTTTCAATTTAGTAGAGTCTGCTCTTGTATCCTGCACAAGGTTGCTGCTTGTACTTGGGCTGGGATACCCACACCAAATCCAGGACACCTGTTTAAAACCACCTATTGAAGGTCAGCCCATGCTAGATGAACCATGGTTGCTGTGGTCCTGTGGCTCAGGTGCAGAGAAGGGTCTCAGCCCCTGTTTGGCCCTAAAAGCTTGCATCTAAACCCTGTGCTCTGGGGCTTAGAGAAATAAAACCTGTAAGCACTGATCCATCCTGGGATTTCTTCCTTTTCAATGTGCCGTAAGACATTAGTGGTCATTACTGGATTGCTTCTCAGGGCTGAAATTTTCCAGCTTTACCTCCATTTTCACAGAAGACATTCCAGCACTGCTGGCATTCAGTGTTATTACCCTCTGAATCCAGTGCTGAATTTGCAGACCAGCTGGCAAGGGAAATGCCTCGAGCCTGAAAAATTAGTGATTTTGTAGGCTGTATGATTTCATGAAATGTCTGAAAGGGCTGTATATTTTTACCTGCCTTTCTAGTCTTTGGAGAGGCAAGTTTAAGGTTCTAATAAAATCTCAAAATCCTAGGGGAAAAGGCAACAGAAACCTGTATTATCTCATTCATGAACAATGAATATAATAGCAAATTGCACTCACAAATTCTAGAAAAAGGGGTTTAAAATACCAATGAGACTAATGTGTTACATCTAATAAAGGGGGCAGATAACTGAGGAGACTGAAGGCAGGAGACAGAACTCACCTGTGCATTTCAGCACAGCATTCTGTCAGTGATGGGTTCACAGAAAACCAGCTCACACTGATATTTCTACCAGGGTCCTAAGGACATTGCTAATAATACCCCTGACCAGTCCCTACCGCAGGTACCCCCCACCCTGCCCAGGACCCCACATCAGCCCCCAGAGCTGTCAGCCCCTGCCCCAACAAGGCTGCATCAGGGCCATCCTCCAACTCCCCATAGCCTTCCCTTGCCTGGCCATGGGCCCCACTGAACCATGTCCACTTGCAGGCTCACATTCTGGCCTGGCCTTGGCCTGTTGCTGTCCTAAGGGAAATGCTCAGGCCTGTGGCTGTCTTGGTGCCTTCGGCTGGGGTGTTGTGAAGGGCCCTGGCTGTCAGGCCTTGCCCAGCTGCACTGGGGAGTCCCTGGCTCACTACATACCCTGAAGTTTTTATCTTTTTTGGGTACTTTCTTTCCTATGCTCCTTAAAATTCTTTTTGCAAATATTGTGGCTTTTCATAGTTTTCCTTCCGTCTTTCTTTCTTCTCTGTGAACTGCAGCACTGAAAGGCCAGATAATTATTTTATCCAAAAGAAAACAGGACTGCGATGAGACTGAATCCCCTTCTGTGCATTAATTTGTGTTAGAGCTATGTTACAATTACATGACGGAGGTAAGATTTAATGGATCAGGGCATTTATTGGATGCCAGGGGACCTGGCTGCCATTTTTGACTGTCCAGCTGCTACGTGAGATGGCTGCCGAGAATTGCCTTGCTTCCTTGCAGCTTACTTCCCTGTAAGCGAGGGGGAAAAAATGAGGATGGTATTTCTATGCACCTCTTTCTAGCTTTCTGAGTTGTAAATGCATGTTAAATGTTGAACCTGTGAAACAAAAGAGGTGCAAGTTAAGAACAGTGCAACTTCTCCATAAACCATGAAGAGCAGTAAGAGCTTACTGCACTTTGAGACCAAAGTAGCTTTCAAAACAAACAAAATCCTTATTTAACAGATATGAGAACTGAGACACAGACATGAAGTAGCATTTCTTGTTCCACACGCATAGGTTATATACTCAGCCTTATAATTTTCTCATATCAACAGCTTTTTAAGCCATTTCTACTACAGATACTCCAGGTGGGTGTAAATCATCCTTTAATCCATTAATTAAGAAAACAGATCTCCCAACAGTTTGTTTTCTCAATTTAGAAGAATAAAGGATTTTTTTTTTGCTATACACTACAGGCACACATTGTTCTTCCCAAATTGATCTTTTCCTAAAAAAAAGCTGTTTGTTACTATGCTGCATTTCACATGCAAATACATTGTGTTCCTTTTACTTGTTCACAGTTTAATTGGAGAACAGCAGGTGATCAAAATCACAGTAGTAAGAAAGGTGTATTTCTGTAGAACAGATGAGTGCCATTTAAATCCATACAGGGGTGATTTTTGCTTCCTCTATTAAACAGACTTGCAAATCCCATCACAATAAAATCAAAGCTGAGCCTTACCCTACTTACAAGTTCCCGCAACCACACACACATGAAGAGAAATCTTAGGCTAGTTTGCAGCCTTGTTTCTTCAAATTTGGTCTGACTGATTTTTTTTTTTTAATTATTTTTTTTTTTTCCAACTGAAGCTATATCACAAGAACGGATAGCAAACTAGAGAGAAAAATCTGTTTTCCTTTCACTAAGTAATTTTTATTTTTAAATTCATTGTGAGTAGTGACACATGATTGTTGTCCAGTGCATAATATAAGGTTTCAAGAAACAGATACACAATGCAATTTATGTAGAATAATTAAGTAACATACAGAAATTGAGTAAGACATTAAAGCATAGGAATGCTCTTTAATTAAGTCTATTTTTACAAGCTGGTTATGTTTTGGATGTATCTCTATAAACATGCAATCGTTCCTTCCAAATAATTGTGTGTGATTTGTCTTTCTGGAGTCCAAATCTTCATCCTTTCTAAGCCTTTATAAACATACAAATTAGTGATATGCTTTCTTCCTAACAACTCATGAACTAGGCCTGGAAAACTAAATAGAAATGAATAAAGATGGCAGAAGTAGAGAACACAAAAGCAAAAGAGGTGGTTTGCTTTATTCTGCTCTCTCTGTTCCCCCCCCCCCCCCCCCCCCCCCCGTTGTTACATCCTTACTTTGCTATTATTTTTCACTTTTTTTTTTTAATATATTTTTAATATATATCCACACATTTATCATATGTGCACTTTTCAACCTTTAAAATATATATTAATACCAAAAACTCATAACAAACTGCCAGAGACTGTCAGGAAGCAGATGATCCCAGTATTAATTGCTCCTAACAAATGCCATAAGTTGGAAGTCCTGCAGCACACCATCATTTAAATATAAGACATCTTTCATCTAATACCTTTACAGGCAGGAGTCTGGATAAACATGCATATCTTTCTTGCCTTGTAGGTCAGCTCATTTGTGTTCTGACTGAGCAGAAAGGGAATGAATGTCAGCTATTGCCACAGATATTTTTGCTTTTCGTAAAAATCACTAATCAGGAAAAGCTCTATCTTCAGCCATTTTAAGTAAACCTTAGCCCTGAACAAGGATTACATTGCCCAGATGCTTTATTAGCATGATTAAATCAATATGTTGGATTTCCATAAGTTAGCTATACTTATGAAACACAACTGCTTACAGCTAAAGCATGTTTAGTGTTATTTGGCTTACATCATTGCTGCAACAGATTACAGGGAGAACTAGTTTTTGTGGTGTCAGCTTGAATTAGTAAGCAAGATCTTTTTATTTACCACTTTTATACCTATTGGGAAAATCTTATATATAAAATTTCTCTGGGCTATAGGTTTAAGGAAGTGGCACTCAGAGCAGCTTTGCTTCTTTACCCTGTGCTTGTTAATGTGTTTTAAGTGTGACTATGTATCATACAATAACACTTAAATTTATCATTCAATCTGAATTTTATTTGATTGCAAAACAGGTTTCAAAGGTGTTGCTGCAGGGTTAATTAAAATAGGAAGTCTGAAAGAGATGCTGACAAAGAAATGAGAGCTAAAAGGTTTATCTATTACAAGTAGATAATCTATATAGGAGAGGAACACCAGAAGTCAGACTTCATAAATTGTAGATAACTGCTTTTGGGATTGTTTTGTTCGTGGTTGGATTGAAGGCTGATAGGATAGAATAAAATAGTTCAATTGGAAGGGACTTTCAAAGATCATCTAGTCCAGCCGCCTGACCACTTCAGGGCTAACCAGAATTTAAAGCAAATTAATGAGGACATTATCCAAACACCTCTTGAATGCTGACAGGTATGGGGCATCAGACACCTCTCTAGGAAGCCTGTTCCTGTGTTTGACCACCCTCACAGATGTAACATCTTATGTGGCCTTCAGTATTTATTTACAATTTCTGCTTTGTATTAATGTAAATTCTTTTAGTGACGTTTGGAATATCATTAGCAAGCTGATATATTTTAGATTCAGTATTTTTCTCATTTTTCTCCTAATTTTATTCGGCTGTGTTTGAAGAAGAAAAATTGGATCCCTGTCCTCTATTTACCTGTTTACATATACTTTTTTTTTTTTTTTTTTTTTTTTTTTTTTTTCTGTAGAAGAGTTTGTAGTTCCAAACATAAAACATTTGTACATAGATTAAGGACTTACTTAATCATAATGAACCAAAATAAATCTATTTTTGTTGTTTGTGGAGGTGTCTCTAGCTGAATACACCACCTGGAGAAATGGACTGACAAAAAAAACATGAAATTCAACAAGGTGAATTACAAAGTCCTGCAATTGGAAAGGAACTACCCCAGGCACCATTACATGCTGGGGGCTATCCAGCTGGAAAACATCAGGAAAGGACCTGGGGGGTCCTGATGGACACCAAGCTTAACATGAGCCAGCAAGATGCTCTTGCAGCAAAGGAGGATAATGGTGTCTTGGGCTGCATTAGGCAAAGTATTGCCAACAGGTTGAGGGATGTCAAGGGTCTATAGAGCAAGCCTTATGAGGAGTGGCTGAGGGAGTTTGGGTTGTTTAGTCTGGAGAAAAGGAGGTTCAGGAGAGACCTTATTGCACTCCATAATTACCTTTAAAAATGCAGTGGATCTATCCCAGAATTTGCCACTGGAACTGAGAGCAGAATTAGGCTGCCTGAATTTCCACAGGTTTAAATCAAGGCAGCATTCACCCCTGGATATAGTGTTGTTAGCGAGGATAGCAATGGGGGTCTTTCATCAGGATATTCTTTCATGGAAGATATCAAAATAATGATTTTATGTTGACTGGATGTTTTGTCATAGATAATACGAAGTCCCTTGTGCAGTTTGCTCAGGGACATGGTTTAGTAGTAGACTTGGCAGTGCTAGGTTAACAGTTGGACTTGATGATCTTAGAGGACTTTTCCACCCTAAATGATTCTATGATTCTATAGTGAGGTGGGGATCAGTCTCTTCTCCCAAGAACCAAGTGATTAGATGAGGAAATTGCCTTAAGTTGTGCCAGGGGAGGTTTAGGTTGGCTATTAGGAAAAAATCAATGAAAGGGTGGTGAAGTATTGGAACAGGATGCATGGGGAAGTAGTTGAGTCACTATCCCTAGAGGTCTTCCAAAAATATGTAGATTTAAAGCTTAGGGACATGCCTTAATGATGGACATGTCAGTGCTAGGTGAAATGTTGGACTAGATGATCTTGGAGGTCTTTTCCAATGTAAAAGATTCTTTATCAGAATTCCATTCCAGAAGAATTATGGAATTCTTCTTCACAATTCCAATATTAATGTAGGACTTCCTTGTTGTACTTAAATGCTCATCTGAGGTTAAAACTGCATTGAAAGAACAGTCATGCTTAAAAATTTCTGTACTATATGAAATATTTCCTATATTGAATATGAGCTGAAGTTTGATTTAATTGCTCCTGAGAAGGCATACCTTGAACATTTTGTAAAGTATCTGAACAAATGCTGTTTGTTCAGTACTCAAGATGAAATGTACTTAAAAATGTAAAAGCATGCTACGTTTAACATAGCATTGCCACAAAAGTATTGCAGAGTGGTTGGAATCAGTCTCTCTGTCCTCTCTGTTCCTTTAGCACTGTTAACATCCCTGTCTAAAGAGATTTATTTCTTTGACTTTGGTGGGTGCTGGATTGGGCCATTCAGGAGATAAAGTCATAGCTTCTCAAGCACAACCATCAGCAGGATGCTCACGAACAGTTTGGGCAGAATAAGAATAGTGGATCCCATGTCATTCACACAGGTCAGGGGGTTTCTGGAAACCCTGTCCACTGCTGCTATTGTGGTTGTGGCAGATAAAATGTTTTAAAGCCAGTACACTGATCTGAGGTACTGTAAGGCGTTTCTTTCCTCACAGTCAAATCTTGGCAGAGGAATCAGGGGAGAGACTGAACAAGTTTTTCTGATGTAGATTTGTACTCCTCATCATTCATGTTCTCTCTTTCTCCTTTATGGTTAATTACTTAATCCAGACATCTGTAACACTCTGCTTTGTAATAACAAATATTTATCAGTGCTGTGACTCCTTTGCACTGTAGTTAGCCACTTGACTGAGAAAACTGCAATACTTAGCTGTTGAAATGCAGAGTTAATGTAAGCAATGAATTTCTATGTATTAATACAAACGTGGAGTAGAACTAATGTCAAAATAAGGAACGGTTTCTCTTTTGACCTACTGTGATTACTATTTTGAGCTACTCCTCCAAATTCCTACTTCTGTAATTCCTGCATATAATTAATTAATTAATTTGTTTAAAGTTAACATCCTCAGCCATCTGAGCTCTCCCTCAGGAGTCAGTGGGACTACTCACAATACTCATCTTGCTTGTGCTAGTGCAGGTTGCCATCCTGTGTGAAGAGAGCACTTTTTCTCCGCTGCTGTATTTCAGACTGTAGAAAGCTCTTAGCTGCAGCAGAGACATGCTAAGAAATTGGTTTGGAGAGCAAAGCAAATTTTGATTGGAGTCTTACCTTTGCACTACATTTTCCCTTCCTCTTCTACTGAGAGAGGCAGCAAATAGTAGAGCAACCCAAGAAGGTAACTGAGGCGGTGACACTGAGCATCTGCTCCCTAGCCAGGGAAAGCCTTGCCACTGCAAACTTGTTCAGAGTATGAAAGATATGTTCAAAGAGGTGAAAGCTGGGGGGCAATGTTAATCACAGTTTTTACCTTTAATCTATTTTTTTCTTCAAATAATTAATACAGATCAAATTTTTTTTACCCTTTAACAAAATTAAAAGGGAACTTGTAACTACTGTGATCAGTAGTTTGTCTTTACATCTCTCAGTGAGGTATTGTTATCTCTTAGGTACAGAACTGGGGAGTGGAAAGCTTGGGAGACTTGTTCCTGGCCATCCTTCTTATGAAGAAATCAAATCCAAACTTTCCATGTGTTACTGGAGGGTTGTGACACTTACCAGATAGTGTGCATCTGCATGACAGTACTCTTTGTGGAGATCTCTGGAGATGTTATACATCACGTGGTACTTGCAGGGCAACCAGGCGATCAGGCCCAGGGTTTTATGAAAGGCAGGTCCTGCTTGACGAACCTGATCTCCTTCTATGATAAAGTGACACTCTGGGTGGATGAGGGAAAGGCTGTGGATGTGGTCTATGTTGACTTCAGTAAGGCTTTTGACACCGTTTCTCACAACATTCTCCTCAAGAAACTGTCTGCTCATGGCTTGGACTGGTGTATACATTGTTGGGTTAAAAACTGGCTTGATAGCTGGGCCCAAGGAGTTGTGGTGAATGGAGTCAAATCCAGCTGGAGGCTAGTCACTAGTAGTGTCCCCCAGGGCTCGGTGCTGGGGCCAGTCTTCTTAAATATCTTTATTGATGATCTGGATGAGGGGATCGAGTGCACCCTCAGTAAGTTCACAGATGACACCAAGTTAGGTGTGTGTGTCGATCCGCTTGAGGGTAGGAAGGCTCTGAGGAGGATCTGGATAGGCTGGACCAACGGGCTGAGGCCAACTGTATGAAGTTCAACAAGGCCAAGTGCCGGGTCCTGCACCTGGGGTGCAATAACCCCAAGCAGAGCTACAGGCTGGGAGATGAGTGGTTGGAAAGCTGCCTGGCGGAGAAGGACCTGGGAGTATTGGTGGATAGTCGGCTGAATATGAGCCAGCAGTGTGCTCAGATGGCCAAGAAGGCCAATGGCATCCTGGCTTGCATAAGAAAGGGTGGCCAGCAGGGCTAGGGAAGAGATTGTCCCCCTGTACTCGGACCTGGTGAGGCTGCACCTTGAGTACTGTGTTCGGTTTTGGGCCCCTTGCTACAAGAAGGATATGGAGGTGCTTGAGCGAGTCCAGAGAAGGGCAATGAAGCTGGTGAGGGGTCTGGAGAACAAGTCCTACCAGGAGCAGCTGAGGGAGCTGGGTTTGTTCAGCCTGGAGAAAAGGAGGCTCAGGGGCGACCTTATCGCTTTTTATAAGTACATTAAAGGAGGCTGTAGAGAGGTGGGGGTTGGTCTATTTTCCCACGTGCCTGGTGACAGGACAAGGGGGAATGGGCTAAAGTTGCACCAGGGGTGTTTTAGGTTGGATATTAGGAAGAACTTCTTTAATGAGAGGGTTGTGAGGCATTTGAACGGGCTGCCCAGGGAAGTGGTGGAGTCACTGGAGGTCTTTAAAAGACGTTTAGATGTAGAGCTTAGTGATATGGTTTAGTGGAGGACTGGTTAGTGTTAGGTCAGAGGTTGGACTAGGTGATCTTGGACGTCCCATCCAACCTAGATGATTCTGTGATTCTTTTAGTCACTTGACAAGTAGATTCTGAGTACCTGGAAAGGCTAGCATAACATTTTATGCAAAATTCAGAAGCTATGAAGGATCTCAGTGTGGGGCTGAGAGACATACACACTTTGTTTTCTTTTATCATTTTCCTCTTGCCAGTGAGTGCCTCAATCACCCAGTAGCATCTCCCATCCATTCCCATTTACTATCTACATGGACCACAGTAAAACAAAAGTCATCACCGCTTGCAAAGTCATGTTCGGATGAGAGCCTGGGAAGTAGGTTAATCTGCAAAAGGTGTATGTCTTGCCAAATACTATGCTTACTCTGTAACTTCTTCTTAATTTATCTTCCTAATTTCTTGCACATTCCTCTTTCACACTCTTTCTCAATTCCTTAGCAGTCTAAATAATTTATAGTAGACAACGGAACTGTGGATAGAAACAAATTTGCACAGGTGCGGTCTAATCCTCTCAGATCTTAATTGCTGGTGAAGGATTGGACAGTCTTTTCCGTTCTATCTCTTGCAAGTCTATATAGAAAATGAGCTGGCAGGTGGCATGTTCCACTCCTTTCATTTTTTTGTGTGGTCCCTCTAATAAGCAGATGCACAAAATGCATCTTTTGGATTGACATGTGTGAAGCAGAAATTTTGTAGGAAGGGTGGGACCTCTTTGTTTCATTTGAATGTATTTACCCTTGCAACAGAATTCATTTATATGGATTTCCAGGAGGACTGCATGGGTTATCCAAAGACCATCTTTCAAAGGCAACTCTCATAAAATATGCATGTGAAACATGCCTATGC
The DNA here is from genome assembly GCF_009819795.1 of Aythya fuligula. Classification (NCBI taxonomy): domain Eukaryota; kingdom Metazoa; phylum Chordata; class Aves; order Anseriformes; family Anatidae; genus Aythya; species Aythya fuligula. The sequence continues at coordinate 102,302,745 of NC_045561.1, read as the reverse complement.
TGTCACAAGCAGGTAATTTCACATGCAAAAATATGCTGTTGTAGACTATGAAAAACAAGCTGTCATTCATGAGAGTAGTGTTTTACTTGTGCAGTTAATATTTACAGATTCATCTTAGGAACAGAGACCTGCAGGAGACCATCTGGGTCATCAGGTCTAGTTGCCATAAGTGCAGTCAAGAGAAGCATAAGACAGTGCCATTTTCTGGCACGCAGGATGGCACAAAACTGGTGCCATACTAGAATCTTTCAGATCAAATATCAAATGACATAAAAGACTGGGATGGGCTACAGGAAATGGAGAAGGTGAGATCAAGGGTATCACTAGTGTCCTAGGTCTTTCTAGGTCCTTGCTCTTTGGTTCAGTGAACAGCCATATAGTCCTAGAAAGTTCACCTTCTATGGAAAAGCTGTTGTATGCTCCTTTCTTGGAGATTCAGAACTGGCCTAGACAAGGTTCTGGTCAGTCTGTTCTAGCTGGCCCTGCTATGTTGGATTAGATGGCCTCGAGAAGTCCCTTCCAATCTAAACTGCTTTTACTATGCTATGGTTGTTTTCCTGTTCTCCACTGCAGCACTTCCTTCTGAGCTGAAGTGCTCCCATGCTTTTTGACTAATTTGCTGTGGGCCAACAGTTGAAAAAAATGATGAAAGTGCTTTCAACATTTGACATCCTTGCTTAGTTTGGGATTCTCTTTGTCTCAGATTTTAGAGCCTTTCTCAAAGTTGGACAGTTGGGAGTGAAACCAATTGCACAGGACAAGATTAAATGTTAATGTTTTCATTAGGTTACGAAAAAAAGATGCTTCTGATTTACTGTGTATTAAACTGGACACATAAGCCTGGCTTTGGGGTAATACAAGAAAAATACACAGACAAGAGTCCCGAGGGAAGGATGAGCTCTCTGTACCTTATGTAGTGTGATATTGTAACACTGTATGTTGCTGAAATTTGGGGGGTACATTCAGTATTTTGAACCTGATATCTGTTCTGTTTGCTTGAAGGACAACATGCAGATAGGAAGTTGGGTTGTAGGGGAGCTTGATCCTTCATTGATCGAAATCAGTGGTAAAAGTTGTCTGAGATTAGTAGAGCTGGATTAGGCACTTTTAGCTGTGAAACTCATTAGGAGAGTTTCCTTGTCCTTATGGGAGCCTGGAAGAGATCTGGTCAGCTAAACCCAACACAATGCTCAAAAGAATGATCCCGTACGTCATAAGATCGGACAGGTTCCCTCCATCAGTGAACATTTGTGCTGATAGTGTAATTCCATCTGAGCTCAGCAGAAAAGCAAGCACCCACATCTAGCTGATTTAATTTGGCAGAGCATAATTAATTAAAGTAGTATCTGTGATCTGTTAATTAAAAGAATGAAATCTGAAATTAGATTTTTGGTAAAACAGAAAATGTGGACTTGGCAAAAGTTTTCAAACTCACATAAAGCTTCTGATAAATTCACAGTGGATATGCAGTTATTTGGGGGGTGGGGTAGAGGTTAAAAAGGGTCTTTTATCTCCCCCACAAAACCATCTGTGAGCCTTTTTTTATCTGACAGGCAGGAGAAGAGGAGGAGATGTGCAGGAAAAATTAAATGTTCACATTGTTCAGGAAGAAGAAAGGCATGTGTCTTAGAAGCTGTCTTATCCAAACTTCTGCTTTCCTAAAAGCCCTATAAGCCGTATTTAGGTCATGTCCTCTGAAGTGCATCGTTTGCCTTAAGGAACTTTTTTAGCAAAGATATCAGCATGTCCAATTACAGGCTGAGGGCCTGATCCAAATATCACTGAAGTAAATATCACCACATTCCATCTCAGTGATTGTAAATGAGGGGGTGAAGGTCTACTGTGCAAAGCCATGAAATTATTCTCCCTTTTCAGGGCACATGTAACTTAAAAATAATCTCTGATATGTAAACAAGCATTATCAACCTATGTGGAAGATAATGTTGAAACACAAAGCACCATTCAACATGTGCATTTATCCACAAGTTTCCTCACATCACCCAGTTTAATGTATAGCTCTTTTTTAGAAGTCCTTAGACATCTATGTTTTGTACGTATCTTGCTATTCAAAATCCTAAGATTGATTTTTCAAAGTAAAACCCCATGATAAGTTAAATCCTATGGATGACCTAAAATTATACATCCTTATATACAAATATCGTCTGTGTGTGTGTACATAAAAGAAATGTATGTAAGATACATTATTATATGTGGTAGATAAAAAGCTGAATACTCTACTCTGGTAAAACTGAATGTTTTTACATCACAAACATTCAAAATTGTTCCATTAGGCAGTATTGGAAATGAGTGGGTAAAAATGTTGGGAGAACGTTCAGCATCAGTAGTTATTTAACAAGAATATATTTAGAGGAATTATACCAGTGACTCCAGTGACTCTTAAAGTATCTGTATAATTTCATCCCATGACTGTATCAGGGTGACACAAAGGAAAAAGTGTACTGAGTGTGCTTATTTATTTATTTATTTATTTTTAAACAAGTGCTTTAAAGTAGTTCAAGATATCCTTTGGCTTTATTTTCCCAAGCAGCCATCTCCTAGTAGGTGTTACCACATCAGCCAGGGCTTTGACCCAACATGCAAATAGCTCAGTACTTGAAAAGCAAAACAAGTGAAGAAGAAAACAGTTGTCTGAGTACAAATACAAATGTGCATATGCACACAGACACACAAAAAAAAATGTATTTTTCATAGGAAGTACTCTCACTAGTCTCATATATGACTAAGGTACAGGAAAATTTATGGTGCTCTTCTGTACGTGAGCACATACACAAGACAAACACTATAAGGGCTATGTGTCTAAAACTTGTAGGTATTTCTAAAAATTATTTTATTTAGAAACCAAAACTTGTTCTTCAGTATCTTAAAGGTCAGGTAAATTCAAATAAAGAAACACTTTAGTCTGACTATAAGCAAAGTGACAAGGATATGGTGTTTTCAGTACAATTTTGACAACCAATGTGATAGTCTTTATTTTATATGTTAAGAGAAAAATGATTTTTTCATCATGTATTGTAGATAAGTGTATGTAAAAAAAAATTCAATGTTTGTGTAACAGTATCTAAACATGATGACAGCTGATACAGAAATCAACAATTTTTCATAATAAGTAAGTGATGGATCCTTGCTAATTAATAGGATTTATTTATTTATTTATTATAGTTTCTTTGGTAGGAATAAGATTAGTGAGTTATTTCCAACCTGAGATGTAGGTCAGAACATAGTCGTGAAGAAATTTTCTTTCAGGTAATGTAACCTGGAAATGCTCTGAATATATATATATATATTATATATAAATATAATATTTATATATTTATATATTTATAATATTTATATTTTTATATATTATATATAAATATAATATATATATTATTTCCTTTATATATATATATAAAGGAAATATATATATATATATATAAAGGAAACATCTTGAAGTTCTCCTGGGCTCCTTAGTAAAAGAGAGACTTGGATATACTGGGGAGAGTCCAACAAAGGGCCAGAAATATGCTGAATGGACTGGAACATCTCTCCAGTGGGAAAAGGCTGAGAAATCTGGGACTCTTTAGCCTAGAGAAGAGGAGACTTTGGGGAATCATTGATGTCTATAAATACCTGAAAGGAGGGTAAAAAAACAGAGCCAGGCTATACTCAGAAGCACTTGGGACATGGTCCTGGGCAAGTGGCTCTAGGTAGCCCTGCTTGAGCAGGGATATTGGGCAAATTGACCTCCAGCAGTCCTTTCTAACCTAACTACTCTGTGATTCTGTGATTTTTTTCTTCTTCTTAGTATTACAAAATTTTCACTTAAAAATTGATATCTGTAAATTCAATTTTATGATTAAGAAAAACATTATCTCTAAAATAGATGAAAGCTGCTTATCATTATCCAATTCCTGATTTAAATCCTTGTGTTTTCTACCTACTGTTTGAAGAGTCTCTTTAGTTAAAATTTGTTCATTCAGTCTGAAAATATGTGGCATATGACAAACCTCTAGTTTATCAACAATTGTGGTTTCTAGTGCCTTAATAATCTGCAAATATTATTAAGAGATACTTCTTGTAATCATATGTATTGCAATGGCTCCTGAGCTGAATGTTCTAGGTGAAGATAAGGGCTAGCCGAGCCAAGTGCATCTCTATTACATGCATCTTGAGCATCAGGAGAAGGTCTCAGACACATATTCAGATGTGGTCAGGTATCCACATGCCTTTAACTACATCAACAGTAGCAAATAAAACAGGTTAGGGACTCTTCTTTGGCCTTATGGACAACCAGCATGGCTGAAGTGTCTGCCCCACAGAAGGGTGGCCTCATCCTGACTGACAATAGACCATTGAGCTTACTGTTTCTGCAAACTGTACCTGGTCTTTTTCAGAGAGTGGACTAAACCAGTAGAGATTAACATATATTGGTGCTTATATTCTCCAGTCCTAGTCTACCTACATAGGCAAAACCTTTTTTTTTTTTTTTTTTTTAATGTGCTTTTTCTGATGTTTCCTGCTAATATGAATAAATATAATTAGAAAATAAAATCTACTACATCAGAAACAATTGCTTCAAAATGGACAAGTAAGATCTTCTAAAGTTCTTGAAAATGATCAGATTTGTTCCATGAACCACTGAAGACCACCACACAACTCAGCATTGTCTGGCCAGTGAAGGCTGCATAAGAACCAGTGCAAATGATAGATGTGCAGAAGGATCCTTTATGGGTTCAGTGAAGCTGAAAGGTTGTTGCTATTCCTTTCTGTCAGCCTACAGGCCACAGTCTCAGTTCCTCTGCAAGGCCCTCAGCCTCACCCAAAGACATTTGTGTTTTTAATTACCAATACAGCTGCAACATTTTTAAGAAACTGTTTTCTCCTCTCTTTGCCCTTAAATGGAGGCAAGCAGACAGCCACAAATGACACTTTAATGAAACGTGTTGAAATACTCATAGATTACTCAGTGCCCTCATACCATTATCACTTTTTTCATTTTCTTATTATTTTCGAAATCCTCCTGTGTTCCTAATTGTTTCTTAGCCTGGGCAGAGCTAAGAAAAATAATGGGCGTTCCACTTATGTGTAGGTGAAGAAGGATGTAGCACAAGACAAAATTTTCTTTTCCCTCAGGATGACCTCTTTGTTTATGGAAGTCCTTGATTCACAGAGACCATCACCACCACCACAACCACCAAAGAAGAACAACAAAAAAATTCTTAGTCTTCACTGCAACTGTGTGATGGAGTGGTTGTGGTGAAAATAATGCTATTCTATCATGACTAATGTTGTCTTAATTTTGTGTGGGCTTTTCTGGTGGAATGTGAGGACAACAAGAAGAATGAAATAATTAGAGCTGATACACATACTACCTCATAGCAAACACTAGAAGGGTGTTATGAGACAACTCCAGATTAGAGGAAGGTAACCAAAACTGAGGTTCATCATAGAGGTCTACAATTTGGCTTTTGAAATCTGTGGTTATATGTTTGGAAAGTGCTATTTCTAACCTGCAGACTGGCTAAAGTAACCCTGTTTTCGCCCTAGACCCTAGTCCTCATTCCTGGCCTTTCTCTCCCAACAAATCCATTGTGGCAATTTTCTGTGCAGACATTCAGTGAAATGGATCAAAGAACTAGGGGACTAAAACCAGCCTTTCCAAAACTTTTTCATTTTTGCTGGATGTTATGTCATTTAAACACAGAAACACCATCCTGGAAAGCAGCTCTGCAAAGGACCTAGAAGTCCTGATATACACAAAGTTTAACATGAGTCAGCTTGCTGCTAAGAAGGTTAACAGTATTCTTGGCTTTGTTAGGCAAAGTATCACCAGCTGGTCAAAAGAGGTGATCCTTCTGCTCTACTCAGCAATGTAGAGGCCATACCTGGAGTACAGAGTCCAATTCTGGGCCCCCCAGTACAAGACAGACCTGGACATACTAGAGAAAGTCCAATGAAGGGCTATCAAGATGATCAAGGGGTTTGGAAGACCTCTCCTATGAGGAGAAGCTGACAGAGCTGGGACTGTTCTGCCTGGAGATGAGGAGACTCTGTGGGGACCTTATCAATGTCCATAAATACCTGAAGGGAGGGTGCAAAGAGGAAAGAACCAGGCTCTTTTCAGCGGTGCCCAGTGCTAGGACAAGAGGCAATGGGCACAAGCTGAAACATGGGAGGTTCTGTCTGAACATGAGGAAGCACTTCTTTACTGTGTGGGTGACAGAGCACTGGAGTTGCCCAGAGAGGTGGTGGAGATCTCCTTGGAGATCTTCAAAAGTCCACTGGAGATGGTCCTGTGCTCTGCTGGGTGTCTTTGCTTGAGCGGCGGTTGGACCAGATGGTCTCTGGAGTTCCCTTCCCAATTTAATCATTCTTTGATTATGTGATTTTCTGTGATCCTTGCATTTTTCTCTTTAAAGACCTTATAGCAAAGGAATACTGCCAGTACTTTGAAACAGAGAGAAGTGTTAGCTAGTCCTGTAAACAAGGTAGAATATGTCATGCAGAAAACAGTAATCTGTTTCTTTGTCCTTACATGAAGACAAACATAAAGTTGTAGTTTGACAAATCTAATGACAAATTCTGAAATTTTCATCATTTGTTTGGTAATAGCTAGAAACCTTTACACTTAATATGGGCAAAAGTTTTAGTAGCAAAAGTTACCTTGCATTCAAAATAATAATAATAATAATAAAATAGAGACTATATTGCAGAACCAGCACTTTTGCAGAGGCATGACGACTTCTTTGGGATTAATAAGGAGCCAGTTTGAGTTTCTAGTTACTCGGTTGCCAGCACTCTCCCTTGATTTCTGAGATGCTATTGAAATTATAGATGCCTATGGTCAAAAAAGGTAGGTTTTCTCAGTCATGTTTTGAAGGTGAAAGGTTTCTTCTTGAACAATACAGGCCCTCCCAAAACAATGACAACAAGGGATCCATCACAATAAATAAATAAATAAGTGTTTGGATAAATAAATAAGTGTTTCACCAAATTAAAGGTCCAGGTCAAGAATGACTGAGTTGAGACTGGTGATGGCTGATAACTGTTACCCGAATCTGATGCTTTGAGGATATAATTCATTTGACTTAGAAGACACAGCTATAGGGGTCTTCCAAGACCTATGCCTCTGCTTTTGGTGGAAAAGCTTCTAAAGATTGAAAGTGCAGAAATATAACATCTCCTTAACATCACCTAACTCATCTTTGCAGGTTTACATGCAGAAGAGATGCTAGGTCCAAAGTACATTCACTGGAAAGTTCCCCTACAACTCCATATGCTTTGGGTCATGCTTAGAGGTTTATAGGTATGTATGGTCCATATAGCCAAACTGTGTTCACTCGTGGAACAGTGTGACTTACACCGCTTACTGAGATGAGCCCATGGTTTGTGCTAAATCCCTAAACTGAGTTTGGACATTGTCAACAATTTGTCCTGGCTCAAAACTGTGTCATGGTTTGTACTAATATTAAACAGTAGGGGTGACTGAGGCCTTGTGCTCAAATGTCTGTCCTGGTCTTGCACACTTTACTGTAAGGAAGACAGCTGAAGTTATTACCACCAGGAGAAGAGAAGGAAGAAGCTTGTTTGCAGGGGAATGTGTTCTCTCTTCAGTTCTAATGATTCCTGGCTATTTTTATGTACAGTAGTTAGTTTTCAGACTGATGAGAAGGAGTCTCATTTGTGCAGATGGGAAATGCTTATTATGCTAATAGTGTTCTGCATTGTTAGCAGAGATTATTAGACAGAGATGTTAGAAATGCCTCTAGTGGAATTAAGTAGGTGACAAGGTAAAACGAAGAGATAAATGACAACAGTGATTAGGAAATGGATTGTGCGAAGTACAGCAGTGCAAATGAAGAAGAGAAAGGAATTTCTTCTACAAGGATGTGTTTAATCAGTAATGTATCTACGAAAAAGAAACATAAAAAATAGTTTACCCAGATGGTACCAAACACTGCCCTTTAGATTAAATATAATGTTTAATCTGGAGAAAGCTGAGAGGAATGTCAAAACGGTCAGCAAGGAGGAAAAACAGAACACCACACCTGAAAGCAAGGAAACCACAGACAAGCTTGTGTTTTATAATGAATATATTCTGCCAAAGATCTATATTATATATGGCCAACTATATATTTTAACATGCAATTCAGTGAAATGTGCTATTCATCTTCTCTGAACTTGTAATAAATCAAGAAAATCCACCAGTGGGGGCAGGGACATAGGCCGCATAGTCACACAGTTGTGTTGCACTACATTGAAAACTGTTGTTTTTTGGCATGTTGTTTCTATACCTAGGTCCACTGTTCCAGCTGGAAGATGGCATTTGTGACTGCAACCTGAAAAACAGGCATTAGGATTTATTTCTGAAGCAACACATCTGCAGCCTAACTATGCTGTAAACTTTCATTAAATGCTTGATGGAAATCAATGCTCATTTATAAAGTGATATTGCAGCACTACAGTTTGATATGACAGAACTAGTCATGGTAAATAAATGATTCAGGGAATATGGCTTTTTTGCTTTTTCTGTGAATCACCAGTGAATCAGTCCTGCCAATGTATTGATTCTTCTTAATTATTCAGTATGGGTAAAGGCTTTCCTTGTTGTATCAATTACCATCTCATGGCATGTTCAAACATTGATCATTTTCACTTGTTCCAACTAACAACATGTAACATATCACTGAAGTTTCTGGAGTTATTTTTGACTCTCTCATCAGATGCTTGAAAATTCCATGAGGAGCAGAAAGAAGAGTGATGAAGAGCAAATAGTTACGGTTGTAAACTGATAACAAATATTCTCATTTGCCTTCACAGTTTCCTGATTTTCTATCTGGCAGGCAATATAACGATTACTTTTTCTCCCTAAGATTGAATATATGTTAAGCAGAGAATTTGGATAGGATGAACAGCATCTTTTGGATTAATTCTGTATAGTATTTGTGACTTGCTGGTAGGGAGAATCACAAATGCAAAAGGCTTATAGACCAGATAACTTCCCTTCACTAGTCATAAAGTGAGATCCCGAAGTCTGTCTGAAGTGGGCATACATGAAGAAGCTCTTTGTTGATTTCCATAATCACTGAAAAACTTAGGCAACAGCTGGGTTTATTTCCTCCCCTTCTGATTGTGTTGATGGAGGGCCAGATTCCCTGGCCAACCTGTCCAAAACTGGGGACTATCTATCTCCATAAGTTAGGGGTCGGTGTGCCCTCTTACTTCAGTATGTGAACACCTCAACATTTTTAAAACTCTGAGAGGGGCAAGGACAATTTTCTCATTTCATAGAATCATAGAATAGCTTGGGTTGAAAGGGACCCAGATGATCTAGTTACAACCCCCCTACCATGGCCAGGGATGTCAGCCATTAGATCAGGTTGCCAAGGACCTCATCCAAGGACCTAGAACACCTCCAGGGATGGGGCATTGTGGTGTTTTTACCCAGCTGGACAGCTGAGCTCCACCACAACGGGTCTCTCACTCCCCCTCCTCAAAGGGAAATTGGGAGAAAATACAATGAAGAAGGATCAAAGTTTGAGATAAGGACAGGGAGATCACTCAACAGTTATCACAATGGGCAAAACAGACACAGCATAGGGAGATTAATGTAATTTATTATCTATTACTAACAAGCTAGAGCACTTAGAAATTAAAAAAAAAAAAAAAAGTAAAAACATCTTCCCCCCATCCACTCTCTTCTACCTCCTCCCCCTGAGTGGCACTGGGGGCTGTGGTCAGTCCCTAAAGCTTCACCTCTGCCACTCCTTCACAGTCACTCTATGCTCCTGCTTCATGTGGCATCCCTCCCACGGGATGCCGTCCTTCACAAACTGATCCTGTGGGGTCTGCCCACAGGCAGCAGCTCTTCAAGAACTGCTTCCACATGGTTCTGTACCACAGGGTCCATCTCTCGGGAGCAAACTGCTCCAGCACGGGTCCCCCACAGGCGGCAGCTCCCTCCAGACCCCCTGCTCCTGCATGGGCTCCTCTCCTCTCCACAGGCTGCAGCTCCGGCCCCAGGCCTGCTCCTGTGGGGGCTCTCCATGGGCCACAGCCTCCTGCAGGCCACATCCACCTGCTCCACTGGGTGCTCCTCCATGGGCTGCAGTGTGGAGATCTGCTCCACGTGGGACCCATGGGCTACAGGGGCACAACCTGTGCCACCAGGGGCCTCTGCACAGGCTGCAGGGGAACTGCTGCTGTGTGCCTGGAACACCTCCTACCCTCCTGCTGCACTGACTTTGGGGGCTGCAGGGCTGGTTCTCACTCCTCACTCTCCCAGTTACTGTGGTGCAGCAGCTTTTTTCCTTTTCTTAAATCTTCTCTTACAGAGGTGCAAACAACATCACTTACCGGCTCAGCTCTGGGCAGTGGTGGGTCCTTTTGCAGCCAGCTTGAGCTGGCCCTTATCTAACATGGGGCAGCTTCTTCTAACAGAGGCCACCCCTGCACCCCCTGCTACCAAAACCTTGCCACATAAACATAATACAGATATCCACAGCTTTTCTGCGCAACCTTTTCCGATGCCTTACCACCCTCTGAGTTAAGAATTTCCTCATAACATCTAATTTAAATCTTCCCTCTTTTAGTTTAAACCTATTCACCCTTGTCTTTTCATTATCTGCCTGAGTTAAAAGTCACTCTCAATCTTTTTTCTTAGCCACCTTTAAGTATTGAATAGCTGCAATGATCCTGCCCAAAGCCTTCTCATCTCCTGGCTGAACATCCTTAGCGCTCATTCCCTCTGATCATCTTTCTAGCACTCTTCTGGACCCACTCCAAAAGGTCCATGCCCTTCTTGTGCTGGGAATCCCAGAGCTGAACACAGTACTTCAAGTGGAGCCTCACAAGGGCAGACTAAAAGAGAAAAATCACCTCCCTCAACCTGCTGGCCACTCCGATGTTGATATAGCCCAGGATGCAGTTGATCTTCTGGTCTGCAAGTGCACACTGCTGGCTCATATCAAGCTCTTTGTCAAAAAGAACACCCAAATCCTTCTCTGCAGGGCTGCTCTAAATGAATTCTTCACCTAGGCTGTCTGGGATTGTCCCAATCCAGATCTTGTACTTGGACATGTTGAACTTCATTAGGTTCAAATGGGCCCACTTACCTAACTTGTCCAGGTCCCTTTGGATGGCATCCCTCCTTCTGTTGTATCAACTGTACCATAAGGAGCTGTTTGCTGTGGTTCCCTGGAACAAAATAAGAATGAGGTAATCTTTCCTTTGGGTTACTACAGCTTTGGGGAGGAACAAAGTTACACTGCAGAGAATATTTCTGTATCACAAGTGACTCTGTGAATCCAGGTTGCCCTGACCAGGCATATTTTTGCAATACAATTAATTATCTTTTTTTTTTTTTTTTTTTTTTTTTTAAAGTTGAGAATAGACACAGACACAATGTCCTCTTTTTGCTGCTCAGCCCATTCCCACACTGTCACAAAAGCATTGTCATCAGGCTACGCCTCCAACTGTGACTCTGACACTCTGACCTCTGTCCTTCCTGGACAGTAAAAACCTCATTCAGTACTTGAGACTCCTGCAAACAACGAGCTTTGATGAGAGTACGCTAAAGCCTCTAATGTTCCAAAACCGATCACTGAAAAAAAAAAAAAAAAAGAATCCCTGGATGAATCCCTGGACAATATGGGTCTCAAAAACAGCCATTCAGACTATTTCTTTTATATGTAAGGCAACTAAGAGGCATGTAAGTGCCATTGCTGTCACTTCAGTTTCTCCTTAGACATCTGTTTGGCTTCAAATTTATATATGTCACAGGCAGCAATTCTTGTGGTGAAATTCTGACTTTGAAAAAAATTTTGGGATTCTTAGGGAAAACTAGCAAAACATTTTGGGATAAGGAAATCTGAATTGAAACTGCAACATTTAATTTTGGGCTAATTTTGATTTTCTTTATTTTCTCCTGACCTGCCAAGTTGCCTTCTCAAAGATTTGTTTCAGATGTTTCTGAATATCTGGAGATTTGTGATTCAAAATAGAACATAAAAAGTACTGGGTACTGCAGTAAGTCCAGGTACAATTAATTCTTAAATGGGGCCAAAGTGAAACATCATGATTCAGTTCAATAAACTGAACTTAAATATCTAAGTGAAGAAATATTGTTATGCTGTATTTGGATTTTGTAAATTATACAATTTCCTTTGTGTTAAAGGCATTAATTAAGCAATTTTTGTCACTTTGTATCTGTGATGAGTTGGAAAATATCCTGCAAAAGAAAAAGTCTATTATTTACCAAATGCAGACCTGCTAACAATTATGTATACTTCTTGACTATTTAGATTCATTTATTACATTTAAAATTGAAACAGTCTGGAAAACTCCACTTAATAGAATAAACCAGCATACATTAAAAGTAATCTGAAAATATTTACCTGAAATACTGTATTTTTAAATAGATTTTATATTGGCTGGCAAAGAGTAAATGTGTTCTGTTTACTTTCTGAGTCAAGTGCTTACTTTCCCTGTAGATAAATACTACATGACATTGGTTCTCTAGAGCAAGTGAAGAGCTAAAGTGAGGGCTGAGCTCTCGTGAGAGGGGAATCACAGGATTCCTTAATGAAAGTGCAGACCTAATTGGATGTTCTTGTCCCTGTGTTCGTTCAGTGTAAGCACTGAAAAGATGAAGCACTGAAAAGTCTCTTGCATGACTTCTGTTCTGCCTGTGAGTACTTTTTGTTATTGCCTCCAGAAAAACTCAGACTAACTAAACTTTTAATCTATGTCTCAGAAACAAGCCTTCACATAGATGAGACAATTCCACGTTGCCCTCTGCCTAAAATTCAAGGTAGAGCTGCGCAAGAAATACTGTTCCCATCTAGTAAAACTCTTAGGACATGTTTCTCTGTTTTTCATCCTCCTTTGGGATGATCAGGGATCTCATAAAGTGTTTTGGTAGAGAACAGAAGGGAAAGAAAATGAAGCATGAGGTAAGGGGTTTATGTTAAAATCCCCGCTCTGAACAAGTGCACTGTGACTAAAAGAATACATTGATTTGGGAAATAATGAGAGGTAAGGTGTGAGTCAGTGTGAACACAGAGCTTTTCTGCTTCATTTTCTGCCAGTTCCCTAGGATCCCAAAGTTTGAGTCAAATTTTCTGTCTGCTGCTAAGACTTTATGTGAGTCGTTTTTCTCTTTCTGAGGGTTTACTTCTCCATGACAATAAGAGCCTTTGGTGAGTACCTGCCACTGGGAAAACTGCTTCTGGTTAAGAGCAAGCTGATGAATTCAGAAACTTTCACAGAGCTGGATTTAGGCTACAGAACTCACAAAGGATTAGGAAATCTATGGAGGTGAGCATTTTCAGTCTAAACACTTTTTTTTGTTGTTGTTGTTTTTTCTCTTTGTATTCTCATTTCCTGCAAAATTTCAGAATGTACACCATTATCATAATTTTTCTTTCTTAAAACATTTTTTTTGCATCCACACAAGAATCAGAAAATAATATATCCAGACTACTTTCCCTGCAAGCAAGGTAGAAGATGGTGTAACAAAGACTGCAATATCTAAACAGCAAATTTTCAGGTGTAAAATCAGGAAGTCTATAAGGTAGATTAATACTTCTTTTTGCATTAACATATAACTCTAATTAACTACTGCTTCTGTAAACATAAGAAAAAATGGACATATCATCATCGATTTTTAAATTACAAGCCCTGTAGTACTTGTTTCAGAACTTTGGACGTTGGACTTCCCTGAATTAATTCTTGCTTGAACTAGAGTATAGCTTGTAGTAAAGAATCTAATCTCAATAATTTATTTAGCAATTCTTAAATAACAGGATTGGGACTACATTATGCTAAAAATTAAGGCCAATTTAGTAAATATAAAATATGCTACATCTGCTATCACACAAGTGCACCAATCTCTATTCAGCTCCTTAAATGCTACTGTAGACCAAATCCAAATAAAAAGTGTACCTAAAATATATTTTTATTTCTTTTCAACCCCATAGCTTTTATTTTATTTTATTTTATTTTATTTTATTTTATTTTATTTTATTTTATTTTATTTTATTTTATTTTATTTTATTTTATTTTATTTTATTTTATTTTATTTTATTATTTTTAAGAAATCAGAACAATTCCTTCTGCGCAGACATTAGCTCCTGTTCTCTGCAACAGACATGCTGAGCTCCAGGAGACTTCCAAGACAGGATCACATTATATGCAATGAATGTATGTATGTATATATGGTATGATGTCACTGATTGCAACTTACACATTCATAACTCTTCACAAGGTGAAAAACTAAAATTAAAGGGTATGGACATGTCCCAAACTTTTGATTGCACTCACCAAATGTAATTTCCAGTGTTAGGAAAGATTAATTACTCTTTTCAGTGTGTATATTTAAAGTCAGTCTGGCATGCATGTTTAAAGTAATAAGGTAGACATCGACATCAGAAAGTTAACGGTTTAATAACAGGTTGCGCAAGAATTCCAGGGCTCTTACAGTGATCTGAACATAATTGACAGCTATTATTCTTCACTTAGGAGCAATGGCCCACCCCGGGAGAAATGAACAGACAAATCATATAGTATCATGTTCCTTCTTGACTGAACAACTTTAGGGGCCCATGGCTAACTGCATGGCCTCTTGTTCAGCTGCAAAAGTGTCTTTTTATTTGTTTGAGGAAGTGCACCATTGAATACAGAGGTGAAAGAGAGGCCATTTCTCTTCTCTCTCTCTCTCTCTCTTTTTTTTTTTTTTTTTTTTTTTTTTTTTTTCTCTCCTTTTTTGCCTCAGCCTCAGAAAGGTCAGGAGCCTGCTTCATCTGTCATGCTTAATCAGCTGATGAAAACTCTGCTGATGCACGAGGTTGTGGCTCCTCTATTTTAAGCATAAATCTTAATGGGAGAATCGTTCTGTAATGTGTTACTTCCTGAAATGTGGAGCTGCTCTTTTAGGAGTGTGCTGGAGGCTTCTGGTAGCATGGGTGTACAGTGTGTCTGGAGTTCTCCTGGGGCACCACGCTTTTGTTGGCTGATATATGTGACAGCTTCCCAATTGCATATGATAAGGCATGTGGTCCCAGACTTCAGCAGAAAGCTGTAACAAAGGAAATAGACGTCCCAATTGGAATGTGAAGCAAGTCATCATGCCTACAGTTAACAGGATGCTGCTGACTGAAGAACAAAGGCAGGAGTACATCTCAATTGCGAAAAATCAATTACCCTCATTACCCACCAACCCACCATTTTTCTGATTAAAACTATTTGAAGAACAGGGGAAGGGGGCTGTGTATCTAGTGAAGATTGCAAGAGATGTGCAAGCGTTCAGCTAGAGAGGAGGATGGAATTATACATTGTTGGCACAAGTACTCCTTTGTCCTGGCTGGTAGGTCTGGCTGAGCATGCAGAGGGACAGATATAGTCCCTCTTTTTTTAGTGACCCATCTCTTATATAAATCTTTTGAAATCTTTGTGGTAAATATGTCTTAATATTTATCTATCTATATCCCATATTATAGTTATTAATTTTCAGATATGGCTTTTGTTTTGTTTTGTTTTGCTTTCCTTATTCACATAGATTCCAGGATGGCTCTGGAAAAAAAGAAAGGGAGACAATACCTATGGACATGGCTCAGAATTGAAGAACCCTTGATGTGGCCAGTGTCGGGTATTCTGACAGGAAAATGTTTGCTACTTTAAAAAAATTAACAGACCTAGCTGGATTTCAAGAAATGTTTGTCCCATAGGATGACTGGCAAAGTTAAATAGTTCATCTTTGTATTCATATACATACTGAGTTTACCAAGATAAGCATGCAACAAAGAGCCTTCACAACACTCTCCCTCTGCCCTAGTTACATGTATATCTCATGAAACCAGGAGGCATTTCTTACTATATCACAACGTACCAAAAAACCACAAGTGAATGCACAGACGAGCCATGTTACATGCATGGAACATTAGTTAGCTCTCCGCTGCCGTACACAGAATCCAATGTCCTTTTGCTTACCAGTATATTTTACAAACATTGGCAATAATTTCGTAACTGTTTGAGGCTACAAATACCACCTCGAGCATTACTTATATAGTGCACATGGAAGCTGCATTTAAATATACAGCCAACTCAGATTGGCAGAAGTATATGTAGAGGATATTTTATTTTCTAGCACAGCTCTTCCAAACATACAAGGCTATGACCTCATGAAGAGTCATGATGGCAGTTCTGTTTCTAGTGCTAAGCCAGAAGTTCAGTTCACAACCATGTGTAAAGCTGCAAGTGGAAAGGATTTGGGAACTGGTATTCCAGTGACAAATGCAACTCTGCAAGTTTAAGCAATGTCTCAAGATTGAGTGCATGTGTACTCATGTGTGTGTGATTCATGTCACTAGTTCTCCACCTGCTGGTGGCATTTTTAAGGCCTATAAGCCCTAATGCCCTTGCTATGAGTGATGTGGAGGTTGCCACTAGTTAACCCCATAAAAATGTGCAATCAGCTAATTGGAAAATTCTAATTAAGCCTCTGCTCATGGTACAGACATCCACATGTGAAAGACACTCAGCTTCTCTATACGACTGGCCTGCTTGCCACTGGAGAGCAGCAATCAGGTTGGGCAAGCTTTGCTTTCCCAATCACTGGAGCATGATGGCCCGGACAACTGTGCTGATGGCTGGCTTGCTGAGGGCCGATTTTTCTGCTGCAGCCACCCATGGTTCCTTAGTTCCAGCTGCCTATTCAACCATGTTCCCTGTTCTCACTAATCGCCATTTCAGAAACAAAATGAACGGGGGTGTACACAACTATCATTAGGAAAAACGATGACAATTAAATATAATTAATAAACACTCCTATTACAGGGCATATGCATGCTGTGTGTCTAAACTGGACTGAGTCTGAAAATTAGCACACCTCATTACCCAAATGAATTGGAATTACACAGTGCAACTTCCACTATTAATACAGCTTAAAGAAATCCTCCATTTTTTCTCATGTATATCTGTGTCCAGAAAACGATGTGCTTTTTAGTCAAAGAATATTAGAATGAACATTGCTAATCACATCAGTCCAGATGGTTGGCTCTCTTCTTGCCAAGTGGCAGTATTGTAACCTATTTAATGTGCAATTTACATAAGCTCTGTGTTAATAAAGATCCATGAGCTTGTGGACTTTTCCTTTACTCTTTTCTGTATCTCAGGTTCAGTCCACAGAGGCACAGCATAGCGCTTGCGACTGCCGTTGATGCTGGTTGCTGAAGTGAGAGCTACTTAGTACCTTGCCCACAACCCTCTGCCCCTGTCTTCTCACAGCAGTATGGGATCCTTTAATTGATCATTATCCCCTTTTGAACTTAAAAGTACAGTTAGGAGCATATATGCCAAGCCCACATAAATCTGTGGTGAAGGCTGGAGTGAAACCTAGAACTATCTCAAAATAAAATTATCCTGTTACAGTGTGCATTCAGCCTGCATTCTCAGACCAGCTGGAATTTGTTAGAATTGTTTTGTGTTTATGGACTCTCCATCTAAACCTTACACAATTTAATTTTCTTTGGAAATTTACTAACTCTGATGCTACTGTGCATCCTGTCCTCCAGTCCAGCTAGGATTTTGTGTGTGGCCGGTCACACTATACTGGCAATCAAAACATATTTTTCTGATAGGTGGAATGATGTGTCTATAAATTATTGTTGGTATCTCTACAACTCACATGAGAAAATATTTTGTAACTGAGAATATGTCTCCAGCAGGTTTGGCAGGTCATACACCTTTCTGTTATCCAACTGTTATGTGGAAAGAAATAATACAACCACAGATCATCTAACATTAAATCATGGGCTTGGCTGTACATCCCCCACATTTCCTGGATCTTCTATAGATACCCATGGAAAGCAGAAACTATATTTTTCTAATCACTGCAGAAAGTCTAAGAGAAGGTACTTGTGCTTTGAAGAGCTTGCAGTATGTAAAAATGGGACAGACACCATGTAAACAAAGGAAACAGGCAAATTTGTTTAGAAGGCCACATGGAAGTCATAGAAGTCTAGAATCACCTGGCTCCTTCTACAAGGCTGTGCTATCAAGACTAGCAAAAAAATCTGACTCATATCTGGAAAGGGGACCAATGCGTCTGAATCTTTTCTAATTTAGTTGGTTGTTGGCCCACCTGGGCTTGTACTGTTAAAAGCATTAAAACCAATTTAATTATTCATTTAATGTTTTATACTTTAAATTATCAATTAACGTTTCAAAATGTATTAAAAGTACATTGGAAAAGAGTCCAGTGGAAGGCCACAAAGATGATACGGGGCCTGGAGCATCTCCCCGCTGAAGAAAGGCTGAGAGACCTGGGTCTGTTCAGCCTGGAGAAAAGAAGACTGAGAGGGGATCTTATCAATGTTTATAAACACCTGAAGTGTGGGAAACAAAGGGGTATGGCCAACCTCTTTTCAGGGGCCTGTGGGGACAGGAGAAGAGGTAATGTCCACAAAATGAAGTTCAGCACCAACTTACAAAAGAACTTCCTGGTGAGGGTGTCAGAGCACTAGAACAGGCTGCCCAGGGAAGATGTAGAGTCTCCTTCTCTGGAGATATTCAAGGTCTGTCTTGATACAGAGAAACTTTTCATTGCTATTAAATTGAGCTTGACTATTAAAATGAACTTTGTTATTGAAAATATGACATCAGAGGAGACTTTATAATAGAAAGGATGGTCAGTAGAATCAGTTGACTGGTGGGGTTCTGGGATTTTTGAAATTGGAGGTTTTTAAGAACAGCTTGCACAGAGGCCCGCTGGTCTCTTTAATGCTTTTCAGTGGCATTTCAAGTGAAATTTTTGTTGTAAGTTGTGTGTGTATATTTATGTGTGTACCTATGTGCACGCACAAAATGGGGGTTTAAGAGAACAAATTGTTATAAAGCAAGAACCTTACAGATTATCAATTACCAAGACAAGACTCATTATGGTAATATTTAGCTGTTATATGATAGAAAACATTAAAATAAACATATCATTTATTTGTAAAGAACCTTGTAAACTTCTCCTGTGCACAGCTTGTCACACACAGCTTAAGGTGACACTTACCTGTCTTTGTGAGCCTAGGGAAAGCCAGTGAAATCCCCCCCAAGGGATTTCACAGAATGCCTGGTGCCAGGCATGGAACTAGCACATGTACTGCTTGTGCTTAGCACTGCAAGAGTAGACTCAGAAGGTTTTACTGAGAGCTGCAAAGTTCTGTTTGGGATTCTTCTGCCTCAGTGTACAAGCTTCCCTTGAAAGCCTCTGTCAGTCTGGTGTAGCTAGAAGAACTCTTGATTTCTAAGGGAAAGGGGTTAATGGATAGGATGACTCCTCCATGTCCCTTTCTGTGACTTGTGAAAACAAACAACTCAAATTCTCAGTGAGATTATTTTCAATTACTACCAGTCTCAAGACTCCAAGACGCCTGAAAATTTATGGGAATGTTTTGGTGACAGGAAACTGTCACTTGCATTTCTGACAGACGTCCCGTTTGGTTGCTGTTTTTGCCTCCTTCAACTGAAATGTTGAAATATCCTTTCCATGTTTATGGCGAAGCTGGAGTAACTTAAAAGCGATTTCTTCTAACCTTTAGAAAACACCCCCAGAGTTTGCCATTGGCTGCTTCTAGTGCCTCCTGCTGCTTTAGCCTCTGTTTTCCTGCAGAATTCTGTGTTTATAGCATTTTAAATCATGTCTCCTTACTAAAGGTGTGAGCACCATTTTATATGAGACGAAGTCTTGAGCACAACCTACATCAACACCTGACAAAGCCTAGAGATTATACATAACCTACATAACAGCTTTTCTGTTACACTTTTGACTCAGATCTCACTCATTTCCTAAACCTTGACAAGACAGACAATCTGCCTTCCCATCATTAGAATCTCATGCCCACTGCTCACCATTACAGTCAGCTATCAATGAACAAGGTGACTGTAAACTAAACTACATTTTCTGGTACCTGCTAGTACCAGCTAAAACTTCTCTCTCTCTCTTTATATATATATATATATATATATATATATATATATATATACACACACACAAAATCCCTGATGAATACATGTGCTTACAAGATTTAGAGTAGGGATTAGAATCTGAAAAATAAATTTTCCTTCACGTTACACATATGCAACCTATTGCCAGGTCAGGATGCATTCTGTCACTTAACACAAGGGAAGACTGGCATGAAAACCAGGATGTGTTTTAATCTATTAATCAAAATTGGTGTAAACCCATCTTTAGATGTTGTCCAGACAAGAATGAAAAATCAAGTCCAAGCATGAATAACTAAAACAAGTTCTTACCTGCTCTCTTTTCTTTCTCCCTCTCTCCTTCTCTCTCAATTATTTATTTGAGACTTGGTTGAGATTTTACTGTTGAACAGTAAACAGGGGTCTCTCAAAGGCCATATTTTAGCTCTGTAATGATTATGAGTATTTCTATTGCAGATAAAAAGTCCACAAGAAGAGTCTCCAAGAAGGTTTTCATTTGTACTGGATATTATTCCAACATTTAGAAAGACTTTTCTTCTACAAAGCCTTTAGAAAGGTTTAAGAACCTGAAAGTATTAAAACTTTACCAAAGCAAAACTTCAGTTGCTGAAACATTCAGTTCAACTTTCAGTTGCCAAAGTTTGGACACAGTTGCCTAATTGTAGCAAATATGTCATATGAATGACTGAATTATCATATCAGTAAGTACTGATTTCTACTTTTGGTTATTCAGATTACTTTTATTGCCTAATCTTACAATTGGTTCTGCCTAAGTAAGCCCAATAACCTTGCTACAGCACTGGTAGTAACTGGTTCTTTTCTGTCTTATAGGTAAGAGTACTCTCATAGGGTAATCTTACTCGTAAAAATTATTTCTCTAAACAAAGAAGAATCTCATGTCTCATTAGAAGAATAACATGCCTCATTAGTTTATCCTGTTGAAAAAATCAGGCAAATAGAAGGATAAACATATTTCTGTTCCACTTCCTCTGCCTGTTCTATCAGGTTGTCCCCCAATAGTTAAGAACATTGCAACACCAGAATTTAACAAGTGCCTCTCAAACTCAAGAAAGATAATTTTTTACCTTCTCTTTTATAGCTGGCCTCAGGCTCTAAATCTCCCCATATGACCCTCGAGTAATAATTAGAGCAATTAGTTCCTGCCCCTCTGGGATAATTGCTAGTATAAATCGAGCTGACTTTCCTAAAAGTTTGTTCAAAAAGTAGGTAAGAAAAAAAGAAGGAAATAAGGAAAAAGACACACACACACAAGGGGGAGGAAAAGGCTGCAGAGAAAAACAGGCAACAAGAAAAAGGAAAAACAAGACAAGACAGTTTTCCACATTCCATTCCCGTGATTCTGCCTCACTCACAAGCACCACATATATAACATTCCTTCTTGCATGCAACAGGCCTCCCTACCCCAGGTGCCATGAAAAATTATGGGAGGGAAAAAAAGAGAAACTAGAGAAACTCATATCTTAAAAGCAACCCTGTTTTTCATCAAAATGTATTGCTTTAAGGCAGCCATCTGACTGGAAAGGGGACAAAAAGAATTAAAAGAGTCCTGTTCTCTACATTTCTATGTAATGCTCAGCCAAAAGAATAACTGAACAGTAATGAGAAGGAACTTGAATTTACCAAGTTAAAGAGAAAAACACTGCAGTGGAATAATTTGCTAGAGGGCATTAGGTGCAGGTCAGTGTAGCCCTCTGTGGTCAGCAGCAACAAAAGCTGAATCGAGCAGAAATTCATTACAAAGCTGGTGCCGGGGCAGGAATGTTGCATTTAATGGTTTCAAAACCTGGCTTAGTTCACAATCAGCATAAGACATGACAATTTAAAATTTCTTTCTGAAGGAAAAAAAACAACAACAAGCTATTATACTATTATATTTCTTTCAAAGCCTTCTGTTTAAACAACATTAAAACATTTTTCAGTTTTGTTTTGTTTTGTTTTGTAGTGTGCAACATACATAGTAAATTTTTGAAGTAAACAAATAGGAAGCCCTCATAGTTGATTCATACAGAAATAGGATAGTCTAAACTGTGTCCTCCACTTGCTTTTTTTTTTTCATTTTTTTAAGTGAAAGTGAAACACTGGTGAATTTCAAGAAGTACTCATGTAGACACACATGGAAACATAATGTGTTCTCCCAATAATACTAAAGCCATCTCTTCTTCAGAATTTAATTGTCCACTGTTGCTTTACTGCAAATATATTACATAAGTGCGCACAGTCTAGCAGGAAATACAATGAAAGTAGTTAATATGAGACAATTATCTTGGGCTGTGAAAGAGCAAAAAAAAAAATCAATAAAAGAATCTTGAAATGATTTCTTGTCACTTGTATAATTGTATAACGCTTCTAATTACATCTCTTTTTCTTCTGTCTATAAGGATACTTTTGTGTCTTCTAACTCTGCCCCTATTTCCTTACAAAAACATCTTAGGACAAGACTGCCATTTTACCACAGTACCACTGGTGAGAAATACTGTGCTTTAGAAATGGAAAAAAATAGCTATGATTCAGAAAATGATTCAACTTCTGCTTTAGCATTGGCCCTTGGGAAAGATAATCATGCCCTGCGTGTAAATGAATATCAGTTTGCATGGCTCAGCTGCCCTGCTGAAGGGGTTCTGGGAGAGACAGCCCCTGCTCCCCTCTCTTGTGCAGGGAAACAACAGAAGCACAGAGGTTTGGAAGAACCAAGAGCAGGTCTCTGACTTCACTGAACCTATGTCAGTCTGTTTCATGTGGAACATCAAGGCTGAAGATGATCATCCATGAGCAGAAACAACAATTGGTAGGCTGGCTGCTGATATCTGGGAAATCGAAAAAAATTTTTGGTTTGAACATACAGTCAGACAAAAGGACACACGTTGAAGACTGGGTGCTTAATAAAAATAATAATTGTGTGTGTTTTGTAGGTTAACAAAATGTTGAGACTGTGGCCTAAGACAAAAACGTCAGTATAGGCACTGACCAATTATTTAGCTCTTTCCATCCATCATCTTTTTGAGCAATCACAAAAAGGCAGAAGAACTTGAGTGATAAAATATAGGATTAATGCAGTGCTAAAGAAGAAGGATAAGCAACACCTAAATCCTCACATAATGCTCTCCTCACATATGGTTAATGCAGTGTGAATTCAAATGAAATACATAAATCTAAAACAGGGAGAGCAAATCATGGCTGACATCAGACACCACAGGCATATTTATGTTTTCTTCAGTATTTCCTTTGAGATCAGGAAGCACAGCTGACATACATTCAGATGAAGTAATTTCCTTATCGTTGAAGACCATATAACGTGTACTTGGTCACTTTAAGTAGGTGAAGCAATATACAACTATTGGCTACATTAATCTCGGTTGTATAAAGGACCTCATGGACCTTTGAGAATTTACACCTTTCTAACTATTGGTATGAAATATAAATGGTACGACTTTAAATTGGTGAGTTAGGATGTCAGGTTACCAACATCCAGCAGCCAAGAATCATGGAGGGCATCAGGTCTTACAAGAACTCTGCTCTGAAAAACATGAATGGGAAAACTCAAACAAACTGTTGTTATGTACTACTCTGAGCTTTGGAGTAGCCTTTAAAGCTTTGCAGGAATCAAAATGAACGGGTTAAATATGTCTAGAATAGAGATGATAATGATACAGCCAAAAGAGACAACAGTAAGACAAGTGTGAGGTTAAGAACATTTCCTTTAGCTAAAAGTCTAGTAAAGTTTACACAGCTCTGCTTCATGGATGAAATGTCTTCCATTTTATTGTTTCTGATTGTTTCTTTTGTGTCAGGGTCTGGGGGAAAGGCATGCATCGCAGTTAAACCCTGATGAGAATGCGTGCTAAATCCCCACATCAAAGTTCTTTCAGTATTTTGCAAAGTCAAGTCCTTCTGTGAAGGTTCAAAAGATGTTGAAAATGTAGAAGTTGAGGGAGGCAATAAGGTGAGTGGTAGCACTGATAAGCTGAGTGAGTGCAGGTACATCACATGCCTTTGTGGGTGTGAAGAAGACTATGTGTGGGAGGACATGGGAGGGATTTAACTTTTCTAAGATGATATCAAACTTAACATCCCATCTACAAAGGATTTTTTTTAGCTTCAAACCTAAAAGTTCTGCAGTGCAATAAAATGCAACAACAGATATTTCATTATTTTGAAGCATAAACATAAGGATCTTCCCCTCTTAGGAAGGATCTTTTAAGATTCATTGACAAGAGAACTCTCTACTTACTGTTAAGGGGAACAATGTGCAAGTTCTCAGGAAGATACTCATTTCTCAAAGGTAAACATGTCTATAAAACACCACTGCATTGACCAGTGGCACAGTACTTCAAGAGGGATGATTTCCAGTGCAAATTTTATAGAAAAAGTAGAGACTTTGTTACCTGTTTCCAAGTGTATTTCTTAGCTTTTAAACTAAAAAATGTTTTTGTTCAGTGCTGAAAGTTCAAAGAACCTGACTACGTGCAAATAAACCTTTGTAACTAGAGTCCGAAGGATGAGTCTGCCTAAGGAACATCCTTTTACAAGATAGTACTGTCACTGAAGTCTGTGAAGCTGGGAATATGATTGTATTTCTCATCTGCACTTCCCTATGTTCAAGCAGTGTGGATTTTACATGATTAGGGAAGAGCGTGGGGAAGTAGCGAATTTCTGAGAGGGAATGTGTCAGATCTATAACTACACAGCGTTAACACACGCTTGGGCTCCCACTCTCATCATTCTCTCCTTTACATCACCTGCCTGCTCAGTTGAACACCTTGGAGATGGTGAGACAACATGACAAGAAAGGACTTTTCCAGCTCTGGCAGAACACAGGAAAAGTGTAAATGGGCCAGTTCACACAGGGGATGTTAGGATTTTAGAATAGGACTGAACTACTTCTGCATTTAATTTCTAATGTTCTGCAACACATCAGCCAGGTATACTGCCAATTCCTTCCCAAGCTGTAAGAAGGTTTAACACACATTGGACCATAATCCACTGAAGATCTTAACCAGATGAATATGACCTTTGTTGCATACACAAAGAGTTAGATTTCTGCATTTTGCACACAGTAGCCTATTTTTTACCATTGACTCAGTTTGAAATTGGATTGAAATGAGTCTCCAAATATTGATTCTTCTTACTTCAGTGGTAATTTCAGGTGCTCAGCATCTTTGAAAACATGGTTAGAAATACTGTAGGTGATTACCCAAAAGTATTATACTGGATCAGGCACTGAGTCATTTGACCAAAACGTGTGTCTTTGAAGGCTTTAGAACATGACCCAAAACAATTACAGGGAGAATATGGTATGTGCTATCTTAAGGCCTTCTAATCACTATTAGAGGTTAGATAAAACTTTGAAGCAATGCCTTCAAAAGCTGCATTAGCTGTTCTGACTCTAGATTCTTGCCATCCATATAAACATACATTTTCCCTTTAAGTTTTACCACTCATGAACTGCAACTATTTACAAACAGTAAGAAGTAGGTCACTCCCACTTCTTCAGATCCTGAAGCTGTAATGAAGTGTAAACATTAATGCATTCCTGTTGAGCTGATCATAAGTCAATTTTTATTCTCACACCTATCTGTGGGATTGAAGCCTAACCAGGGACTGTATGCAAAGCTACAGACAGAAATGGTTGGAAAGGAATGCATTACAAGACCGCTATTAATCTATCCATTTTTTACTGCCCTCTCCACTTTGTACTCTTTCTTTATACCATTGTTCTTTTTGTATTTATTTCCCCTACCATATTACTGGTCTTGCTTAACAGCTTTCATTCCTGTTCAGAAGCTATTTTTCATTCAGTAGCTAATCATTCTTGTTTTCAGTAATATATTCCCAAATAACTTTTTAAATGGGATTTGACCATGCCAAGCCTTTCCTTGAGCATGATTTTCTTTAGGCATTTGAAAATTACAAAGAATTTAGTTCTTTTTAAGCATGAAGAGAATGGGCGAACAAAACAAAACAAAACAAAAAAATCCTGTTGTAAAAACAGCATAGGTACAACATTTTTTGATAGTAGTAAAGAAAAAGTGATTAGAACTCAGAGCTGAAAACTAAAATATTAAGATCGCTTAGTCCCATAAGAGCAACATTTGCTTACTTTAAATTCTGTTATTAATCTGCCCAAACTTATAGATCTGTAACAGAGATAGTCTCTTTGTTCTCTGTTAGTAATCAAAACAGTTAGAAACACTTTGGATTACAAGTTCTCAAGTTTATTTTGGAAATCCTGGACAAGAAATGGTTTATCTTAAAAAGCTAGCAATAGTTACAGCACCTTTAATCAGATAAATGTTAGTTTTGTCCCTGATTCTCCATAGTTCATCACCTGCCACATCCATGTGAAAGAGATATTTCATGATTCAGCAGTAATGAGATGATGACTGGAGCTGCAGAGGAGATCTAAGGGAATTTATGCCCTATTTGGCAGTGCTAGTAGGTGAAGTCTCTGGTCACTTTTGTCTCCCTCTGGTAAACTTTAACCCATGAACTGTTTAAATGTCTCAAAGAATTAGGTCCTGATGGCTTTTGCACCTTCATTCTCAGACTTATGCACTCAAGCAGCCTCTATGAATATCAACAGTAGTAACCTATTTGCAGTGAAGGGAAAATATACACTATTGTTGAGCTTAATTCCCTGTGATTTTTTTATTTTTTTTTTAATTTCCATCGAATTTCTTCTAGCTTTGATGGCTCATAGTTTCACTTCTCTGTTGGTCTAGTAGAAAGTCATTTTAAGCACTGCATGTCTGCCCACAGTAATGATCACTCTAAATGCCATTGTGTGGTTTGGATGTTCACAAATCAAAGCTGCTCTGTTACCTTTCCTGAGCAAAGGTTACAGGTCCAATAATTAGAGTGGTCCCTTGATGAGCACATTGAGATCCAGTTTGCATGCCTCAATTGCAGTGATAAGAATAAAATTATAGCTCTTCATAGAAATCTTTTTTTTTGATATGGTGTTAACTCTGTATTGCATTAAGTTAAAGTGTGGTTATTATATCCTTGGATGCCAGTAGAATTTCACTCATAAGGAAATAAGGGAGTTTCATCCTCTTGGGACATTCTAAAACTCTGTTTAAAGAAAAAAGATCTAAATGTATAAAACACCTGGACAGAAGACTTTTTTATTTATTTATGTATTTATTTATTCTGTTTAATAAACAATATTATTATTACCTAGGGATACTAGGCAGGTAGGACAATCGTCCTGTTAATGGGGACCCAGATCAGACCAGCATCTGAACACAGGGCAGCACCTTATGACTTCAGTGGGATTTATATGTGTGCTTAAATGTTCAGCATATACTTATCCACCCTTCTGGAACAGCTACATTTTGCTGAATTAGGGCCAATTTTAGTGGTGCAGTGCAGTAAAAACAATTACTATAGGAATAAATAAAATGAATAGTGGTTTTAATACTATAAAAATGCTCACATGTATCTACAAGCAAAAAGAGAAAATAGTGGTGCTGACTGAACTGTGGGTAGTCAAAAGCAATGGAGTCGAGTCATGTTAAGTCCTTAAAATACTGAAGGACAGCTCATTCCCATTTTGAAGAGGCTGAATTCCTGTGAAGTTCCCATCAAAATAATATTTTAGGAATGAAAGTTACGTGAAAGAAAATGACATTTAAAAACTGTTGAAGACTAAAATCATTTGGTGTATCGGGTGTCTTTGTCTGGGTGTTGGCAGTGCGGACCTGCAAGAATGGCCTCTGAGAGGAGATGCTGGGGCCTCCCCATGACAGTTCCAGCCAGCTCTAACAGCCCCACCGCAGGGCATGGTTGGGCCCAGCAGCCAAAATGGTGGTGCCTCTGCCAAAATGTACTTAAGAAATGGCATAAAATGCTGGACAATGTGGTGGTTTTACTCTGCTAGGACGCTGAACTACACCACTTTCCCACTGCCCCTCCTCAAAGAAAAAGGCGGAGAAAATATGATGGAAGGGGCTCAAGGATTAAGATAAGGACAGGAAGATCACCTTCCACCAGTTACTATCATGGGCAAAACAGGCTCAGCGTAGGGAGATTATTATAATTGCCATTAGCAGACAGCGAGAAACCAAAAAGCAAACTAAAACCACCTTCCCTCCATTCACCCTCTTCTACCTCCTCCCCCAAAGAAGTGCAGGGGAACAGGGAATGGGGGCTGCAAACAGTCCCTGATGCTCCCTCACAGTCACTCTCTGCCCCTGCTCCACGTGGGGTCTCTCCCACGGGATGCCGTCCTTCCTGAACTGAGCCTGTGGGGGCTGCCCACAGGCAGCAGCTCTTCAAGAACTGCTCCCACATGGCTCTGTACCATGGGGTCCATCCCCCAGGAGCAAACTGCTCCATCACGGGTCCCCCACAGGCGGCAGCTCCCCCCAGACCCCCTGCTCCTTCATGGGCTCCTCTCCACAGGCTGCAGCTCCAGCCCGCGGCCTGCTCCTGCCGGGTCTCTCCATGGGCCGCAGCCTCCTCCAGGCCACATCCACCTGCTCCACTGGGGGCTCCTCCACGGGCTGCAGAGTGGAGATCTGCTCCACGTGGGACCCATAGGCTGCAGGGGGACAGCCTGCTCCACCAGGGGCCCCTGCACAGGCCACAGGGGAACTGCTGCTGTGTGCCTGGAACACCATTTCCCCTCCTTTTGCACTGATCTTGAGAGCTGCAGGGCTGGTTCTTTCACATTTCTCACTCCTCTCTCTCCCAGCTGCAGTTGCACAGCATTTTTTTTATCCCCCCGCCCCCTTTCTTCAATCGTCTCTCCCAGAGGCCCAACCAGTGTCTCTCACTTGCTCAGCTCTGGCCAGCAGCAGGTCCTTTTTGGAGACAGCTGAGCTGGCTCTGATCTGACATAGGGCAGCTGCTGGGCTCTGCCCACAGAGGCCACCCCTGCTGTCTCCCCACTACCAAAACCTTGCCACATAAGTCCAGTACAGACAGGCAGAGGAGCAGGGAACAAAAAGAGTGTGAAACAGCACACTCTTCTTGGGAGAACCAAGATCAGAGGAGGAGGAGCATAGCAGAGCAGTTATCCCCTGCAGTCCATTGAGAAGCCACACTGCAGCAGGGAAAAAGAGTGGCAGAGAGGAACCCTAACAAGCCCCATTATTGCCATGCAGTGCTCAGGGTGATAGAGGAGTCTGAAGTGAAGGAGTGAAATGGAGCGTGGGAATGGGAAGGTGTTGTTTTTAATGTTTGTATCTGTGTTTCCCACTATAAAAATTAGTAATTACATTTTTGGTTTTCGTTCACTACAAATTTAGTTAATTTTCCCAAGTCAATGTAACAAAACAGTAATTGATAAACAATTTCTTTGCCTTTGTTTGGCACTAAGGGACATGTGCCACTAATGGTCATGAGATATGGTTTAGGGGCGGGACTCAGTAGGTCAGATTGATGGTTGGACTTGATTGAAGGTCTTTTCCAACCTAGGTGATTCTATGATTCTCTCTTGACCTACTAGCTTTCTTATTCCTCTTCTTCCTATTTTTTTTCCTGGTCCTGCCGTGGGTTTCAAGGGAGTGGGCAAAGCAGCTGGCGTTTGGATCTTAGCCAAGGTTAACCCACTACTCTGGACCCAGTCTTTAATACTGTGCCCTTTGCAGTTTGAATGCCTGAAATACCGACCGCATTGTATTGTACAGTTTTTCACTTGGATGTGCTGTGAAATCAGATTATAATCTTGCAAAGCATCATTTGTTGCATATTCAAGTTTTTCCATGACTTACTGAAAAGCATTACTTATTAGTTTTTTATCTCAGAAATTTAAACAGCAATGAAAACAAAACAAAACAAAACAACAACAACAACAAAAAACAACACCCCAAACCAACCAACCAACAAACCCAAAAGAAACAAGACAATTAACAATAAAAAAGAATGGGGTTGTAACATGATTACTCTGCCTTTTTAAACTGTTTTATGTAAAGATGGAACAACATTGCCTGCATAGCAGACACTGACTCCAGAAATCTTTGTAAATGACTTGTGGATCTGAAGGGATTATTCTGGCCAGAGATAAAGTGAAATAAGAATAATCTTAATTTATCTTTGGGCAGTTCTTGATATATAGCTTTCAGTTCTTTGAAGCGTCTAAACAAGTTTAATACATTGAGGAAATAGTCTCCATACAGACTTTTTTCAGAACAATTATAATTCCATAGATTCAAATTCCTCCTTTTTTACAAGTTAAAGCAATAAAGTAGAACATATGTAAGGGTTTTAAATGGAATCTTTTGGAAATAAAATCATTCCTTTAAGTCAATTTCATACAATTTTCATATGTTTTGAACTTTCTAAAAGGAACATCTTCCAAAATTAAATTAAATGAAGCCCTGGGTAGAAAAAAATTTCCCATGAATGTTGTTTTTGTGTTACTGCTAAATTGCTTCCAGTACATTAGATTAGTTTCTTGTATAACATTGCATAATTCAGTGCTTGTGCTTTTTCCTCACTCCTATTTCTAGCTCTTACTCGTTATTCATCTCTGGGGACAGGGAGTTATCTGACAGATATTCCCACCTGCTGAGGTATAAACTTGGGAGATTGTCCTAAAATTAAACAAGTTCATGAACTAAAAATTTTGATACGGTTGTCTACTGGGGCTGAGCATGATATCTCAAAGTACAGGTGACTTCAACCAGTTCTGAAGCTAAAGGATCTGCTCCATCACAGACAGGCAGCAGTGAAGTTGTGCAAGTTGTGCCCCATTGAGTATGGACTAGCTAATGAAAAAGGACAGTGAACTGCACTGTCTTTGTAGAAAGCTACAGTCTGTAGCCAGAAAGAATCACTATGATCATCTTGACTGGGATTTCTGTGTATACAGGCTGTAGAGTTTCTTATAAAACTAGATTAAATCTGAGTGATGGGAAGGATGTGTGATGATTATATCCTTGGATGCCAGTAAAATTTCAGTAGTGAATGAAGAAAATTTGGCCACTTTGCCTGATAGAATGTAGATGTACATGCTGAAGTAGCTGATGTTAATTGAGAAGAGCTTCACCCTCCCACATGCCCTTCCTTGCTAAATCAGTATTTGAGTCAAAAGCTTGTATCTTTAAAAAATAATAATATATATATAGATAGATATAGATATTAAAATATAAATATATATATGATTAGTTCCAAACCTTTATATGATTTGTTCCAAACATTGATACTTTTCTGTAGCAATTACAGTTAAATACCCTAACTTGTAGGAAAATGTATCTTTTTTCTCTAAATTCAGTACTCAGCTATTTGTTGTAGGCTTTTCTTTGACAGCAAAATTTTTTTCCTCAGACACCTTTTCCCTTTGCAAATATCAGTGATCTAATCACTTATATTTACTGTGGCACAGAAAATGTTCCCTGAGCCTTGTCTTGTACAATACGTTCCTGGTCCCTGTCTTGTTTGAAGAGTGAATCCCAGAACTGGTTGCAATAATTTTACTATGTCTGTATTCAGGAATTTTATCA
Organism: Aythya fuligula; assembly: GCF_009819795.1. Lineage (NCBI taxonomy): Eukaryota > Metazoa > Chordata > Aves > Anseriformes > Anatidae > Aythya > Aythya fuligula. The sequence goes on along the minus strand of NC_045561.1, from coordinate 102,271,288 downwards.
GTTAAACCCTTCATTTGTTTTTATGTTCATGGTTGTGGAATTGTGGCTTTGGGAGTGACAGCATTGGAACAAGGCACTCTGAAAATGTCATTTTTTGTTAATGCTTCCAATATTTCTTTTGATATTTCTGGATAGTTAGGGTTTAAGGTTGGGATGTTTTTTCTTTTAAAAGGCCCTTATATATTTATTACTCTGCAGTGCAATATTCTGGTTACACAAAATGCAAAATACTCTATATTCATAGAAAGTGTGAATGAATGTACATTAGAAATGCCATCATTTCTCTGGTCTGTATACATTTGTTCCAGGATAAAGCAGTGTCTTGTAATATATAGAACATTATTATCCCTCTGACAAGCAGTTCTGCTGTACTTCAGGTATTTTAAGCCAGGTTTCAACAGGTGTTTAATGGGAAAAGTATATGCTAAAAGATTTGCAAAAGCATAGTTTCTTCATTCCATTAATTTCAGCAAGAGTTAGGTAAGTATGGTTGTGAATGTTTGCACATACCTGTGTCTTGTTTGCTATTTACTGTCTAAATTACTAGTTGGTTGGCCTTGAAGTTAGTTACTAGTTCTTTGTCTGCAGATTAATTGGTCTGGAGATAACACTGGTTTTCCTTGAATTTCTGGTGTGGTGGTCAGTAAGTAACAAGCTCTTGGCTCTGTGGAGATTAGCTGATTACTACATTGATAGTGTTATAGATGAACATAGAACTCATCTACGTGTTGGAGTGTCCTCCCTGTCCTGGAAGTCTACAAGATCCTTCACTTTCACAGGACTTCACATGAGCTACTTGTTGGAGGGGTCTAATGTGCTCTACTAGCAGACTGGGATTTATATATCAGTGCTCATTGCAGAAGAGCACACCTTTACTAAAGTTATCAGGAAGAAGAATTTATGGTTCTCATTCTTGGTCATTGTAAGGGTGAACATAAATGACAGTCATCATCTGGTTACATTTTCTGAAAATAATATCAGTCTTCAGTTGGAAGTTACTCTTTTATAGCCCTGTCAACAGATGAGATATTATTAACTATCCCTTAATCCATCTGGTGCAGAGTCATCTAGATTAGCATAGAGCCCTTCATCAGTTACTTAAGCCAATGTGGAAGTCTTTGCCTTAACTGCTTGCATGAACTTCACTGGTAGAGATGTAATCTCCATGCCAGTAAAATTTCTTCTCCATGCCAGTAAAGAAATTTTTTCTCCATGCTAGTAAATGTAATCTCCACCAGTGAAAAAACAAGCAATAAGATGCTGCTGCGTGCAAATAGTAAAGCAGTTTGCAGCCTGAACTCTCATGCATAGTCTCATGTTCATTTTTAAATATTTACGTTTTGTCAAAAGTGTGTTGTCTGTCCTTGAACCTTATCCATACCCAAAAGTTGTATCACTTTTATTAAGCTGGTATAGCCTAATACACCCCCCTTGCAAGCTGTGGAAAGAGTGCTTTTACTGATCTCCCTATGGAAAATGCAAATGAAAATTGGGTTATGGAGTCTTCCTGATTTTGATTTAATTTATGACTGCAAAAAGACAAATCCATTTTTCTTTATTTTTCTTTATTTTTATTTTTATTTTATTTTTATTTTTACATTTATTTATTTATTTATTTATTTTTCCAAAGATTGGTTATAGTTTGAGTAATGGATTCTGCATTGTGGATTAAATAATGGTTTACTAAATGAAACACGATACCCATCATAAAAGAAAAAGTTCAGGAGTGAAGCACAGTTAGGCCAAAACTACCAGTAGTCATTCCTCTTTCTTCTTCCTCAGGAAGCTCATTCTGTGAGTAAGCTTCTGCAACTTTGGCAGTGAAAGGCCACTTTACAACTGAAAAAAAAAAAAAAAAAAAAAGAGAGAAAAGAAGGAAAGGGGAGAAGGAAGAAAATTCTTAGAAGTGCTCTGGCATTTTTGTGATATTTTTCCCAAATATGGCAAAACATAATCCATAGAGTACATGTAATTGTATGGAAGAAAGCCAAATACTTTCTTTTGAGAGAGAGGTGAATTATGTCCAATCAGAGATACAATTCAGCTATAAGGAATGAACATACTGAGAGGCTAGCAGAGAAAATACAGAAGTAACACAATTCCTTTCTAAGTACTTGTTCCTTTCTAAAAGGTGGTTTATGATCTGCAGTACTGATGACTCAGTATCATTGAAATTACTTTATTTGGCATTTGTCTAAAAGAGTGGTTTATTCACTTAAAGTACTTCTGCCTGGTTGTAGAATACAGAGGAACTACTTAAATATTTGAATGCATATGATTAAGTAAGAAACAACACAAGTCTTCACAGTGTATACTCCTATGCCAGCTGTCTGTATAAGCACAAATCACATCTTTAAGCTAGCCCCAAAACTCCAGGTTAATAGACAGACCTATGTCATTTATAGGGTATGTTTTAAATATGATGAACTAAGAAAGCATTTATTGAGTTTATTAATTTAATGAGTTTAGATAACTTTCTTTGGAGCTGAATGACCTAGGTCTCTTGCTCTGACCTAGGTGACACATCATGAAAACAGTGGATTGGATTGCTAGTATCTCAAGGGTTGGATTGTAGTTTAGTTTTTGATTCTCTGGGAAAAATAAATAAAAAACTGAAGAACTGGAGAAGACAGCAGAATTTTACTACATGATGAAGATGCTGACTATCCTCATATCCACCAAAACTGAATGGGAAGAAACATACATACATTGGAATATATGAATCTTTTTTTTTTTTTTTTTTCCTTGATGTTATGGAGATGTGCAAATTGAAGAATTTTAAATATTCTGTGATTTGGGACTTTCTGTTACTCACCACCGAATCAGTGTCTGAACCCTAAAATTTTATTAGAAGTGCCCCAAGTATATATATTCACTGAGGCAGTCTCATTAGCAGAATGTTTTATGTAGACTTATTTTGGTAGAAACATACCTGTTCTAGTACACTGTTTTGGTGCAAGAAGCTGGTAGCAGAGCATCACTGCTAACGAGGAGGGCTCGTTATATACTCATATATATGCGTATATGCTCATATATACATGTTAGTAATGATGAATGACTTACAGACTGCATGCTTCTATGTGTATTTTGGCAATTAAAGGGCTGCCTTGCTCCCTTTTACTACTGTATGTGTATTTTGGCATGTTGGTTTAGTGTGTGTTCATAAATAGTATGTAGATTTGTAATGCTGAGCCTAGGTTTGCATGTTGTATTCTTTCATAGCACTAGACAGGACAAGAATAATTAAAGGGGAAGTGGGATATTATTTTGCTAGTTTAATAACATTGTAAGTCAGCAGGGAAACTGAAAAAGTGTAAAAACTTTTGTATCACTATTGGCTGAGAATTGGAAAGCCAAGCTGGCCATGATTTAAGTAGCTGAAGAAGCAAACCAAAAAGTCTGAAATTTTGCTAAGAAACAAAGAGAAATGGACCCCCCTGCTTATCTCTAAAGTCACCTTATCCTTACATATGATATATACTCCATAATGATTTTTAAAGATTAGTTGAAATATCCCTGTCATAATTGAGTATGATTCATTTGTTATCTGCATCAGGATGAATTAGGAATAATTTCATGGAAATAAATGCCTTTAAACTGTCCAGAGAGAATATGGTCCACCAAATACAGTTCTGCTTTACTACTTGCCACAGACCATTACTGCCAAATTAAGAAGTGAGAAATATTGCATGTTATTTTGACCACATAGTCCATGTAAGAGTGAACATGTGGCTAAAGCAAAGTGTTGACTGTTGAGAGGCCTGGTTTATATTCCAAGCTCTACCATAAAATCCTAGTTTCTAATTTGACATAAGTATTTAACCCCTGTGTTCACCAATTCTTCCTCATCCACAAAGGTGTCATCTCACAGGGATGGTAGGAATCCTAATGTTTTAATAATTGCAATTTTGTTTAAAAACCTTTAATAAAGGATCCTACTAAACAAATATTAAGTATGAAGCAAGTTTTCTGAAGGTTTAGGAAGAGTGTAGGATAACCTTGCTGAAATACAACTTCTAATCTTCTAACAGTCTTGAGAGGTTTGTTTATATTTTCCTCCTTCGAGAAGCTGTATTTCACAGAATCACAGAATCATCTAGGTTGGAAGAGACGTCCAAGATCACTGAGTCCAACCTCTGACCTAACACTAATAAGTCCTCCACTAAACCATATCACTAAGCTCTAAATCTAAACGTCTTTTAAAGACCTCCAGGGATGGTGACTCAACCACTTCCCTGGGCAACCTATTCCAATGCCTAACAACCCTTTCAGTAAAGAAGTTCTTCCTAATTTCTCCTCTCTAGTCCCCTTGTCCTGAGATACAGCTTCAAAAAAAAACAAAAACAAACAAACAAAAAATGACGACAACAACAACAACAAAAAACGCTATCCAGAAAGTTCAGTCCATGTCTCAATGCAGAGTTTCTGAAATGAAACTAATGAAACTTTCTGAAAACCTGTATCTCTGAGAAATCAAATGAGATTTTAAAGGCCCATGGGACCTAGATACTTTGAATTAAACAACAAAATATATATATATTTTTTCCTTCTAAACATTTATCTCTGCATTGCTTGAGGGAATACAAGGGAAAGGGTATACTGTGTAACTTGCCAAGAAATGTACAGGAGTTTGGTGTGGGAATAGTTCTAATAAAATGCAAAACAAAACAAAAGGCTAGGAAACTCTCTTTTGAGTGGTCAGTGAGGAAGAATAATAGGGTAGGTATAATGCTTACTAATATTTATTAAAAAACTCCCCTTATCTTCACTATGAAATAGATAAAGCTGGTCAGTCCCTTCTGTATTTGCATACAATATGTGCCTAACTTAACTTCAGAAAGTTAACTCATTGTGCTGTGTCAGAGAGAGATTTCCTTCCACCTATTTACAATGAAATTATGTTGCAAAAGAAAATGAAGTTTTGTAGTAAAGTAAGGTTAGTTGAAAATATATAAAGAGAAAGTGCCTGGAAAGAAAGAGAGTAGTGGTGCAATTTAACCAAGCCATTTGCCTGTTTATACCACCTCTGTGTGGTATAAACAGGCAAATGGCTTGATTAAGCCATTTGCCTTGGTTCTTTTGCTTAGGACGTTTGTATCATGGCACAAGTTCTCGTAATACCACTAATTTAATCCCTTTTCCCTGACAAGGGTATCCCCCTTGTAAAGTAAAATTGGACTTGGTGGCTCTAATGCACACTTGGAGTACTCTATCTGGCTTCAGTAAATACAGATTTACACCAGGTAAGAGAGGAATGAGATTACTATTTCCTTGCCATCTCTGCTAGTGAGACACCAAGCAAACAAATGAGCCCCTTCCAAAGGACCTTCAGGGCTCTAAATGCAGCTTCCCAGCTTTGAATTTCAACCACCCTTTATCTTCTGTCTAAATCAGTGGGTGGAATTGTACCTCTGTGATTTCCTAGTAGGCTGCTAAGTCATCTTGATGATTCTTTGAAGGGTAGTGCTTTTACAGAGAAAGCAAGAACTTTCCCACTCCTGGTGTAAAGATACATTTTGAATTTATCTTTATGAATTTTCAAACTTCATATTTGAGAACTTAAACCTAATTGTAAGTATAAAACCATGTTGGGATGTAATGGAGAAAAGGTATTATCCTGTGCATGCCTACAGGAGGAATTTTACACCATGCTGAATTAGAGGGCCCTGTGTCTGAGTCTAGGACTGTTTCTACATTTTTGTAAAAATGTTCATTAAAGACAAGGCATTAGGGTAAATTTTTTGAAAGTGTCATGTAAGTCCAACTGTTAAGCTGAAGCTGTAGTTAGTGGGACAATTAAGAAGTAGTGTGTGGAAGAAGATTAAGGCAATATGAAATAAACAAGACGTAAATTGGAATTAATTTTAAAACAAACTAAGAGATATCTTCTAGTAACTCATGTAAAGCAGTATTTTATTTTATTTTATTATTTTATTTTATTTTATTTTATTTTATTTTTTCATTTCTTTTCTATGGACCGTTTTGTGTGCTCACAAAGGAAATGTGAAAACAGCATTCAAACATGTCAGTGACTTTTTAATTTTTATTTCATTTTTTATTATTATTTTGTGTGTCTCTTTCAAATAATATTCTATATATGAAATGTGGAATAAGGTGGGTTTTTGTACATGGCTCTCTGATGACTTTATTCGCTGCAATAGCTGAAGTCCAAAAGAATAATTCCCCCCCCACCCCCCCCAAGCTCTATCTCACTTTTTTTCTTGAAGCAACAGAGATGGGGTTTTAGCGCTTCATAGCACTCACCTCATCAGGAAAAATATGTCTTTTCTCTGGGCTGTGTCACACTGTATTTGCTTTTGCAGTTATACCCTTTGGACCAGGTTCTGCCACTGGTTACACTCAGCGGTGCTTATAGAAGAGTACAACAGAGGGACAAATTTGGTCCTCTGTTTGTAAGCAAGCACCCGGGGAATGACATGGGCTGCCTTATTAGGCAGCACAAAAGGAAATAGTGCCGCTTGGCGATCCTCACGTGTTCAGCCGCCAGCGTCTGTAGTTCCTCAGCCCTCTCAGGCCTGTGCTTTTTCATTGTGAAACAGCAAGCCCTTGAAAATACAGTGCCGGCTTGGCAACTGACCGCTGCCAGATAACAATTGACACTAGGACTAATTTGGTAATGTGCAGCTTTGGGGAGTGACATTTACTGTATCTCCTGGCGCAATTGATAAAAAGCATGCAGCCGTGGCGAGCCCTGCATGGTATTTGCAAAGTGTCAACTTGAAAGAGTCAGGCTGCTCTTATGTCTGCTCTCAGAGGCAATTGCTGCAGCCCATCAAATCAACCTTCATGTAATATAAACAGGGAGACGTTCTCCCGCCATTCAGTGTTACTATTCTGTGCGGTTGCTGGTTATATCATATGTCAACACATTGTACAGATAATGAAAATGGGGAGTCTGAACTTGTACGGGAGATAAAGGTTTCCCTGGAGAAGCAAAATTACAGTGAACCTGTCAGGCAAAGATTAAGGATTTTACGAAATAATCAAAGACACAAAAGTTAGCACTTTTGATACGACTGTTAGCCATGGTGTGACTTACTGCACAGAATAATTCTATCAAAGTAGTTCATTAATATGTAAGTTGTAATGATCTCTGTAAAAGAGACTTTCAGCAGAAAATACTGGTAGTTCTTTCAGTATTTCAAGATGGGTTTTGAAAGCTATTGCGATAATGATTGCAGCACTAAAGATCTCACAAAGGAATTTTCACCTGGACTTATACATTAGACAGATATTTCGGAGGAAAGGTTTAAATAATGAGTATTATTGAATCCTCAGATAGGGCTATTGTTTTCATCATTTCTCCCCTTTCACAGAAAAAGGGTTGTTAAGCAATGGAAGGTTTCCAAACAGAACAATGGAAGGGTGTGTGTGGGCAATTTTACTTTCACCCACTGACTTTTTGCCAGAACAAGCAAAATGCTTAGATCTCAGCAATTCAATGGTGTTTTTTAATAAGAGCTGCAGTTGTAATCTATCGCTGTGCTGAGAGCAGAATATCTTGTCCTAACATCCAACTTCTTCCCGAGCCAGGCTCATTGTGAAGCTGCTCTGGGGCTGTCTCAGTGAAACCCTCTGATAACCAAGTGCACTGCACTACTATTTCTGCTGCAGAAGCTCACAACAGATGAGACATGTTGGTCATGCAGACCAACAAATGACGTCACAGTTTCTCCTTGGTAACTGCTTCCTGCATCAGGTTGACTCTAACCCTCAGGAAGCTGATGAATCTGAATATTAAAGCCTATCAGAACTATTAATGTTTGTCTATCTCATGCAGAAGAAAAACCTCAGTCTGGAAAGACATGTCAGAGTTGTTAGCATGTTTCTCATGTTATTTTCCAAGCCACTTTTTATTGTTTGTTTGTTAGTTTTTGAGACTTTTCTGCAATTTAGAAACAAATTATTTTCAATCATGTGAACTTAGAAAGGAGTCACTGCTCAGTAGACCCAGTAATAATGAATTTCCAAAGGTTTACAATCTTTCAGTAGAAAATAGCAGAAAAATGTTGAAGAAATCAATTAAAAATGAATGCCAAACAACTTCTGTTAAAATTTCATTTTTGAAAAAATAAAAAAAGGTATTTGTAACAAGGTAAAGTTCTAGCAATGAAATTTTAATCTATCACAAGATGCTTATGATACATTTCTATCCATGATGAATTATTTCTGAAAGTACCTTGAAGCTTTACCAAAGTACAAACAGATCTGTGAACTGTGCCAGCGGTGTTTCTGCAGTATCTATGCTCCTGTACTTAATGTGGGAACATTAAGAACATGAAATGTTAAAATGTGATGACTTCAGTTTTCACTCCTCTGTATAACCTCCTAATGAGAAGTCACAAAACTCACTGTGGGAGAATTTTGGTGTCTCCATGGTTAATTACTCATTTCTTTTTTTTTTTTTTTCTTTTTTTTTTTTTTTCTTCTTTCTTATAATAATACTGTTGTAGTTGTCTTAAGACAACATTTCCATGCGTAGATCAGTGATTTAAGCTCTTCTATCTATATAGGCCATGGATCAAAACTAAATGTTTTCTAGAAATCCTGAGGAATCTTAACTGGCTGAAATCAGTATCTAATAGGGTGAAGACAAACTTTAGTTACCCGGACTTGAAGATATTGTTCTTTATCAGTCTGTGTGAACTAATTACATGGATCATACAAGGGCTCTGAGGGAGCAGAATGCTGCTGCAGAATGGCACCCAAAAAACATCCTCCCTTCACAGCAGCCTGGCCTGTGAGCAGTCTTGCAGACACAAAAGGAGATATAAAATGACAGAGCCTACACATGAAGACAGCCCTACAGAACAGCAGGGAACAATTCAAGACACTTCTTAATATTCCCACTACATTTGCAAATGCTATTTCATATTACAGGAGGGAGATAATACATGGATTTGGGAGGAAATTAGGGGAATATTAGATATTTGGGAAATAAAATATTTCTGTTTCAGTGCTGTCTGCAAGTCACAGAAGTGTACAGTTTACTGTGACATAGAGTTTTGCTTTAAATTATTTTCGTGGATTGTGATTAACAATTTGTTAGCAATCAATAGCATTAGTTATATATTTTCCAGTCACAAATATGAGCTCTATGATATGATCTTAGTAACATAATAAATTAATAGAAAAGGACAAATCAAGAAGAAAGTAAGTCTCCAGGAAAGAACGCAGTACCTGTGTGAAGTTTCACTGAAATTTACATGATGTAGCAACTGCAGTTGAGTGGACAATGAAGTTCAGCTCTATTTTATAGAAATAACACCATTGCTGCATGCCACATCAAACACAGTGACACATGCTAGCGAAGAAAAACAGAATAGGTTTTTCTGTAGATTATAGAGGAGAAACAATCTGTCCAATGTTAAGGTCTGAAACAAAGTAATGATTTTACAGTTTTATTTAGCCCTCCTCATTCTTTAATTTAGGTTGGGAAAATATATATATATTTTTTTCTGCAAATTGCCAGGTTTGCTCTAGGGGAAAAGGTAAATGTTTATGCAGTGTTTGAAAGCAATAAGCAATACATCAAATTGTTGCTGAGTTGGAGATCACTAAGTTCCATGTGAAATAGTAGATAAAATCCAAAAGAGCTTTTCCATCAACACCAGTAAGGCATTTGAACTTTTAAAGAAATATTTTACTACTTAAAATATGATTGTTATTAGCCATTTACAATTTGCTGTGCAGACCAAGCTTTTTGGAAAACTGGTGCCTATTCTATTTGAGGACAATACACTTTATGCTAATAATTACGATTTTTGAGGCTAAATTGACTGTGACTAGAAAGAAGTTTTCTTTTGTTTTTATTTTCTATTTTTGTTTTGGTTTGTTTCCTTATGTGAAAGCAGAAAATAAGCACTGAGAATAAAATTCATGTCAACTGAGGTCTCTTTAGAAGATTGCATTTTCTTCAGATGGACAGATTTTTCCCACTGTTGCTTTGTGTCACTTCAAGGTGATATTCTGATCATCTGAGAGAGGATGGTTCTCACAACTGTCTCCCAGCTGAGAGCTGTGCTTCAGAAGGCACTTAGGCATTAAAATTTCACTTAAATAGTGTGGTTGTTTTTTATAGAGGCACAGAAGTTAATGAATAGCTAAAAATTGCTAATCAGATTGCGAGCACTCTTCAGCATTCATGATATTGTATGATTTGTGCAATGCAAAATATATTGTCTACTTAAACGGTAATTTTCTTGTTTAATCTAGAATTAGAAGAAATTATTGTTCTTCCTTAGAGAAGATATGAAATTGATAATTTGACAAGAAACTGTAAATTGCTCTCCTGTTCTGAGTCAGTTTTGGAATATCCTGACTTTACTTGATGACTTTCAGTGACTTAAAGATATGTGAGTGCTCCAACTTAAAACAAACAAACAAACAAACAAACAAAAACAATTCTCTCTCTCTGTTTTTTTGTTTGTTTGTTTGTTTATTTTCCCTTCTTGTTTCAAGAATATTTATTTGCATTCATTTTTGTAAAATAAATCTAATCCTAATCTGTACACTGGGAACTCCTGTTGCTTCATGCTGAAATATGAGTTATACAGACATGACAACAATCACACAGAAACACTGTTTTGTTCAAGGTGCTTGTATTTAGAAGACATTAATACAAAATGACAGACTTTTCCCTATCTCTAGGGAGCAAATGTTGGGAATTGGTGTAACATTTTAAGCAATAATTTGGCATCTTTTGAGACTTTACGCCACTGCTGGTAGGAAGCGTATTCATGCAGAACTATAACAATATGTGCAAGACAAAACCAATATAAATATCTCACGAGATAAATACTGGCTATGGCTGTCTGAATTAACTCATATAATTTCCCATATTGTATATATATGCATATATGCATGCACAAAATCTTATAAATTGGATGCTTATTATTTATATAAATATAAATAATACAGTTTTTATATCATACTTTTATCAGGAAGTTCCAAAGTAATGTCATATAATTAAGAAGACAAAATCTAACTGTTAAGGATTTTCTCATCCAGATATTAATTCATTAAAATAAAATGGGAGGATGAGATTCTGGATGAGAACTTGTGAAATTTGGGTGACATTCCATCTCTGCATGAACTTTGAGAACTGATCTCATCTCAGTTTGTCTCTTTATGTATATAAGGTGATGATACTCAATTTGTCTTCATTGGGGAACACCCTAAGAAATGCATAAGTGACTTAGAGCTTGGCTCCCCTATTTCTCATAATGCTGAAAGAACAAAAAGGAGATTTTAAAGTGGGTATCTGACTGAGTGCTTGACAAGTTGATCATTTTAATGCATTTGTACAAAGATGGTATTGTATGGTAATGGCATGGTCTCAGAGCATTTTGAACAGGTATCTTCTCTAAGTGATAGGTCATCATTTAACCATAGTCGTTCGATATGACGTACTGGAAAAAAAGCTTTTTTTTCACGTTTCTGACTCAGCCGCTTTTGAGAAGTATTTCTCTTCACATTCCTGAGTCACAAATTCTAATGGACAAAAGCCATCTCTCTGCATTATTACAGTAGGATGCTCCTTGATGCAAATAGATACATGCTGCTAGAGTATGGCTGTTATTACAAGGGCAAGTACATCTAGCATTGTAAGAGCTGTATCGAACTCCTGCTTTCTGGAGAGATAATTCAATGTCCTCAGTAGTACCACTGGGGGGAATTTACGCAGCAAACATTCAAATTTCACCATAAACCTTATGGCATAGATGATTATTGAATGGAAGCAGGAGATCTCTAGTACCTAACGAGTTTATTCTTTTTTCTCACTTTTCTCTTTAAACTGAACCTATTGCTTCCAAACATATATATATATATATATATATATATGTATGTATATAAATTGACAACAGAAATAGCTTCAATTTCTTTAGGACTGGAGATGGTAGCAATCATTTTTGGTTTGACTATATCCCTGAATAAAATAATTCACCTATGCTTCAAGTCTATCACAAAAAATGTTGCTGTTTTCATAGATAAGCCTAAAGCTAGAAGCTCAGATCAAGACCAGATCTCGTTGCTCTGGCAAACATCACTGTGCAGCAAGGTTCATTATTACTTGTTTTCACAGTCTTCATAATAGTTGAATTTGTGGAGCAACTTGCACTCTACAAAGGGTTTTGAATGGTTTTAATTAAATGTTGATAAAACAGAAAAGGAATCTTGGGATGTGAAAACAAATTAATTCTGGTCATTAGTCACCTGACAAGCATATTACAGTACAGATTTTTTATAGCTCCATGGATGCCTGTGAAACTGGAAAGATGGTATTCTAAATGGATTCCTTGTTAGCTGCTTTGAGTCACTGTGAATATCACTTTAGTTACCTACAGTCATTACTGAAACAGTTATGTAAAGTGCTTTCAGGGCAATATATTTCCATGCATGTGTCTGATTTTGAAAATGAATTCTGAAGGCTAAACTATAAAAAAATACGGATTAGTTTAGTACAGTTCAGAAACTGCTGTAACCAAGTAGAATGTTTTAGTGATATGCAGCTGTGAGCTGCTCTCAGGGACATTGCAGAAATACGTCACATATTATGCTCCCATCCCCCTTCCCTTGTCTCCCCTTTATTCTTTTCTGTTTGTTTCATGTAAGATGAAGTTAACATTTAGCCTTTGTTCTTTGCATCCAGTATAGTCCTTATGTTAGCTGACAAAGACATAACTCAGGTAATCAAAATACGGTGAAACCCCATAGGTAAATCAAGGAATTAGAGACAAGCTCTTCCAATTTCACACATTGGTCAAGCCTGTTCTTTGATAAGGAAACTGGTCTGTGTAGATGGAAAACCATGTGATGTATATGGGACAAAGTCTTCCATGTTCCCTAGAAAACTGCTACTTAGATGTATATTACTGGGGTTAAGAGGGACAAATAATTCCCTCTTTCTATGCAAATTGTGTTGGCAGTTTCTGTCAGAAGTCGTACGAGATCTGATATTACTTTTACCAATGTGCTGTTGCTCATAGTTGCCTTTTAGCTGTTATGCAGAAAAAGGTTTCTTGTGTTATGTCCTATATATCAGCAAAGAATGTTACAGGGACTGAAGGATGTTTGGATATTCAGATTGTATATATTAATTTGCAGAAGAGTAGCAAAGTGGAGGAGAGCATAAAGTAAATGAGCTAAACTAGGCTAGCAAGATTTTTTATTTTCTTTTAACATAACATAACGTGATCATTAGATTTCCACCAAGAATTAATCCTGCTTGCTTTTTGTCTGTGGTAGAGCTATCAAAGAAAAAAGGAGAAGGGAAAATAATGAAAAATTTGCATTTTCCTGGCTGACTGACACAGATGTAGAAACCCTTGAAAAATGAGTCTACATAGGAAGCTGGAATGAAAATGGTATAACTGACATCAAGGTCTGCTTTCCTGTCTTTCAGGACTATGGAGTTCACATGAGTAACAGGCCTGAGATTGTCTGGGAAGCCCTGAACAACCTGCAGTAAGGCAGCTTGTGTGGATGTTCGCCCTGATATTCTGGGTCAGTGGATCTTTGGGCTCCTCTGTTGATGGAAGGAGTCTGCACAGAGTCTGCACAGTGTCTTGGTGATGCAGGGCAACCAGACTTTAGGGAAGTTCACTATTTTTGTGAAATATTGCAAGTTTCAAAGAAAGAAAAAATATTTGATCAGATTTTTTTCTGACCAACTGAACCTTATAATAGGGTGAAAGTTGCCTTACAGCTAAGTGGGAATTTACTGCCTTGTGATGAGAGTGTCCTAGTTATCCTCCAAATAATGTAATTGTTTCTTTCATAGCAATATTACATGCTTGTCTGCTTGTCAGTATGGCCACTGCATCTACAACTGCTGGGATATCCCACTTGCACAGAACAACAACAACAAAAACTACAACAACAAAAAGCCACAATATTTTTATGTTATGAAAAGATAATTATAAACTTTCCAGTGCAATGGTGTGCTCTTTGAGTGCATTCCATAGGAAATCTGTGTGCCAAAACTTTTGAATAAAGGACAGAAGAGGAATCATATCAGCAGCTATCACCAGGACAGCTCGTTTTGTTTCATATCCCTGTGCCTCTATATTTAATAGCTGCCACCTACAAAATGACATTATCTCTGGCAGAGGAGCATTAAGCGTAGCTAAACAAAAGGAAGAATTAGGTTCATTATCTTAAATTGGTTTATCGTAGAACTATCTTGGAGGATAATGTAATTTTTAAACAGTGCATTAAGGAAATAAAATACAAATGAACAATTCTTTTAATATGATTGACCAAAACCCAAACAGATTGAAACATTCATTCATTTAGAAAGCAAGACTGATCCTTTGAGCCTTTTCTACTGAATGTAATGCTTATATACATATAATGCTGTGAGTTAAAATCGATGGCATTACACCAAAAAGCAAGCACAACATGCTGCTTTGTAAGAGCCCACAGAAAAACAGACCCTCAGGAAGTCCCCACGAAAAATGTTAAAGTCTTCAGCACCTTCTGTTTGTTAAGGTGAGACACTCAGCTTTACCTCACAAAATGGCAGTTGTTATTGCTGGTTGTAGCTCTTAGTGATTGAAAGGGCTGAAATTACTGATCGCATCCTCACTGTGTAACACAAACTGCCACCACCAAGACAGAATCAGGAAAATTATCGCACTAGAAAAAAAGTATTGGTGTTTCAAAATGCATGCTGTGGAAGACACTTTTTCAAGGTCAGTGTTCATTTCTTTTCCTCCACATCCAACCCCCCTGTGTTCTTCAGGCTCATACTTCAGATTCAGGAGCTAGCAGAGGTGTGAAAAGAGAATGAAAAAACATTTCTTTTATAGGAGGAGATTATGTTGTTATTTCATAATGAAGATTCAGTCAGTGAGCACCAAACTCAGATATGACTTACTCTTTAAAACAAAAATTAAAAACAAAAACAAAAACAACCAACAACATAAGACCTTGTAAAACCATTTCAGTTCTCTAAAATCATGGTTAATAAATTCCCCAGCTGCCTTCTTGTACAATAATACATTCAAATACACTTTTCCAAGACCTGAGGTGTTATGATGCATTGTGTTTTCCTCTACCTCAGAACTGTTGCCAGTGACAATGAGACCTCTGCGTCCCTGAAAATCAGCCAGCGTGAATTTCATCTTGCACCTCTATCCCCAGTGAATCTGTCACCCATGACGAGACAACTCAGCAAATCCAATGCTAGCTGAGACTGAGGGCAGAAAGGTGGCTGTGAGGATGAGGAAACTGCAGATATTTTCCCCATAACTGAGCTGAAACAGCGTGCTAGTCCCATTGCTTTTATGTACATATTTTTGGCAGTAAATGAAATGGAATATGTTGTTTTCTGCTACCACAGAGAGTCATCCAGCACTTCAGTTAGTGAACACATTATTTCATTCTGAGGTTTTACTATTGCCACTCCAGATTCTGGTCTGCTTGTACTGTCTATAAGGAGACACAGTAAACACGGTCGATTTAATCCCAGTCTATGAAAAAGAAAATAAGTATTTTTTTTATCACATGGAGAAGACTTAAGATTTTAATTGCAAGTTCTCAGGAAAACTAACTTTGGCTTGGAGGCTTCCCATGTTCTTTATCAGAAGATCAAAGGGGGAAAATCCTTTTTTTTTTTTTTTTTTTTTTTTTTTTTTTCCTAATCGTTCTGCAATATTTTCCTGCATTTAAAGTGTCTCTAAAGCAATTTACATGTAAGGCATTTATGCAGCAATTTGATTAGGCAGCAGGCACAACAAGGAGAGCCATTTGGATGGTTAATATTTGCACCAGTTGTGGAGCTTTGAGGCATGCAGCCAGAGGCCAAGTGACATTAGCTTCTCAAGAAATGCACTAATCACCTTAGAAATGCAATGCCTGGAGAGTCTTTTTGTGTATTATGTAATGGAAATTGTAAGGGAAAGGATGAAAGCCAAACTCTGTGTATTTACTAAAGGTTATTGACGTAGCTGTGACATCACTGACAGGCAGTCACAGGACACCTTTTGCGTACAAAGTCCCAATGCCAGTTGGCAATTAGAGCAATGCCACCCAGGCAGCTGGAAATTTGGTTCTCTACCTAAAAACACAAGCCAGGAGGCATTTCAGTAATAGTGAGCTGCCTTCTGAACTCAATATACAGAAAGTGCTAAAGGACTGTCCATTTGTCTTGTCGTAACCATGTCAGTGTCATCTGAAGGGTTGAATTTTCCTCCTCTCCACTAAGACTGCTCAGCTTGAACTGCAACTGAAGGCTTGGCCCCACAGATCACTTCTGTTAGGATCCATGCAATATGAAGGACTTCGCAAAACACAACTGTGCTTTTTACTTATTTGGGGAATACAGTCAACTCACAGGAGAAATGAGCATGTCAATGAGGTAATTAAGGATGTGATGGATCGTGACTCCTCCAGACCAACAGAAATCCCAAAGGAAAATAAAATTTCCCTTAGCTGCATGGAAACACCTGATGTACAGAGAAGGTCCTTGGGTAAAACAGTTAAGATGCATGACGTCCCGACAAATTCACAAGTCCAGAGGCCAGAAGAAGGTTGCCAGAAGGCCAAACAGAGGAGTCTGGATCTCTGAACACATAGCATCTACCTTCCTGACATCTGAGTTGTTCACTGCAGATCAATTGGATTTTCTAGACAGGATTTCCCCAAATATGTCCTTTATGGTCAAGCAAACTACTCTGTAGAAAGACTTTTGAACATCACAAAAATTTTACAGCAGAAGAGGGGGGAAGGAATGTAGCCCATGGGTTTTAAAGCAGTTGTTTTACCTGCATTTATTAAGAACTGAGAAAGGTAACAAATTAAAACAGGAAAGCAGTAAGTTTCCTAGTAGCTAATAGTTCAGGTCAGGTATTAGGGCTGTGTGCCCTAATAGCTACAGCTGCCTCTGCCAGAATTCACAAGCCTGGTAAACAAGTCATACAAAGCTTGTAGCTTCAGCTAGCAAGTTCATTGCTGTTCAGCTGGTGGCCCTGATCTGATATAATTGTAAAAGCCATCTAAATAAAAATTAAATAAATAAATAAATAAATAAAAAGTGTAACAAAAATCTTGATACAGGAGTAAAGAGAGAGTCTTGAATTCTGCTTAAAGTTATGTATTTTTATCACAAAAGAAAATTATGAAGCAGTGGTAAAAGAGAAGATGATAATTATCTTTAACCAGATGACTAGATACAGTAAATATTTAGGAATTGCTGAAGTGAATTGGACTAGTAACCTATGTGCTGTGACACCCTGCGCTCTGTTGTAGGAAGCGCTGCAGGAGTGAGGAACAAGGTAGTGAGCACCCCTGGGGCAGTCTGTCCTAGAAGAGACCTATCGGGTGAGGACTCCAGCCTTCTCTTCATGACTCCTCTCAGGTGCTCCTGGGGGAACCAGACTCAGAAAGGAGCAACCTGGCCTTAGAAAGTGCTCCTCTGCCTGATTTTATCATGAACTCATGCTTCTCCTTCTAGTGCCATGCAGACTGAGTATTAATTTAGGAAACATTTTGTATAATAAAATGGACACAGAAACATCCAAAAGTCATGTCATGTTTTCCCTTACCATGCTTTATTTTCTGAAGCCAGGGCTGACAGCAACTTGAAATACCACATTAGGAACAAAAGACGCTATTTATTTCTAGTCCCTCCAGTGACTACTGTATTTGGCTAGAGAAAGCATTACAGGCAGGAACGGTGAGCTGAGGACCAGACAGGATGGAAAGATTTTGATCTCCTGAGTACCAAGCAAATTCACCGGAGGTTTTATGTTCTGAATGCCCTTTCTTGGAACCTAGAGACATCTCTCTCTACCTCTACTACCAGCTAACTTCATCCTTACAGTACCTCCATCAAAGCAGGAAAGACTATCCAAATAATTACAAAACACTGTGACTGGGTTGGGCTTATCTTATATCTTAAACCATTCAGCTGAAGTTGAGAACATTACTTTCCCAAAGTAGGAAACTCTTAACAACAAGGGAAATAACACATTGGTTTCAGTCCAGTAGCTTGATGTTCATAGGAGCGACATTAAATTCTGGTTCATAAAAGTTTCAGACAATAGTGATTCAGATCATTCCTCTACTTTGAAAACATAAAGAGCTCAGGGAATGTTTGCCTCGTAACTGTAAGCCATGGTGGACAAACACAGTGATGCAATTTGCCATGCAGAAGTGATTAAAATAAGTGTATCTACTCAAAAGGTAATCTGCAAAGATTCTGCTGATACATGATGCACTTTGGGCTCAGAGCTTATCCATGTTATCCTCTGCTTTGGTATCTGTGGTGCCTTAAAAAAGATTGTCATGCAATCCATCTGGCTGGTGGGTATGTGTCTGCTGGATAGTGGTAGACTCCTGCCTTTTCCACAGCACTTATGCAAGTTCCCATGAACAACAAAAAACTGAATTTTATCAACAGTCAGAAGAACAGGATTATGTTTACTCCATTAGGAGACCTACACACTCCCAAGTTTAAGCATCATACCTGAATAAAACTGCATCAGTATTTTTCCATCTTACAGGTCTGCAACATACATCAGCTTAGCAGACACCGATCATCTAGTAGTCTCTGTAAGCCCACAATTACTTCTTTGACACCAGAAATAAAGTGCAAGCGACACCAGAAAGTGCAAAATAAAGTAAAATACTATAAAAAAGAATATTATTTATTTTGATTTACTAATGCAATTTATTAATATTACTATCAATGCAATTTATTAATATATACTAATACTGCTTTACTATTGTTCTTGTAGAGGGCATATTACACACCTCCCCACCTTTCTGATTATTATTAGATCTTTCCCTGGTGATTAGCATTTACAAAAGAACCAAAGGGTAATTGAACCTTCCTCACCTTTCATGTTTTCAGCTAGGGAGAGCCACAAAGGCATTTGTGATGCAGTGACTACAGTGGCTAGCCTTGGCCAGACTGTTCTGATCTGATCTCCTTCATTTATGGGTATCGGGAGTGGAATTTGGTGACAAGCATACCAAAAATGTTGTAATTTATGTGAGTAGCAGTTGTCTCTTACTCTATGTACATGCGTCTCAGTGAGAAAGGTTGATCAGTAAAGCAACAACTATATTTCATCATATGGTTCAGAAAATGGAATGAAAATGAAAACATGAAATAAAACAAACACAAGAAAAATGAGTTTGTGTTTCCAGAGTATGAAATTCCGGAGTTTTCTGTGATTTCTCCCATATTTCTAGAACCTGTATCTTTACAATTCTATGTCAAGATGAGAGAGAAACCAGTGAAAATGATTCCACTGATTGCAACACTATGTGCCTGGCAAAAGACGCACATAAATAGCATCAGAAACAAAAGGTTTGTCACCTCATGGAAGGTAGTACTACAAAAAACAAAAGCTAATATATGACCTGCAGGAGATTTTCCTCACAGAGCTGTGAAGGGACATTGACAATAGCAGTGTGATATTCTTGGTTTATCTCACCAAATGATTTTGGCCATGAAATGCTGTTTAGAAGAGCTAGAGTCAGGAATGGAGTAAAGGGGAATGGAGTCAGTGTTTGGCAGCAGTTACATGCAGTGGGACCTGACCTGTCATCATATCACTTTGTAGCGAGAATGAGAAATAAATACGATTTTAGAATAAGAGGTGCCGCGTGTGACTTCCAAAGCACAACATGGGCCTTTTACAGCTCCACTGTTGCCAGGTCTCGATGTTTAGAGTGAGAGCTTGGTGGGAAGAAGGGCTTATAGAAGTCATTTGCCACTTGAACTGCCTGGCTCAGTGGAGTTGGATGGGACAAATGCAATATAACACTTGCAGCCTGCTGAACACTTCCAGAAACTGAAGCAACCACCGACAATTTTGCCAAACTGTTTTCAAATAAAAAAGTATACCTAATATATATATTCATATATATATATTTAAATACATATATATATAATAGGATATTTAACTTGGGGAGTTGAACAGGAATATTGCACAAAACCTTGAATGTGGTTTCACAGCACGCTTTCTTACAGGGCTAGAGATGTTTCCCCACACATGCCATGCACTGGGGTGAATGTTTGCCCAGGGAGGAGCAGAAGTCAGGGTTCTGCCACTTACAGCACCTCGAGGGCAGACGAGAACACAGGTGTGTGCGTGGGTGGGGAGTTTATAGCTGAGGAAGAATACCAAGTGAAGAGCAAAACCACACAAAGGGGCTGTGTTTGATCTTTGTTCTGAAAACTCAAAGACAGCGAGAGCTGTAAAAATTACTTGCTGTTCCCATGTAACAAGCAAATTGGTACAATATTTTGCAAAGGCCCAGGACTCTTCCACATTTCTTAAGGACAACTGAATGCATTTTGTCTCACTATGACCAATAGACCTCGTCTGGATAGATGGGAGCCGCTTTTTTTCCCTGACACTCTGAAACTGTGAAACTCTTCACTGTGTTAAAATCCTTTGATGCAGGAATTTCAGTCACAGGTCATTCTTTATGTAAGTTTATGTTCCCTTGGTTATTTAGATTTGTATATTATACATTCTCAAGCTTTTTACAAGCTCATTTGTGTGTCTCATGATTAAAAAATCTGTTTATGTTTTTTTGCTTGTCAAGACATAATCAGCTTTCATGCTGTGTCTATGTGATATGTTCAATAATCAGTCAGGTTTATGGGGAAAGCAGGAGCAGCAATGCCATACAAAGTACTTCTCGGGGATAAGTCTGAAGCTGTGAACTCGCTTTTCATTCTGCTTCACCTAAAATCTTAAAGCTATGCACCACTGTCAAGGAAGTTTTTGTAGCAACCTGGGTTCTGTTAGCTGACTAGCTCCCCCTTTTGAAACTCTGCAAACACTGACAGAAAACTAGTCAGGGCTGTAAAGAGGAGTGAAATGAAATCCAACGGTACTGTAGTACTTCATTTTTATATCAGTTCTGGATTTTTATTTTTTCATTTGCAACCTTGACAGCTGGGGAAAAGTTCTTTCCTTGCTGTTGCTGCCAGTTTCTGAAGTGAAGTTTTAAGAACATATCAGCGGTTTTGGTGCCTGTTGCAGAAGGGTTGAGGGCTGCAAAGTTCACCCTAATGCCGTGTCCAGGGGGGACGGAGAGCAGAGCTCCCCAGCTGAAGGGCACTGGAGAAGGACGGTGGAGGACAAGGATGGCTGAGGGACATCATGGTTCAGCTCCACCCTGCAGCAGACCCTATGCGGGGACTCCAGCAAGCAGCGGGGCAGGAAGGGTAGTGCCCATCTGTGCAGGAGTGCAAACATCAGCTGTGCCTCCTGGGGCATTCCCTCCTGACAATGAGCCCAGCTGACACAGGGAGGTGGCAGCTGTGCCTCCACGCTGCATGGCTTGGCTAGGAACAGGGCTGTAAACATGGTAGGTAACTACAGAAAGTAGTTTCTTTATAATTTTTGTTTTGTTTTGTTTTCTAGAACAGATACAAGGTATAGGAGGAGATTTTGTTCTTGGGTGTCACGGGGAGAGAGGTACGTGGGTCTGCAGCTGTGAACAAGGTGTCCTTCCTCAGTGTGCAGCATGCCTCATTAAGTGGAGCAAAGCTCACGCACATCTTACAAAGAGTTGTCCCTGCCCTACCCTCTATAGAGGGGTAGCTGAGATATAGAACAACACTCAGACTTCATACCACAGTGTTAAAGCATTTTATCAAAAGACTCTTTATTTGAAAATACATTTGGCAAATGTATTTCTGAATGTATATTCTGTAACAAGAAACAGAACTCAGGACTCTTCCTTTTCTAGGGTTTTTCTGGCAGTGGGCTATAAAACCAGTCTCCTTTCATTTACCCTTCCTCTTTCTGCATGAATCATGCCTGCTTTTGGATACAGTGGCCCATTTTCAACAGGAAGGACAGAGAGTGAGACTACTATCTAATCAGGTGAATTTCTTTCTGGGTAAGGACAGAAATTGTTTGGAAAGTCTTTATGTTGAAGAGAGGGTGACCCAGTTTCTAGGTAGAAGTTTGTAAACAATGTTTAAAATGGAGAGAACTACCTCTAGCTTGATTTTAAGCTGATTTTGATGCTTTGTGTCATTTTCAAGGGTGCGTAAGTGTCAGCGGAAATAGCTGTTTTGGCACTCCATGTATGTAGCTGTTGCTTTTCCCTGAACCGCAATGGAGCAAACATCACAGCTAGTGATGCAACTGAGAGTTTATTCCCTTCTCGAGTGAACAACGTGGCATTTACTCACTTCTCATATAATCCAAATGGTTGAGGTTTTACAGTCTTAGAGTCATGCTTAAATCTTTCTGATCAGCCTAAAAACATCCTTGGAGATGCAGCTTAGTTGTTTAGGTGTCTTGAATCCTATGTAAATCCACAGTAAATCTTAAGTGTCATAATATCTTTCAAATATCTATAACTTATGTTGCCTGTCCCAAGTCATCATGAAAATCTGTAAGAACTGGAAACAAATTATCCATACTCTTCCCAAGAGTCTTAACTTCAAAATGATGCTTCACATAAATTAAATGAGAAGCATTTTTTAAATAAATGGCAGACACAAGGATCTCAATTTTTCTGTATCAGTTCTAGGACACCTTACATTTCACCTAACGGTGATAGGTGGATAAATACCCCCTTCTGGACAACAGAAACATCCCTCTGATTTGTTTACACTGTAAACTGTGAGCTGTAAACACTGACCCAATTACAATTACTTGCCTTTTTTGAAAATCTTAGCTTTCATTTCTAGGATTAAGAAAGACATGCATGAATGCTTTCAGGAATGAAAAAGAGGGTTAGAGATACCCTCTCAAATCTGCTGAACCGTATCTGAGAATCTGAGAAGAACCGTAGGATCAGTGAAAAACTAAAACAAACAAACTAACTAAAAACAAACAAACAAACAAACAAAAACAACAAAAACAAACAAACAACAACAACAAAAAAACAACACAGAGTTTTAGTCTCCAAAATGTATTTAGTCTCCAGTATTTAGTCTAGTAAACTATCAACAAATAAAGAAAACTGCTAAGGAAGTACTTTTAGGTAAACTTTGTTTTAATATCTTCCCAAATATTTTAACAATATCTTATGTACCCAAACCATAATACATGTTTTTAATTTCAAGCAGTAATGATCTAAAATTGAAGGAAAGACAGATCTATTTTGTATTCAGTCTTCTAATATACATTTTTTCATACCTCTGAAAGCCCTTTCTGTGTGCTTTTAAAACAGAACTGTAAAATTCAGCTCTTCAGCTGATAACCTTAGAGAAACTCTGCCCACTTTTATCACTTAAAAATCTGAAGTTCAAATGTTGTCACAAAAACAAACAACCCCCCAAACCTCACTATTCCCAAATTATGCATACTGGAAACATGTCATGGAGTGCGGTGGTATGGTTCAAAATTACAGTGTATTATTCCTGATGTGCCTTTTATAAAATGCACAAATACCAGCACAAACTGAATGTCTGGGTCTGCATGCAGCAGTATTCTTTAATGCTCATCATGTTTAAAGCTGGGGGTCCTCTAGGCAAGAAGTGACTGTCTGGTTTGGAGGTGATGCAAAGAAGGTCATCTACATTAAATCAACTAGACTGGGCTCAATAATAGTGAGCCATTCTCAGATACTAATGACCATCTGGATTACAGATGCAGTAGCCAGATTGTCTGTTGTGTCCACCAAGTGAGTTGTCTTACCCTGGGAAAAAACTGTCATCTGTCTGTCTTGCCCTGTAGACACAAGCTTTCTTCCAACCTGTCCACATGGATTTACTGGTGGCAAGGTCATTCCGTTCTCTGGAACGTCACTCACTTGCGTTTGCTGGCTGCTTAGCAGCTGCCAAAATGTTTGGAACAGAGCAGAATGGCAAGGGGCTGAGAATAAGACAGTAAAACTGAAATATTTTCGATTTCTTTCTGGTGCACATTTACCAGTAGTTAAAGAAAACAATACCTATTTATTAGCTGAATAACAATTCTTTTTCCAGCTCTGTTTGTTAAATAGATGATGTCGGTTTTAGGGTGTTTCTCTTCTCTGCTCCCACGCTGTGAAACTCCCTCCCTTTTGTTTAGCAGAATAAGCAAATCATTGCAAGACCTAAAATCTTGTTAAAAATGCACCAGTTTGATTTGGCATTTAATTAACACATTTTTTGTTTTGTTTTACTGTGTGAATCCTGACTTTACTTTCAGGTTTCCTTTTCATTTTATTAATGTAATTATGCTTTGCTTTTAAACGTGGCCAGCAAACACATAATCTATATATTGCTATTGTTTGTTTGTTTGTTTGTGGTTTTAGCATCATGCTGTCTTTCACGCAATAGAGGATTGTACATATTTTTCTGAGTGCAAAAAGTAGAAGTTAACTATTTCTGAAGGTTTTATACTGCTGAACGTTATTCTTGTGTTTGAAATGCACAATCCTAAAGAACCTTTGCAATGTATCTCAAACAGTGTAATACACTGCAATATACAAACATCAAACACTTCCAATTATTTTCAGAACTTCCTTATATCCTTGTGAACACATACAAAATGAAGACATGAAAGGGGCTAATGCTTGTGTTAGCTTCAGATTCTGAGAAAATAGTCCTTCTGGAAAAGGTTTCATCCCCAAATCTACAGGTAGATATCCTGGGGATTCATTTGTGATTGTCATGGTGAAGTGTTTTTGCTAATTAATTTTGCTAATGAGGTGATAAACAAACTAAGGGAGTCCTCTCCTTTTTGACACTAGCTCAGATTTCATTAGTAAAAGCTTGTCTATGACAGATACAGGTAAATCCCAGACAGTGTGTGCTACAAACAGTACATATAAGGCACTGTGACACCAGTTTGAGCCCAAAGACTAGGGTTACTTGTATAACTCTCAAGCTGACTATTCAGTCAGCTACATGAATAAGGAAGGTCATACTTCCATGTTACTGCATGGCTTTGATGGGAACATGCTGTGAAGGACAGTATAGGCAATGGGGAGAGGGGAAGGAAGGAGAAGGGCTACTGTTCCTTACCCTGTCCTTTAAGATTTGCATCTCTGTGTGTGTTTAGACACATGTATTCAGCATATATATTTTCCGCATGTATACATAATCTGGGCACCTAAGTAGGTTTACAGTGTTAAGAGTGTTGTTAAGTGTTGTGTTACCCCATGGTTGTAAGAAACATAGCTAAGAAAATAAAAAAGAGGATGGTGAAAAGGAAATTAGGAGATCAAATGAAAAAGGAAGAACGATATGTTAATTTTGGTCACATTCTTCATGGACTGCTAATGTAGCCTGTATATACATGTCTCTGTGTATATAGATGTAGACAAGTGCATATGGTTAGATATTCAGAAATCCTGTGTGCAGATAGAGCTTTTATCTTCATTACATGTGAAAGAGAACCAAGTGTATGGCTTGAAAAAAAATAAAAAATCTTCTGTATGGTATTTCATCTGGCATCATCAGAAAAGGTGTTTTCCAAGCAGATCAGAAACAGTCTGTAGCTTACTGTGGCAATTCTGTTTGGAGTAAATGAGCTCTTAATTAGGTGAGGGCTGATTTCTTGGCATTTGAGACTCTTTGAACCTCTCAGACTACTCTTCACATTAAAAAAGAAAAAAGACTGTTCTTTGTAAAACTTCCTAGGAAGTGGGAGCATAGTACAGGGGAAAACAAGACTGAAAGAACACATACTTCACTGCAAAGGGCACGATGCAAAAGCAAACTGGAATCTGTTTTGCACTTGAACAGTTCAACAGAGGTGTCATTTGGCATATACTGGAGTAAGATAAAAGAAATAATCTGCTGGAACTATAGGTGATTCATGACCAAGACATGGGAGCTGAGAACCATCCTAAGAATTGTCCTCTGCTGTGGCAGGCATCACAAAGCACATCAGCTTCTTTCTGGAGCTGATTACTTTCTTGTCCTTGCAGCAGCAGAGGGAAAGCTGTTTATTAGCTTAATTCCGGGGGCGTTTAGAAACTATTTATCAGAAACCTTTTCGTGGCTGTTCCATACCCACCTATATTTAACATTGGATGTCATCACATCACAAGGCACATCCACCCAAGAGTGATATCTGGTCCCCTGACCCAAGTAGCCTAGAGTGGCTAATACGCAAGGCTAATCCTGTATAGAGCAGATGAATCCCATCCATGCCATATTGCCCATATGGTGCTCACATACATCTAAAACATGTCTGTTTTTGTCTGTGGGGGTGGTTCAGTTCATTGTATTTAAAAATGTGAGGGCTGTGTTGCAAGCCCACAGAACAGTTTTTCTGTGGCATGAACTGCAGATTAGATGTTGCCTGCTCTGAGCCACAGCATAGATGTGCTGCGAATTCTTGAGGATTCCTGAATTTTGTTTTGGTGGTGACTGGTTGATTTCCTCCCAAAGAGACCTTCTTTCATAATCAATAGAGAGAAATAAGTGATTCATCTCATTCTGAAGTAAAGGTTTGAAAAAGGTCAGATCAATAACGTCTGGAAGTGCCTATTTGTCTCCTTTGACTGCAAATGCAGGCTGGGTTGAGCAGCTAGGGGAAATATGCCTACACTGTAGACACCTGAAGTTAGGTCAGATGAATTCCTGATTGATCAATACTGAAATGATCACCCTGACCTTCCTTCTTTGCTGTCAGTAGCACCTAAGAGCCTCTAATTTACAGGAATTATTCTTGTTATAAACCTGTAATTGCAGGAGCTTCCATATGTTGTATTAATTAGGTAATTCATGAATTTCTATTAGCCTGGTCCTCAGGGTTAATATAACACTTCTCCTGTGTGATATTCCAATTCTCTTCCATACTGGCAGTGTCTCTCAGCTTTATGTCAGCACCCAGATTGAATTTGTAGGCTCCTATATTTTGTGCTGTTTTTGAAAACTTTCAATCATTTGCTCCCTCACAGCTTTTAAAGAAACTTTAAGATTAATGTCCTTCAAATACAGGTGTCACCTTCGGTATAAACTGTTGCCATCTCATAGTTGGTTCCATTTTTAATATACAATACAATTCTCTGTTAATGCTTAGCTTCTCTACTAACTGACAGTGTAAGAGAAGCTTAATAACTTAGCAAAGTCCAGGTAGATGAGATACATGTTTTAGAAAAAAATTCTTTTTATAATAAAAATCAAGAAAGAATATACTGCTCAACCAAAAGGTATTTCTTGAAAATCTGTTACTGCCTTATCCTATTTGCAATGTAACTCCATGGCAAGTTATTGCTTCTTTCAAATTATGTTCTGAACAATGCAAATTCTTGAGGCAATATGAATGCAATCCTAATGTTTCTCTTCTTAAATATTAGTAGCTTATTTCTTTCCTCATTTATTATCAGATTGTGGTCTTTCCTCATTTATTATCTAATTTGATCAATTCTGTAAATACCACAGATTCACAGAATTGTAGGGGTTGGAAGAGACCTTGAAAGATCATTGGGTCCAACACCCCTGCCAAAGCAGTTTCCTTAGAGCAGGCTGCCCAGGTAGGTGTCCAGATGGGCCTTGAATATCTCCAGAGAAGGAGACTCCACAACCTCCCTGGGCCCTGAAGAAGGACATTTTCCTCTGATGGTTCTTTCAATATTCTGAAATGTTTCATCTCCCATACCTTCTTCAGCTTGAACTCTCTGACTTCTGTGTCTACCTCAGATTTCATTTTTGTTTCAGCTTTCATTTCTCTTTGCCTTCTTGCCTTCACATCTTCACATTCATTGTTAATTTCATTGAAAACTGGGGCAAAATATTCCTTTGATAGCTGGATTTTATCTAGATTAATTTCTCTTCTGCTATCTCACCCCTTGTCCTCAGTGATAAGCACTCTCTTCTTGCTTCATCTCTTCTTGCCCATGTGGCCGAGGGTATTTGTTTTATTTTGTTTTATTTTGTTTTACTTTTTTTGCTGTGATATGTAACTCAGCTTTACTGTGGCAGTTCTCACATTGTCCCTCCACTTTCTCACCTTCAGGATATATTTGTCATTTCTTTTCAGTCTTTTTAATTAATTTTTTTTTTCAGTTGCTTGTAGAATTTGCTTACCTTTAATATACCTTCTATGGTAATTATTCCTCTAGTTATACCTAAAGCATTTTCTCCTTGCTTGCAAATTGAATGACAGACAAATTCAGAACTTCATCAAGGAAATTCCAAGCCTTACATATGAGCCTCTGAGCTCTTCAGCACAGTTGACGACACTTGCTAATTTCCTTAATTTCCCACAGTCTGTTTCTTGAATTAAAAAATCTTAACTGTAGACTTGTTTCATTTAAACTGAATCAGCTTATCATTACTCAGGGCAAAATTTCTTTTGTGACTAGAGTTTCTATAAAGCTTTTGCTGTTTACAAAAAATAAGCCTAAAACAATCTGTTAGGTGGTAGACTTCCTCTGCAGTCAAAGAGGAGAGACAGAAAAGTCCAAAGGTTGAGTTGGCCCATGCAAGGTCTCTAGAAGGGCATTTTTCACCTTCGTGACTTAGAGGAACTTTAGCTCAAACAGTTTGTGTGTCTTTTCTGGATCTGGCCTTTGGAGGCCACAGTTGGTCAGCTGTGGCATTCCCAGTGCCATTTGCTTACCCCATAATCGTTTTTCCCAGCAGTCTGCTGTGTGTGTTGTGTATGCATGTGTACCTGAGTGTTCTACAAAGCTCAAGCTATATTCAGATTTAAATGAAGGTCTGAAGGCCTCTCACACTGTGTCAGGATGAATTCCTTTGCACTGCTTTCCTAACGTATTTGTGAACTATGATAATCCCATTTCACTCATCCCACCACCTCCTATTTCTTTGCACTGTCTCACATAACTGATGCACTGATGTGATGATACCATCGTGATATGATTCTGATGACTGTACAACAGAGCTCACTGCCCTTACCTTGTTTCTACCAAGTTTGCATTTAGCAAGAAGTCAAAGGAGACCAGGACTTTCCTGTTGGCAGCACTTGGTGAAGTGAATGATCCCTTACAGATGTTACTGTGGAGTCTCCTCTTGCCCTTTCCCTGCTCTATAAGTATGCTGCAGTATACTGAATCCTTATTTTTACTTCTCTCAAGCCAGTCATATCCTTCATTCATTTCAGCCCTTAGAGCAATTAACTTAACCAAGCTCAACTCCAGCTTTTAAAAATAAGGCAGAACCTGTAGGAATAGATGTGACTATCCTGTCAACTATGGAGTCACAGATAGGTGATATGAATTAAAAAATTACTATATATATATATATATACGTTTTCACTGGGATACATTTTCTTTTCCTCCTGATCTTTTTCTCTCACTTTTTCTTCTTTGGTTGCTTTGTGGCTTCACCTTTTTCTTGCCTTCCTCTAAATTTCACTTATCCCCAGCTCTTTTATTTTTTAATGCCTTTCTAAGAAAAATCACAAACTCTATCAGTGGTCAAATTAAGTCCTATGGGGCTTCAGCAGATGCAATCTAAAGGTGATTACTTCTATTGTGAACCCTGCCAGCTGTCACAGTGGTTGTAAGAGCCGATGTCATGTCCAGGCTGATGGCTTAGGAGACCTCCAACCCTGTCACTATATGGCCATTTTTAACAGTCCCCCAAAAAGAAGCAAACACATAAAAGTAAACTCAGCTACTGCTGCTCTCAGTGCTGAAAGATATGTCACTGCCTAAAAAGTGACAAATCCCAGGAATCTGAAGATTCCTTTTGTTCTGATTTATGAAAAAATAAAACTGTTGCTTTGGTACAGGAAGTACCTTGACTGTATAATTTAGCATATAGTCTTGCTTTACTGGAAGTGTACTGAGCTATGTAATCTAGCAAACTTTTTAGCTCCCAAGGGACAGTCTCAGGGATTTCAATGAAAAATTCGGTTTCAGTTTAAGCCGTCTCAGTCAGGGAATATATCTTTTCCTGGTTTAGAAGTAAAGGTCATGCAAACAAAGAATTTTCATTCCTGAAGGTGAATCCTGCTCTTTATTTTTTTTTTTATTTATTTTTTTTTTTATGTAGATTTTTCACAGATTTTCAACAGACAGAACAATTTCTTCAAAATTTCATGTGAGCTTTTGCTGTTTAAATTCTAACATGCTCATTAGGTAAAAAAGAGGGAGTTGAGGCTTTTAGGATTCAGGTTCTTAATTCTGCATAAAAGTGCCCTGGAAGTCTTGAAGTGCCTGAACTTAAAGAGTTGATCGCGATGGATCTACCTTGAAACTGCAGTCTTTGAAATTCTAGGCCAAATTCCCTTTTGCTTCAGTGGAAATTCATTGGAAGTAATACAGATATCTGTGATCCAATGTCTTATCAAGGAATAAAAGTCTTCTCTGATGAAAACGTGCTTTAGTGGGAAGTTCCATACTGGTGCTAAGTAAAATACTAGAAATAATGAATATCCCACTGAGGGAATATTTGGTAAGTATGCAAATCTGAAAGTGAACTGAATAATAGGGTGCAGCTGGTTCTTAGTCTTATATTTGACTGTTGCTGTTCACATACAGTATAACAGCCGTGCATGGGGGAGGAGTGTTAACATGATATTCAGTGAAGGCTGCATGGCGTGGGTGTATCACAGTTCCAGGAAGAGCCTGAGGTTATGGTTAACAGAGTTCACGCCAACTCTTCATTTTAAAATGTAGTGGCACACTGCAAGTCTGCTGCTGACAGAATGAAGTTTTACTGATGCTTGACATGGTGACTAAACTATTAGGCCCATCCAAGCTCAAAATATAAAGCTGTTTTCTGACAGCTTATCAGAAAACAAGACTAACTGCTTTTCAGCTGAATATTTGCTAAACCTCTCTCATTCCTCAACCAATACACATTCTTGTGACACACATTTTGAAAATCCACTTATGTATTTCGCTTTGTTTGGGAATTCAGGCCTGCCCTCTGTACAGAGAAAGCTTGAGCTTTTTTTTTTTTTTTTTTTTTTTTTTTTTAATCAGACATCCCAAACAATTTGCTGTTAGCTCTTTTCCTAAATTTATAAGTTTCAGATAATTTCTAGTATTACAACTTGTAAAATTTTAAACAGACTGACTAATGCATGAAAAATATATTTCTGGAAAAAACATCTTGTGTTGTCAGGAGATAGATTTTTTCCACATCTTGCATCTTTCTTTGCTAGGTTTGGTGATTGTTTTCAGTGAAATGCATTTAATTATTCCCAAAGCTTCTATGCAAAACAATTGCAAAACTCTCCTTTTGTGAGTACACTAAGAAAATGGCATTACCTCTAAAACTTTAGTCTCTCTGCAGCTGACTTAGAATGTGTTTCTCATTTGCTCTGTAGATAAGTTTGATGTCTCATTAGGTTTTAGCATGTTCCAAACCCTGGTGTTTCTCATACTTTATTTGGATTGATCTCTGTACTAATATATACAGTAAGATGTGAGAAAATAAAAATAAGTCACTGCATGAATGAGACTCCTTTTATATTAACCCAGTGTTCTGTATAACCAGTTTCAGATTTTCAGTGTCAATGTCTATTTAGTTGGGAAATATAATATTTTAAAGTGCTTGATGGAGAGATATTTTGATCTTTATATGTTGAAAATTGAATTCTTTGTCTTTATATGTAATATCCATAAAATATATTTTTCCTCAGGTGCCTTTATCAGAAAAACAAATTTCAGTTATTCACACCAAAGTACATTTGAACAAAAAATAACTTTTAACACATGATGTGGAAACTGACACTAAGGAACTTGAAAAATGAAATACCCTACTGTTCAGCAGCCAAAACTATAACTGGTGCCTGGACGACAGGCTATTCCTTTGTCCAGTCATCATATTTCCTTCCGTGTCAAAATTCCCTACAGTCTGGAGTGGTCATCACATGATCATAGATCTTCTAATTTATTTCACTGTGAAGAATGTTAGGTTTGGAATATTTCTAATATGGTATCATGGAAAATTCAACAGGGAAGAAAAATACAATATTTTGAAATCTCTAGGAAACAGGAAACATGGTTGCTTTCTCCCTTTTTTCCTTTTCATAACACTGCAGTGTGTTGACTGCCTTTTGTTTTGCAGTATAATTGGAATCATATCTGTAGAATGGGAGTATCCTTACAATAAATGATTTTTTAAATTTTCAAATGCTTAAGCTTTGTTTGGCATTTAATTACCTCCTCCTCTCTCCAAAGCCATTTTTGTGGGCTCCACACCTCTGTCAGGAGCTGTTCATTACCCTACATTAGAGAAAGCTGTTTTATCTTGAAACATACATTTTTAATTAAAAATTTCACTTATGCTCAGAAGGCTTAGGTATGCGTCACCATGTACAAGCCTATTTTTTTAATCATAAAAGTCATATTGAAAAGCAGGTCTGTTATAGACAGAGCAGTGTGGGTTTAATCAGTTAATTGTACGGTTACACTGTTCATAATCACTTTATTTGCTTTTAATGACAATGAGATGGATATTTCCAAAGGAGTCTCATTGTCCTCTGTGTAAATAACTAATTGTTTTGTTATTAAGTACTGAAGTACTAAACATACCCTGTAAATGAAATCTGCATGTGAAACTAAACCCCACATTTTACCCACTTTACATTTCACAGAGAGGTAGTTGCATCCAAATAGTGCCCTGGTTCACCTCTGGGCAAAGGTGAAGTCATTCCTTTACGTCAAGAGGTGAATAATCTGATTCTAAGTGATTAATTATTGCAATGTTCACTAATTATTTTACTTGATTTTATCTATTTCTCCACTGGAAAAGATACAGGGAAGACAACTATTCACACAGCCAGGCAGCCGTCTCATCTAAGAAGGTGCCAGCACTGAATCTGGGTGGAATATAAATGCTGCTCCTTTCTGCCTCTTAAATGAGACCAGTTCAAAGTAAGTTTGAGCTTTTCCTCCTTTCATCTGAATCAGGCAGAATAGGTGAGTACAAAAACCATGTAGGATATATATCACTTGGAAGATAATCTACTCAAGCTCCCGCTACAGAAACCATGTTTGGGTACTGTTTCCTCAGTTTTCCCCCTTCTTCCCGGGAAAGCATGGCCCTGAGGGCCCTTGTTTTATCTAGTTTCATCCAGATTGCATGGCTTTTGCTGTCACTCATGTTAAAGGAAAAACAAGCTGGAAATGATAGAAGACAGACTGGAAAACAGCTGATCTAAGACGGCTGCAGTGTGGAGATCTAAATCTGATCTAGTCGCACTAGGCTCCCTTTATAGTCAATAAGGAGAAGTAGGCACTTTAAAGACATGATTCATCTGACCTATATTCAGTGTCTACTGTGGGTTAAGATGAATCATACCCTAAAAGTGCCTATTTCTTTCTATTGACTATAAAGAGAGTTTTGACAATGGCTCAGTTGTAGACAGCTACATTTACTTTTGTTGCTGGTCAAAGATGTGCTGTGTAGCTGCTAATGGATTGTATTACTAAGATGGAAAGATCTGGGTTGGGAAAAATATAATAGAGAGCTATTACAGGAAAAGTCATGTCAAAGGAGGTGAGCACTAGTTTGAAGCAACGGAAGAAAAGCAGAAGTAGCAAAACAGCGGAAGGGGGAAGGAAAGTCTGAGTGAATTCAGTTGGCATAAAGATATGACTATATGATTATATTAGCAAATAATTTGACAGAATACAAGTATGAGATCTTTATATCTCTACTGTATACAGACTGGGGCTTTTACTTCAGCTTAGATTTAGTGGTGTGCCCTGTACTGAACATCACTGCGACAAATATATTTCCGAGTTAACTAAAGGACCAATAGTTGGTTGCATCTCCTATATCCACATGAAGGGCCAAGGCACATTTGGTGTGCACCAAACACAGCCTCCAGAGGGATCTGGTTTGTAAACACTGAAAACTCTCCATGAAGTCAGCCAATGTGCAGTGAGTGGGGTGACTGAAAGAGTTATTTCAAGACTGCACAACTGCTCTGAACCAATATGCTAATGTAAATGAAGCCTAAGACAGGCATTTTGCATATAAAATTTAAAATTGTAATGAAACAGTCCTCTTGACATAACTGCCTAAAATCCTGATGGAAGTGGTGAGAAGTACATATCTCTGAGAGCTGCCAGATCAAGTTGATAGATGAACTAAAGAGGACAAGATTTTCCTCTGGAAGACTTTACAAGCACTTCTCATTCCTTGTTGATTATACGGGACACGTGAGGAAAATCTAGCAGCCTGGCACCCACTCTGGCAGTACACAACTGTGTGTGTCAGGTCTGATGGGAGAAAAACAGAACTAGGTTGTTTTTTGAGAGAATAACATGGCAGGGAAATAAAAACACAGTTTGAGCTGAGTTGTTGGGAGGAGACCTGAATAGTACCTGATCACCAAAAGTTGACCAAAAACAAAAGATGAGAAGGAGACAGGTGCAAAGAAGGAAAACATGACATGGCAAGTGCAAGGAAATTCAAATTTGAAATACTCTACAGTTAAAATACAATTTTACATAAGGCAGAGGACAAAGCAATACATATGGAGAGTTTTGTTTGCATTTGTACCGCATTGTCCAGACTTTCTGTTGCTATGGTTTTATGCCACCTGTCTGCTCTCAAGAACTGTTTACCTTTTTCAGTACTGCACGGGGTTATTTAGATGGTTATCTCAGCATGATAGATTGAGTTACCTTTCTGGCTTCACATGCTAAGAACTTGAATTCTGTAAAAAGTGTCTGTTGAACCATTGTGTTACTCTCTTATCTCTTTCTCTTTTTAAAGGAACAGTGTACGTGTCTTAATCACAATAATTGATTGTTTTATAAGAGGCCAGATGTGTTTTTCATAAAATGTGAAGAATGGTGAATGTAAGGAAAACCATTATCATGCAAAAAGACCACACAAAGCTGATGTTTTCGTTTCAACTTCATATACATTTTTTTTTTTTTTTTCATCAATTACAGAACACACAATTTTGTTTACTTGTAGTTTGGAGTTAGTGAAAATTGTGAGCCAGTTTTTCAGGTAGTATGAAGCAATGCATTTCTACTGGTTTCGGTTTAACTGTTTTTGTTTACATCTTCTAAAGTTTATAGGATAGCATAAACATTTCAATAATGTATCTTTCTGTTAGCTTTGGAAAGACAATGTACCTAAGAAAGAATAAGATGGATTCTTGTGCTGATGCTCAGCCAAACTGTTCCTTCCTATATCTTCAGAAATCTGTGAAAAAAACAGGGGAAAACCTTGTAGCTTAATCAAAAACTACTTGATTGTATTCAAGGGGCTCATTGGAGCTCTGAAACCCTCATTAATATTGTTACAAATAGCAATGATCTTCCAAGTCCAGCTGGAGTTTGTAGACATAATATTCAGAAGTAATTTCTTTATGTGTAAGCTGAGTGCATTTAAATGACCATTATTGACAGATGACAATTGAGAAACATTATTTTGCTGTTTATTAAGTCAATTTTTAAAACAGGGCCATATTTTCAACCCTAAAGCTTTACTCCCCTCATGCATTTAAACCAGATCTCACAAAGGAAGTTGGTGTGAGGAACAGGAAGCTTAGGTAGGGCTTAGTCAGAAAGAGAGCTCCTGACACTAAGAAGTCAAAACAAACAATGTGTCATCCCTAGCCTCACTATGACAGAATCTATGAGCCATCAAACATGCCGTTTATCTGATCCTCCATTCTTCTGTATATGAACATCACTGTTTGCATCTTTCCCCTTCAAAAATTCTCTACCTGACCTTGATATATGCGGATATACCACATAGCTGAGTCTCTTAAGCCTGTTAGCAGTGTATCAGGGCTGAAAATCTTCAATAAAAAGAGAAACATGTTGCACAGACATCAAAGGCAAGAATTGTTGAAGCGGCCTACAGTAATAAGACTCTAACCTACCTGAGATAGAAACTGTACAGAGGTCTTGGGATGAAGGTAGTCTGCACTCAATTCTATTGAAGAATGAGAATGCAATGGAAAAACAACTCCTATTTCACCGCACAAATAAGAAAACTCTCTAAACCCTCCCTTTTTCAGACACCTTCATTATTTCTGAAGAGTATCTGGCCTATGGATTCCCATCATACCTTTTTAGGTACTTCAGAAAGAATGGAAGAAACTATTGTGTATGGAAATGGTGTCAAACAGCCTTGTGAATGATGTTTCCATCTCTCCTTGTCAGAAAGGAGTGGCAAATTGCTCATCAAAATTATGAGGTTTGTTGTATCAAAAAAGGAGCAAATACACAGCTGAAGGGAAACTAGAGGATGAGCCCTCTCATGGTTGCTGTTTAGTATGGCTGAATGATTTCAGGGAACAGAGATAACAAGCTGCAGGTGACACTGTGAAATTAAAATAGTAATGATCTATAATTAGTGGTCATAAAACAAGATTGCAAGACAAGAAGAGGATTTCTTTTAAATCTTTATGGAATATGGCAGAACCTCTTCAGAATTTGGAGAAAGAGAACTTGGGAGAGCAAATCCTGAATTTGAACCTGCATGGAGCACTGGCTGACCTCTAGGTTAAAAGTTGACAAGCACCACTGAGCTTTTGCTAGCATTGAATTACATGAAAACTTTTAGTCTGCATGAACTCTGATGAAGCATTAAAAGCTCAAATCCATGAACATTATATCTAAACCTTTTTTGTTTTAACCCACGTCCTTAGAAGGTGTGACATTTCTTACTATTTAAAAGTTCAGAGTCAGTAGATCCTCGGGGAACTTTATTTTTTTATTTCTTTCAGAGAAAAATGAGATATTATTAAACTAGTTATGGCCACAAAGAATCATTTTTAATATTTAAAGACTATTCATGTCTTTAAATAAAGTATGTACAGTCAAAAAAAAAGTTCCCTCATAACAGAAATTTTAAAGTCTTTGTCAGCTTTATCTATGTTAAACTTCAGGATGAAAACAGTCCACTCTGGCCCTAAAGTCACTGAATCTGTGCCATTTTAAAATGCTATTTTCCATTAAATAAACTAAAGTGTTTACCCCTTGTGCTTTTTATGGCACTAATGCATACGGAATACAAGAATTATCTTAAACTAATCCATGGACTTTAATAATTTGCAATCAGTTAATTGTTTCCTTGGGACTGAATCACAGGATTTAATTCCACCAGTTCTGATTATTTCAGGAAAGGTGATTGCAATTATTAGTATTAGTCATTCTTTCAAAAGTATTTGAATCCTCCCTTCTTGTGTCCACACAATGAAATTCTCAGCTATTGCCTTTCCAAAATAATCTAATGCAACTTAGTTTACACTGCTAAAATCTAATTCTGAAATAACACTAGTCAAAAGACTTCTATTTCTGCAGGTCATGTGCAAAAGTGACCTCAACAGGTTCTAGCAACAGTACTGCTTTTTATATTAAGCAGTTATTTTGCTCTATAGCCCTCTGCTGGAGTGTTCAGCTGGCCTTTAAAGATTTTTTATAAACAAGAATTTAAGATATAGAGAGTAAAATACTTTTTTTTATCACTTCTATTTTCAACATCCTGTAAATCCCTGGTGAATCTCTGTGATGATTTCTTTTAATCATGTATGTCCAATCTTTTCATATAGTCCATGTATACTACCACGGGATTTCTGGTTCACTTATATATTTATATATACATATGTTTTTTTTTTTTTTTTTTTTTTTTTTTTTTTTTTTTTTTTTTTCACGGACTGAGGTTTGTACTGAAGTTCCACCATTATGCAAGACTGTATCATTGACATTTTCTAAAATCTTACTTCTGAAAGTAAGTAAGCACTTCAGCAGCTGAGGTCTGGCAGTGCAGGAGCATCTCATTGCTACACCCCAGCAGTGGGACAGTAGCCTATCATTTTTTTGGAGGTTAAGGTCTGTTTTCCACCTGGAGGTCCTGGGATAACATAATCCAAATCAGGAAAGACAAGGCCAAGAGGAGTGATTGACAACAATTCCATGAGGAATATCCAGTCTCATTGTAGGACTCCAGCTGGGAATAGGAAGAGGTACAAGACTGGTGACGCAAATAGTCTTTGTCAGTGAATAACAATAACCAAAACTGCCAGATTTTCATGGCATCCATAGTTCTATCATAGATCCCAGATTTATTGCAGGCATTTCTACAATGGCAGGCATCTAGGGAGCTGTCGTGGTTCCGCTCGAGTGGGCAGCCGAGCTCCACCACAGCCACTCTCTCACTCCCCCTCCTCAAAGAGGAATGGGGAGAAAATATGTGAAAAGGGCTCAAGGATTGAGATAAGGACGAGAAAATCACGCAATAATTACTGTAACGGGCAAAACAGACTCGGCATAAGGAGATAGTAAGATTTATTGCCTACAACTAACAAGCGAGAGAAGTGAGAAAACAAAGGAAAAAAAAAACAAAAGCACCTTCCCCCCATCCACCCTCTTCCACCTCCTCCCCCCGAGCGGCGCAGGGGAACGGGGGAATGGGGGTTATGGTCAGTCTACAGCACTTCTTCTCTGCCGCTCCTTCTCGGTCACTCTTGTCCCCTGTGCTGCGGGGTCCCACCCACGGGATGCAGTCCTTGATGAACTGATCCGGCGTGGGCTTCCCACAGGCAGCAGCTCTTTCAGAACTGCTCCAGATATGGGTCCGTACCACGGGGTCCATCCCTCAGGAGAAAACTGCTCCAACCTGGCTCCCCTACGGGCAGCAGCTCCTGCCGGGTCACCTGCTCCTGCGTGGGCTCCTCTTCACGGGCTACAGGTCCGGCCCGGAATCTGCTCCGGCAGGGATCTTCCACAGGTGGCAGCCTCCGTCGGTGCAGGGCCACCTGCTCCACCGTGGTCTCCTCCATGGGCTGCAGCGTGGAACCCTGCTCCACCGTGGTACTCCATGGGCTGCAGGGGGACATCCTGCTTCACCATGGTCCTCACCACAGGCCGCAGGGGACTTCTGCTCCGGCGCCTGGAGTACCTCTCCCCCTCCCTCTACACTGACCTTGGCACGTGCAAGGCTGTTCTCTCACTCCTGGCTGCTGTCTGGCGCAGCGTTTTTTTTCCCTGTCTTAAATATGCTCTCACAGAGGCGCAAACAACATCGCTTATTGGCTCAGATCTGGAAAACAATGGGGCCCTTCCCAAACATGGGGCAGCTTCTAGATCTTTCTCACAGAAACCACCCCTATAGCCCCCTGCTACCAAAACCTTGCCACGTAAACCCACTACAGGAGCAAACTGACTTGTAATTTTATTGTGTGTCCACATCAAGGTGGTTGATTGGACCTGCTGAAAATAGGTCAGAAGCATTAGCACAGTGCCCTCGACATCACCAAGAACCTACCTATGAGTGGCCTATCACTGAAGCAAAGAGTTTCTGGAAATTATTCTAGTACATGGGACTGGATATTTCTCATCTACTAGAAGTCTCTTCTGTTTGGGCTACTTTTCTGAGAAAGGTTAGAAGGAGATTGTATTTACTTTTACCGGGGATAAACTGGGATTCCTGTTTGCCTGTATGTTTGTTTGTTTGTTTAATTTGATTTTATTTTTATTTGGTTTATGGACTTTTATCAAGTACATGGAAAGGCAGTACATAATTTGAAGACTGTCCTTTTATGGATATGCATTAATACTAGATTTTTTGTGAAATGCCTGCCTTCCTTTGAGTAATCTGTCCCCCATCTGTGGCCTTAAAAGGGCTTCTGTGTGCACTTAATCTGTTCTAAATGACCCAAATAAGCTACGACTGTTCTGATAGGAGCAGGTTATCTTCTCTGTAGGTGGACTGTGACTGAACTGCTCCCCTCATGAATTTGTTTCTGTAGAAAGGACAGGTCTGTAAGCTTGCCCTTCAATAAAAGGTGTGTGAAGGTGGACAATTTCTAGTACAGACTGCTGCTCTGAGATTTCCCTGCTCAGCAGTCTCTCTACACGGCCAGTATAGCTGTACAAACAGCAAATAATGTATTTGCTTGAGAATGTTAAAAGATTTTTTTTTCTTTTTCTTGGACAACAACAAGAAATTTTGGCGTTTGATAGCACATAATGGTTCTCTTGACTGTGTCTGGTAGGAAAAATGAACTTACCCCCCACCAGGTGTGCCAGTGGCCCACTCACATTCTTTTGTGTGATCTTCTTGGAAGCCTCATAGGTTGTAAAGGCTCCATTCTCCTGATGTTAAGTGTGCAGAAAACACATGGATGATCTTTTCCACACTAGCATTGAACCATTCTCACTGTCAGAGTCCTAAAATAACCAAACACGCATCTGACAAATGTCTGGCAGAGGCTAAAAATCTTGTTGTATCCTCTCCATGAGTGCAATGGTCAAAAGGTCATAAGCAGAAGGCAAAAATTCTTGGTTGAGGTTAAGTGAAGTTGGCTTGAGGTGCAGATTTGGTATTTTCCTTAAGATAAGATGATATGTTGATTTTTTTTATTTTTTATTTTTTTTAGTCACAGAAGGATAATATCAGAGATTTGAAATAGACTGGCAATATGAGCATGGCTGGTAAAGACGATGCATGCAACTGGCCTACCATCATGAAGCATCCCTGTATGGTTATAATAAATTCAGATAGATTCAACAAACACTGTGGGGGTAGTGTATTCTGTTGATAGTCTTGTAGCGGCTGGATATGGTATTCTTATGGAACATGGTAATGATGCTTGAGCTATCAGAAATCTTGTCAAGGATGAAGCAGATGGAGAAGAGCCCTGCAGAAGCTCCTTGATAATGACAGCAATAAAATAATTCCTAACTTGGAACTGTTAAGCCTCAGCTCTATAGACGTCTGATACAGTCACTTTAATAAAGCTAATGAACCTATTAAGGCTCCAGAATAGT
Organism: Aythya fuligula; assembly: GCF_009819795.1. Classification (NCBI taxonomy): domain Eukaryota; kingdom Metazoa; phylum Chordata; class Aves; order Anseriformes; family Anatidae; genus Aythya; species Aythya fuligula. Next base: position 102,230,668 of record NC_045561.1, on the reverse strand, counting down.
GTGTTGCTGCTCTAGAGCTGTCACCAGTTCCTGGCACAGAGCCAGCTGAGTAGCTTTTTGCAGCCTGAAATCATCAGCTTTGTGTCTACAGTATGGTGTCTTTTCACATGTGAGTGCTAATGCCCCGGACAAGTTAAAGAAAGGTGTCTTGATCCTGGTATTGATGCCATCCAATGTTTAGATCGTGATTCTGTTTTACAGAGAAGCTGAGAAACATCTGACAATCTCTCTGGTCATGGCATAGTGGTTTATGAGAAAAGGCTTCATTTTGGTAACCCTGCCATGACCCAGCCCTGCTCCCTTTTCTCCCCATCTTCATCCTCTCAGGCTGTAGTTTACCACTTTGTGCTACCACAACAGGATTAGTGTGAATCCTAAGACACCAGAGTGCTTCTTGGTGCAGGTGGTATGCATGGTGTGGGTGAGTCGAGGGCTGATGTCTTCTGTATGCTGGCCATTGGGTCGTGGGTGCTGTTCCTGCAGGCTGACCATACTCCATGAAGTGCAGACATGCTGCAAAAAAGTGGAGGTCTGCAGTACAGAAAACAAACAAACAAACAAACAAACAAACAAACACAACCTGGGAAGGGGTGTCCTCATTGGGATAGTCCTTGAAATAAAACTGCATAGAGAATAAGAATTATCAATAGTTTGATGTTTCTTTATTTCTGGTAAAGAATAGAATTTGGGGGCAGGGGAAGAGGATGTTAAGGGAGCTGAATTAAAATAATCTTTCTTTAAATGTTTAAAATCAAGAATAATAAATTGTTCTTTCTCAGGTTGACTTGGCTTTTAGAGAAAACTTTCTAGCTGTAAACTGCAGAGTCTAAATGGTTGTGTCAACATGAGAACATGGTTCCTAAAAGTGCCCACTTCAATTTAGATTAAAAAAATGGAGGACTGGTAATAAAGCTGAAACCCAAAGAAATATATGAACCACATCTTGTTACTTCCTTAAAATTTGTGTGAAAATGATATGTTTCAATTTTCAGTAGTGCTTCAATTCTGACCAAAAAATTTCCACAGTCTAGGTCATGAATTCCTGCAAAATAATATTTTTTCACCCAATGGCAGGAATCTCTTTCACCATATCAGAGAATTAATTTCATAGTCTTTAGAATAGTTTTAATAATAATAATATTAAAAAGGTCCAACCATCTGATAAAGCAGCCCGTCTTATTTTTACATTTTCTGTTGCTGCTGATCAGATTCCGTTTGTGTACAATACAGAAAACAGACCGCTACTGAAAGAAAGAACAAAAGGCAAATCATTGTAAAATCTGAACTGCCAGAATTAGGCCGTCATGTTACAAAGTGGTAATTCTTTCTGACAGCCTCAGCTGTACCAATCATGACATTCGGCAAATTAGCCAGGCCAAGAACAAATAAAAAGAAGAAACAGGTGTGAAACCAACTTCCTGCCTCCCAGGATAAATACATTGTACACTGAAGGGCAATGCACCTGCACTATTGTTTCTAGCATGTGTGTGTGGGGGGGAAGCTTTTAAGTGCAAATACACTTGAGACTTGATAAAGACTAGAGACTTCTCTATAATTTGGGTGTAAACGGGCATTTTCTTTCGTGATTATTTATAATAAGTTAACTCTTTGAGGAGACATTTAGAACTGGAGCTTGAATAAGTGATTGCTCTGCAAGGGAAGATGAAATGAAGTGAAGCAGAAAGCCTTCTCTGGGCTTGCCAGAGGAATAATAAGATAACCTCTCATTTCCTTTCTGGGTATTGCCTTGCTTCTCAACATCACCATCCTGGCTGGGAGCACTCAGATCCTCAGTGGGATCCAGTGGGGCCAGGGAAAGGAGCCCACTGCTGTCATCCTGCTGCACCTTTGTAGGAATTCCTATGTGACCAGATAATGTAGGGGGTGCTGGCCTGCCTGCACCTATTCAAGGGAAAAAGAGAAGTGAAAGAGTGGGAGACAAGAGAAGGGCAACAAATAGGCTGTAGCCTGCACACCCTAACAGTTATTTTATTTTATTTTTATTGTTATTTTTGTCTTCTTCTTAAATTCTTAAATTCTGCTTGTGACTTGGTGCATGGAAATATTTATTTCATGATAATAGCTACTGGCAGGCAAAGGAATGAGAAGGGAAGTGACTATGATTTAAATCTAAGAGAGGTCCCTTTCTGGAACCCAAATCACATGTATCAGCCAGACTGCTTTTCTGAATATTTTTTTTCTCCACTGGAACAGATTCTCAGAGACATATTCTAATATGTTCCTTTCTGCACACATGCAGATGCAGACCAATGGCATGACTGGAAGTCTAACATCCCTTTTGTTCTAGAAAGGCACAGTAAGTATGAGGTTTCAGCCTCTGTTGAGGAATAGGGACTTTTTTTTTTTTTTTTACCCCTAATACATATGGTATAAAATATCCACATTTCACATTTTTATTTTCAGTAGGAAGACAGAGTGGATCAGGAGTAACGCACTGAGTAGATGATTCTTAAGGGGCAACAGCAGTACAGCCATGAACTGGTTTCTAGTTTTTCTGGGACAGCTGCTGAGCAAACACATAGCACTGGCTTTTAGGGTAAGAGCTGCTCCCTGGTTCTCTGGGAAAGACTGACTCCCGCAACCAGCACTTTTACAGCTGCACCAGTGCCTGGGAAGTGTGATGGGAAATTTCTGTCATTCTCACAAATCCCCGGGAGGACAGGAAACACAGTTGTAGAGTTATGGGAATAAGAGAATGTCCAGGAGAGATGGACAAGGAGGTTTCTTGCATTGACCTCAAATGGTCCCCAGAGTTTTTTGTGAGCAACTTCATATACTACAGGTTCTTCTTGTTTGTTTGGTGCCTGGTTCCCTGTGACTTTTGGTGATGTGATTCTGAGAGCTGGCAAGCTCTCAGCAAGCCTGGCTCCTTGCACAGTCTGAACTAAGACAAGTGAAATAGGAGAATGAAGTTATTACATATCAATGTTTCTATTCTTGAATATTAGGGTTACTAAATGAGCATTTGTACATGGGGTGTCAGTATGCTTTATTAAAGCAGGCGATACCCCATGACATATGGGTACCTCCTCCACCTTCCCCTGCAGCCCCGTTATCCTTAACAACAAGGTGATCACTGTGACAAAACCCTTTAGAAAATGAATACCTGTGCACCCTTTAAGTCACACGAGCCTGCCATTAATCTGAAGTAGTTTAGGGCCAGGCTTTATGCAAGGTGAAGAAAGAAAGCTGCTTCCATGTAAATATAAAACAGTCCATGATGTAGTAGGTGGTGACAGGATTAGTACAGACATCACTAGTAATCAATGTTATATTTTGATTTATATTATAGAGTTATGGAGAGCAAAGGAATCAAGATGTACAGGACAGTACTGCTACTGTGGCATTTTTCTCTAGCTAAGGAGCAGAACTGCAAATGAAGAGACTGTAAAGGCTTTACTTTAAACATTATTTGGAATGAGTTGCTCAATTGCAGTGAAGATTAGTGCTTGACTGCACCTGACTTTTTATTTATTTATGATTTTATTCTATGGGAAATATGACAGAAAAAGACTTACTGAAGTTCTGTGAGTGAGCACAAGCACTTGCATCATTTTAACATCTGTCACCAAGCACAATTGATAATGGTGACTGCTATTATGGCATCTTCCTCCCCTCCGCACAAGGCCATCTGGGATTTGTGTTATGTAAGAGGATTAGCATTTTTGCTTTCCTCTGTTATTTAAAGTATTTCTCAGAACTAGTTTTTGAATAATAATAACAACAACAATAATAATTGGGCTGTTTTCTGTGTGGCTTTCTGAAAGGAATATTTGGGAATTCTAAAGCCATTGCTCTTAAGACGAACACCTGGCCTTGCCATTTGGGTTTCAATGGGATTCACTTGAAATGGGATTTTTCAAGCTGTGGTGGATAGGACTGATGGAAGGCTGATATGACTGCATGAAATGAAGGATAAAGCATAAATTATTGTGAGTGGATCTATTCCAGCAAGGAAACAATTGTGATTTCCTTTTCCTCCTCTCAGACCTGATTATTCATCACATTGTTTATAAGGAAAATTTCAGCTTCAAATACTATCTCATATAATTATAGTGGTGGCTGGTAATTTTGACTGTTAAGAAAGCCTGATATTTATCATTATCTGACCCTGGCTTGGGTTGTTTATATATTTATGAAAATTGAATTATTTCATCTGAAATATCTCATATAGAGTATTCAGACATCATTAAGATAGAGAATTTTGGAAAGGTCTAATCAAAATATCTGGCTATTTTTCAAGACTTACCTAAACATAACAACAACAAAAATTTACCATGAAAAAAGCGTAATGCATTAGGAATACCACTCAAATTCACGTCATCTGGAGCTAAGACTCAGTACTGTAAGGGAGGAATAGGGAGAAGAGATGAATAGTTAGACCTGTGACAGTTTCTGCCTTCACAGGAGCCTTTCAGATTTAGCCAGAAATATGTATTTGAAAAAAATGTTAATTCAATGAAGCCTTGAGGAGACACCTTGAACAAACACTTCAGTAATTAATGGTGTAGAATCTCAGATGGGAAAAAAAAATAATGAAAAAAGTAGGGTGAGAAACAAATCCCAGTCTGCCTACACTGTTCCTGCAGTCTCCTTCCTCTTCCTCTAGTTACCTTATGAAAAATCTCTTCCTGCCTGTCACTTCTGTGGCCAGGCCATATCCAGTGCTTGTTGTTTCCAGATATCACCCACTCCTTGTTTGCTGCATGTCTGACCCTGACCCACCATGTTTTCCAGAAGTGGAGTTTGCTCATGGATGGTCTCAGGAGGAGCAAGATATTCCACCCCCTATGGAGGACTTCACCTGAACTAGAGCAGAGCAATTAAATCAAGATAAGTGGTCACAGCCTGCTAAAGAAACAACATGAAATGCACAGCGAACTGCAAACAACCAAATAAAATGACTCACTGTTACACTATGCTCATATATTCCCACTAAAGAAATCTTAGTCCACAGCTTAAGACTCCATGGTCTCCAATATACATTAACTGTGATCCAGTCTCTCACTCATCCTTTACAAACCTATGCAAAAGAAACCTCTGCAGCAGAGCTTAGTATACACCAGTAAAAAGTATTAGACTTCTTGTTGGTGAACGCTGATGGTGTGGGAGCAGTCTGTTAAAAGCAATAAGGAAGCACTTACAGCCTCTGGACCAGGTGCTGGAGCTAAAAAACAATAAAAATGGCTGAGTGAAGACTGGTAATTTGGACTGGGAGCTTAGCATTAGCTTCTTAGAGCTAAAGTCTGGATGGGAAACCAGGAGCAGAAGCGATGACTGTTGGGAGTAGAGATGGTAACTGGAACAAGCTGTGGTTGGAGGCTCATGCTGGAACAAGGCTCTTGGGCAGGGAGACAGAGGAGAGCTAAAAGAGTCAGGCAGCCCCGTGCATGTCAGCTTTTAATCCTGTCAAGCCTGCAGTGAAGCCAGTGAGTCTTGAGCCCTACCATTCCTCAGCTGGCAGCAATTTTCATGAAACCTCTTGCAGTTTTGCTGCTGTTAATGGTAAGTACATCAGACTGACTCGCTGGGTCAGACCATCTAACCCAATATCCTGTCTCCTCCCACAGCCAGAAGTAAATGCTAAGGGAAGAACACACGAACTGACCCACAGACCTACAAAGTGTAAGTCAATGCATTCTCAATTACCATGTTTTTTTTTTTTTTTTTTTTTTTTTTTTCCACATAGAAGAGGTCCCTGCAGTAGATATAAAGTTTTCAAGTAGCTGCTGACTCATAGCAATGTCAAAATAATGCCATGTGACAGCTTTGCTTTCTTTTCAGCTTGCTTTTCAGAGCATTAGGAAACCACACATGAAAGCAGCTGTTGTGATGCTGTGCTCATGACTCGCTTGCTTCTCCCTAGGCTTGCCCTGGCCTGCAGCTGCATGGTGGCACACTTGTTTTCCACAAGGACTCACTCCCTGCCAGTGCAGAAAGGAGACCAGAGACCTGGTAGAGATCTGGTAGTGATAGAGATGTCCCAAAAGACCTGCAGTGCTAGGGAAGTTAAAAGTAGCCCTCAAAGGGTGGCTGCTGTAGAAGAGATTATTTTCAACTCATTTTAGAGGTTTAAACATTTAGGCCTCTAAACCTAAGTTAGTCATTACTAGTGCCTGTCTAATTCAGTGAAGACAGACACCTTGAGCAGATCTGTTTTTAACCTACGTAAGGATGAGATTAATTTTGAGGTGCTTATTTTTTTCTGTTGATTGTAACAGGGACCTAAGACGCAGCCGGCAAACACTACCTTGCTTCCGTCACATCTTTCCCTACTTGAGGCTGTGAGGCATTATGTGCAAAAATATTGAATTGTCACAACTTGTTCCCTCAGAAAAGGGAGGGCAAAATAATCAAAGTAAGGAGGCTAAAAGAAAAAGTATAAAGAAGTAGGGCAGTAAGAAGGGCAAAGCCTATCAAACAGCTATACATTGAATGATTTTTGTCCATCCTGCATGCTGAGAAGTTAACTTTGCAACTACAATTGCCTTTGATTTATGATTATATAAATAAGCCTGTGTCTAGTAAATATAAAACTATCTGGACAGAAGTAGTCTTTTGATTTGTTTATTTATTTATTTTATCTTTCTAGTGTTGCAAAAACAATCTGCTAGCAACATGTCTGCCTACTATGTATATATATCCAAGGTGAGCTGTTTTGTTTATGATATACAGATACTTATACAGTTGTCTCTCTTTTCTGACATGACTGTGATCTCATGTGGAGACTGAAGAATGCCACAGTGATGCAGCTTCAGTCCCTAAGTCATAGTCTCACAGGTGGGTCTGCTAAACTTTAGGTTGCTTTTGGTTCTTTAGGAGGTATTTTTCATAAATGACGAAATAGGAAAGCAGATTGGAAACAAGGTAGAAAGATGAAACCTGTAAATGAAGTGATTACATGTATATGCAAGGCGTAGGCTCAAATTTCTGCTTTGAATGTGGTAGGGCAGAAATCTGAAGTTGTAGTGCAGTTCTGCTAAGTGCAAGTCTATAGCTTCTTGCAGTTAGGTTTCTTCCACATAAACATGAAACCTGAATCTCAGTTTTTCTTCACGTGAAGTTTGAAAACAATTACAAAAATAATTTGTAGTAAGAAGAAATTCTTGATTGCCAGCCAGATAAGAAAGTAATTCCTCATAAAGTAAAGTTTCTGGTCATTGCCACGCAGATCATTGCTACGCAGATACCATAGGTTTAAGTAAAAAAAAATACATAAAAAATTGTCCATTTTTTTCCTATCTTCATGTCAACCATACCATTTTTATTTTTTTTTTTTTCTTCGCCCTCTAAGTCTCCATTCTTCTGGTTGTGTTTTGCCAGTGGAGCAATCAACATTTTAAACAGAATCTGTAATACAATGTGATAGAGTTTAACAGAAAAAAAAAAAAAGGTGGAAAAAAAAAAAGGAAAAAATTATTTTAATAACACAGCAGATAGCAAAGGAATGCTATCCTTATTGCATCACTTAGGCAGACATGCAGTTCAGTAAATCCTTCCTCTATCCAACCCCCATTTTCTTGGAACCAGGTCACAGTTCCTATTGGGCTTCAGATTTCAGTGCTGTGCACTGCAGAAGTACATGATTTTTTCGCACAGTATGTTTTCAATGTGAAATAGAGTATATTTTTACTCTATGAAACTTCCAAACTCTGACTCCATGCTGTTGGAGTCATTTTGCATTGTGTTCCTGGTTGAATGCCTAGGAACAACCTTATTCCTAGCTGAGAACTAGATTGCAAGGAAGCTAATCCTTTTATTCATGTGTGTTCCTGCTTTCTCATTCGGACATAGTAAGTATTGTTAAGAATCTTGGCACTGCTCTTTGCCTTGACTTTCCATGCAAATCCATGTGCCAGATGTCATCAGAGAGTGTTTTTCTTCTTCCTTTTTTTTTTTTTTTTACTTTTATTTTCTTTCCTTTTTTTTTTTTTTTTTTTTTTTCCCCCAGCTGTATGCGTTTTGTTGATATACTAGTGGACCATTGTAACAATGTGGTCATAAAGTGGGGAGCCTGGTCGTTATATCTGCAGAAGTCCCTGATAGCATTTCCAGTATGGCTTTGAAGAAAGCTTTTACTGCCCCACCCCATCCTTAACTAGTCTCTTTTTGTCATAATCAAACCACAAAGAGTAAGGTCAGCAAAAAGGTATGAGGGAGGTTTAACAAGAAGGTTCTCTGAGAACATATCCTAATCTATAAATACATGAAACTTTATTTTTCTTGATGTAAATGTGCTGCAGAGCTGGAGCCCAACTGCTTGTGCTGAAGTCTGGACATAGATGCTAATATTTTTCTTAACATTTTGCAAGAGACTGTTGTCCAAATGCATTGTCCAAATAAGCCACAGGAGATATTAGTGTGCAATCTGGTGAATTTTAGCATATAGCATGCTAATATGATATTTTAATATGCACACTCATATGTTTTTGGAAACTAAGCCTTCTTTTTTAGGAGAAAAAAAAAAGAAACTGGTATTATTGGTTAAAAAAAAAAAACAAAAACAACAGAAAGATATACTTGGAAACATAGCCAGATGTAAAACAATGACTGGGGCTGAAAATTTGTCACAGATTTTTTTTTTTTTTCCCTTAAAGATCACACATAGGTTATTTACTGTCCCCTCTACAGCTGGTCAGGGTTATGATTTTCAGCCTGTGATTATAGCAGGATTTTCTTTTTTTTTGTAAGAGCTAGCGCTCAACTAAAATATATGTGATATGCTTGTGTGAGGAGCAGAAAACACAGGAACTAAAGGAATGATAAAAAAAAAAAAAAATAGTTTCTCTTTTTGTCAGTTTGTAAATATGTTAATGTCCTTGAAAACTTAAATTTAGTTATGGTCAAAAAGAGTACTCATTCAATGAGTACAAGAAACTAATCTTCTCCCTAAAACATTTTTTTTATTATTTCACTAATATGAAACATGAAACAGTTTCCTATCATTCTGATTTCTTTTATTTTTTTATTTTTTATTTTTTGTCTATGATATGCTAACCCTTACTAGCAAGAGAAGAAACTTAAGCAGCCTTTACCATAAAAGAATGACATGCAACACCTTGGTATCAGAAAATAATGAAATTGCTTGCAAGCTTGTATCTGAAATTTGGGGTTACAGGACACACAAATCGTGTAGTATTTAAACCCTCATTTCTGTGTGAAAATAGCAATGAACTCATGTTTCTTTTGGTGTTATAAAACTCCATTTTGTATTATAGTTGTCATTCTGCATTAAACGGGCTATAAACTTTCACCTATTTATCCTTCTGCAAAGACAAATGATTAAAACATAGCTTCCATGTAGTTTTGATTTCAGGGAATTGACATATGGTTGATTCATCAACTGTTATATTATTCCCATGATTATTTTTCTCCCCTAAAGATTTGTATCTGATTTCAAACTGGAAATTCTCTGATGCAAAATTGCAGCTGTTGGTTCAATTTGGGCTGTTCCTCCTCTTGATAAAAAATAACAGAATTTGAAATTTTAAGAATACCTGAAATTTAAGGAATAGTGAAATTTGAGATATCTGGAACTTTGTTAACCCAGCAATGTACTACTACATAGCATTCACATCATCTCTCATTCCTTCTGAAAAATGAGACCAAACACTTGAATGAATTGTCTGCTCACTTCAGAGGAGAAAGGTCAAAATTATGTAAAAATTTCTAATGTTGTCCTATAGTCCTAATATGGATAATATGAAACCTAGACTTTGGTGCAGTACTGATTCATTAGTTTTGCTCTGTTTTCCAAGGTAAAATAAATCCACTAGTTTACTCATGACATCGCTTTCATACATTCAACAGTTTCACTGGCTCTTGGTATATTGGCTCCCAATATATGTAACACACACCTATTTATTTTTAATATTTTTTATATCAGAAAGTTAAATCAGAAATCCCAAATATATTAGAAAACTATATTGCATTTATGCTGTTGTCTGTATCAGCCAAACTATAACCTCACTCAGATAATGGAATCCTTTTTGTTCTCATACATTGTCTTCCATAAAAATATGTTGACATAAAATCATAAATATAGTATACCTATGAATTAATTCCCTCTCAGTTGTATCCACATATGTTTTCATTATTTAACTCAGAATTAGATTCAGGCCAGATAGCCTATGCTTATCCAGGTCATTTAATTTGCCCTTTTAAATACTGCCCCAACCTTTTTATTCATAATTCTTGTCTATTGAAAAATGCAGCAGAAATTAACAAGTCCAGAAGTTATTTTCCTGGCTCTTTTAGGAGTCTTAGGTACAGAATTAATACCAAGTCTATCAATTTAAAGGTGTTTAAACTTGGTAGGTACTAATTAATAATGGACTAGAAAATATTTCACATGTTCTATCCAACTTCACTCCAAACAGAAACCAAATTTGTTTACTGCCCCATTGCCTCTTCTGCCTTACTAACAGCTAGCAGAAAACATTTCTGAACAGCTAGTGATCTAAGTGCTAGAGAAAAGATAGCAGGTGGACACAGACAAGCAGACAGAGGCAGAGCACAAGGAAACCACATTGGTCACCAGGGAAGACGGTGATCTTGGCATGCTGCTGCCGAACCATTGCCAAGCTCTGGCAGGCATAGTGGAAAAGGAGAAAGTTAAGATGGAATTGAAAGACAATAAGTAACTGAAAGAACTTATTTCCCTGACTAAGCATTTGCTGTCTGGTATATTTGGGGCAGATGGCACCTACCTAAAGCAACAATGAAATAGAAATTGAGATGTGGAAGGGGTAGATCCAGTCCTTGTCACCGAGTTGTGGGTATCATTCTTGTCAAACCACTTAGCTGACAAAGTTTTTTTTTTTTTTTTTTTTTTTTTTAAATAAGTTTAAACCTCCTCCTCTTGTACAATTAGCATTTTTCAAGTGGAGCTGAGTTAGTTGAAGCAGATGGTTTATCTTTTTTGGTAGTGCTTCTAGTTGGACAAATGAGACTTATATCATTTCTACATCTTCCTCTCTCTTGCAGTGCTTACAAAGTCATTCCACATTTTACGCACCATGTTTTGACTTATTTAATGCAGACATACTTTCCCTGCAGTAAACATGATTACCCAAATACTTTAACTAGAGAGCTTCTGCTTTCCTCTCTGGTATAATTAGTCACACTGCACTCACACTGCATTTAAAGGGGGAAAAAACCCACACATGGAGCATCTTGCAAATGTGCCTATAATCCCATACAGCTGCTTTCTTCACTTTATTCTTTTTTTGACTGCTTATAGAACAAAATTGCTGCAGCTGGGCAGCAAACTGAGCAAAGTTGCAAAGACACCTCTCTTTTCTTTTCTTTGTGGAATCCACCCATTCAGGTGTCGAGGGATAGCTCTTGATTAGCAATAGCTTAACATGGGGCTAAGTTTTCTTGGATTCTAGCATTGAATAACTTGGCAGGATTTCTATTAGGTTTGAATTTCAAAGCCAAAAGAGTGATCTGAGATCGCATACTGGCAGTTCCACAGTGGTAATTTCCATGTTAAAAGAATACTTATCACCAGCACCACAGCGAAAGAGGCAGCTTTACACAGAAAGGGCCTCTTGTGAAATTAATTTGGTGTTTATTTTATTAAGAAGCTGTTTCCAATTTTTTATTATTTTATTTTATTTTATTTTATTTTATTTTTGTAAAGAAACTGTTTCTAATTCTGCTGATATTTTAAGGGAAAGATCTGGTTGTTTAAAAAAATGTTCACAAAAATCTCACTGAAAGTTTTTTCATTTATGTGGCCAGCATACTTTTTATTCCAGCTTTTTAGAAATGGAGCAGGAGATGGAAAAGGAAGTATCTGTTCATATTCAGTAAGATGCTGGCTTGATTAGCTTGGCTACTGCTCTAAATTCAGTAGAAGGCTTACTTGAAAGATTATTGAAGTATTGACCTTTGATAAGTTTAAAATAATAAGGTTAAGGAAAGGGGAAAGGAAAACGTATATATGTAAAAGGTTTACAAAATCTTTCACCATAAGCAAGCTGATTTTCTTAATAAAGCACAAGCATAGGGAATAGAATACCAGGTGAGATTCACGTAACAATCATGGTGAATACAAAAATTTGTCTGAATCCTGGATGTCTAGAATACTCTAACTGCTGATAGAAGGAAATGGGCATTTCCAGTTCTGATTTATCTACTCTGAAAATATGTATTTATGACATGTCAGCTAAATTCTGTGCTTATTTTTATGTTAACTCTAAATGAACTTTAGTCAACTTGTTCAGATGTAGGCACCTAAAGTCAACTAAAATTAATTCCACGTTTCTCTTTCTCTGCTCCTAACTTGCTATGTTGCCTGGTCAATGTCTTTTCTGGGCAGAGATGTTTTCTGACACAAGGCAATCTTGTCCTTTGTGTCGGTACAGTACTCAGTTCCTTCAGAATAAATACAATATTTTAGGATTCTTTAAAGAGCTGATGTATCCCAAGGAAGCAGCAGACGGACATCATTAACTTGTGCTCACAAATACAGAAGCAGTAGCTAGGATGGACACTAATGCAGGGAAAGATAAAAGCTTCATGAAGAGCTCTCTGTCTGTTACCATCACTGAGGAAGAAGGGATGAAAACATATGAATGCTCCCTAAGAAACATAGATCATAAAAACAAAAAAAAAAAAAAAAAAGAAAAAGAAAAAGGAAAAAAGAATCAAACCTGGCTTAAATCAGGTCAGAAAAAAACAAACTCATCCATATCTGAGTGCATCTGCCAATGCATACATAATTCCTGATGGCACAATTAAAACAGACCACTTTTTATATAATAGAGATTACTGTAGCATAACGCCTTTTCACCTCTGGAGATGTTAATATTGATCTGTTGATACAATAAACAATAAACTTTGCAAAAATATGCAAAGAGCTAAGTAGCTCTTCAGTTGTTGCAGGAGATCATTTCATGCACTGAGAAAGGATCACATTAAGTCCCAACAGCAGCAATGAAAGTGAAGAAGGCAGTAGGATCCAGACTGTCAGTTCAGGAAGATACAGCTCTGAGAAGAGGGACTGGAGAACTGGTCATTGAGTGACTGAGTCCATTGCATTACTGAAGAAGAAAACCCTAAATGGTAGATAAACAAAAGATCTTGAGAGTTTCTGACCTTGAGGAAGAAGATTGCAAAGTTTCTGAACAACCTTCTTGTCATTTAAACAAAAAATATTATTTTATTTTGAGAAGATAGTGCAACTAGAAGAAATGCAAAGCTATGCCACAGATAAATATTATATTATGCAGTATTCAAAAATATAATTGCTAATACATTTAGAAGATAAAATTTTGATTAATTTAAAACAACTGCATTCAGAAGATGGCAAATGAGTATTTTATTAGAACAATTGTATTAGTAGGGTTTCACTCATGTAATTATTATTTTCCTTCCCTCCCTGGCTCATTCTTATAATCTTTCTCTGCTTGTCTATTTTTGCATTTTATTTTTTTTTTCTTGTAGTTTGGAAAGGGTCTCTGTTCATTCTCTACATTTTCTCCAAAGTACAGCATAAATCCAGGAAACATTAGGATTGAACTTTCAACCCAGACCTGTAAAGGCAGAATCATAATTAGGCAAAGTTAGTTTGTCTGTCGCTGAATGTAAACACATTGAATAACTTCATTATTTTCAAGCTTTGCCCCTACATTAGAATAATTCACACTACTTCAGGGAAATGACACCTGCTAATTAAGCACAAGCAGACAAAGCACTTTAACAGTCATAATCAGTCATTTTCTTCTCCAGTTTTAAAAAAAGACTAAAAAAAAAAAAAGGAAAAAAAAAAGGAAGGAGATCAAAATGAGTCAAGATGTTTTCATGTATCCTCTTGAGGAAACCTTATTGCCTGAAGTAGACTTAACTACAATGACTTTAGGCAGTTTAGATTATAAGTAAAAACACATATATACCCCACCATGTACACAAATGCATGTTTGGGACCGTGAAGAGACTTAGTTACAATTAAAAGTAGATGTCAGTATGTACAGTTAGTATGCATTTCTTGTATGTAATTCATCTTATTCCCAAAGGGGGGGGGTTTGTAATAACGAGCCAGCAACTTCCCTAAGAACCCTCTTTTTCCATTGAAGAGTTTTACTTTTGATGCACACATCAGCATTGTAGACGTCTGAAGTTAAATGGTATGAATCAAAACCCCAAACCCTTTTCCCTGGATAATATACATTCAACATGCACAAGAGAAATAAAATGTGGGCAAAAGGAAATTTTATTCCTATTTTATAGTGAGAGGATGAAGCATGGAAAATAAATCTTTTATGCAAAGGTTCAGTGAAAGTCTGTGATGGAATTAGGAAATTGGGAGCTAATCCCAAATTGTCGGAGTATTTGTTCAGGAATCTAGTCACACTTTTTATTTATTTTATTTATTTTTATTTTTTCCCCTCTGCTTTCACATCCTGGGACCCTGCAGAATTGTTGTTTCAACTGTACTTTTAAGAGTTCTCATAAATCCTAATTTCACAATTCATTTGCAATGTCTAATGAGGTACTTTATATGTCTTGGTGGGCTATCATGTTAACCAAAACTGTAGTGATATTCTCCAGAACTGAGTGGAAAACTTAGAACACGATCAATAATCCTTGCTGGAAACAGCAAAGCCTTCAAAGCCTTCTAGCTATTTTCTTATTGACTCATACTTATGCTGGATTGGAAAGAGATGCTTCCTGGGACATACTAGGAAGAAAAGCCTTAATGCTAAAAGTGGGAGACATACAAGAAAATGGCTTCAGAGTAATTAGCAGTTGGCAAGCTGAACGTAAAAACACAAAACACAGATAATACAGTCTCAGTTCTCCATTAGTATGGAGAGAAAAATGAGCCCTGGAGAAAAGTGGTGAATCATAGGGAAAGAAATTACAGAAATTCATTTAAGAAACTGAAATTGTGAATGGTATTCACAAAATAAAAGGGGACTCCAAGGACATAGAAGATGTCACAGCCTTCTTGCATTTGTCGAGAGAAGTGAGCATATTTGATATTTGTACCGTATACATGAAAACCAGGTAAATGCTATCATAAGGAGAAGGTGAACAGGCTGCAGGACTACAGACACTTTCTGCCATCACACACCTCAGAACAGTTTGGATAGTCCTAGTGCTAGAGACCTTTAGTCCTTTATTGAAGCTGATCATCTCTGGACATGTTCTTGTCCTCATCTTTATTTTGCTACGTATCTGCATACCTTTTAATAATCTGTGAGATAAATTAGAGAAGCTTTTATTAAAGAATTGTAATTTTCTCAACCACAGCTTCAGCTGTTACCAAAAAATAATTATAAACTTTGATCAGATTCTGGATGAGTTTATATGATGGGCTTGCTAGAGATGCTAGGAGAAGGGAAATTTTCACTAATCGTTAATAAAGGACCTGCCAGGAAATCTCATTCTGCACCTAAAGAAATTATTGTGGTCTTTGCTTTGAGAAATTCTGGTACCTCCACTGCTTCCATCAAGGCTTTGTTATTTGGCATGTGGTAGCTACATAGGTGAGAAAAGTATCTTTTCTTTCTCAGAAGAAATTCTACATGGATTGGCTGAGCTGTATAGTGTTGAGGATTACTGTCCTTAGCTTTTACAGGAAAATGCTGCTGATTGCCAAAATCTGGAACATTCCAGAGAACCTCATGCAAGACAGTGCCAAAAATGCAGCTGGACAACTGCAGCCAACAGCACTGTTCTGGGAACACTGAAGAGGAAGGGTAGTTGCTATACGTGGTAGAGAGTGACCCAGACTTCACATCTTGCAACTGCTGTGTAGTGTCAGGATGGTTACCACATCCTTGGAGAAATTTCTGGAAAAGGAACCCTACTGCTGAGGGACAGAGGGCTGATCTCCTGGACAGACATATGACCGATAGTCTTCTATCCCTGGTACCATATGGTCTGGAAGGACTGCAAGCAAGTATCAGGAGTCTCTGCCCTAAGTATCAGAGAGGGAATAAAGAGAGTGTGAGAGGCAGGAGGCTACCTTACCACCTTCTGAATCAAGGATCTGCTGCCTGCTCCCTTGGGGCCTTTCCCCTAAAGCTGCATCCTTTCTGTGCTACATGACAGAGAGATAGATGCAGTCCAGAGGACTTGAGTATTCAAGTAGCTCAAGTATTTGCAGTCTGTGATGTCATCCCATCAGGTTTCTCTGATATGTAACAGTAATGAATTCCATCTTTTCTCTACCAAAATTTGTGCGAAAATACTCCTGAAAGATTGTTGCTTAGGTTGCAAAATTGAAGTCCTGTGGATTATGTATATATATGTGAAAATCTGACCTTGCCCAGGATTTTGAAGAAATACCAGAGAAAGAATTAGGATGTCCACATATTTGGCATTTTCTAAAAATTAATTGAATTTACAACCCAAGCAACTTCACTTTACTGTTATTTTTGTTTTGTTTTAGTTTGGTATTTTAATTACAGACATGCACATACACTTACATGCTCATGTAAGTTTATAATAGTGAGAGAAAGGAAGGTGTATTTTCCATTTAGTGTGAAAGTATGTCTGACTAACATGCTTGTCCTAACATGCTAGACCTTTGACTAGCGGTGTTCCCCAGGGGTTGTTGCTGGGTCCAGTCTTGATCAACATCTTCATTGATGACCTTGATGAGGGAATAGTGTCTGCCCTCAGCAAGTATGCTGATGACACAAAGCTGGGAGGAGTGGCTGACACGCCAGAAGGCTGTGCTGCCATTCAGCGAGACCTGGACTAGCTGGAGAGATGGGCAGGAAGAAACCAAATGAGATTTAATAAGAGCAAGTATAGAGTCCTGCACCTGGGAAGGAACAACCCAAAGTATCAGTACAGGCTGGGGGACGACCTGGTGGAGAGGAGCTCTGAGAAGGACCTGGGGGTCCTGGTGGATGACAGGTTGACCATGAGCCAGCAGTGTGCCCTCATGGCCAAGAGGGCCAATGGCATCCTGGCATGCATTAAAAGGAGTGTGGCCAGCAGGTCAAGGGAGGTGGTCCTCCCCCTCTACTCTGCCCTGGTCAGGCCTCACCTGGAGTCCTGTGTCCAGTTCTGGGCTTCCTGGTACAAGAAAGATAGGGATCTCCTGGAAAGAATCCAGCGGAGGGCCACAAAGATGATACGGGGCCTGGAGCATCTTCCCTATGAAGAAAGGCAGAAAGACCTGTGTCTGTTCAGCCTGGAGAAGAGAAGACTGAGAGGGGATCTCATCAATGTGTATAAATACCTGAGGTGTGGGAGACAGAGGGATTTGGCCAAACTCTTTTCAGTGGTTTGCGGGGACAGGACAAGGGGCAATGTCCACAAAATGGAGCACAGGAAGTTCTGCAACAACATGCGGAAGAACTTCTTCACGGTGAGGGTAATGGAGCACTGGAATAGGCTGCCCAGGGAGGCTGTGGGGTCTCCTTCTCTGTAGATATTCAAGACCCGTCTGGAAGCCTGTCTGGGCAGCCTGCTCTAAGGAACCTGCTTTGGCATGGGGTTTGGACCTGATGATCTTTCAAGGTCCCAGCCAACCCCTACAATTCTGTGTTTCTCTGATTCTGTGATTCTGTGATTATCGGTAACAATTCTTGAAAAAGACAGGTAAAGTAAAAAGGATAGTGACCTTACAAACTGTATGCTACATCCATACCCATAATTGTATGTAAAAGTACTTAAGGGTTCTTAACCACAGTGCACAAGAATCAAAGCACTCAAGCACTCTTGGATACATGCTAAAAGTCTGTTCACCTTTTTCATAGATCACAGGCTCCCACCAGCTGACCTAGTAAGTCCCTTCTGACTCCAGAAAATCTACTTTCGCCATTCCAGCTGGGAACGAGCAAGGTTGTATGTTGCCATGGCAGCAGTTAGACTGAGAAGGGGATAAGTAGAAAAGGTGGCAAAGGCAGCCAAAAATAACAAGTTATAAAGAAGTAGGATTCTGTTTATCTGCAGTTAGGTGGATAGTGCTAAGCACCCAACCCTGATGCTGTGGAGCTTTGGCTAGGAAAGAGTTTTAAACCCTGTTTCAGCATGGGTTCTGTGGTAATAGGCTGTTAACCTCTGGGATCACAGGCATTTAACATGATCTCATTTCTCCACTCTACAGAGCATCCTCCTGCTTCATTGCATGTACCCATTCTCTACTACCCACTTATTATTCAGCACTGTATATTGCAAGCTGTGACTCCTCAATTCTCTTCCTTGAGCAACATAAGATCAGAGTAGGAGTCTTGGAGTAACAAATGAGTATGACTAGGTAACAACAGTTCAGCGGTTCAATAATTTTCCTTTATATCTTGAGAGTTCATCACAGAAAATGTTGCTCCAGGTCTGCTTCAATGTAAGGGAGAGTCAAGTCCTTGCAGAAAAACATTCTGATGGGAGACAAATTATTCATAGCTTCTAATTTTAATTCTGCATCCTCCTATTGAATGTATTTGCAGTCAAATGCTTTTGGAGATACTTAAAAAAAAAAAAGAAGGAATAAAAACTCTGAAGTCTACAGACTTGCAGACCTCCATCATTACTTGCAGCCGAACAAACCATGCAATTCAAAACGTACCAAAGAGATGGCATGAAGCTAGAATCCCTGAGGTCTGTAAAAAGTTTTAAGTGAAGAACAAATAGTTATGGCAGTTTGATCTAGCCCAGCTATTTGATGTATGACTGATGTAGGAGCCGATGTGTGGCTGGTAGGCCAGGTTAAATCAGGAAGTACAATTAATTGTCTGTATGGATTGTTCTTATACCTATTTCCTCTTTCTTTGCTTTCTGAGGACTCTGCTGTATTTTATTCACCATGTTATAAGGTATTAACAGGTCATATATGATAGATGTGTGGAAATCCTGGAATGAAAATGGTCATGCATTTCACAACACATCAACTGATTTATTTATTTTTTGGTCATATAACCAGGAATGATCTGATCAAGAATTCATTTTCTTTTTGTTTTATTATGAGAAGTTGATATGTATGGTCCTTGAATACTTCCATGTGAGGCTGTTATGTTCCCCATTAGCTAAGATGCAGATCACTTGTGCAGGTGGCCAAACAGTGGTTATAACTTAAATTATTTAGGGATTAAAATTGAGACGACATTTGAAATGTGTCATGGCTAATTTCAAAAATAGGATTGTTGTGATGTCATGCCCACCCACATGTGCATAGCTTTGTCTATCTGTATATTTATCTTGATTTTGTACCCGAGAGCAACTTTGTCACCCTCCTCAGCCTGCCATCTCCACTTAATAATGAAAGAAACGTTACGATATTTAGGCTCCGAGAAACTATGAAGAATATAACCCAGTTTCAGCTGCAAATAAGAAATAACAAGGTGTAATGTGGAATAATGTCTGAAAACTCATTTATCTGAATAGTTCACTTATGTCAATAGAATTACTCAAGTGCTTAGAAGTGTAAAAATAAGAGCAACATTTTGTTAGAATGAATATTGTAATTTGGCTTTTAGACCTTTTATGTATTCATCTAACCACACTGTTGCTGTAGAACTTGCTGACATTGTCATTTAAACTCTCATAGTACTTTCAGCACCCACAGTAGGGACAACGCTCTTCTTGGGGACTGTGGAGTCTGCCCCCACAATAGCTTTATAGCAAAATCTTTTTCTGCTGGGAGGTGTGCTTTCCAGCACCGAGATAAAGACACACCAGATCAGGATGTTACTCTGACAGCCTGGTGAGATCCCACCAGCCAGACTGTAATGGTGTTGCCACTGTCCCACAGTTCTCTGAATTCCCTTAGAGCATAGTTTTTCAACTTACTGTAAATAAATTATCCATGCAACAGGCTGTAGTAAGATACCCCCACTAATCCCCATGCCCTGGTCAGTGTGAGAAAAGCATATGCATTAGCAGGGCTCCAAGACGGTCACCGAGTGCACCTGACCCACAGTGCATTGGACAGCCTAGTATGCTGGGCATTTGGAGCAGCTGTGCTCCACCTAACTCAAGGTATCCACTGTTTAAGTCTCAGCAAGTCATACCTCACCTTTAAAAAAATATATAATCAAAAAAGTGTTTGCTATAAATGGAAATAACTACCTCTAGGGTAGGAATTGAGAAAGGCTCTGAAAATTAATTTGGGATGAAATCCCTTTCTATTAAGTAAAAATATTAATTGTCTTTACAGAAGCTGATGAATGGCTGTAAGCCAGCTAACTGTTGGACACTGAGGTGAGCACTGCCTTTTGTATCTTATTGTAGAATATTATCAAATTTGCATGGAAGAAGACTAATATACGTAATATATAAAATATAAATATAATTATATTTATATATCTATATATAATATAGATAATATATATAATATATTTATATATTTATTTTATAAAATATAAAATATAAGTATAACTAATATAATTATATTTGTTTATAAGCTTGTAAGCCCTAATAATTCTGTGGTTGCTCCACAAAAGACCTGAACTTATGGAATATCAGAACTTCTCATACTGTAGTATTTATTTATTTTTTAACAGCCTAATAATTAGTTTGCAGCTTATATATTGTTTCAAATAATGCTTTATGAAGTCAAGATTCAGTATTATAAGCACATCATTCAATCCCCAAACTTTTGTACCCTTTTTGAACTCTTTGGTATTTTGCAATTTCAGTTCCCCAGTGCAGCTGATAGAAATTTGGTAGTAGCATATGTTTTGTAGTTTTAACTTGGAGGGATACAGCTAAATATATTTTAGAAATAAGTAGGTTATAGCATTACATTTTATTATTTATTATTGAAATAAAACAATGTTGTAGGACTTAGAAATCAAAATAAACCTTGGAAATACTTTACATTGCTTCTTTGGATTCATAGTAATGAAGGTAAAAATAAAATCAGAATATATTTTTGCGGGAGACAAACGAACAAACAGACAAACAAACCACTGACAAAATGTAGAGGATGAACAAACATCACTTAGTTTTTGCCTTCTTCAGGTTTATAAAAGAGGACTTTGTCATCTTGTAAACCACTATTCATTAGCAGTTAACAGTGTAACAGCCAGTATAATCCTAACCATTAAAACAATACAAGGAAAGCAAGAAAGAGATAAAAAAAATCAGCAGGCACCATCAACTCTCATGGGGGGATAAAACTGCAGGAAAAAAAGCAGTGCTCTAAAAGTACATATGATTGATTTGTAGAAACTTTTTTTTTTTTTTTTTTTTTTTTTTTTTTTTTGTCGGGCTTGCAGCTTTTTTTAAAGAAACAGCATGTGTCTTTTTCAGGTATTTCTGGGTGCTCTGCGCTGTTTCTGAAGCATTAGCAAACTGACAACAATCAGTACAGAGCAGATTTAAAATACTGTTGTTTAAACATACCCTACTTCTGTACATATTGCTCATTCTGCATGCTGGAAATGGAATACAATCCCCCTTTTTCTTAAAAAGTGTGTTCTTAACATAAACTAGATGCCTGCTTTTCTGATTTGGAACATGTAAACTCTCACTTCATGAACAGTCATGAGTCAAAAACTGAAGAATATTATTGGCACGTTCTGAGTCATATTGCTATTTTAATATCTACACATTACACTTGCACAGATCTCACAAGAGAATGAATTACCTCCAGACACACACACACACACACACACATGCACACACAAAGACACAGTTGATATTTTCCTTATCTTCTAGGTCAAACTTTATATAAAATCTTTCTGAAAATGTATTTTTGATTACTACCAGGTTTTCTATAGCCGCTAAAATAAATGTGTCTAATGAATTTAAAAAGATTACAGAGAATTTAATCTATCTGGATTTACTGTGCTTAGATACTGGGAAAGATCAAGGAATTCATATTGGTTACTTATAATGAGGCAATCAGGCTTTAATGAAAATCAACAGTTATTAGATAATCAGTTCAGCCTGGTGACTATTGGCCTGTTATTGCAGGACAAGAATAATTAAAGGGCACTTAAGGTATGGAAAAAATGGCAGTCAGAAATTGATGTGTCTATAGAAGTCTCCAAACGACAGACATTTAATAGTCCTTTATATGTTACTATAGCAACCCACTTTGATAACTCATCTACCCGCACCATAGTAAAACAAGGGGCATGGGGCTCTTCGGAAAGTGCAATCTCCTTTAAACAGATCTATAAGCACTGCAGATGAACAGAACTCTAAACATTCCTCCATGAATATTCATGAACTAAGTTGTTTTTTGTTGCCTGCCTAGTCAGCAGTCACAAAACACATGGTGTGTGTTGGCAGCATCTTGCCTAGGTAGAGGGCTATGGACTGAGGCAATGGCAGGAACCAGGACCTGTGAGGCTGACTGACATTTCCATCTGTAGCGAAGGCTGGTAATTAACAGGAAGGAGTGTGCCTGCAGCATTGCACCATCTGCTAGGGAAACGGCTCAATAAGAAAGGAGCTGGATATCATCTCAGTGGTGGCTCGATCTGGTTCCGACATGAGGCTGGGCATCTGTTAGCTGAGGAGATAGGCTATTAGGAAATTCGACTGGGAATGAACAACATGGAAAGAGCACTCTGACCTAGCCCATAAAAGCATCTCTTCAGAAATGGTGTCTTTTTATCTTACTTACACAAGTCTTCTGAAAATGGTTTGCTGAGGGACTATTATGGATCTGTTTGAAGTAACACAATGCTTTCAAAAATGCTGCTTAATTCCAACATGAAATTCTTGAAATCAGGATACAGCTGTCATCTTTTGACAATAGAGCTAATTTCAGAGTGAGGATATGAGGTTAAATTCCTTCTTGTTGTTTGTTTTTTTTGGGGGCAGGAAAGAAAATTAACTTTTAACTATTGTATAGTTTAACTCTCACAGCACAGTAAAATGGATACTCAAATGGAAAACGTGCAGAGATGAAAACATAAAACCTTGCCATTTTTTAAATGCAGGCATATGCAAAGCACAACAGTTGAAAAGGACATCAGTATATGTTCTCTGTGTGTATGTATACATGTATAAATATATATATATGTGTAAAAATTCTTAAACTTTTTTTTTCTGATAGGAATTTAAGTAGTTTGTGGGTTGCAGAAGGATTTTCAGGGACAAGTTTTGCATTTCAGGGTGTTATGATAGGTTTGTTCTTTGTGCTAGTACATAATTTAAATATTTCAGAATATAAACAGTGTTACTAAGGTCTTTTTAAACATAATGAATTATAGTGTTCTTGGAAATGACAGTCTGACATTCCTCAGGCCTCTGCTGATGTACAGATTCAGCAAAATTTGGGTAAATTTCTCCGTTTTTCTCTGCTGACGTTCTTGAAATATCTTCAGGTGAGGAAAAATCTTTGAATCCTTTTCCTGCCTGGCCCATGCTGCTGACAGCAAGTGTCCACGTCGTGTGCATGACATGATGTGATTCACTGCAACTGGCACTGACTGCGGGATAAAATAGCTCCAACCATTCTGCATTTGCAGGCTCTGAGAGGAAGTATGAGTACAACAGCTGGGCTGGTGTTCACTTAGACTATGATAACGTGGTTTTATGCCAGTCATAAGGGTATCTTCAGTCATCTCTGAGATCTTTCTGGGCTTTGTCTGCAGTCCAGGAACAGAGATAACACTTCCAGTAAACAGCTCCAGTGTTTCAAGGGGCTGATGTGATTATTTGTTGAGCCTAGACCTGACATATACCTCTTAAATCCTCATCCTAATAGTCATTCCCTTCCCAAAGAGTTCATAGAAACAGTGACATGCACAAATAACAGCTGGGAAATGAGCTTACATGTAAAGCATTGTCCAGAATATCCAGGAGAGGGAAACTATTTTTTATCATTACAGGAATGAGATGGATGGGAGCTTAGGGAAAAAAATAAAAAAGTAATAAAAAAAAAGGTATAACCCTGAAAGGATGATTGCACAGAAGTGCCTGGAACAATAAAAAAAAAAAAAAAAAAACAAGCTTTATTTGCATGTGCTGTATATTTTGGGAGTTTTCTGTTTATCTGCTTAGTTTTTAAGCTGCTCCTCTTGCAAAACAATTTTGTATTTTTTTCTTGAAACACTGAGGAACATTTGGCTTTTCCCTACAATGATAGGGACCAACTTGTCCCCCACAGGGGTTATACAGCTGTATTTATATTTCATCACCATCCCTTTCAAATGGAAACAGGAACGCTATAGGGCTTATTCTCCTAGGGACTCAGAAACCAGTTACCTGTAGTGGAACTTTGATCAAAGATATTAGCACCAAAAATGCCGTTGTAACAGTGTATGAGAAAGAATTGGAAGGCATTTATGCAGACAGTGAATAGTCAGGACATGCAGCCTTCCTGCTGCTGTTTGTGTTGGTATCTTTTACAGGGATCCATGCAAACTGGAGCTCCCACAAGTTACTCTCCCCTTACAGAGGTCTCCACTCACAAAACTGCAGGCAACAATGTCCTCCTAGTCAAAATCAACAGGCAATTGGAAAAGCAATTTTTGTCAGCTGAGGGGCTAATCAAGCATAAATCACCATTGTCTGTCCTCGGCAACTGAAGGCTGACAATTGAAGGCTGATCCACACCCAGTAAAATGGACAAATCTTTTTATTTTTATTTTTTTATTATTATTTTTTTTTAAGATTTCCCAAATATCTCTTTTCTTGACAGCAGGTTCCTCACTATTCAGTCAAGGGCAATATGACTTCAGTCAACAATTTTCCCTTTCTTTCTTTTCTTTGTGTGTGTGTGTATGTGTATAACACTGTTCTTAAAGCTCTCTGCAGCTGGTTGTCATCTGAATGACTGCCAATAGCCTCCGAGAGCACTACCCCCTCCTGAACACATCGTTTGGCTCCCTGAGATTATTTACTAGTGAAAACTCTGCATGCACTGAGTCGGTCTGATACGACTCTCTGAGGAAAGTGCTGGGTGTGGTTGTGGCATTTTGGGAAATGAGTTATGAGAGGAGACAGAAATACCACTTGGCAAGTAGAAGGATGTGTCCTCTGAAGCCACGTGTCAAGGCAGGGCAGCCCAGGACGGCCCAGAGGAAAATGTAGTTCTGATCAGCAGAGTCCTAAGACAACGGATAGTTTAACTGAAAGGCAGCACAACCTTTTGGATAGAGGATTTTCTTGGAGACAGGGAAGCAGAGAGTATGGTAATAGTGGAAAGGGAATGATGCAAATCCTTTTGAAATCCACAGAAGAGTTAATTGATTTCAGTGGGTTTTCTTCTAGGCCCAAAATGTTTACTTCATAGCGAAAATGGTTTTAAATATACAGCTGTAATTATTTAGTTTAATATTAATTGAGTGTAAGTGGATTCAGTCCCAGAAGATTTTAACAATACGCTAAATAAGAATTCATTTAGGTATCATTTCGAAGAGGCTGATATTCAGTACTGGGCTATTAAGCCCACACACATGCTTGCACACACATGCAATTACAGCATCCAGCTTCTGTCTGCAAACTTGATGTTTTACTCTGTCCCGTGAAATGAACCCAAAACTTGAGGGTCTTCACGTTACCTTTAGCACTCACCTCCCAAGCATTCCCCATGGGAAAGATCCAGAGGTAACTCTGGAAACCCAGGGTGCCAATTTGCACTTCCCTCAGCTGAAATAGGAGCCACTTCATCCCTACAGCTAGTAGTGTAATGAGTTGCTACAAAAGAAGAAAAATAAATATTAGTCATTATTTGAGTTATTGAATTATGTGAATTATTTGCATTTACATGTACAATCTTTTCAAGCTCATCCAAGGATGCTGAGTCAACAAACAAAATGCTAAAAAATACATGAGATTTTTGCTGCCTTATTAACACTATGGGGTAAATATTAAAGACAACATATGTTATCAGGTGGCACTTGAAAGATATTAACTCTGGTTACGTTGCTTGAAAAGGTTAAACAGCTCTGCTTAGTCCATATCCTAGCCCTGCGTTTACAAACATTTCCAGAAAATTATGTCTTTAATCCAAAGAAAGGGATAGAATGAACTTCCAGATTTGAACCCGACATTAGGGTTCCCAGCAAAAAAACTTAGGTGGGATTTCTCCTTGGTTTGAACCACGCAGACAATAGCATGGGCACACATCCAGGATTAGGGCCTTTCATTCATACCAGCTAAGCACTTGAAAGTCCAGATTCTGCTCAGGGTAATAAAACCTTCCAAGCTCTCCTTCCAAAAGCCCCGGTGCAGCTTGGCAGGGTAGAGCGAGTGCAGGGGCACAGGGAGGAGGGAGGCAGGATTGGCAGGGCTGCGTGGGGAGAGCTTGCACAGCACCTGCCTGCACAGGGTCTGGCTCCAGCCAGTGTCATTAGCCACTCGTTTCGTAAGCATTAAAACCAGCCATAACATAAATAAAATAATAAAAAAGGGGACTACAATGTAACAGAGCAGTGAAGGGCAAGAAACAACACTGTGAAAAACTTTAAAATGCTTTAACTTCAATGTTTAAGTCTAGCTCCTGCAGATGCAGAGAAACAGTTTGTGTTCATCAAGGCATTTAAACTGTACAGAGAAGGTATCCATGCACGTACAAAGCTTCCAGTGCTATACAGGATGAAAAGGGGAAGGAAATGAAAGCTGAAGGTTCGCTCTATAGTGAGGACACAATGCTCAAAGGCCGCAGCGTTTGGAACACATTGAAGTCAGTGTGATGCTCAATATTCTTCATAATGAAGAAGAGGGGTTGTATTTTATTTTTTTTTTTCTGCTTGCCTCAGTCATACTACTAATTATTTAGTGGTCTTTCAAACCTTTTGTAATCTCGACTTGAGAAAGCACTGAAAGATATTAATTCTTAGCCATGTGTCTCATAAATGAAGGCCATTCTGCTATACTTAATGACAAGGCTGAGGCAGCAAGATGTCATTTGCTTTTTTCTCGGTTTTTAAATTGCTTTCTAAATGAACTACAGCTGTGAGGGCCAGGTGCTGTGATCCCTTTAGAAAGATCAGGAAATGATGAAATCCAAAATTTCAAAGTGTGATGGATGTCAGCTCCCGATTTGGTGTGTGTGTGAGGTCACCCCCATGCACCTGGTGCTATCTCCACAGCAGAATCACTTTACTGTGGAAAAAAAAAATAGATGCACATGTCGAGTGTAAGTGTAACAATATGAGATGCAGTTTATAATTATCCCTTTGTTTTCTCCTCATCGAGATGGAAATGACGAATATACAGTGTGTGTGCTTCTTGTTCTAGGTGCTGTGGAGTATATTAAAGCAAGTTTTTAGTTAAAATAACCAACATGTCAGAGTAGTGAGTTGAACAGCCATCACACAGAGAATGCAATGTTAGGAAAATAAAAGATCACTGACTAACTTCACTTAATTAGAAATTCTAGCTGCAAGGTCAAGAACTCTATTAGCTAAAATTTATTTCACAAAACATGGCTTGGAAGGTGACTGAGGTGCACGAGAGCAAACAATGCTTTTGTTGCAGTTACTCCAGGCTCTACATCTGACTCTGCGATAATTCAAGCAGGCTGGCCAAACCATTTTAAAATATACTGTTGAAATATTATTACTATCTTTACTGAAGATATAGCTTAATCCTGCACAATCTGCATGCAGCCTGAGCAAGAGGGGATACACTCTAAGGGAAATACAAATAAAGCACAGATGCTGAAAGCCGGAGCCCTTCTCTCTGATATCAGCATCTGACGTGTTGCTGTGCAGAAGCAGCCACTGCAGATTCTGGGGTATGTGCAGACATAGTCAACTGCTCACCCTATTGCACCTCTCCTTGTGAATTGGCCAAATTGCTCCTCTGACCCAGCACAAAGACTAGCTTGCTCTGGCAAGCCACCAAAGAGATCCAGTCCACCAAACACAAGATATGTCAGATTCAGCCTCGGGACTGTCCAACAGAAGCACAAATAAAACCATTCAAAGGCAGTATTCTCTGTTGTTTAAAGACATGTTGCATCTTCTGCTGAGTTTTAGTAACAGAGGAAGTCAAAAATAAAACAGCTGGTTTTATTCAAAGTTTTCTAGCAACTGAGGTGTTTTTGACTGAGATTAATTCTTGAGAGAATATGTAATTTTGCATGAAACACATCTAAGTTCTGGACGTTATTAGGAGCTTATCCTCAGTTCTCAAATCTGCATTGTCCAACCTGAATTGGAAACCTCTTGCAAGAAATATTTTGACTTCCAGTACTTTGTCATTCTTAGGTAGAGCGTAGTCATAGCAATGTGCAGAAAGGTGAATAAAAATTAAATTATCAAGCATAGATGGAAAGTTCAGAACAGGGCAAATGTATCTTCAAAATATATGACTGGGCAATTTACTTCACAAAACATTATATTCATTACTTGTGAAAATTTTTGATTTGTTGGGAATTTTCCACATCGATTAGAATAATATCATACTCCAAAAAATAGCTGTCTATAAGGCTACCAACTCAGACAAAGAGTTTTAAGCTTCTCGTTGTAGGCATAAATGAAGTACTGGTTTTTACTTCTTGTCTGCACTGCACAAAGTGGAGAAGTTTTGAAACATCTACCTTAGCATAATATATGTGGCAAATGATGCTTGCATTGTCTTTGCTGAGAAAACAGGAAACATTTTTAATTTCATTTAACCCCATAAATTTTATGGGATGTCAAATCATGTGATTGCCTAAAGAAGTTCATGTCACCTATCCGCTTACAAATTTCTAAGTGATCCATTACCATGAAAGAACTACAGGGAGGTCTTCAGTCTAAAGGATTAACAAGCTATTAAGTAAAAGGTAGTGAATTATTAGTACAAACATGTCTAAACTCCTGATACAGAAATCTAAAACTCACAATTTAAATAAATAAATAAAATCTACAGAATATTTAGACGCCAACTAGCTTCAACACTTTCAGATTTATAGAGAGATCATTTGAGAAGGATGTTAGTTCTTGACCTAAAAGATGACTGCTCAGTTTGGGAATTTTTTTTATTTGTTTCCTCCATTAGCTCTGTATTTGTATATATTTGTATCAGAGATATGAGTGCACAAGTCTTTATGTCAGATCAGCTCAACTATGACATTACAAAATTGATTGATTTTTTTTTTTTTTCAGGCAATTGGTTCCAGAATATGAGCTCTTTTACTTACTTCAAAATCTTCAAATATTCCAATAAACAAGATTCCATTGACTCATTTCATGGCAAAGCACACAAAAGACATTTGTGCAATGCGTAAGAATGGCAGAACAGGCCACTCGATTTCCTCTAATGTCTTTTTTTTTTTTTTTTTAAATATATATGTATTTATTTATTTTGTGCGGAACACTGTTTGGCTAAGAATTGTAACTCCTTACTAATGCTGATACCATTATCAAAATATTGACAGGTTCTGGAATGCTATCCTCTGGTTCTAATCTTTACAAGGTCTTTAGAAAGAAAAGACACAGAAAGGAAGAAATAGCCACTAAACAAAATCTGTGCATTGAGATGCTCCTGGATTATGGGGCTGTCAGTGTTACAAAACTAAGTACTCTGAAGATCAGTTTTGGAAATGTCTTTTTATCTGTATCAAAGTCTATATCAAAACACCAGATTGAGATTTCATGTGTCTGAAATCCAGATTCAAAGTCTGTGGTTTGAACCTATTTCTGGCTTTCTGTTGGTTCAGTTTGCAGAAGGCATTGTGAGAAATTAAACTCACAGATACTTGGTATAATGACAAACCAATTTAAAAAAAAAAAAAAAAAAAAAAGGAAAGAAAGAAAGGAAAGAAAACTCAAACTGCACCACCCTTCAGTCAGATTGGAACAAAATCAATTGTTAACCCCTGGGGAGCCACTAATTTTTCTAACACAGCTGCAACAAAGCAGCTTTCTCCATCCTCGTGTTGCTATTCTTTAATGGCATTATTGTAGTCAAAATGAGCAGGATTTGTGATGGTAATAATTTCTTTAAAATTACCTGTTTTAAATAGTTCCGGGATTTACTTTACATTGTTAAAATATTTTTGTCAGATTCGATTGTAATACAGCTTGATATAGCAGGAGAGCAGGGGGAGAGGAGTCTTTTGTAGACAGGTTTGAATATATGGTTCCGCAGATCAGCTATTTGTTAATTTTATGCAGGCTGTCTCCAGTTTCTGCATCTCACAGTTTGGGCACAACAGGAGGTGACACTGTTAACTGTTACTCTTTTCACTTACTTTTTTTCCACTAGCTGAACATAAACATATCATTACACAGTTACACTACACTATATTTAGAGTTGATTTTTAACTATCTATTAGATAAAAAGACTAGAGCTGAGCTAAAGTACCTGGAATGAACTGGGAAGGTCTGACAGAATGGCACTACCCACAAAAATTCCAGTATGAGTAGGCTATTTCAGCAGTGTGATGATGCTACCTATTTCATTTACTGCTGAGAATTCTCTGATTTGACTGGACAAGCTGAGTCTATGTGATGTGGTCCGTGGAGTGGCTGTCAGTAATTTGGGATTAAGTTTTGATTAATTTGGGATGCCCAAGTACAAATTATATAGGCCCACTACTGTAGGCTCCCTACATGAGAAAGGAACTTACACTAAGTCCACTAAGGAGTTTAGTCACCAACACTGAGTCCCTTAGTCTTTTCTTTCCCCTGAAGGCAAGAACCATGCCTGGACTGTGAAACCTGGGAATATTTCCATCATCTGACTGGGCATCCTGGCTGCATCAGAGGGGCACATGAGTCTGCTTCCTTCACACCTCTCCCCCATAACTGGCTTCTTGCAGAACTAACATGGGTCCCATGCCAGGAAGGAAATAGCAGACATTCCAGCAGATTGTCCAGCTTGGATGTTCATGGGATGAAATTCAGGAGTATGTTGTGGAGCACATTCCTTCCACTATGTAACTCAACCTATGCGCTAAGTGTTTGCCAATTTATGTATATATAACCATTAAAACATTTGAGAGGTTAAGTTATTCCCACTGTAACCCTGGCAAAACACTTGCCAGACACCCTGTTCCAGAGAACAGGGTGGTCTCAACACTGAGATTTCCTCACAGGATCTTTACCTGCTGGGACCACAGGAAAAAGCATGAGGAAAAAGATGTGTCCACCCATCACCAATTTGACAAACAAGGTAAGGCATTTACCTGGAAGCCAAAATATTATTATTATTATTATTATTATTTTCCTTCACATTTCACTTGAACATGATCTGAAGCACAGATTCAAATGTCAGTCATTAACATCTGAGTTGAGTGTTTATCAACCAGACCAGGCAATTCTTCTCATGAATCTCTATCTTTGTCTCCTGTACAAACTGTTCTGTTTTGTAAAATGATAGGATACGCTGAACTTGAGACCTGAACCCTTCTACCACATACCGATTCAGTGCTGTAAATGCTGGTATAAAGATCTCTCTCTTTTTTTTTTTTTTTTTTTTTTTATGAGAAAAAGGTGTACCTAGCTAAGGCATCCAGCTCTGGACGGCTGAAAGTGTTAAAATGTATTCCATGTGTTCAAACAGTTCTATATGTTCTTCCACATTTGGATGCAATATTTATAATAAGGAACATACATATACCACTTAAGAATGTATCTTTTGCCAGCAGTTCCCATATATCTGGGAATACTGTACCTTTCCTCTGTGTTTCAAAAAAGAAGTATTACAGACTCATGATCATTGGTTGATAGCTGGTAAGTGACTGATTGTTCTATGACTTCTTGGCTGCAATTCTCTTTTTATCACAGGGGAAGGGAAAACAACTTTTTAATATGCTTAGCAAATTTATTTTGTTGGTGGTCTGTTTCTTACAGTGCATAGGTTTTCCACATAAAACCTGACAGCTATAAATAACTACATGAACCAAAGCAATCTCCAAAGTAATTGTATTAATTCAAATGAGGTCAATTGAAGTATAAATTGGACTCAGTGATGCTTCAGTAATGTATCTGACTAGTACAAAAGAAGGGTCAAACATCCAAGACTGAATATCTTTCTCAGAGAAACAGAGACTTAATGGAGGAGTACCTATATTGATGGTAACTGTGCTGCTTATTTGTCTGTGCTCTTATATACTGTGTTTTCTGCATGTTCAGTCTTAAGTACACCCTGGAAAGGAAGTGCTAAAAACATAGCCTGTCTTAGACATCTGTGCACCACTTAGAGTCAAAATATCTGAGCATAAAACCATAGAATCAGAGAATCATCTAGGTTGGAAAAGACCTTCAAGATCATCAAGACTGAACATCAACCTGACCTATCGAGTCACATCACTAAGCCATGTCACTTAGTGCCATACCCATGCATCTCTTAAATACCTCCAAAGATGGGGACTTTTCACTTCCCTGTGAAGCCTATTCCAATGCTTGACAACCATCTCTGTGAAGAATTTTTTTCTTAATATCCAATACAAACCTCTCATAGTACAATTTGAAGCCATTTCCTCACATCCTATCACTTTTTCACCTGAGAAAAGAGACTGACACCCTCCTTGCTGCAATCTTCTTTCAGGTAGTTATAGACAGTGATGAGGTCTCCCCTCAGCCTCCTTTTATCCAGACTAAACAATCCCAAATCCTTCAGTTGCTTCTCATATGTCTTGTTTTCTAGTCATCTCACTAACTTTGTTGCTCTTCTCTTCACATATCCTTCTTGTAGTGAGGGGCTCCAAATGGAACAAAATATTCGTAATGCAGTCTCACTAGCACCTCAAACAAGGGGAAAAATCCTTCCCTAGGCCTGCTGACCACACTGTTTCTGATGCAGGCCAGGATGCCATTGGCCTTCTTGGCCCCCTGGGCACACTGCTGGCTTGTGTTCAGCTGGATGTCAGCCATCAGCCCCAGGTCATTTTCTGCCAGGCAACTTTCCAGACACTCTTTCCTAAGTCTATACCTCTGCATGGGTTTGTTATGACCCAAGTACGGGACTCAGCACTTAATCTTATTAAATATGCTGTTGGACTCAGCCAGTTGATCCAGCCTATACAGATCTTACCCTCAAGCTGATCAACAGTCCCACCTAAATTGGTATCATCTGCAAACTTACTGAGGGTACACTCAATCTTCTCATCCAGATTGTTGATAAAAATATTAAACATAACTGGCCCTAATACTGAGCCCTGGGGAGCACCACTGGTGACTGGCCTCCATCTGGCTTGAACTCCATTCACTGTGACTCTCTGAACCCAGACATCCAGCCAGTTCTTTACCTACTACACTTTTCCAAGCCATGAGCAGCCAGTTTGTCCAGAAGAATACTGTGGGAATCAGTGTCAAACACTTTACTAAAATCTAGGTAAACATCCACAGCCTTTCCCTTATCTGCTAAACACATCATCTTGACATAGAAGGAATCAGTTTAGTCAGGCAGGACCTGCCCTTCTTAAACATGTACTGTCTACATCTGATCACTCAATTGTCCCGCATGTGCCATCTGATGACATTCAAGATGATCTGCTCCATGAATTCCCCTAGCACCAATGCCAGACCTACAGGAATGTAATTCCCTGGATCCTCTTTCCTGACATTCTTGTAGATTGGAATCACATTCACTAGCATCCAGTCAACTGGGACCTCCCTGGTTAGCCAGGACTGCTGGTAAATTGTTGAAAGTGATGCATACTTCCATTGATCCTCAGGCACCCTGTATAGAAACCAAGGTGAATATTTTTTTTTAAATGAATTTAAGAATTGTTCAATTTAAGGAAATGAACATCAGATTTCAATTCATTGCTCACATTTTAATTTTTATTGTTATTGATGAGTGGTCCTTCACCAGTGAGCTATCTTCAGTGGCTGCACTGACTTGTGCTGTTCCCATTTTAACATAATTGCTTGCAAGACCTATCTTTAGGTCATCTCTTTATCTGATCCAGCTTTAAGAAGGCCCCCCTCAAAATTTCTGTGTTACAGTGTTTTTATTTTTTTTTTTAAAGCCAGAACTCTTCATCGATCCAGCTCACAACATGAGCTACAAATGACATGTCATTGCTGAAATACTGGTGTACTATGCACAGGGGCAGGGTTGCATACAACCTATTTACAGCTTTTCTTGAGCTAAAATAATGTAAAACTCCTTAAAAGAAAGTAAAAGGAAAACCAAAAGATTTATATCAAATTTATCTGACTTAAAGCATAGATGTACAAATGGAAAAGTATTGAAACATGAGGTTCCAGGCCTATTAAGGACTGTCACACTCAGATGAGGCTGCTTTTGTCTTCAGCATAGAGCTAGTTGGTTTCCATTAGTGGTGAGGACTCTACACAGTGGATTGTGGATGCAAACCTAATACACAAGTTTTTCAGTGTAATAACCAGAGCTCAAATGGGTAGCAGGTTTCAGTAATCAAAGTGAAATTTCTAGTCTGTGTTCTATTAATTACTGGAAGAAAACCACAAAATTTGAAAGAATTACTCAGTATATTCTTGCCTTGAATACTGTAATATCACTTTCATGGTCAAGCAATGCAAGGGAGGGAGAGTGGTTCATCTGAGAGAAGAAATCAGAGACACTGCACATCTGGCTTGTAGAACACTGTTGCAGGATAAGAAAGTTTGATAAGAAACATTTACAGTTTTGTTTCATGTCAGAGTAGAGACACTGCTGGGAAGAAGTGCATCCTATTGGTATAAAACTTGTTATCCTGTGGGAATCTATAATAATGTCACACTATGAACAAAGATAGCAGGTTCCATAATAATAATTAAGGTCTGACTTCTGTTTCTGAGCCTGGTTATTTTAAGTGTCTTATGTTGTTTTTGAAGAAAAAAACCTGGCTTGTGTTTATTTTTAAAGATTTATTGGCTCTGTTTTCAAGTAAACAAGTCAGTTTATTCATCCTGAATACTTTAGTATCATCAGGGGCTCCATTGTTTCCCATTGCAAATTTTGGAAGCACCATCTCCAGAAATTTTCAAGAGTCTCTTGTGCCTCTTGTGTACTGAAGCAATTGTACAAACACCACATGCACTTCTGCTTTGCTATGGCAATTATTTGCTCCATATCACCCACCTCCAACAATGCTAGTGTTATTTCTTCCTCATGCCCACACAGATTTGTGTGTATTCTCATGAAATGCACCATCAAATAACAAGCAGAATTCAGTGCTAGAAAAATTATGACAGAGTCCACAATGGATACAGAGACGCATCGTGTTGTAGGACAAAAAAGAAAAACAAACAAACAAACAAAATGTTTTGAGGTTTGAATTAAAGTGTTCTTCTCATTAACAGTTATGCCACCATGAAAGCAAACAACCAAACTAAAAGCAAAACAGTTTCTAGCTGAAAAAGAACAAAATACTGTGCATATATATAGTTGTCATGGTGTGCACACTGCTAAAACTTTATTTTTAGTGATTAGCTTGTTTGTAATGGAGTTTGAAATAATGTTAAGTATAGTACGAAAAATCTATGGCCAATTTAGTCACTCAAGCAGGGATAGAAATCTTCTTGTTCAGGCTGCAGTGGGAGATAACTTGCCACAAGATGCAGTGATTGGAAGTCTGCGAAGTCTATGCTTCAGTGACTCCTGGAACAGACAAAAGCAGTGCATGAATTCAGAGGGGAGCACAAAGGAGGCAAATGCATTTGCCAGCAGTGACAGACTTTGGAATTTAATAGGGGATTGTTCTCTTCTCCCACTTTTCAAAAGGAATTCTTGGAATATGTATTAATTGACTTAAAGCACAATAACTGTCTCAGGGTAGGGAAAGTGGAGCGGGTCCTAACTGGTACAAGACTGGCAGCCCATGTATGGTTGCTGGGTGACTGGACAGTGCAGAAACAATGATGTATATATCAATAAGATCAGTGTGCTAACAGCCTTGGAACATGGTAAGAATGTTTTCATGGGTTTCATCATCAAAGATGAGTACATATTAGGCATTCAATGCTTAACAAACAGTCAGAAGATGGATTGAAGTGCAGGACAGTATTTTATTATTTGCATAAGCAGACAGCTCAATCCAAATCTCTTTAGGCTTTCCTTTGCTCTTTTCTGCTGACCCTGAAGAAATCCCAGAGTAGCCCTTCCCAAAAACACATGCATTGCAGTTGGTCTGCTTGTATCTTGCAACACAAAGTAGAGGCAAGCATGAGCTGGGAAAAGCAAATGAACTTTGAATGGAAAATGAATGATTCTAGGAAGCAGATAATACTAGGATATGGTTACATGTTCTCCCAATCTCCAGCCTCAGAAGGCTATGCATTTAAGTGCATGCCTATCCTATATCTGAAGTCTTTACTTCTAAACTGCCATAATGACTCTACCATTCTAATAAATCAGCCAACACCCACTTCTTGAAGGTATCTCTTCGTTTTAGGAAATGGTAAAACCGATCTCATACAATGAAAATAGCACATACCTAAGCACAGGGAGGTGAGAACAAGAGAGAAAGATAGAGCATGACAACAAACTTACATTTTTTTATTATTGTTTTTATTATTATTTTTAATTTTTATATGATATTTACTTCAGGTATGTCCATAACACTTGCTATGAAAGCTGAAAAGTTTGAAAAGCTGTTATCACTGTGGGGAAAAAAAAAAAAGAAAAAAAAAAAGGAAAAAAAATATGATTTGCTATTTCAGAGATTCTTTTTAATATAAGTGGATTGTGCTTTTTATAACACTGTTCTGCAGAATACTGAAAGTTCCTAACATATCTGTAAAAATGATAACAAAATGTCTATACACTGTATATCGAGAAATACATATGTTGCAACCTCAAATATGCATTTTTGTATATACAATAAAAATAACCTTTTATACTTTTGCTCTTTTTTTTTTTTTTTTTTGACTTGGTTACATTAATTTCTAAATGACTCTTTTTTATTTTTTTTTTTCAGAAATGAGGAAAATTAAGAAAAATACATCAATTTAAAATCTGGAAGGCAAAATTCACTTATCATTATAGAAAACAGCAGTCGGCTCAAATGCACAAAAATAACTCAGGCAGTTATCTCTCACCAGCTTGCACACTCTACTGATATATTTCGTTTACTACTTTATATCCATCTGCCAAACCCACCTGGGTTTCATATGGGGCATTTGCTAGCTCTGTTAATGATAAGCTTCACTCTATTCCCTATCATCCTCTCAACACCTTCTGAAAAAAAAAAAAAAAAAAGGAAGAAATTATACAGAGTGTATTGTGTCATAGTGTGTTAATCTAAATACTACATTAAGCGAAGAGCATATTAAAAAGTATGTCAGAGAGTGTTTTCTTCTCATTATGACCCCCAGAATGAGTCAGGTAGAAGTCATATAATCTACGGTCAAAAGCCAAAAATAGATGGATGGTGGGTAAGGCAGAATAATATATATATATATATATATTTTTTTTTATGAAGCACTTTTCAGGATGAAGTTATCTCCAAGCACTTGCAGAAATACTACAAGTGCTAATATTTTAGTGGATTTGTTGTAGTAGTATTTAAGGCCTGCTGGAACTGGATAATTAGAGCATCACAGACCATCTTTGGCTTACAGGGAGCTTCAGGTCTGCACAGAGATAATGCAGGGAGAGTGGAAAGTTCCCTGTCATGATCATGCAATGTGAGGGACTACCTTGTCCTCCAATTTCTCTAAGGCCCAGATGAACCAGGAGTCTTTACCCAAGTAGGTAGCATCAGCATACATTTTATTCTCATTCAAACCAACAGTGTTCAAACATTCTCTGAAAGTAACCCATGCTTAACGGGTTTCATGAACAAGAACCCCAGCTCCAGAGAAGCACCCACATGTGCAAACTGCACAGTATTTGGGAAGCTGTGGCAGACAGCAGATAGGTGAGTAATACACTCTCACTGACCTGGAAAAAATCTATACGATATCCCTTCTCTCTGACATGCTATGTCTTCCTTTTGCAGGAAGACGAACTTGGCAAGTCACGAGCTCCAGCAGAATGGAGATGCACAGCACTGCCTTCAGGACACAGATAAAGTGGCAAGGAGCTGACCAGCTACTTGGTCATATCTACAGGCTGATACACAATACAGTATTGTTTCATTTGAGAGAATCCCTGCTTACTATAGGGAAAAGCCCTTCCCAACTTTTGCACACAAGCACCCCCCAGGAAAAACTTTGTCCCCTGAACACTCCAGCACTGAGCAGGAGATAATGAGTCACTCTAACGATGGTGGTGTAATAACTATCAGTTTGACTGGGTCATCGCCTCTGGGTGTTTTCATATACTAGTGAACATTATGGGTGATCTTATTTCAAGAATTCTGATTGCATCAAGTTTTGTTTGTTTGTTCTTACCAAAGCATTAAAGTCACCTTCATTCTGTGAAGATAACAGAGCAGAAGACAGAGAAAAGGTCAGCACTGCTCGCTAGTGCAGCAAGAAAAAGTAAATTGCTTTCTTTTGGGGCAGAATTTCGCATAGATGGTGCACAGGTGTTTCCTGTACATCATAGTAATATGTGAGTAATACACAGGGAAATTAGTAGGGTGGTTCATGTCCATGAGGTTGTCCCCTTCTTATGGCTTTTTGTCAGACTTTAGTGACTAAAAGTATGTCTTAAGCTTGTCAGCCTAAGTCCTGCAATTTCCCATAGCTAACAGTCAGGAATCCTTCCCAAACTCAAGGGCTGAAAAGGGATTATTCTAGACATTATCAAGTAATTGACTTTCAGCTTTTTTACTTTACATTTTGACACTGAGCTCTGAAATAAGTAGAGCTGGAAACCATTTCTGTGTTACGTGAAGGGTAAAAGAAAGAGATAGTATCCCTTCAAATAGGGTAGGTGTGTAAGAGATAGCTCTATCAGCTGAAGATCAGCAGTATCAACTACAAACTTCTCCATCAAAGCTAATTTTCCAGTCTCCCTGGAGAAGATCAGTTGTGTACACATTCCTCTCCAGGCACCTGCACAGGATGTGGGCACACTCAAGGACAGGAAGGCTTTCTGTTCCCCAAACATGCAGGTGTGTGCAAAGTCAGGCGTCAGCTCTGCATTTTCAGGATCATTTCATATTGCACACGCAGTGCTGTTTTGCTGGATGTCAGCAATCTGAAGCTGTTTTCTCACTGATAGAGTTGTGGTAAATACAACAGTAAATGGACGGCTCTGATGGATGGTTCCCCTCCAGCTCTTTCAAGATGGGGGATTATCAGTGTTCTCTGCTGCATTCTCCAAACCACAGCCAAGAAGGGAGGGTTTAGTGAGCACACTCTATATTGCACTTTAATGTGGCTGAGAAAGGAGTTATTTTTATTTCATTAACAGAAACATGAGCCAAATAATAAGAAGTAAGGCAACTGTTGATGGCTTACTGTTTTCCAGGTTGGTGCTTATTTTGGTATTTATATCATAGGATAATTGTTGACTTGCCTCCATGAGCAAAATGAAGTGACCAGCAGAGACAGACAAGATCATGTTAAAACTCAAATAAGGAGAGACATGTCAAACAGTAAAAAATATGAAGCAGACAAGCTAAGTATATTTAAAGTCATAAGCAATTAGTAATTAAAAGATAAGATAAAACAGAAATAAGGAGTTTGCAATATAATTCTTATCTGGTTCTTGTAATTGCTTCTAAGCCTGAGGCTAGTGTTTGGGGTCTATTTCTTTTCCTAATCCTACCAAAGTAAAATTTAATCCTCCCGAGTAGGTCATTTACAATCTCATCTATGTGAAGACCCTTAAGTAAATATCACAGAATCACAGAATAATCTAGGTTGGAAGAGACCTTCAATATCACTGAGTCCAACCTGTGACCTAACACTAACAAGTCCTTCACTAAACCATATCACTAAGCTCTACATCTAAACGTCTTCTAAAGACCTCCAGGGATGGTGACTCAACCACTTCCCTGGGCAGCCTATTACAATGCCTAACAACCCTTTCAGTTCTTCCTAATATCCAACCTAAATCTCCCTTGGTGCAACTTTAGCCCATTC
Organism: Aythya fuligula; assembly: GCF_009819795.1. Classification (NCBI taxonomy): domain Eukaryota; kingdom Metazoa; phylum Chordata; class Aves; order Anseriformes; family Anatidae; genus Aythya; species Aythya fuligula. Next base: position 102,190,892 of record NC_045561.1, on the reverse strand, counting down.
CCCCTTGTCCTGTCACCAGGCACATGGGAGAATACACAGGTGCATATTGTCAAAGTAATGTATTTGGAAGCAAAATAGAATGCTGTTTAGACATTCATTTATTTATTTATTCTGCTTCTTCATATTTTTACTTATATTTTGATTATGTAAATCAGGGGTACTCTAATCCCAGGAACAATGAGGGTCAGATGGACCTTTCTGGGCCCTCCAACTGAGCACGTGATATTCTTCCCCTCAGAGCTGCAGCTTCTGGCATTGTCTGGCACTGACATTCACTTGGTGCTGCTGCTTCAGGAGAAAGGAATTGTTTTTGAGGAGGTAAGGGAAAGTGCCTACACCCCCTCCCACAGGTGACATCAGCAGCTTTACTCCATGTGCTGACTGTGTCTATAGAAGGAGATGTCTTTCAGCTGTTTGCATTGCTTCTGATGCATGAATGCTGATTTCACTGCTTTTCCAGGGAAAAAAAGCCCTCTGCCTTGGATGAGGATGTTTAGTGGGCCACCATCTAACCAAGGTAATAAGACCAAAGGTCCTTCCTAAAAATGGGGTATTAAAAGAAGACAATGTATTGTGTTGAGTTATACTGAAACTGTGAAGATGGAAGACCAATCTGAGGACTGTCTCCTAAAGCAGAGCAAACCCAAACAGAACAATGTAAAATATCACATCTAAATGATACCTATGTTATTCTTCAGGAAATCAGTAATCACCCATAAAGGTATAACAGAAAAACTGTGATATGCTAATGGTGTTTTAATACAGAGGATTTCAAAAGAAAAATACCATTCCTTTAATCATTAATATTATTTTAGGAGGAAAAAATGACGTTACTTGTTGTGAAAAAAAAAAAAAAAAAAGGAGAAAAATTCTGAATTTTATGTCCCTTTTCCTGGTCCAACAAATCCCCTTTCTCTTAAAAGTAGGGAGAAAAAAGTGAACAGAACTTGTCAGAGATGCTTAGGTTTTAAGTCAATAGTTGAAGAAAAGCCTACTTTTGAAATATTATTGATATATTTTGATATATGTTTATTGTATAGCTCAGTCTCACTGGTTGTAAGTCTTGAACTGGGGATGAGAATAAAACTAGATGCAGTCTTTCAGCTATAACCCTATCCAAAATACTTTAGAAATACCTACTATCAATGCAAAGCAATCCATTTTGAAATCCAGAGAAGGTTCTTCAGAAACATTTTATGTCCCTGAGAGGTAACTCATCTCTGGCAGGGATTATTTAGTAGTATCTAGACAAAGTTAGAATTGTATCAGAGGAAGGGGAATCATCCCAATTTTACCTTCAGTTTGGCAATGAAATTATAACAATCATAAATTGCTCCCAGCTGTCCCTGAAATCTCCCCTTCAGTACATCACTGTAGGGAAGACAACAAGTTCTGCAACAATCAATCCCTTTTATATCTCTCTACAGACACATAGGCATTGTACTGGAGCTCAAACTATGTTGCTGGCTGCAAAAAGATGACTGGTAAATCAAATACCCAATTAAATCACTCATATACTATCCACTACCTTCATTTAAGCAAGGGAGCTATTCTTGAAATACTTTCTTCACTTTTTACCAAATGTATATATATATAAACCAGCAGTTCCTTCTTAATGTTTCTAACCTCTATGCACCTCAGATACTTACTCTTGTGGGTACCATTTCTCTCATTGTGTGACCTACAGGTTGCCTCCCCCTAATTCCTCTTTGTTTGTGAACCTCTGTAGAGTCTTCTTTCCAGGTGCCCTCTATTCAGTGTATGCTTACCTCGGTCACCGGACATCATCATATGTACGGTCATTACTTCCTTGCTCGGAGTGCTTTTTCTGATTCCTACACTATGGTACTTTCTGGACTGAATGGATCTCTGTCTGTCAGTGATCAAAGCTGTCAGTTGCTGTTTATTTCCTCACCTCCTCAATTTGGCTCCTGGGAGGATGTTTCAACAGACGTTTTAGAGAGATGGAAAAAAACAATGTCCTATTAAACTAATGACCCTTGGCTGTACTATCTACAAATGAATGCAGGCACAAACAATTGCCCAGTTTTGTACTGAGGTTCTGTATGCATATTTTTGTTATCAATACTCTTTTTTTTTTTTTTATTTCAAAACTCTTATGCATATTTTCTAGCTATAAAATGTATGCATATAACATCAAAAAAAAAGTGTATTATTTCCACTTAACAGTAATTATCCCAATGTAGCTATGCTACTCCATTAATTATTTTTGCTTATTAAGAATATTAACAAAGTTCATGTCCAGATTTTCTGGTAGAAAGCACTGGTGGCTCTTCTGTTTATTCTTTTCAGAAGGCTTCTGTAAAGAAATTCTGAAGCCTTTTTATTACATTAGTTTTTGTTTGTTTGTTTTGTTTTGTTTTGTTTTTACAGAATCAAAAATCTGGGATAAATTTGTTGTGACTAGCTATTAGCAAACAAGATTTTCTATTCAGAACAGCAATAAGCTCTTTCTTTTGGATAACATAGCTGTAGTGTTTCGCAAATTCAACTCCATCTTCATGTCCTACGATCACCACACTAATGCATTAATCCCAAATATTGCTGGTGATTTTTACTAACAAATGGTTTCTCCACTACCAACATTCTGCTTAATAGGTTATATTTAATATATTTGCATTAAACAAATGTTGAGAGGACTTTTTAAAAAAGACTTATTTTACTGTATTGGATGAGGGATTTTGGGGACCATTATGGAGATAAAAAAAAAAAAAAAAAAAAAAAAAAAAAAAAAGTGGAAAGACCTTGAGAAAGAGAGAAAAAGAAAGATAAAGAACTTTTTTTTTTTTTTTTTTTTTTTTTTTTTTTTTTTTTTTGTCATTGAACAGAATAGCTGACTAGGAATACATGAAGAGTTATTCAGGATGAGATTTTAGCATGAACAGAAAAACAATGGTCTGAAAGAGAGACACAGATCTTTGCACAGAAACAGCAGTTGAATATGTATTTAAAAGAGGGAGGAGGAGAGGAAAGGACGGGGGGTGGGGAGGGGAGGAGATTTCTAACGACTTGTTGGACTCTAAAGAAGGCTGAAGGTGACTGCACTCGGATGCTCTAAAGGAAAAACAAACAAACAAACAAAACACACAGGAAGAGTAAAAACTTACCAGTTAAAAAGAAAGGTGAGGGCTGATGTTGGGTCAGCACGAGGAGAAAATACTATGAGTGTAGACTAAAATGTCAAAAGTACTGGAATCATTGTTAAGAGCAGATCCAGTAAAGCCTAAGAAGTGAGGAGAGGGAAAGAGGAGAAAGAGATGAAAATGAAAGAACAACTCTTCACAGTTAATGTTGAGAATATATTCAGTATTTTTAAAATTGAAAGGAGGCAGAGAGATTAACAGTTGGAGAAGCAGGGGAGTTCACTTGACAGTTTTTAAAATTTACTTTTATATGCATTAAAATTTATTAAACAAGGAGAAACTTGAAGTGTATTTTTATTTCTAGAAGAAAGAACTCTAAGATACAGGGAAAAAGAGGCTATGATAAAGTAGTGAAAGGATGAGAGTAGCCACACTGGAATTTGGAAAACATGGTCAGACAGGGCCGTAAAAATGGAAATGTGAGGACGCAAGGTATCAAATGCTGAGGAGAGTGGACTAAATCATCTCTGTCTTTGAAAGAAAAACATAGGAGCTGTGGTTAAAGGGAATGAGAAAGGGAAAAAACTCAAGCCATAGTGTGTTTGTTAATTTTTCTCCTGGAAGAAATCATCCACATTACCGGGAAAGACACAGAAACTTTATTGTAATAACCGATTCCTCATAACACTTTGTAATACATATAGCATATAATAAAGCAAAACACTGTGAACTGCAAAATTATCTCTTAAAAATATAGAGGAAACAAAGGTTTTATTGGATTCATCAAAAGCTTGTGCAGGTGATCTAGCTAAAATTACCCTTGTTTGGATAAACACTAGTAAAATGTGCATAAAAGTATAAAACACAGGTCATTATTCACTGTTTCCAAGGCACTGTTCATACAGAAAAGCAAATGAGAAATCATGAGAATGGTTTAAGCATTACTGTTGATTCATGCCAAATTAGGTTTCTAATCTGTGCATACAGCTATTGTTATTAAAACAAAACATTTATCCTCTTGAGTACACTATTGCTTTTTCTGACTTCAGATGATGTCCTGTACCTACCAGTGCTGTGCACCCATCTTTTAATCTGTGTTTTTTGGCACAATTCCTTGTTTGTTGAGCAATAGATTGATACACTCGCAAGGAATAAAAGAAAGTGCTTTGCAGTACTAGCATACATGCTGTGGTATTTTGAATACACTGGAAATACCAGCTAATGGTAACAGGTTGTAATGAAATCTGTCAGGGCTGTAAGGCTGAATGGAAAAAAAAAAATAAAAAAACCTCCCTCTAATTTGTAGTGGGGAGGACTATAATAAATGGTTCTGTACCTCAGTGTGTTTGCATGCATTCAGTGTGTATAGGAGGTAATGTTTAAAATGATAGTTGCATTTGGCCTAACCATTTACAAACTGAAGATGCTTCTGAGACATTTCTGCAGCTGGTTACCATTTTATATCTTCTATCAGGGGAATATTTTGCATGATAGCCTTGTCTTCCTCACACAAAGGACAATAATTATGCAACAGAGATGAATAAAGCAGCTCAGATAAGGAGTATATCAAATTCATATCCTGTGCTACCTCAGAAATCTGATAGGAGATTGAATTTATTTCCACAATACAGATCACAGTTACAAAAAGCTTTTCAGTCACTTCTGGACAGAGTTAGGACACTGGCTCATGAGAAAAGTTACAGCAAGCTAAACTATAGCATGATTTTAAAGCCTGTCAGCTTCAAGGGTTGCTTCAGTGGATGATTCAGTGCATGGTCTTACCACAGAGAAAAGGCAAGGTAGGTCACCCAGCTTTTATTGAAGAGTAAAGTAAGCTTCCTTGTATACAGGCAGTTCTCACAGACTCTACACGTTTTACTTCTCAATAAGCTAATTGTTTATTGATACCACCAGTCTCCTGTGCTGCTAACAGTTAACATTCTATCTGCATTTTCTCTTTATGTTGAAAATAAAAAAGGATCAAAAAAGAATCATTAAAACAATAATAGCACCCTTAGAGAAATATAGTCATGCATACTCACCTAGACAATAAAACTGGATGTAGAAGGTGGGCTTATTAGGAGCTCAGACTAGATGGCCTTTCTGATATCACAGCCATTTCTAATTAGCAAAATGTTTACTCTGAAGTGTCTTGTTCAGCTCTGGAGGGAGATTCATCTACAGTCTTCATCAGGTCATTCAGGGCTATTCTTGCATGTTTGGCCTGGGTCTTAATTACATAAAAAACTTCCCTCATCTGGGGACTCACCACCTTAATTCTCCTCTGGTAAAACACAACACACCCCCCACTTGATGAGCTCCCTAAGAGTTGAAAAGTTTGATTGTAAAGCCATCTTGTCTAGGAACTCTTGAAGAGTACAGTTAGTATCTCCAGACCCTGGGGAAGAAGATTTGTTCTCGGACATAGTGTAGCACAGAGACCTGTGATTCAGGGGTACATAAGCTGGATCAGGCTTCTGGTAGCATTCTCTCTGTATCCTCTCCAAAGATGTCCAGTCCTCCATTTGGACTACAGCACAACAGGTCTCACAGTCATCATGAGGTCACCTGTTCATTTAAGTAATTCTCTCTTTCTAATTCTATTTCTCTTCCTAATTCTAATACTTGGAAGTTGGCTTAAAACAATGAGCATGAGGTTTTACATTCCTTTCCACCATCTATTTTTAGCTTTCACTATCATAACATGGAGTATTCTCAGCATTCATATAAATGCCCATTTCCCCATGGATTTTTGCTAAACTTTTGGCCTTGGTGGTATCTATTGTCAGTGATTTATGAAGTTTAATTGCACATTGTCTGCTCTCTCCCCCCCCCTTTTATGCATTTTCAATTGACTGCCTTCAAATTTAATCAAGTGTACTAATCTGCCACTATATTATTTTAGAATAGCTTATCCTTTCTGAAATTCTTTACTGTCCCTCTGGACTTCAATAAAATCTAAATAAATTCATGTTATCTGTAAATTTTAGTATCTCACTGCTTGACTCCATTTCTGGATAATTAATAAATACATTAAATCATTCCTTAATCTCTGATGCAGCCTTAAAACCTTCTGTTGCTAGTGGTTTATTATCATGCATCTCCTGCTTTCTGATTCTTAGCTACTTTTGAAAGCATAACAATACTTTGCAACTTTTTCCTTGTTGTTCACAGCTGCATTGTATCCAATGAATTTTCACAAGCAATGGTAAATGTATTCTCTTGAAACTTCTGTATTCTTCTCAGGGACTTTGTCAATTTTTCAAAGCAGGGTTAATTAACTGGTAGTTTACACTAACTTTGGACTTTGAGTATAAAATAGCTAATGTATGTCTCACAAAAGCACACATATACATCACTTCTTAAGCTTTGCATTCACTGGTCTTTTCGAAATTTCCATAGAGCTATTAGGATTTTTATTTTCCTCAGTCCTTGAGAGAAAATGTGTTTGTCCTTTAATTCGTTTGAGAAGGGCCCTGTATGGGCCAGTTTGGGAATGAGCATCCCAGAACCCCATCAACAAAATGTCTTTGAAGCAAGAAAATTTTAAATATCTATCTTCTAAAGTCTTTTTTTTTTTTTTTTTTTTTAATTCCTCTGAGTTTCTCTTAAGTAATTCTTCTCTAAGTAAGAGTTCTTTGAAGCCCAGTCTCCCATGTGCAGTTACAGGGTCCACCTGTGCATCCATCCACACAGAGAAGGGTTGGTGTGTCAATCTGATGTGCTACACTTACAAGAAATCATCATCAATAATAATCGCGTAATGAGGTATTGCACTTTGTATGAAAATAGAAAAAGAATCAGACCTGAGTTTCACTGTTATTCTTTTTAAAAGTTTTACATTTTACAAAAGGTGGGGCAGACAACAATTTTCCTTTGAAAAAGCACAGCCTCCCTAGTATACTCCCAGCATTTTCCAAATCATTGTCTTTTCATATAGTTCTCAAATAGCCCTGGGAAATAAAATATGTTTTTACTCTTTCACTCTTCCCCTTGTTCAGAATGTTACTAAGTTAAAAAAAAAAAAAAAAAAAAAAAGTTTATAAAGGACAACATGAAAACCAGTAAAGGATTGAAAAAACTATCTGTTATCTAAAAAGACATTTTTTCCTCTTCAGTTTAAAATGCTCAGACAAAACCTGTATTAATTTTAAATTACTAACTTGAGAGAGAAATGTAATAAAATGTTTTGCTAATGCTTTGTTATCCTTATGGTTTCAACTCCAGCTCAAAAATGCAATTAATTCTGCAACTTACACTCTGTGGCGGATGTCATTCAAGCTGCGACAGCTTATTGGGTAGTTAAAAGGATAAAATCAAGTAGTCATTCTACTAATCCCTTTACAAGGAAACAGCTTTATGCATAAAAAGTGGAACTTATGTGGTCATTAGCAGATGCTACATCAAGCAACCAAAAATACACACATTTAAATTCTTAAGCACAATCTATGAACACTACACAGATGGTTTCCAAGAAACTGTACCTAAATTGATTACGATAAAAATGATCTGCTGCAATTGTTTCTGTCAAAAGGGAGAACAGAATTTGTCCCAATGTGTCGCTCTGCCCACTCATGCAGAGAACCCAGCTGCTGAGACAGATGTTGCTCTAAGCACTTTATTTTAGGGTCATTAAAATGGTTACAGGGGTTAGTCATTCATTGTTTTATAAATTGTGCTTACTAGCTGAGCTCCATAGATGCTAGAAAACTTCTTTGTGGTTGATCAAAAAAAGTTGCATGTTATATCACATTTACCTTATGCTAGCAGTAAAAATGAGTGAAGCACTTGCATAGGACAGGATGAGAACAAACAAAAAAACAAAAGCAAAAGAAAAAACAGTTACTTTTTCTGGTTTGTTTAGACCTGATAAAAACCTGCCTGTTCTGTAATCAGTAGAAATACATAACTTGCCTCTAAGGCCTTCTTTCATTTTAGTTTCTTTAGTCATTAAAGACTTTGTTTTTTCAACATAACTCATTCCTGTAATCATTCTTCCATGGTATTATGAGAAAGAAGTGTCAGACAAGCAAAGGTTTAAGATCAGCTGATTAGATCAGTGCAGAATGAGTCCGTCTACCTCCCCGCTGTCTTTGCAAATGCTGCTCTTTGGCAGTTTGAGCATACTCAAGCTTTACTTAGAAATATTTGGCTAAATCTCTTCACTGTTGGCAGATTCTATGGTTTTCCATGGCTCATCTAATTCAGGATTGACTTAGCTGTGTGCATGTGATGTATTGGTGCAGCAGCTAATGTGTCAATGAGAAACAGAACAGTAAAAGATGAAGCTCAGAGAAAAACAGCAAGGATAGGAGATCCAACTTCTTTTCAGATCATACTGTAGCCTTTTATAGCCTGCACTACAAAGCATAGCCAACATCCACTCTTTTATTTCATTTTTGTCCCTATACACTTGTTATTATGTAGATGGTTGTATTTATCTTACTTAATTGGTGGCTAAACTCTGGCAACCAAATTCTTAATTCTAAGCGGTGATCATCCACACAGTTTAACAGACATTTTTTGACCTTTCCTTTGTACATTTAGACAGTAATCTATGAAAATCTAGCAGAAAATATTAGTATCATTTGACCTGCCTCCTTCAAACATGGCTGCTTTGGTCGTGGGTTGACTTCCTGCATTTTTGCAGAGAGATTAATTTATTTTCCCTGGCTTAATATGCTTCATTTAGATAATTGTGGACTATGTACATGTAGTTCCTCATAACTAAACAACACAGTATTTCACTGCTTTGAAAATGCCCAAAGTTACAATTTTTAAATTAAATTAAAAATAGCCTCAGAAAATTCCAAAGCTGGAAGAATGAAGCCCACAAATCTGACTGTTTCTGAATAGTAATTCCATGGTAAAACATTTTTAAAAGACCCCACCAAAACTATTAGGTTAGGATTTGGATGGCAGACATTCTTCCAGAATATGTAATTCTTACAAATGCAGTGAGACATTCTCTCAGAAACAGGCACATTTCACCCACTTCAACATTCACTGAAAACAAACTAACCAACACAAATACAAATTCATCCAAGAGAGCCATACTTTCACCTGGGTGAATGTTAAAATCTATACATTATTTTAGTTTAATGTAAATTTGAATTTAATTTTATCTCTATTTTGATGACGAAACAAGACCTTTAAACTAGTGATTTTTATTTATTTATTTCCCTTCTCCCCTGGCATTTCTCAATATTGTAAAACAGATTCATCCATAAACTGCATCTGTATCAAAAGCAGTGAGGGGGCCTTTCATACATAATGCCAATTTATTACAATTTCATGGCAGGAAAATTTTTATTTGCTAAGTAAGGTGTTAGGAGTTGATTTGACTGCAATATAAGCTTAATAGAAACTGCAGTCAGTGGCTCCTGGGCTGCATTAGAAGCTTGGAGACATTCTGTTCATAGTCTCCTGTTGATCTACACAATGAAAATCACATTTCTGCTCTGTTTTCCTCTTCCTATATTGTAAGGTTTTCAGGACAAAAACTGTTACTCACTCTGCCTATATGCAATATTCACTATAAAGATTATTGTTTTGGAATACATTTCTTGGGACATTAGATACTAATGAGTGTTCTCATCTTCTCATGTGTTGCATTTGGAGGAGAGATTCAGTGGACCTGTGCAAGTCCAAAACAGTGGCAGACCTACACTTTCAGAACAAATGTCCTTTTTCACATTGGTGGTTCGTGCATTTTCACAGAACAGCATAAAGAGAAACATCCTGATGAAAAGCAAGCCTGAGTTCTTAAAAGAGTTTTTGATATTCTGCACACCAGGCATGACAACATAAGGCTGCTCACAGCCTGGGTGTCACTCCAAATTCCATTATACTTACATTAGATTCTGTTTGTTCCTCCTGCAAATGCACTGACAGATTTTTGCAGCCCTGTACATGGCTTTTTTTAGTGTATGAAAGGTTTGTAGTTATTTTAGCCATGGAGTTGCTAAAAAATTATTAAAGAAAATCAAAGTTTGCTCTCATCTACCCTGAATTAAGCCAAAAAATATGTTATTTTTTTAGAAAAAAATCAGTGGGAGCTGGCTAGTAAACCAGATGATACTGATGCACTGAGATGTCTGGGGCTGCAAAAAGGGTGTGATTACTTGATTACAAGTTACAGAAATTAAAGTATTTCTCCTTGAAAAGCCATCATGATACCTATCTCCAATTCTTTTTGTTTTTCTTTCTTTTTTTTTTTTTTTGCTATCTTTTTGTTATGTAGCGTCAGATTTTCAGCTGAGATGTGAAGCAGACATATACTTACCCTGAAAAGTATAGATTTTTATATAAAATGAGAAAACAAAACCAAACCAAACCACAATGCAATAACAGCCTAAAAACCCAACAACAACAATTAAAAAACTTAAGTAGGAATGCAGTCTGTTGCGCACCATAGGTTTTCTCAAGGTAACATTATTTAGTGTTAAGATGAACAATTCCTGCAGATTTAAAACATCACAAAATATAACATAAGCATATATATACTCAGTCACACTGAGTCCTGCTATCCCAACCTACAGACTTCGAAAGTGGATGCTTATGAAAAAGCATAAGAATAAAATATCAGTCTTTTTTTCCTTTCTCTGAACAATCTCTCAGCCTTCAAAAATTCGTGGCTCAAGGACTTCTTCTGTGTGGTCCACCTATCCCACCCTCCATGGTATTCACAAGCCAGAAATATTATCTAAGGTATCAAAGGAGAAATCTTGGCTCCCTTAACATCCAAACGTTAACTACCTTATATTGAATAGAAGAGGGTTTACTTTTTCTGCTATTCTCAGACTTCCCAGCCTTGACACAAAGTCAAAACTGAGTGGATGACGCTAATATCAAATTTACCAGCTAGAAATAAAGACTACGTGACCTAAAGATTAGGATATGATTATAAATATTACACTACCTTTGCCAAAGATGAGAAGCCTAGGAGGTTTTTAGATGGTATTCAGAAGAATCTATACATATATTCACATCTTCAGTTTGAAATGAAACTGGTGTGAAGCTAAACAAAAGCTGTACCTAAGCTATGAACTATTGTATGTTTATGTAAGGGTATTAAGTTAAGGTACGTGATAACTGGAAAGTGAGGAGTAAACGGCCCCTGGTCGAGCTAAAACTATGGTCTTTTACATCTACGTATGTCTTCATCATCGTGCATTCTCTCAGTTAAAAATAAAAACCAAAAGAAAACATAGCTCAAATATCTGGTTAAACTTAGTTCATGTGGTGATAGAAAAGAAAGAACGCTAATACATTTGGGCTATTCACCATTGGTTGGAGGATCTGAATGCACCTGTGAGAGCGTAGGTGTGTTTTTCTACTCTTGTTGATTATCTTCTAAAGGTTTCTGATGGAAACCACATCCTCTCACCCAGAATTGGGAGGTGTTTATTAAAGTCACTGAGAACACACAATGAGCAGCCCTCACCCCCTAAAAAATAACTGATATAGATATGATTGTCTATAATTTTCTCTTTAACTTAACTGTTAATGTGACCTTTGCAAACCAACAGTACTTTCCACAATGAAAAGGTGTTTCAACTACATGACAATGTAGTGCATCATTTTGCAGTGCTTTGCACTTTCACCTTTGGATAAAGTAAATTAAAAATGCCACTGTCTTGATTTGGTGATATATGGCACCTGTTTTTCATCAGTGCAAATGACTCTTCAAAGAGCTAAGCATGAGACAGTCAGATAGTTTTTTTTAAACAACAACTTTAATACTTTGGTGTTAAAGGAGTGATCAACTTGACATCAGAAAGACCAGCCAATTAATGCCTAAAATTCCCATTTCTTCTGTCAGCCATTTCATTTTCTGTCTTATAGGGGTTTCCAGTAAGTGTTTAGCAATGTTGAAGATTGTGAAATTTAGTTTGAATGCAGGAATCAAAAAATCAATGAGATAATGAATCTTCTATTTTCTATTTCAGTTGAGGTGGGTTTGTTAACTGACGAAATCCTTTTTTTCTCCATGTTATCAATGGATCTGGTTTTAAAGCTATATAAATGCAATAGAGAATAAGGAGTTTTTTTGTTTTGTTTTGTTTTGTTTTGTTTGGTTGGTTGGTTTTGCTACAAATAACTTGTATATATTTAAATGTCCAGGGAAAAAAATTGATTTGTTATAAACCACCAGGACTTAGATCATGAGCACAGCAGATCTCTGTGTAGTTGATGAACTTACAGGGACTTTTCTTTGTTCTACTAAACATATAATATTTTTATAAAATCCATTCTGAACTATATATATGTGTGTTTTTTTTTTTTTTTTTTTTTTTTTTTTTGTTAAGTTGATCTTCCATAGTGGATATATGTATGTAAATATAATGGTATTTTTCACTGTGCGTGTTGCTCAACTTCCAGCTACTTCCAGCTGTCTTCTGATTGAAGGAGTGATACAAGGGAGCCTGTGGGCCCTTCGGCTGTCCATTGGGCTCACACTTTTTTCTTTCCATAAGATGGCAGACAAGATATGTAAGCCAGAAGGAAGTAATCCACCAACATACCCACAAGCTCTTCAGTTTGGCTGCCTGGGGATGAAGTACTCTGGCCCCTTATAGGATATTTATAATATACATGTACATATATAATCCTGAGGTTGCCACTGAAATATTCACATACTTGAAAATATGTTAATAAATATATTTAACTGAGGCAACTAAAGGAGGAGTCCAACAAGCTCTAGTCCAACACTAGCAGTTGGTGAAGAGAAGAGGCATGTTCAGAAGACGATCGACTTTGGGTAGCCTGAACTATGAGCTGGGATGCCCATCCAGTATTTCTAGAGCTAAGATCTCATTCTCCTTCTTTCATCCCAGAAAAAAAATCTCACCCACACTCTTTATTCCTCTCTGGCTCAGTGTTATAACAAGACACTGGAGAAAGCGATTGTTTTAACATTTTTTTTGGATATATAATGTGCCTAATTTTCTGAAGATGGTGGAATATTCCAAAAATAGCTTTAAACATTTTACAACAGGTGTTTCTGTTTAAAGAATAACCAAATAAACTTTCAAATATGTTTGCTGAAAGACAAGTAGTCTAGTGTTGGTCCAGCAGGGAGGATTTCTGGTAATAATAATTTGAAGACTTTCACATGATGCAAATAACAAGGTTACTTTTATCATCTACAAAAAGAAGGTGGTAAAAAGAAGCCTAGTCAATGGGAAGTCAGTGGATTATGAGAGTCAATGAAAAAGGGGAAAAGGAACAGATACTAATATTTACAAAGTAAACAGTCCAGATGGAACAAAGAATTGGAGCAGCAGTTCAGCTTCAGAATAAAAGGAGAATATGCATCATTGATTCTGAAGAGTTTAAACTTCTTGAGCTGCTTTTTTGAACTGCTTTTATTTTTATTTTATTTTATTTTATTTTATTTATTTTTTTTTTCATTTGCACCAGAGTTAAACTGGTTTCTAGTTTTATGTGATGAATCTACCCATAAGATGCCATTAGTCCTCTGCTCACTAAGGATGAGTATGCACTGTTGCACCTTATTGGAAGAAACTGAGTAGAAACACCAGCTTTTTATCTCATTTTTTTCCTATTTTCTGAATAACATCCAATGTATAGCACAAGCATTTCACAAAGACACCTGTTCCAAGAAAACACATCTACAGTCAAGCAAAACAAAGCAATTCATTGCTAGAGAGAATGGTGTAGACTTTCGTCATCCAAGCTCCATACCTATGCATCTTTCCCATGCAGTGTTTCTCCAGCTGTAATGGGCACAAGGTTACAGATCAGTCCTTATTACTTTCAGGATCTAGTTCAAAGGTCTGATGAAAGCCAGTTCATAATACTTGCTTAATAATGTTATCAGGATGAAGTTTATTACAAAGAGGAGGGTGAATAGGCTGATAAAGACTCTTTTTAACTAAGACTTAAAGGTAGCTTGGCAGAAGAGAGATGGTAATGCCTCCTAACTCTTGCACAGAACCTTTCATCCAGAGATCCTAAAGCACTTGGAAAAGACAAATCAAGGTCACATGTGGAGATTTTGGAACTGGCAAAAATGAGAAGCAGCTGAGCGGTATTACTGATGAGATAGGACAGTAGAGCTGAGACTACAGATTAGCTTTGCTACACTGATATATCTGACAGTGACAGGAGTTACTATAAATGAACAGTGCATAGCATTATACCCTGAGTAAATCTTTGCTATGCACTTATGGAAACAGAGGCAAAAGGCTTTTCCTTTGGCAATAATAAATCTACATTTCTCAACCCTTCGTCCGTAACCTAACAGTAGGATTAGCAGTGCGACCTTTTTCAGGTATAGACAAAACAATTATATATTATGTGTTACAAATACTTTTTAACAAAACATATTTGATGCTCACTTAGCTTAGATACAAAGAAAAATCTTAATTTGCCGTAAGTGGATGTAGTTCTATTTGAACCTTTGTTTCTAAAAAGTGTGTTCAGTATGGAACAACTGAAGAACTAGTCTATACACCTTACATGATCTATGCTATATGATAACATCATCCAAAGGAGAAAATATTCTTTTAAACAATAACTTGTATTAAAAATCCTTTGATTATAATAGATCATCATTTATAGCACATGGTTTCAACACTGTGTAGAAATATTTTTAAAATAGTTAAGTGCATTCCGGACTAGATATCTGTGTGTCCAATTTCCTTGCAATGCAGAAATGATAGTTTTGCAACGTGCTCTATTACTGTTGCATGCTAACTTTACATTTGAATTGTAAGCATTTGGCCCTGTGAGATCAAATTTAATTTTAACAGTACCAGCATAGATTACAGGATGATTTAAACAAATTGTGTCCTGCCAACGAATCCAGACAAGTTACTTCATTTTAGAGGAACTGTTTTAAATGATTTATTTTATTTTATTTTATTTTATTTTATTTTATTTTATTTTATTTTATTTTATTTTATTTTATTTTATTTTATTTTATTTTATTTTATTTTATTTTATTTTATTTTATTTTATTTTATTTTATTTTATTTTAACTAACACCCAATATATTTCTATCCCAGTAGTATTTTGTTGTACTTTGTCACTTTTTAGGTATGGGATCAATCCTGTCCTTGAGGAAATACATGTAGGTTTTAAATCACCATAATGGGAACATGATTGACTGAAATTCACTGCAAGTTATAAAATGTCTGCCATTATAGAGTTTTCTCTGTGATATTTAAAATGCCAGTCCTGCAACCCTTCACGGGGACGGGAAGTTTACTAGTTGAGTACTCTAACTGAGTAAGGGTTGTCTGAGCAGATCCTGGGAGATCTTCAGTAGTCACACCATGGCTTTACTCTGATGCTATCAAGTCAGGTTAGGTGAAATGACAATTAGTCTACTGAACTTTATGTGGGAACTTCTACAAGGGTAAATATTGATTTTTTATTTTGCTGTTTTAAATCATAGTAGCACTTAGGGATTATTATACAGCCATTGAAGTCAATGGTGAAACTTGAACAGAGATTTCCTGCTTGCCTCACATCAGCTAACAAACAGCTGTCAGATGATAATAGCTGTCAGATAACAACAACCTGAGCTGAATTTGAACCAGCCAAATTTTACACAGTTTGTTTCTAATGATACTAGCTGTCTTTTGCCATGTCATATTGTGGCTTTTTCATACACTGGTTCAGAAAAATATCTTTGCCTCCATTTTCCTAGGTATCTGACAAGTATATTGCTGCCACTCTAATAAAGGCAAGGCAACTAATGACATTTAGTTGATTACCTGCAGTTGAGAATAGATATACCTGTTGGCTGAAACCACAATATTTCATAGAATAGCATCAGAGAGGAAACCAAACCATTATATAAGCAGTAACTGAATGAGAGAAATTTCTCACCTAAAATGGCATATTTGGTTGCAGTTGTTCTCTGTTTCTTCCACAAAGATTTTAACAGGAAGACTATTAGAAAAGTTGGTTTCTTTTAAAAGAGATTTGCTGTACTGAGACATTATTTATCTGTAACTGAATCTTATATTTCTATACAGTGCTGAGCAAAAGAAATCAATGTCACTTATCAAATTATTTATACAAACAAACGATTATTGACATTAGGAGCTTCTTAATATTAAACAGATTTGTGGATTACAGGAAGCAACATGGGAAGTAGAGCAGGTATTGGCTTCATAAAATATTTAATGTTTGACTTCTAGTACAGTTTTCCATTGTGACTGTTCCCTACAACATACATAATAAGGAGCTCTTGAGAAAATACCTATGTCTAGTATTTATTGCTCTGGTCATAGCAAACTGGCCTTACTGAGTTGTGTTCTCAAGAACTTGAGTTAAATGCTTCATCTATTCATATATTTGAGGAAAATTCAGCCATCAGATATGAAAACGTCTAAAAAAAAATGGAGATTTGCAGTAACAAGTTGAATGGCACTATAATCACAATCAAGCTGTCTTCACAGCAAGGTTCTCAATGGCAAAAGCATTTGTAAAAGGGGTGCCATAGGCAGAATTCTCATTAATGAGGTTAATTCAGTTCATGTGCTGAAATTTAAATTATGTGGAATTTTCAGATTAATTCAAACAAACATTAATACAGAAATAAAAATGCAATATAAATACAAATGAGTATATATTAGTTTCATTTTGATGGAATAAATATCACAAAAACTGCAAAATAAAATGGGTATACCCTGACTTCCATTTTTATTTTTATTTATTTATTTTTTTAAGTAGTATGTTGAAGGACTGTATTGTCTTCATAAAAGTCAGCTATACTTTTTAAAGTAAAGCATGCAATTTGCCTCATCATTTTTTTCTTTTTAAATCTGCATATATCCAGTAATGTCCTGACATGTCTCAGCTAAAATTATAGCCATATTTTTGTCAAATTGAAAGGAATTAAATATGTTAGAAATTAGGAATGTTGTCCACTCCAGTTTTCTTTTCTTCTTAATGGGCTTCAGCTGAAGCTTTCAGAGTAGATGAAAATTCTGTGTGAGGCTGACAGTGCATATAATTGAGCAGAACTTATTCTGCTGCTACTTTCTGCAAGAGAACAATGGGCCTGATTTTAGTCAGAGAATTTGGGAAAGGCTCTGCCATTTGGCATTTTGCAGTTGGTCCTGTGGGGCACTGGGGAATTAAATGTACCTCCCCTCTAGGCTAGATGGATTTTAGAGGATGACTGACATCTGGTGTTGAGGGAATGGGCACTTGGTTTTCCATAGTGTCTGTAGGCTGTTCCAGCTGGAAAGGGTGCAGGGTCGATGGCAAGGAGCAGCAGAGATGAATTCCAAGGCAAGCTGATCATTTTACAGCTCAGTGAGCAATGCGTACTGTGCTGGACAGTTTGGGGTCTTTTTAAAGAACACTGGAAAGAGTTTAAATGCTGTGAGTGGTGAATGCCTTAAAATACCTGCAAGGGATGAAACTGATAAAATATTAAGTGATTCATAATTATTGATTCCTTATATCAGTGTGAAGCTTTAGAATAAGTCTTCACTTACTAGAAGATAACATTGTGAAGCATGTTTGATAATTAACTATCTTTGCTATTAATCTGCTTGAAGAAAAATATTTGGGTGGCTATTATTTTCCTTCGCCATCAGGCAGCATATATCACAGCATCAATGTGAGATGTCAGATGCCAATCGTTGGTTATCAGGTACAGGTAATAAACATATTGAATCTGGTGTCAAACAGGTTTGCCTTGGAGGGTTATAGGCATAGGACAGCAGGTGTTATAGAAACAAATAAGTCCTAGCCACCCTTACAGCAACTGATGTGTACTAAATCTCCTTCTTAATAACATAGGCTTGTAAGCAAAGTATTCTCTTCTGTTTCATTACTTTAGTACACTGCTTGTCAGCCTTTGTCTTAAAATGTGTATGTTGTTACCACCTTAAACACATTCACTGTTTCCTCTGGAAGACGAGCACAACAGCTCTGGAGAATTCTTAAGTCTGAAGTATCATTGTAGAAACACATTTCTTTAACACCACAGTGCAGGTCAGACTCACTTCTGAACAATCAACTCATGAATCATCTGAAACTTCAGAAAGGTGCTTTCATTTTCATAGTCACAATACCTAGTTACAAAAAGTGATAGTACAGAAATCAAATAGTTTTCTTCATTATATATGCACATTGAA
Source organism: Aythya fuligula (assembly GCF_009819795.1). NCBI lineage: Eukaryota > Metazoa > Chordata > Aves > Anseriformes > Anatidae > Aythya > Aythya fuligula. Next base: position 102,172,657 of record NC_045561.1, on the reverse strand, counting down.
AATATATACAGAATTGAATAGACATTTGAAAATGTGCCATGTAATAGGCAAGGAGCTTAAATACCAGATAGGGAAAAACATAGTAGCAATTCAAAAACAATGACCAAAAGAAATTGTTACAAGCAAGACCAATGAATTACAGATTAGGGAAGAATCTAGCTGGAGATATGCTTTTTAAATGAAGATGAAAGTGTAATTTAACTAAATATGACACCAAAATTGGAAGGGGAGCAATGCAAGAGAAAAGACTGGAATGTTTTAAGAGTCCAAGAAACATTTGAAAAGTAGGTTACTTTCAACACATTGCAGAATCAATATTTGGAAGTGAAGAAGAAGAGAATTCATATAAGACTTGAGCATCTGTTTAAAGACAGTCTCCTGGACTTTCTCCTTAACTCTTAATTGGAGACAGGCATAGGAGCCTTCAGAAGATGGCTAGCTCTTCCTAAGATAAGTGCACAGATAAGTGAAATAAATTCTCTTCTGTGGGTGTCCATCTCTTTCCATTGAAGTTAGAAGAAATTTATATTGCCAGTCAGAGTAAAAAATATCCTTTGTGTGGAATTCAGCTCAGTTCTGAGGATGTAAACAGTCAATAATGAAATGTAAACGTCTAGAAGAAATACTGTATTTCGGCCATGCCAGATCTTCCAGTCCAACTTTTGACTGAATATTTTAACGACATGTTGACAAGCAAGCTTTCATGTGCTCTAATTTCTATTTTCCATTTCTTGTAATAATATGCATACTAACACAATTCAAAAAGTGATTTCAATGTGAATTTATTTCACTGAATTTCTCAGATTTTATACCTCTTCGAAGCACATGGTTGAGGAACTAACATTGATTTGCATCACTATGTACTGATTCAGAACCGAACTCAATATCAAATTCTTCTCCTTGTGTCTGAGAAATGGCTACTGCTCTTGATGTGTCTAACACCTGCTAATTCTAGTCTGAGGGTAAAGGGGCAAGTGAATGAACTTTATTCCATTTCTTAGGCTGCAGTTTATTAAAGCAAGAAATAATACAGAAGTTGAGGAGGATGTTTGCTGTAACTTCGGTTTTCTAATTTAAACTTGGTAAGCCAGAATTTCAGTAATGAGTGATTTCAGAGGGCATACAGGAATAAGACGAAGTACTGCAGTATTGCCCATCTAACGAATGAGATTTCTGAGAAAAAAAAAAAATCAATCTTGTAAACACAGAATTCTGAATGTGTGGAATTGCCTCCACAATCCAGTAAATATTTTGGCCTGTCAGTAGAAGTAGCTCAGCTTTCATTTTTTCTACTGGCCTGAACAGCTCTTGAAAGAATTATCCATTTGGTGCTGGTATACTCACTGTCCACTGCTGTTTTTTCTTTTTTTCTTTTTTTCTTTTTTTCTTTTTTTCTTTCATAGGATCATACAATAATGCAGTTTATCTCATCTGGCAGGGAAAGTATTCCAAACCTGGCCATTTAGGTGACCTCCACTGAACTCAGACAGGAAACCAAGGACCCTGAACTATATGCATGATCTAGATATGGTCTAAAAAGTACTGAGCAGAGCAGGATAATCATTTGCTCCAGGCTGTGCTTCTGCTCATACAGCCCAGTATTTTTTTGGTCTTTAATTGGCCCGTTCCACCTTGTGTGAACCAGGATCCCTAGTTCTTGTCAAGACACCTCATTCAGGAGTGAATGCAGCAAGAACTTGATTGTCCTGCCCATACTCCACTGGGACCCCCACACACTCTTCCTCACCAGGACCACCCAAGATTTTCAGTCACTGCAGCCAGACTGCAGCTGTGGTGGCCTCCAGTCCTGGTTTTGTTCCTGTCTCCTATTGCTTCTGGCTGGAACCTCTGTCTGTGTCCTCACTCTGGTTCATTACTTGCCATGTTGAAGGTTGTCAATGGACCCCATTACCAGCCCCATGTGACTGTGTCCTGTGGGCATGGGGAATGCTGGAACTGGGTCATCCTTGGCTCCATCTCCCTGGCCCTGGGGGAGATGCTGGCCTGTGCCACTCTCTGGCAAGCTGCATCCCCACTAGGCAGCACCATCTTGTATTTCTGCCAAGGTTTCTTCCTTCCCAGATGCAGGACTTTGCACTTGTCCTCACTGAATTTCATAAGGCTCCTGTTGGCCTACTCCTCCAACCTGGCTAGGTCTCTCTGAATGGCAGCCTTGCCATTTTCCTTCATAATATATGTATGCAAAACATACACATATATATACATAAATGTATCACACTGCTCTACATTTCAGAGTATCAAAATGGTTTTTAAGTATGTCACCCTTCACGACTGTATACGCTTCTACAAGAACTACAACGTTAATGAAATTCTGTACAATTACTGTGCTGTCTACTGCCTTTGACATGTAGAAAATAACCCTCCTAATTTGTAAGTGAAGAATCACCACTGTAATTCTTAGTTCTTCAAATGAGAATTAAAATTACCACACTATTTCTTCAGCTCAGACATTTTAAAAGGAGAATAAATAATGAAGCAGTTGCAATGGTTACTTACATTTGTAAATCTCTTGTAGGTATACAAAATTATTGAGGACAAATTAAATTTCAGTCTTCAATTAAGAACCTGGTGCATTTGTATTTTGTAACAATGGGTTCATTCCACCATTTTTAACGTATGTTATTCTACTTGGAAAAATGGTTTGTGAATCTTATGGTGAGAGGTGATCCCCATCAATACCATATAAATCTTATTTTAGTGTTCCTGGATACTGCTGAAACATTATTTTTAGAAAGATTTTATTCTATGCAAAGACAGCCATTTAATTTTATATATTCTGTCTAGCTATACAGAAAGATCAGATCAAAGAGATCCAGAGTAGATTTCACTTTCTTAAAGATTTGCTTATTTATTCTTGCAATATGAAGACTTTTTTATATATATATTCTTTGTAAATATCTGAATGTCATCCTTTATTTATTTACATATTTGTTTATTTTTTGGATTACAAATGAAACTTTTCTTAAGTGCTCACAAAAACTGGTGAATTTTTCAAAACAGAAATTGGTTAGGCTATGCCTTGCTGATGCAAAAGGTTCAGGGTTAATTCCTTATTACAAACACACACACACACAAAAAAAACCCAAAAACATAAAGGGCTGAAAATGGTCTAAGTCTTATGTCTTTCTACTGGGTATATAGGATACTTAAGCTATTAATTAGGGAGCATCAGTTAGGTTCCTGAAAATAGTCATGGTGAGATAGATGTTTCTTATCCACTGAATATTTAATTACATGATATCAGACAATTGCAGAAAATGGAATAAAAGACCATGACTCTAAAAAAAGCACTTTTCTGCTATGAGACCAAAGTACAGGTCTTAGTTTTGAATCAAGTAGATGTGAACTCCCTGCATTCCAGATGAGTGCTGTATGTGGTTTCTGTTTGTTTGTCTCTCCAGAAAATGGGTTCTGGACATGAGGTAATTTCATGATAAAATAAGTCACTTATGTTACCACATAAACTTTTGTTTTGAGTAAAAAAACATTTTCCATTTATCACAAAAATACATATTGTTTTCCAAGTTATAACAATCATCTGCTCTTATGAAAGACAGCATACAAGCACACATTAAAAGGATAGCTCCCTGCCCAAAAGAGAACCCACAAGGTGCTAAAAAGGCAGCATTATACCTTGTTAACAGATAGGCAATTGTGAGCTGGGACAGTGCAAATAAATTGGCTGGGGATGACACAGCCTGCGGTAAAACTCAGCTTTCATTCCTGTTATTCTATATTCCCTCTTTTGCTGCAACTTCAAGGCTGAAAAGACCAAAGACTAAAGAAATATGTGCCAGCCACACAAAAACAAAATACTCTGTCCACCCAGCAAATGAACTGTAACTCCCTCCCTCCCTCCCTCCCTCCCTCCCTCATGTTTTTGGGCATAAAAGGAAACAAGATATAAAGGTAGTCAGAGGAGTTATACCAGATTTACATCCACACTTCAGTTTTATTTTTACAAATTCCTCTTGTCATAAATTGGTGTTACAAGCAAGATTTCATATTGGCATCTGACCCTACTCTGGTGTAAACATCTTTAGAAATAAAGAGGAAGGGAAAAAGCAAATACAGAGGCACAACATAACCTGACAAATTACTTTGATGAGAATAGCACCAAAGTCCTGTACAAGAAATGTAGCATTTTGAATGGTTTCTCATTCCTCTTCAGAGGGTCTGTGAAAATTATCTAAGGTTTATGCATGCTGCTTCTATATCTTCTGTAACAGTTTGAGAGACTTTATGATGTGACAATTTAAAATAAAATATCTGTCTTCTTACAAACATTTTTCCCATTTCCCAACTGTCTTGTTATTTCTAGGGAACTGTCAGCAGTACACACGCATTTAAATTCCTGCTCTTATAATGGAGCTTTTATCTGGATAAGCCTTGTTATATGGAAAACAACATTCAAGTTTGGGCGATACAATGAAGCCAATTTTTGTTTGTTTGTTTGTTTTTCTCATTATTCTTCTTTACAAGAAGCTCTTATAAAATCCACTGATTCTGTTGTAGTCCAAAGAACGTTGGTATTCTTAAGCCTAATGTGGCAGTGTTGCACAGAATAGGTCAAACATTTTCCAGTAAATCAGATTTTCATGTTTAATGGATTTGCAGTGATGTCAACAAACTTACAACTGGCTTCTCTCTGAAACTTGATTGGTCTTTTTCCAGTGGACTTTTGCCTACAGATATCCAGGACTTTCTATGGGGGTGCTCTGGGTCAAAGACTGTAGATTTCCAGCTTAGTATTCCCAAATATTGGCATTGAGACCATACAAGTCTTGGTAATTCTAAGGCATCTGATAGTCTCAGAGTAACACAGGCTGTATATGAGGCTGTATCATATGGATTAATATGACTTTAAGTGCTTACACGAGGTACCTTAATTAGAAACTCTCCTTATCCTGTCAATAAGGAACCTACGGACAGCAGCTAAAATCTCTGTTGGATTGGATCTCCAGAGTTCAAACTAATTTCAAAATTTGTGTAAAAAAATGAACATCATACACAAATTAACATCTACAGTAGGATTTCTTATGTCTCTTCTAAAAATTTTGTATTTTACTTTCTGAAATAAATACTTTTTTTCTTTCTTTCTTTTTTTTTTTTTTTTTCCCCATAAGTTCCAAAGTTTCCAAAAATTCCATGATAACCTCTTTTCTCTTTTATTTATTTATTTATTTTTTTTTCCAGATATAATCAGATACATTTTGAGGTTCTAGATTAATATATTTAGTCTATTTTTTTTTCAAAGACAGTGGGATAGTACTATGTCACCCCTCTGGACACAGGAGGGTTGGGTAGTAGTTTTCTCTTAGTAGTGAAAGGCAGGACACTCCTAAAACACAATTGTGTAAGTGGATAGTGAATACTGCTTCCACTGCTATTTCCAGCTTGTTCCTTCTTGCTGTTTTTGGGGTGAATCAGAAGTCCTAAAGGGTTTATGGAAGGAACCTTTCCTCTATTCCCCTGAACAGCTGGAAGAAGATCTTTAAAAAGGCATATGGTTCTGATTGATTTTCCCTGTTGTTGATGCCTTGGATGTTTGATTCAGATAAGTCATCCAAACTACAAAAGCTCAGAACTGCAGACCCTGGGTACTGATTTTGATCTGTGGTTTGCAGATGTCCAGAACTGAGGCATAATTTGGATTTGTCCATGACACAGTTAGCTAGTTTGGGAAGTCTAGAAATTGGACAATAAATCTTGAGAGTTCAAACTGTTTTCTGCTATTTCTAGAATTTCAAGGTATGGCAACCACAGATACCACACAAATTGCCACATCACAGACTTGTGATCCTTTTTCTCCTCAGTCTAACTGAAAGAGATTAAAAAACATAGGCACAATCATGAAAACTCAGTCTTTTAACGAGCATTTTCTAGTCTTGAGAGCTGTTCTACATTAGGAAACAAACAAACAAACCCTGATTATTGTATTCATCTGATGATTAACATATTGTAATAAATATTGTAATATCATGGTTTCTCCAAGTGTAATTGACATCTACTAGTTTTAATCAATATCCTTAGAATTTCCATTCTCAGGGTCAGCCCCCCTGGTCCAGTTCTGTTTCTTTGTGCAGCTTCAGGAATGCAAAGCAGCTGCAAATCTAGTTAAAATTGCAACTCTGTTCAGGTGCATAGTTCTTTTCCACATGCAATGTAGTTTGAAGTATCTGGTAGGTAACTGTATGACCTGTCTGCTTTATGTTGCTGTCATGTATTGACAATAGAGTCCCTGCTTAGGCATTGGAGAGAGAAGCATGAGCCTGAAACAAATAATGATTCAAAAAAATATTAAAAAAAAAAAGACTTAAATCCCTTTTCTTGAGAGCTTGGCCAAAGCACGTTGAAGAAGCCAACCTATAATTTAAAAAATAAGGAAAATTCTGGAATGGGTCAGCAGGGCCTCTTTATAGTTTAAGTATTATGCTGGTTTGGAGTTTGGCAACGTCTGGGATTTCATATATCACTCAGTGCCAACTGATAGCCTGCAAGTTGAATCAGTATTTAGCCGGCTTGTGGTTCCTTTTTTTTTTTTTTTTTTTTTCCCCCACTAGATTGTTGTTGGTCTTATGGTTTTCATTTGAACTTGTTTTTATACTTCTGCCAGTTGTTGAATATTTCCCCTTCCCTGTTTGTTAATGGGATTTAATGTGTTTTATGGTGTTGATTTTTTTTATGAGTATCTCTTTTGTTCAGCAAGTTTCCAACATGTAGGCAGATTTCCTAATTCCTTTTAATGTTTGTGAAATAAAGATGGTACTTTGAAGAATGATCTTTCAAATTGATTACTGTTCTCCACCATTTGTATAAATATCTTATTTTTGTTAGTTTTTATAGATTTTTTAAATACCATACCTATTGCACAGGCATTTAATGACTGATTCTTTATTTCTCTATTGGCTTCCTATTTGTTTCGTCCCATTTGCCTAAACTATATAAGATATAAAAACAGAGACGAAGATTATTCTTGCAACATATGTAAATCATGTTGTTGGCACATCTATATGATATCTGCATATGTCACCTATTTTCATAAACAGTGAACTGTGTGTTGTAATCCTGTCTTGAGAAGCATAGGGATTATGTAGGAAGTAAAGCATTAATAAACTGGAAAATTAACATTTTTAAGCTCAAATACTGTATTTCAGGTTTTACTCCTCATTTGGGGATGATAACAGTTTATTTGGAAGTTGCTTTTCTTTGTTTGTTTTGTATTTTAAATAGGGTTTCACAGGAAACAGTTCAGAGATATTGTTATGTGAACATAATTATTATTTTAATCATACCATTTCACGTATTGTTCTGGTATCTCTTATTAATCATTTTATGAGGAAGAAACTAACATGAGATTAAAAAAAAAAAAAAATTGCTGCACCTTAATGACTTTTCCAGCCTCTAGCTTTCCTACTGAGATTTATTTATTTATTTATTTTTAATTCAGTGATATTAACTATTAGAAATAGGTGTCTTAGGTTGAGTTATTAGAAGTTGGGGAAGTGATTTTTTTTTCCAAAAAATAAGTTGTATGGTTCAAAAAATAGTATTATTTATTTATTTATTTCCCCCCCTACACACACCATTTTAATTGTGGAATGACCATCTCCAAAGCAAAAGCAAATTCTCTATAGGATCAACAATTCTTAAAATATGGATATGCACTAGTAGATCTTAAAAGAAATGGTTTGTTTCAGCAGTCCTTGTTTTAACATGTATTCTTGTTAATGAAATTGTTCAGAATTAGATTGGAAGTAGCTATTTTTGTTTGTAGGTAGTAGCTTTGTTGTTCACTAGTATCTAGATTTTCCACAGAAGTGATCCAAAATCCTGTCTCTGATTAAAATATGCAATTGTATGATAGCTTAGTTATTTATTCAGCATGTCACTGTTACTTCATGTCATGTTGTAAATTGAAATGTATTAGTTTTCTACTTTAGAAGTTAACATATTGAAAAAGTCATATTGATTTTGGATCTTCTGCTGGGTTTGGCTTAAGACTTTGGTGTGCTTTGTTGAGTTTGGAAAGTTAATTTGAACATATCTCTGACAAAGCTCTTAGCATATTTGGGGATATATTCTGGCCCTGCTGAAGATGGTGGCAAGAATCCAATTGAACATTAGCAGTGTAGGATTTTGTTCTTGCTATATACCATGTTTTGACATCCATATTAGGAGGAAGTGAATCACATTCTAGAAGTGCCTATTTTCCCTCTTGATTATAAAAGAAATCTGCCTCAGATGTAGTTGAAGTTAGATGAGGTTAACTCATTTGAAGTAGCCAAACCATCTATTTTTTCATTGAGCTGCAGACATATGAAATATACATAAAACCAAGCCATCAGAAACATTATATATACTTGCATTGTTATATTAGCTGTGATCTTGGTTATGATTCAGTATCTTTTTTTTTTTTTTTTTTTTTATATCTATCGATTAATACATATATAGAGGGAAAAGTGTGAATCCTTAGAAACGGCTGAGAGGTCTTATGCAAAGAAAGAAGCTGAGGAAGAAGAAAAGAGAGGGACACAGATTGAGCTAAACAGGGAGAAATCATCTTTAGAAAGTGTTTTGACACTTTGCTCCTAATTCATTTAATTATAGATGTTAATGTACCTATATGACAAAAGTGAAATGTTTCATCTTACTACACTGTAAGTGGAAACTTTTTTCCTGTGGAAGAACAATCGTTTCATTTGGCAGATACTCTAATAACATTAATCATGGTGAACTCTTTTAGTATTGCTGTGAGTATAATATAATCCAGTAGGAATTCCACTGTAATGAAACTAATTTAACCTTTTTTTTTTTTTTTTTTTTACTTTCTATTTACATTTATTTTTTAATTTTTGTTCTGATCTGCTTACAGCATGAGTTACACATTCATTACAAAGATCAGTGTACTCTAATATATTTGATATAAAATTTTAAGTGGAGAATCAGAGAATTTAGAAACGAAAAGGATATTGCCTCTATTGGCTGGCAATGACATTTCAAATTTTACTGTCCTTTAACTCTTCTGCAAGGCACTGTGATGCCTTAACCCCACAGAGACTGCGCTGCTGTCCAGCCCATTCTAGTGACTAAAGAAAATCACATTCATCATTGGCTGGACAAAAGAGCAAGAGCATCCATGTTTCTGCTTGTTATCTGCTACGTTGCCTTAGAAGTGAACTTAAGTGCTATGTACCACTTCTAACACTATATTCTTTAAAAAGCTAAACTTTGTAGTCTTAATATGTTTACCTGACTTTCACTACTCTATTCCAAGAAAGCTGTATTTCTGTGATCTCATGCCTCACTTCCACAATACTCAAACACAAGCCACGCCTTGCATAGCTAACTAAACTCTATCCTTTGTTTCATGTACACAGAAATAAATAGGTGAACATGGGTATGGTTAGGTGAAAGAGTCTTTTAGGCTAGAAAAATCCTTGTTCTGGTATAAATGGTACAACCCTTGAGATCTCCAACATGTTATTACAGATTCAGCAGCATGGGAATCAGCACTTGAGGTGCTGAATTCTGGGTAAATGGTAACTAACAGTAGAGATTTAGAAAGGTCTCTGAACATGAAAAACAGCTACCCAACAGAGACAATAAAGACCTGAATTAAAGACTCTACAGTCTCCTGAGGTGGAAAGTTCTGTGTCCTGGAGAAGATAAAATTAAACTTATTCATGATTTAATTGTAATTTCAGAATAAGAGAATTCTGATAGGCCTTGTATTTTAGTTCAGCAATGTCAAGTGACATGGAAAAATGTCAACACCAGTTACACTGCAAATACTGACAGATAAATACAGTTCTGGAAACATCAGAATGAAAGGACCAGAGACCTTGTCATATGACTAATAGGCAAAATAAAAAATAAATAAAAAATCAGAAATTATTTCAGTTCTGAAATTGAACCTTTGAAGATGAATGTCAATGAAAACATCAGTGTGAAAGATTTTTTCAAGCACTTCTGGAAGATTAGAAGCAGAAGGATTTGATGTGCCTGTAAGGATAATGAAGCAATGCCTTATTCTATCAGAGGTGGTAGGAAATACTGTTCCTGTGATTCACGCTAGTGCAATGTATATACAATTTGCATCACTTCCTAAACCTACTTTAAAATGTAACTCTTTCAAAGTGTGTATAAATAACTCTTCAGGCACTATAACCCATAAAAATGCATCCTCTACACACTGAGGTTCAGGCATTTTAAAATGCATGTCTTGCTATTGTTGCATTTACCCTCTATAGCTTTCTAAATATGATGACCCTCATGAATACTTTCTGTCTTCACTGGAAATTGAGTGTCTCCACTTTTCTCACCTTCATGTCATTCATACTATGTTATTCCAGGTAAGTAACAGAGCTAACAGGGAAACAAAATATGCAAAGACAAGCAGGAAAAAAAAAAAAAAAAAAAATGGGGGGGGGGGGACACTGGAATTAAGATTATCATAAAGCAAATGATTTTATGAGCAGAAAACCAGTAAAACTGGACTCCCATAGTTTTGTGTGTCATTGCTGTCATTACTGCATTTTCTGTTGTCCAGGAAGGTGGCAAACATGGGAAAGATAATAATTATTATTTTTTTTTTATAATGAAGTTCTTTGTAACATCTCTCTTCTGCACATGTTTTCTAGCTTGACAGAGCAGCCTTCTTCTCTCAGTTAGGAACAATAATATTGTTTTCCTTTTACCCAGATATTTTTAATGAAATTTGCAAGAAAATATTTGTGAGCTTTCAGCCTTCTGTGAATATCTGTTCAGACTGAATGTTTACTTCTACAAGTGCAGGTGTGTAGTTCAATAGGTGTACACATTAAAGCACTCAGACAATGAAAAGAATTATCTAAAATTTATGATCTTAAAAGGACATGAAATCTTTTACACTATAGTTTATGAGACAAACAAACAAAAGATTAATGCACAGAAATCCCAGGCAATAACAACAAAGAAAGTAGTAAATCTTATAAAAACTTTGCATAACAAGTCATGGCCAAATTCTTATACAAAATGCCAATGATAAACCAACTGTACAAAAACATACACCAAAAAAGCAGTTCTCCCTCCAAATCCCAAGACCTCAAGACATACCAAACCAGCAATTTCTGCTTTCAATTTTTTGTTTTGAAAATACAGCTGATTGCAGAAATTGAAAAATATGAAAATAAATCTGAGTATGAAAAAGTAAGGGAATAGTATGTCAAGAATAGCCAACTGTGACAGAGAAAGACATGACAAGAATATTCATCAAAGTGAAATAAAAGAAACCAAGGAAGAACAAGATTTTTTTAGGCTTCATAAGCAGTGATAATTATATTAAAGGTAAGCAAGCTGAAATATAGTATTGAGTGCCCATATGGAGTTCTGAAGAGTAAATTCTAGTGGACTGCGCAATAATCTCCTTTAAGGGAACAAGTTTAATATCCAACCAATTTACAAAGATCCTTTCCAAATTTACTAAGATAGTACTGTAGAAATAAAATAACCTGAAAATGATTCCAGTGAATGCATAAGTTGCCTAAAGAAGGCAAAGTGCCTGAAAACATATCATAGGGAACAACACTGCAATCTAATACATTAAGAGATGGATGGGAATGGTAAAGACAATCATTTCTATGTTATGGTATTGGTAAAAAAATATATAGTATTTCAAACATAATAAGATGTATGGATAAAAACTTTTTTAACTGAGAGACCTAATTTAGGTTAATTGTTGCTTAAATATTTGCTGACATTTAGTTTACAATGGTAAAGCTGAAAGGTGGACTTTGAAGGATTTCTAATTAAAACCACATCATATGATGTGATATAGTTCAGAGAGTTCCTACTGCAAAAATGACATTAAGCAATTTTTCCGTATATAAATATCTCAGAACTGGTTCTCTGCCTGCCCATTCCTCATGGGTGCATTACTTTACAAGTGTCGAGGGCCTCTGGGGTCACAGAGTGACTGGAAAGCCCTGAGATGTGAAGAGCAGTCTGCTCTTCAAGAAGCATGAGGAAGACTCTTCTTTTGTTGGTGGAAGCTTTCAGGTGGTGTTAAATTGATGTTACTAATCCTGAAACTATTCTTGTACAAAACCCTAGATGAGACATGTTGCCGATAGAAGGGAGTCTTTACCAGAGCACTCTAATGTCTGACAAGCCAGTAACTCTAGAAAATTTAGATTCAACCTGAAAATACTTGGAGAATCCTGAGCTATTCAGCAACATGTTGTAACTTATGTAGTGTGACAATCATGTCTGGAGTCAGGGGCAAAAACCTGGTCCTTTGCAATGCCCTGAAGTGCCTAGTAGAGAAAGGCTGCAGTCAAGTAACATGCTGCTGCTATTTCTCTAGCAGTTTAGCTAAATTATATTGGAGAAGTCCAAATCACTAAAATTAGCAAATATTTTCTTGCTTCACCAGAGTGAAGTAAAGCCTAATTAATCAGTATGAGTGAGGAGTTTATGATAATGAACACTATAGCATGTTTATATGAAAAAGTTTAAAATGAACAGTCATGGACTTTTACAAATCAGTGGTGTATCTTGGCATAATTTATAAGATCCAAAGCAATGTATTCTTGATATTGTTCCAGCTACTCTCTCTGAGATTTTGTGCTATTTGTTCATCATAAATTGAAAACTCATAAATAACATATATTCTATTTAGTATAATATATCCAGTTTACTCAGTTACGGGATGAGCCATACATATATATATATATAATATATATATAATCTTCTTATTTTTCTCAGCAACTATAATTTGCAGTATCAGGTACCTGATTGCCTGCATGCAAATCTAGATGAGACTAGTTAACTGCAACTGGTGGCGAGTATTATGCATATGAACAGCCCATTTTCATCAGATCATTGATGTAAGAAACCCTGAGACAAAAGGAATCCTTTGTCTAATTGGTAACAAAAGAACTGATTAGGAGGAGGTTTCTCAGGATTATATCATTAAATGGTAATGATACAGGTACATAGCAATGTGCTCATGAAACCAAATGTGGAGGTGAATATTTTACACTTCAAAAAGATCACTTATAAAAAAAGATCTTGGCATACTAATGAGTCTTTCAGTCTTCGATGTAGTTTGCCACTTGCACAATTAAATATTTTTAGTTATGAAATGCAGAACTGCATAAAATACAATTTTACAAAGAGAAAATGAAACCATAAAATTTTCGAAAGGCTGCAACACACATCACATGAGTCTTAAAAGTGATTGTGCTTTGTCTTTTTTTTAGTGTAAAACAATTTTCTGATTAATTTACGAAGCAATAAATGAATACTTAAGACGTAGCTTTGTGCTTTGAAACTCAGCCACTGAATGTCCTAAATAGTAAATTAGCACCCATTGCAAATTCTTAAGATGAAAACCTGTAATTCCTTGTAGAGGTATCTTTGCCCTGTCAAACTCAGCATTCTCTCTGTGATGATGATTAGGTGGAAAATTCATTGTCCAGGTGCTGAGTTCTGCTTGCTAAAAAAATTAAGCAAATCACTAAGCTGCTGCTGCTATTGTAGTCTAATCATTGGTTTTCTACAGTAAATGACAAGCCTGTTTTCCAGCAAGTGGCAGCAGCAGTGGGTTGCTTTCTTCCTTTGTGCTTCCACAAGGCTTAATTGTTCTCTTGTTCTGACAATAGGAAGAATCCCATATGACCCAGCCTGGATAGAGTGTTTCAGGATGCTATCATGTTTTAATAGTGACATGGGTAAGAATAACATTAGCAAAGTTGTTGCATGAAGCAGCCAGAATTTTAAGTCGATGCAGTGTTTATTCAAATAGAAAATTTGTTTTAAACAGGTATTTTGCTATTTAAAAAATAACATGTAAAAGGTGAATACTTTCAAGCTGGAAATTCCAATAAGAGATCAAGCAATTTCAAATGACATTAGCAAATCATGTCCCTCAGAGAACCATTGGTTGTTACCATGTCCCACATTCATGGCCACTCATGATGCCGAAAGATCAATTTCTTCCAGCTGTGCATATCATAATTCGCAAATGAACAGTTCTTATGCTATTAAAATTAGTGGATCAAATTATTTACGGTACGTGAAACACAACACTATCACATGAACAGTGGGAGTTTTCAGTCTAATATTTTTTGTTCTGGTAAAAAACTTAGACAAGAAGTAGAAGTTCCATCGACAGCACAGAACAGACTACCCTTTCTTGATGGTGCTCAGACTCAGTTTGATTATGAGCTGGCAGGAGATGAGAGCTGCAACCAATACAGTTTCTCTGTTGAAAAGAGAATTATTTCAGTGATACACTGGCCTATGACCATGTAGGATTTATATTTACATATCTCTAGCACTTGCCTGGATACAGCTGTATACGTTTAAGTCGTCTGTTTCCTAGGAATGCTGAGGAACACAAGACAGACTGACGCCAATAGGTCTTTGCAATGAAGTCTCAGCTTATATGGAGGCTCTTGTCTTTATGCAGCTAGTCCTAAATGTTGTCTCTCTCTCTTAAATATTCAAACTAGGAACAACATTATTTAACTTCACAAATTGTATACAACTCGATTAAAAGGTATACAGAGTTTTCTTTGAAAATATACAAATGCTTAAAAGCTGCCTAACAGAAAACTTACAGGGAATTTAACAGGATTAAAGCCAAGAAAAGACATTTCTCTGTGTAGTTAAGGTGTAGTTAAGGAATTTAACTCCAGTTTCCAAAATTAAAGAGGATATTTTGTGCATGGGAGGGGAGGAGGCATGAAAGGGATGCCTGTCTGCTAGTCAGTCTCTATCTAATAACTTCTGAATTTGTTACTAATTGCAACCAAATTGCACAGAGGGACAGTTCTCTCAACAATATTAATTTCCTGTATGTTTCAGTGACCAATAACACAGAAAGCTCTAATCAGAGCTATTCTTGTGGGAGCCCAAAAAACAAAACTGCAAGAGAACCGAAAGTATTGGTTCAATTACTTAGAGCACACTTGTTGAACTGTCCCAAAAAAATAAATAGCAGAAATGCATTTGATATGAATTTAAATTCTGTAGGATAATAAGAAAATAAAATACACTAAATTTTGTTATTATTATTATTATTAATAGTAGTAGTAGTAGAAATAGTATTGGGTTTCTTTCTCATTTTTTGATGATGTGATATTTTTAGTCTGTTGATAATGTGAAATTTGCTGATATCCTTCCAGGTGTTCTGTTCCATGTCTCATCTTATCTGAATGCTTGCATTCCTCTCGTTAAAATGGTCTCCAGTGGACTCACTGCAAGCATTTTTTGTATCTAGCTATTGCAATATGCCACTTGCTAGGGTTTGTTGGCTGAATATGCAAGGATCAGAAAATAACTGAAGGTGTCAAACAGTATTTTTCCTCCTTTTTATTTCCACACTGCTAACATACTATTTCACTGAAGCTGAAAATTTTCATGGAACACTTTTGATGAAACTTCATTGGGAAAATTGGCCAAGATCAGACAGTTCATACTGATGTGGCTATTAACATAGCCAGTGTTTCATGAGTCTTATGAGTTTTAAGAATGCTTATTGGCAAATGCAAATTGAAGCACCTGCTTTTGTCTATTGAATTTCCTTGGGTTGATTTGTTAAAATTAATTGAATGGACTCAGTTCTGTCTCTTGCAGGAAAAGGAGGTCTCCAAAATCTTTACATTATTTCTGAGATAGAGGAGTTTGATGTTTTTAGTGGCTAAATGAATAATGTCTGTGGCTTAGGGAAAACATATTTGCTGTGAAGCTGCCACAAGATCAGATAACTTAAAGTATGGTAAATAAATTGTCTTGAAAAAAATACGTTATTTAAAATAAAGTATTTTCTTTTTGAGTACCGTGAAGCATGTGGACACCTCACAGAAAAGAACTTTTAGCTGAGGCATTGTGAACAGCCTCAATCTATCCTTCTTATGAGCTCATGGTTCAAAGGACACTTTCATGTTTTTATATTAAGCACTTAGAATTCTTTGTATGCAAAAACTTCCAGCTTTTAAGAAGACTCTTTCCAATATTTCTGGGAGACTGCACAAGCAACATATCCAGGATTCAGAACAATCCCATAAAATGAATAAACTTTGACATACAAGTGCCTATCACATCTTGAAAGTGTTTGGCTTTTAAGAACACCTTTTAGATATTTTTTTCTTATGTGGAACTTTCAGCCATTTTCCCATCCACATATAGGGGCCAAAATTTATTATCAGACAAACCTGTGCAGCACTCACAAAATAAAAATGAAGGTGTTTTGGAAGGTGAAATTTCAGTTCTTTATGTTTATATCAGTTTATATCACAGTTCAAGAGAAAGATTTGCTACAATCTCCAGTCAGGCATAAAGGAAGAAAAAGTTACAGGGCCCATGAAGCTTGTATTTCCTAAACAAGTGTTAACAAATCACCATTTATCTAATTTAAAATATGTATAAAAGCATTGAGTTGAACACATTTAACAAACAAAATCTGATAACCTGAGGCAAAAGTGTCCAGTACAAGTAGGGTAGTGTTAGCTTTGCAAAAATCAAGAAACTATTTTACAAAGTTGTTTTGAAAATGCCTCTTGGAGACATTGACTACTACAACTGTACACTGATAGGATCATGTTAACATTTTTGACTCTTAGATTAAAATAGTCTAAAATAGTCTAGTAATAGTCTTGGATTTCTTAATAGACTACAAGCCAGTTTGTCTTCACAGGGTCACAACCTTATTTATCTAAGATCTTTCCCAGAATCTTAAAGTGATAAAGATTGGGGACTTAGAGTAGTAAGGTCACTGTACACTGATAACAAACGAGAAATATACCTTGGAAGTGGCTGGTTCCTTATGCTGAGTAATTTCTTTCATTGTATAAGGTCCTTATATTTTATATTTTCATACTTCTTTATACTGTAAGATTCCTGCTGACCTAAAAAAAGAATAAGGATGTTGTAACATATCAGCATTATTAACATATCAGCCCTCCTATAGAGAAAACAGTCCAGAAATTATCTCTATAAATATTTGATTTTCTCTGTATTACTTTCAGTAATTCAGATTCATTGAATCTATTGTACATGAAGACACCTAAAACAATATTTGATTGGTGTCATGCACACCAGTTTTTACCTTTTGGTCATCTCAGATTTCTGGTTCTTTAGAGGTAAATCTTTAAAAAATGCACTACATCCCTCTCTCTTCACAAAAATGACTGTTTGTTAAAGTGATCCTCACAAACGTTACTTGCTTCAGGACAGGGGATGTGGTTAGGAAATACCACACAGTACCTTGTCCCAAAATAAATTATCTTGCTAGTCATTAAATAATATAAGCTTTTAATAACAAGTAGTATTACCAAAAAGAACATACATAAAAAAAAAAATATTAATCATCTAAGCACAGCCTTCAGATTCTATCTAGAAACCTGGCAGAGCTCCTTTATTCTATTAGTTACAGAGAAAACTGATGATTTAAACCAGTCCCAATCACTTAAGTGAAGGCTGTAGGAAATTCCATGCTTTTTCTCACGACAATGACTACTTGTATATTAGAATATAGTGTTACAACACTTATGGCATTTCTCTAAACATCTCTTTTCCCACTCTTTTTTTTTTTTTTTTTTTTATCCAGGCAGAAAATAGAATTTTGGCTATTTTACTAGGGAATTCCTGGCATAATACAAAAGCCCAGACAGTGCAGTGACTATAAATCCTTGGGCAGTGAATCACAACATGTGTTCAGTGCAGCTCTACTGGACATGCAGGGACTGGAAGACATCTAAGACCAGAAGATGACTATGCTTTTTTTGCTATTCAGATACACAGTGCCTGTGTAATAAAATTTCATATTCTAGGTGTATTGGAATTGTTGCACACCTCTGTATAGCTGACCTGACTGATGCATATGGAATGTATTTGGATGCACAATACAAATACAGACTCCCTATAAAGCAATGCCCAATATGTTGGATAAACCCCAAACACATCAGAAACGATGTTTTATGCATGTGTACCTATCTCTATCCAAGAAATTCTGACTTAAATATGGGAGCCTCATGTGAATACAAAATAAATGGCAATCATGGTCACTGTAAATTTCACATCCATTAATGTATATTATGAACTGTTAAAAGTAATATTCTTTCTATTTATTATTTTATTTTATTATTTATTTTATTTTATTTTATTTATTTTATTTTATTTCATTTTATTTAATTTCATTTCATTCCATTTTGCTTCTACACCA
Source organism: Aythya fuligula (assembly GCF_009819795.1). Taxonomy (NCBI): domain Eukaryota; kingdom Metazoa; phylum Chordata; class Aves; order Anseriformes; family Anatidae; genus Aythya; species Aythya fuligula. Next base: position 102,154,425 of record NC_045561.1, on the reverse strand, counting down.
AGGGGAATATATCTTATTCCCATGATTTTGGTGTTCATATACCTGAAATTTTAGTAATAAGTGTTTTCTAACCCACAAAAAGTGGCTCAGAACTCTGAGGTGCTGTTTGATAAAGGTAAAAAAATAATTGAGATATTAACAACTAAACCAAATATTTCCTTATGGCAAGTGATGGAGAAGAAGAAAAGGAAATGTCATGCTATACAAGATGATGATTTAAATCCAGTTAAAGAAACACCCACAACAGAATTTTTCTATAAATGGAAGAAAATTTTCAACCTCCCAAGACCTATTGGTACAAATTTACAAGAACAAACTATTTACAAGATGAAGGTCAAAGTAAGGATTCAAATTTCAAGGAGATATGTAAAAGTTCAGTAGCTGCAAATCAAGGTAGCACTGACTATGGGTTTAAAGTATCATTATTATTTTTTTTATTCTAATTGTCTATGTCAGGAAAGCTCTTTTCCAAAATGGCACTAGATTCTAATAGGATGTGGTTTCCAACAATACACAGATTAAATAAATCAATCAGTGAAATAGATAATCAAAGATTCATAGAATCATTCAGGTTGGAAAACACCTCTAAAATCATCGAGTCATCGAGTTGAACCTTTAACCTAGTACTAAAGTCCACCGCTAACCCATGCTATTAATTTCTAAATCTACACATTTCTTGAAGACCTCTAGGGATGGTGACTCAACCACTTCCCTGGGCAGCCTGTTCCAATGATGTACAACTCTTAGTACATTCTCTTAATATCCAGCCTAAATAATAGGTATCACATTTGTGATGATTTGTTACAAAATAATGTATCATATTTGACCCTAATATAATTAAGTACTTTTTCACTAGGATATCCACTATGGATGTGAATCATAAAAAAACTCTCAGTCCTTTCCACAAGGCTTTGACTATCTATTGTGACTATAAAGGGACAGTTTCTTCTGGTGGCTATAGGACTGAAATCTACATTACGGAATTCAGACTTTACCTTAAACATCGTTCTGTTTTAATGTTTTATCTCTGCTAGGAAAAAGATTCAAAATAAAAGAACATAGAAACAGTTTGAACCACAGCTCACTGTTCACTGGAAATAAGACATAAAAGAAACATTGTCCTCAACTGTGCATAAAGACAGTTTGGCATAAACTGTAATTTCCCTCGTTGCACAACTAACATCTTGAAACTGCACCCCGTCCGTTGTAGTGTTTTTCCAAAGCAACCACCTTAAGACTAGAAGTATTTCTTATGTTTATAATCTTCAGTGATTTTTGTAGATGTTTTTCTTGTTTTGCCTCCATTTGAGGCAATATTATTTTTTTCTGAAGAGTTTATTTAGTAAGATCAGCACTGTCTTTTAGCACTACTGTGCACTGTTCTGGTGTATTTAGGAGGAAGCCACAGCCTGAATGGACTGAATTTAGTCCAGAAGACTGTCTCCTGGCTATATGTGGTATTGAAGCTGTGGATCAATGTGTGGGAACAAAAGTGGGCAGAAGCAAGAGGTATAGGGATGTGCTCACCCAGCTCCTCTGAGTCTAGACAGCTTCATTTTCTGCCAGCTAGAACCACAGCTGTGCATTCAGGTGTAGCAATATCATGTTTTGGGAATTCAATCAGAGAGGAAAAAAATATCTGGTATCACTATGGTTCTAGCTTCTTCTGTTAAGAAGGGCTGGACATCAGCAATAGGTCTCAGAAGAATAGAGCTTTTTAATCAGAGAGGCTACTAACTTAATTAGTCTCCTTGATGAATCAAATGGGTTCTAATGACTCAGACTACTTTGAAGGTTATAGGATAGGAGGTAATAGAAAGAGAGGATCTCAAGCTAAAAACAAAACAAAATAAAATAAAAATAATAATAAAAAACACTCCAAAACTTTTCTGAATTGAATCTTTCCCCCAGTTTCAATTAATCTGTTTGCATCCAAGGGACAGCCTCTTACAGTTTTTTTTTTGGCTTCATTATGATGACATTCCAACTGGCTTGCAAAATGGGAAACACATCAGGGTGTTACTGCCATTCTCAAGGCAGCTAAGCTACAGCATTTGAGCCATCTACCCATCCTGCATAGGCACTCAAAAAGGAAAGAAGCAGCATGAATACACATGCTATCCAATAGATCGGGGTTTCTGGAAAAACATACATTTTGAAATACCTGGCTCAATGACAGTATGTCTAAAAAATCCATATGTATATAAAAGCTCACTCCTCAGCTCAACAAAGCACTGCTGCAGTGAATAGAGGGAGGCCCCAAACTACAAATGGGAACAAAATACCCCAAAATGAGACTATGGGATGGAATTTCCGCTGGAGCCCTTTGTCATTTATTTTGTATGGTCTAAATTAACCAATTAAACATTTCAGAAATAAAATTATTTGGCCTGTAAACTGTGTAGAATAAAATGTTTGAATAGCTGGGTTCCATAAATCAACCTATGTAATATAAGACACTAGTCCTGTTTTTACCTACCCTTTTAAAGCATTAACAGGGAACTGGCAAGAAGAACAGTAATGTTGATATGAGCTTCCAGCTGGGATTGATTACAGGCTACAGCCTAATACAGTAATGTTTTGTGCTAGCACAACAGTTTAACTAGAGAGTGCTCACAATACATATCCCCCACCTTCTGCCTTATAAGTGGTGGTATAAAGAAACCAGCTAATTTTGTTGTGATTTTGACCTTTGATCTGTTAAATCCCCAAATTAATTATCTAGCACGCATGTGATCTTCTACTGTTTAAATTAGGGTACATTAGTAAAACACATCTTATGTTAATAGCTTGTTTCTAGGCAAGTCTCTTGTCTAGACCCCATTCTCAGCCAGAGGATGGTGTGAGTTGGACAGAATGGGCACAGAGAGAGAACACAGATGTTATTTCCTTACCAGAAAAATAAGGGTCAAGACAATACTGTGGAATTTAAAAACAAAAATGGCAGAGAGTCATCAGGCTACATTTCCTACAGATTACCCAATATACATGGAGAAAATGAAATATAAGGCAATGTCAGAAGTACAATTAATGCTTTGCTTAGTGGACTGAGATATTTGGAAGTTGTTTTTATTATGAGAGAAATTCCTGGGATGGAATCACAAGGCAGGAAGTGTGTTGTAAGATGTGTCAACAGATACTGCAGTCTAGGACAATGAGGATCAACTGTTCTTGCCTAGATATTAATATTTCCAGAGATATTCTTATTGATGTTTTTAGGTTTCTGAGCCTGAAATTACTTATTTCTGAATATTTCACATTTGGAGGAATTGCATGCTGTCACAGAAATTGCAGAATATACACGAAGGTGCCAAAGTAAAAAACTGACACATTAACAACAACGTGCTTGCCATTATAGCCATTATTGCCACTGTGGAAATTAGAGGTGACTAAAGTGCAGTGTTGATCTGAAGTCTTGTATCCCTTTAACTAACTCTAGGCCTAATAGTAGCAAAAACTAATTGCAATCTTTTCTTCTAGAACTTAGGGTGGGAAGGTAGTGCAGAAAAGGAATGAGTTCCACATGAAAACAATAAAAAAGTGTAGTGCTTAATGCTGGTACTCTTTTGGATGCAGAATCCATTATTTCAATCATAAAGTTTCTTGAAAGAAAGTGTCCACAGTTGCAGTTTGAATTAAACCTCTCAATCCTGTCCCTACATGTCAAGTAAGTTCAAGAACACATAGAATGTGGATGCACAGGAAATGTGGATGTCCGAGACTGCTTTTTCCTCTCTTGAAACTGCTGGGGCAGAGCTGAAATACTAAGAGATTTCTTGGGATGTGCAGATTTAGAACTGCCAGGAACAGGAATCAATGTAAAACAGATGCAGAATACTAGAGCTATGCTGTGCATTGGAGATTTTGGGCCTGGATTTTTCATTCTGTTTAAAGGCTGCATCAGACACCTGAGTCCATGAGATGTAGCCCTATGTGAATAGAAGGAGAAGCAGTATTACAGAAACATTCTAACAATCAAGTTTTCCAGTGCATTAACAGACCTTTGTCAGATAATCATTACAACTTTCAATGTGTATATGAAAGTTTGAATCTTTTGGGACAGGGGAAAGTTAGCTATGAAGTGCGATATGACATACTCTCTACAGTGTATGACTATGGGTGTATTTGTTCATAAAATATTTATTTGCAGAGATATTAATGGCAGCTGACCTGAAATAGAAGAAACGCTAAAGAAGGAAAATTGTAGTTTTTTGTTTGTTTGTTTGTTTGTTTGTTTTCTATACTTTTAAGGAATGTGAGGACTGTCTTATATAAAGATCCATTTAACAATGATTGCAGGGATGCAGTGCTCTTAACTAGGGTTCTTAAAATGACCAAAATGATTTTTAACATGCTAGTTCTGAAATCCTGTATATACAATACAGAGCCTTTTATCACCACACCTTGACAAGTCCCTGATATCACAGTACTTTTATCAGTTCACAATATATGTGGTCATATATGGTCATGCCCTTTGCTAATATGATTCTGCATAACAGAAGATAGCAAACACTGGTGGTATTTTTTAGAAGTGGTAAAAGCAAACTGCATTGATAAATGCAACCTTCATTACTAATAATGCATATATGAGAACAAATGAATGGTGGTTGTTTTACAAAGAATTAGTTGGAATAGGAAAGCTATTCACATGATTATATGAAGTTTTTAATCTGAAAGATTTTAAAACTGAATGGAATCACTTAATCATCTGTTCTGATCTACATGAAACATGCTTTAGGAGCTCCTGCATTGATTCTTGCTTCAAGGCTAAGAGCTGTAACTTCGTTGGAGCCTATCTTTTAGGGTGAAACCACACACACAAAAAAATAAATTATAGAACTTATAGCAAGGGAAACATGACTCATGAAACGTTTTCTAGCTGTATGTGCTTCTTAACAACATGAAGGATATAACAAGGCAGAAGCATTTGCTTCCCTCACCCCATGCACATAACACAACTTAATGCAACAGGACTGGGCTATTGGCTGGGACTTCAAGACCCTCACAGAACACTAGAATATGAAGCATGTTATAAGAAGTACTAGTGCCACATGGCCTGGTCAGCCACTGGAGACATTGAGTTTTGCAGGCTGGAGCACAGCAAGACTGGGAAGTAAAATGAGACATTCTAAAGCTGAATCTGTTAGCCTGGGAATATGAAGGATTCTAGCTTCCCTTTCTAAGGAAATAAAGGTTATAAATGACATTTTCTACCTATTTTTCAGTCTCTCTCTGAAACAATGCACTCATCACTTCTCCACTTCTCCTAAGTGAAGGAACCCGTTAATCAATTTCAAACAAAATTGACATGGACACAGACAAACAGACAAGGAGAAGATTTAGGGGAAAGGGAAAGAAGAAATGTGCTAGGAGTTCTGGAAGAAGCCTGTAGCAAACTAGGCTTCATTTGTTCTGTTCACAGAATAGCTTTTTTTTTTTTTTTTTTTTTTTTTTTTTTTTTTTTTTTTAACTGATCTGTAGCCCTCTGTATGCCTGAGTCATATCTACATACTTTTCTGACAATAAGTGCTTTCTATTTACTACAGCATCAGAGCCAAGAGAGTTAAGGACAAGAAAATTGGATTCTATTCTTCCTTATGAGTCACTAGTAAAAATGCCAGCTATGTGACTGTACAATCTTTATTATCAAAGATAATATAAAGCAAAGAAAACAACAAGATTTTCACATTCCAGGCTATGTATGCACTTCTGGAAGCTGGAAAGTTTCTCTCCAGGGCCATAAACTGAACACATTTGTACATATGGGATACAAATGGAACGAAATCCTCTTTTTTTTTTTTTTTTCTTTCTTTTTTTTTTTTTTTCTCCTGACTCTTGAAAATGCATGAAGTAGAGCATTTAGCTATGCATATTAAAGGCTGGACTGAATTGTTCTTCAGTGTTGTTGTATAATAGTGAAATAATAGTCTACCTTAATAACAACATGAAATGAAGAATATTGAAACAAGGAGGCTAGATGCCAGGTTAATATCAAGAGACTACACAGTACTAGTGCCACATGGCTGGGTCGACCACTGCAGACATTGAGTTTTGCTGGCAAGAGCGTAACAAAACTGGGCAGTAAGATGGGACATTCTAAAGCTGAATCTGTTACTCTCTGAATGAATCATTACTTACCACTGGAAAGCTGTTAGAGACTAACTTAGCATCCATAGCTCATTAAAAGCATCTTCAAAGTGAATATTAATTACATCTTGGAAAATGTCAGGTTTTGAACAGTTGGAATGACAAAGTAGGCTAGTTCGGTGGGGAGACTTATCTTGCCCATCAGCAACCAGCCTTCCGCTTATGTTCCTTTGGACATCTCTTGCTTTACTTTCTTGTTGTTGCCAAGAAAACACTTCCATATTTCTGTACATACTGTACTGGACATTGCATGCCCATGTGCTGTTTACAGAATAAGAAAAACAGCTGATATCAAAGTAATTTTCCATACTCCTTGCTTTTTTTCTCAAAATGGAAGCCAAAAAAGTTAGCTATTTGTTCAGTTGTTGAGCTTGGGTCTGCAATGCAAGAATTAGAACTCTGGTGTGACAAATTAGGGGCTATGTGACATGTTATACAGGAGGTAAGATTAAATGATGAGACTAGTTCTTTCTGGCCTTATAAACCACTGTTCTATTTTTATTGTATTTATTAACATCTACTTCATTATAGAATGATATTCTGATCATGGGAAAGTTGTTTCTATTTTACCAGTATACGATCATAAAATTATACAGTGTGGTAATGGAGAACAAAGAGACTGCTAGAAAAAAAAGGATACTGTGGAATGATCTTTACTATTTTGGGAAAAACTGTCTCAGAGGAGTATATCACAAGTTAATCACAATTCTTGTGGTTTGCAACTTAGATGGGATCATGTCGAGGCTGGCAGCAAAATGCCGGGCAGAGACTGTTGAAAAGAAATTGTATTCTGCAGACTTCCAGAGCAAAAACATAGAAAAATCTTGAATATTTTCTCTTCACTTTAAGATTAACAAACAATAGGGTAATGCAACTACTCAGCACTATGTTCCTTTCAGAGCTTCTGCAGCTGTCCTCTGCTCTTCAAGAGAGACTGTTAGAACATCCTTTGTCTGACCTTATCTCATATGAACTAACCACAACAGTCCATAAAGCAGAAATCTTAAGTACATTGTACATCACTGGTTTAAGAAAATATAGTTTTGTTTTTTATTAGTTCTTTCATTTTTGCAGATCAACAGAAAGAAAACAAACAAACAAACAAAACAGGAACAGAAGTCAAAAATGTATTTTTTCTTAACTTTCTTGTGGTAACTGGGGACAATGGAATTATTGCTTTCCCTCTGCTCCTCTTTACATTGTGCAATTTGGATGCTACCTTGCTGCTAAAACTGTTTTACCATGCTCAATTTCAGAATTTAAACCTGTCCCATGAAAAGCACGTGTGAGGAGTTGTAACTTCAGAGAGCTGACTGTAATTTTTCTAGAGATTTTTTTCATCACGTTTAAAAAATAAATAAATAAAGAAGAAAAAAAAAAAGCAAAACCAAACAACAACAACAAAAAAGATACCTGTAATCCATTCTTGTTATGTCCTCCTGAACATTCAGAATCCTCCTTCGCAAAAGTTATTTTATGAAGGTACCAGACGATGAAGTAGTATTTAGTAGGGAAGCAAGGTTTGATGTGCAACTCATTCATCCCAGCTTCAAACCATTTTTTCTTAACAGTGAGCAAGTATTCATTGCACCTACTACAGCATGGAGTAGTCCTTTCTTATGCTAGCAATGATATATTCCTTCCAGTCTATTTTGGACAGCATTCTTTCAGCCTTCAAGGCAACTACATAAGTATTTTTAAGGAACAAGGCCATTAAGAAGTCTCAAGCTTTCAATAGATTTTTTAACAATCTGACTGAGATAATAGAGAACTATACCATCGTCCAACAATTGTTACAGAAAAATTATAATTTCTAAGTGAAAAATAATTTTCAAAAACCCTCTACTTCTCATCTGTATTAGCATTTTTTCTATTTTCCTTTAGAAGACTGTTCAAAATGCTTTTTTACTTCTAACCATCTAGGTCTTAACTCAGTGGCATCCACATACCCCCAGATCCCAATAATTCTATTCTTCTGCAGTCCTGGGGAACACAGAGAACAGCTGTCTGATGCACCTGCCTCTGCCACCAAGGCACCTCTCTCCCAGCTTCCTGAGCCAGGGAGTCAGCTCTCAGTTGAGTGCATTTACTCCCTCCCAGGGAGAAGAAAATATATCAGAGGCCAACAGTCGCCAGGTGCCTATTATACCAAATTATTCCCACAGGTATTATATGCACTGCATTGTAAGTCCAGTGTGTAGTGTACAAGATAAATTTATTTGATGAAGAGTCCAAAGTCTTATTTTGCAGTAGCACATTTGGCTGTGGCAATGGTTGCTTGCACCAGGCGTCCCTAGTGTTACTGCATGCGGTGCTGCACTTGTGAGAGGGTTACTGGGCAGTCAGGCTGTAGCCACCATACAGATTCCAGTTTAGCAATCAAAATTAGTATCTGTGGTGTTGGCCTGGCAGCAGGAAGAACTTTTTCTTTTTTCTTCTTGGGATCCTAGTGATCCCAATGAAATATTCTCTATGTGAAATATGTTATTGAATACATATCCAGGCCATTCTGCTGATCCAGCCAGGAGCAGGTCAGCTGGCACCTCACTGGAGATGGGCTGAAGCCAGGCTGGGATATGGGCCCACCTCAGTGAGACCCATGTCTAGGCAAGGCAGGACTGTGGAGACCAGCCCTGCTATGGCCTCACTAGGGCAGGGAGTGATGTCCTCAGGGGCTGACATGGGGTCCTGGGCCATGGAGGAAGCCATAAGTGAGCTGGCCAGGGATAGTTCAAATCTAGAGGTGCCCTCAGAGATGCCCCCATCTAGAGATGCCCCCATGATACCACTGTAGTAGCAGATGCACAGTTAAAAAAACAAACAAACAAACAAACACTATTTCATATAGATTTCAGTCAGTGAACCTGGTAATTTATACCAAATTAGGCAGAAGAAACAATAATGACAATAATGATCAAAAAACTGTTACTGAAGACAAATGTGTTCCCAACATGGTTTTGTACTTGCATTATAATAAAATGGAAATGCAAGTGAGACGTACAAAAGCAAACAAAATCAACCCTGTTGCTGACAAGCCATTTTAAATAATATGGCTGTGGTTGATAACCTATCTGTAAAATAAATGGTTCTCCTCATGAACACTGCAGCTTTTTTACAGCAGTTTTTTAACATGCACAGTGAAGCCTTTCATTAAGAAACAAATCAACAACAAAAATGAAAAACCCTCATCAGCCCAAACAGTAAAAGATTCAAACTCATGGTCTAACGATAAAATGTAAGTTCTTTGGAGATACGTGATGCTGCTCTTTCTCTGAAACTGTATCACTTCAAAACCAGTTTCACTCAATTTAACTGCTTGTTGATCCTTCAAAATTACAGATATTAAACACTTGGTTTCACAACAAACTTAATTAACAGTTCTGAGTCTCTTTAAGCATGGCCACGGGAAATACATGGACCAGTTGGAATCAGAGATTACAGCAATGTCCCATTGGCCTGCAATTTTCTGGCAGCTGAGTCATTGCCCGGATATATATATATATGTATGCTGCAACTTTCTTCTCCTAAGAATGGTATCTAAAATCCTAGCTGCAGAGGATAAACATACTGAAATAGATAATTCTGTTATTGTGGGACATGTAAAGCTGTAGAGAGGGGTTCGGACCAGAGGAGAAACATTTATGTTAAGTTCTTTGGATAGATTTACCCTCTGAACAAGAAAAAAGATGAAATGGAAGATTAAAAGAGATGAGAGTGAATGTGTGCACAGAGTGAAAGAAAGAAAAGGAAAATACAAGAGGGGAAAAAGGAGAGGTTTAAATTTGCTGGAACTGCATGATGGTGTTGTAAACTATGAAGATTTCTAGTAAGCTAGAAATCTCTGTGGTCCCTCCCTTGTGTCCAAATTTGTGCACTAATTCTTCATTCACCCAAACCATTGAATCCTTAAGTTGTGACTCTGGTCACAGATGTTGTCAGAGGACTGTGAGGGCCAATACAAGTGAAACAGTGAGTTGCAACTGAGGGGTGGTTACAAAAGGTGTTTCTATTTGAAAGAAATTGTAAACTCAGAGGGTTGTGAGGGCACTGGCACAGGCTGTGCAGAGAAGCTGTGGATACCCCATCCTTGGAGGTGTTCAAGGCCAGGCTTGATGGGGCTTTGGGCAACCTGGTCTACTCAGAGGTGTCCCTGCCCATGGCAGGGTGGTTGTAACTAGATGATCTAAAGTCCTTCCCAACCTCAAACATTCTATGATTCTATGATTGCACGATTCTAGTCTTCTCCCAGCAAATGAATTGTTGCTTCCCACCTGACACCAGAGTCCCATTGCAAGAGAGATCTTGAGACTATACAGCCAGATGTAAAATATACTACTAGCTGTCTTTTAGCTGAAAACTTTGTTCGTTGTGTGAGAAACTCCTTTCCATACAGCTCACCTCCCCTATCATCAGGGCCCTTTTAGAAAATAGTGTTCGAAGAGAAGCATTTAACACATAGGCAGATCCTGGTGTCAGCTAAGAGGTCCCAGCTGAAATTGGTCGCTGTATAGATTAATCTGCTAAATTTTTTAAGAGGGCATACCAGTCTGAGTTGGGGTTCATTAAGGTAAGTCATATAGCTTAGTCCTCAGTCACAGTTACTGCATATTCACTGTAAAATTGGGAAGGTCAGCTGAACATCCTGATATGCAGTTGTAACAATAAGACTTCAATGCAGGAGAAAAACAGAAGTTGGAATTGAAAGACTTGAGCTGTATAAGCTTTTCTATGGTCCTGGACATGTATGCGGATTCCCAAAACCCATGCTGAAAAAGTACTGTTTCAAATTCCATTGATGATATTGGAGGTACCTTGGAAAGACCTCTCTTCCACAGTATAAATGCCGAGTGTTCCCAGGATTCAAGAATTGAGGAGTAATCTTTAATTGGATAGAATATTTTGTGTGAAAGAAAGGAGTCAGTCATATTAGTTTAATTTAAATGAGATATGGTCGAGTAAAAACAGAACATTTGGGAGGAAGCTATGCTCAGGAGATAGTGATAGAGAGGAGATAGAACAGATTCATAGAATCATAACATGGTTTGTGCTGGATGGGACGTTAAAGATCACCTAGTTCCAAACCCCCTGCTATGGGCAGGGACAACTTCTACTAAATCAGATTGTCCCATCTGTTCCCATTGTCCCATTGTCCCCATCCAGCCTGGTCTTGAACACTTCCAGGGATGGGGCATCAACACCTTCTCTGGGCAACCTGTTCCAGTGGCTCACTAGCCTCACATTGAAGAATTTCTTTCTTATATCTAATCTAAACCTACACTCTTTTAGTTTAAAGCTACTACTCCTTGTCCTATATAACTATTTTTTCATAACATCATTAAAGTTCAGTATCTGTAAGTTTTGAAAGACAAGTCAGAAGAACAGCTGCCAGGGACAGTTCAGGTATATTTGCTTTTGTTTTCAAACAGAAAAAAAGCTAGATAATTTCTCAAGATACTTTCTATGCCTACTTTATGTGATTCTAGTTATTGGCTGCAATCACTACTGCAGGACGTCTGTGTTTTCTGCTATTGATCTGAATGTAGGAAAATGTCTGCAACAAGGGAAAATGCAGTACTTCAAGTTATTTGACTGAAAAAGGAAGTTTTTTCTTTGTATTGTTGTTTGGGTTTTCTTGCATAATTGTTGCTGTTAAGACACTTGTGTGTACCATCAGGCTATAAAAGAGAAATTAATCTCTGAAGTCCAGATTCTGGACTTTCTATGTCAGAACTTTCTATGTACTGAACACGCCATTTAATAGAATGAAATCTGTGGTTTCCTTTACTGCAGTGGGAATGCATGTCCTGAAAGGGCAGAATCATCTCAGAGGTCACTGGACAATAACTCAGAGACTTTTAAAAAAGATCTTACTGGTGGTCCAAAAGAAGTTGAATGCTGATACATGACAATGTAACTGCGCTCAGAATCTTGCAGGATATACTCATAAACCCTAAAAAATAGTAACAGATATTTCTAGCATGGTGCCATCACATATGGCACTTATACTTCCTGAAACCTTAACACAATAAAGAGCTAACATTATCTGGGCAATACTCCTACCTGAAGCTTAATGTTACATTTCTTCCAATGAGTTCTACTTAAATGAGTTTGACAGTTGTGTATTTAATTGCAGCTTAAATACTGAGTAACAATAAAGATGGTGTTCTAAACTAAAATTAGGTCAATGGGAAGATCATTATCTTTTTTTTTTTTTTTTTTTTTTTTAGAGACAAACTGATGATCAGAGAACAGAGTAAGTTAACAGCAATGTATCCTACCTGCACAGGCTGCAGACAGATTCAGCTCCATTTATTATTCTGAAATAGCAGGTGCACCAAAACCAACTAGAGAATACCCAGTATATGTACTGCTTTTCATGTACTTTTTGTATAAAGAACAGATTGGCTTTATTGCTCCTGACCTTACATTTCTTTGTCAAACATATCAATCAATCCCCCTAACCTTTAATAGGAAAGGCTAAAGTTGTTTACTGCAGCAGTTCCTATTCACCACAAGGACACCACTTCCATTCTGAACCAGTCAGATTTGCATAACTTCCACTGATTATCCAAAAAGATTGCTTCTTCCCCTAAAATATTAGTCCATTTTATACATTTTTTTCCCAAGCAGGTCATTCATTGCCAGTGAGGTTAAATCTAAAAGTCAGCAGTATTTGGCAGAGATTTATGTGGGAATAGATATGGGTCTGTACTGCTCTCAGACTGATTAAATAAAGACTGTCATGGGAGTAGTATGATAGTATATGCATACTCCAGTAAATGAAAGTAATGCATTAGAATGCAGCTTTAGGGTCTAATTTAAAAACATAATTCAGACACAAGCAGAAGCCTTTAAAATATTGGCAGATGTCTTCATACTGTATTTCATATAGAGGACAAAGTGGATTAAAGATAAATGTAATCCAAATAATGGTGCTGTTTCATTTATTTTTTCACTTATGTTTTATTTCTTTTAAAGAAATTCAATTTGTAGAGGATTGTTTTCTGGGTTTTCATAGTTTTATGCAGATCCGCTTAAAAACATGAGCAGGGGAAAAAACGCATTCATTACAAATTGATGCTTTTCCTGAGGCAGCCTATGTTAAGTCACAGCCTTTACTCAGCCTAGGTGAAATAAATACTGTTGTTAAAAGAAGCATTTCAATAAGCAGAAACTTTAATTCCTCTCTTTCTGTCTCCCACCCCCTTTCAATCTCATTATTTGTCAAGGTGATTAGGCTTAACTGGTTATTACACAGAATCACAGAATTTCCTAGGTTGGAAGAGACCTCAAGGTCATCGAGTCCAACCTCCAACCTAACGCTAACAGCCCTCCACTAAACCATATCCCTAAGCTCTACATCTAAACGTCTTTTGAAGACTTCCAGGGATGGTGACTCCACCACTTCCCTGGGCAGCCTGTTCCAGTGCCTCACAACCCTTTCAGTGAAGAAGTTCTTCCTAACATCTAACCTAAAACTCCCCTGGCTCAACTTAAACCCATTCCCCCTCGTCCTGTCACCAGGCACGTGGGAGAACAGGCCAACCCCCACCTCGCTACAGCCTCCCTTGAGGTACCTAAAAAGAGCGATAAGGTCACCCCTGAGCCTCCTCTTCTCCAGGCTGAACAAGCCCAGCTCCCTCAGCCGCTCCTCGTAGGACTTGTTCTCCAGGCCCCTCACCAGCTTCGTCGCCCTTCTCTGCACACGCTCAAGCACCTCGATGTCCTTCTTGTAGCGAGGGGCCCAAAACTGAACACAGTACTCGAGGTGTGGCCTCACCAGAGCTGAGTACAGGGGGACGATCACCTCCCTAGCCCTGCTGGTCACGCTGTTCCTAATACAAGCCACGATGCTGTTGGCCTTCTTGGCCACCTGAGCACACTGCTGGCTCATATTCAGCCGACTATCAACCATCACTTCCAGGTCCTTCTCTGCCTGGCAGCTTTCCAACCATTCCTCTCCCAGTCTGTAGCTCTGCTTGGGGTTATTGCGCCCCAGGTGCAGGACCCGGCACTTGGCCTTGTTAAACTTCATGCAGTTGACCTCAGCCCATCGGTGCAGCCTATCCAGATCCTCCTGCAGAGCTTTCCTACCCTCAAGCAGATCGACACACGCACCTAACTTGGTGTCATCTGCGAACTTACTGAGGGTGCACTCGATGCCCTCGTCCAGATCATCGATGAAGATATTAAAGAGGACCGGCCCCAGCACCGAGCCCTGGGGGACGCCACTAGTGACTGGCCTCCAACTGGACTTGGCTCCATTCACCACGACTCTTTGGGCCCGGCTATCCAGCCAGTTTCTAACCCAACGAAGCGTGCGCCAGTCCAAGCCAAGAGCAGCCAGTTTCTTGAGGAGAATGCTGTGGGAGACGGTGTCAAAAGCCTTGCTGAAGTCAAGGTAGACCACATCCACAGCCTTTCCCTCATCCACCCAGCGCGTCACTCTGTCATAGAAGGAGATCAGGTTCGTCAGGCATGACCTGCCTTTCATAAAGCCATGCTGACTGGGCCTGATCGCCTGCTTCCCCTTCAAGTGCTGCATGATGACTCTCAGGAGGATCTGCTCCATGAGCTTTCCTGGCACTGAGGTCAAACTGACAGGCCTGTAGTTTCCCGGGTCTGCCCTCCGGCCCTTCTTGTAGATGGGCGTCACGTTTGCTAGCCGCCAGTCGATTGGGACCTCCCCCGATAGCCAGGACTGTTGATAAATGATGGACAGTGGCTTGGCCAGCTCCTCTGCGAGTTCCCTCAGTACCCTTGGGTGGATCCCATCCGGCCCCATCGACTTGTGCACATCTAAGTGCCGTAGCAGGTCACCAACCAGTTCTTCATGGATAATGAGGGCCACATCCTGTTCCCCATCCCCTTCCACCAGCTCAGGGTACTGGGTATCCAGAGAACATCCGGTATTGCCGCTAAAGACTGAGGCAAAGAAGGCATTGAGCACCTCTGCCTTTTCCTCATCTCTTGTAACTAAGTTTCCCCCCGCATCCAGTAAAGGATGGAGATTCTCCTTAGTCCTCCTTTTTGTGTTGATGTATTTATAGAAACATTTTTTGTTATCTTTAACGGCAGTAGCCAGATTGAGCTCCAGATGAGCTTTGGCCTTCCTAATTTTGTCCCTGCACAGCCTCGCTACTTCTTTAAAGTCCTCCTTAGTGGCCTGCCCACTTTTCCAAAGCTTATAAACCCTCTTTTTCCTCCTAAGATCAAGCCACAATTCTCTGTTGAGCCAGGCCGGTCTTCTTCCCCGCCAGCTCGTCTTTGGGCACGTGGGTACAGACCGTTCCTGCGCCATGAAGACTTCCCTCTTGAAGAACGCCCAGCCTTCCTGGACCCCTCTGCCCTTCAGAACCGCCTCCCAAGGGACTCCACCAACCAGTGTCCTGAGCAGTTCAAAGTCAGCCCTCCGAAAGTCCAATACAGCGGTTTTACTGGTCCCCTTCCTGGCCTCGCCAAGAATAGTGAACTCCACCATTGCGTGGTCACTCTGCCCGAGACAGCTCCCGACGATCACGTCCTCCACCAGTCCTTCTCTGTTTGTGAAGAGAAGGTCTAGCGGGGCACCTCCCCTGGTAGGCTCACTAATCAGCTGCGTCAGGAAGCTATCTTCCACGCTCTCCAGAAACCTCCTAGACTGCTTTCTCAGGGCTGTGTTGTGCTTCCAGGATATGTCAGGGAAGTTGAAGTCCCCCACGAGTACAAGAGCTGATGATTTTGCAACCTCTGTCAGCTGCCTGTAGAATTCCTCATCCGTCTCCTCATCCTGGTTCGGCGGTCTATAGCAGACCCCGACCAGGACACTAGCCTTGTTGTCCCTGCCGATCCTAACCCAAAGGGACTCGACCTTGTCATTCCCAACCTCGAGTTCTACAACCTCGAAAGACTCTCTAATATAGAGAGCCACACCACCACCCCTTCTATGCTGCCTGTCCCTTCTATAGAGCTTATAGCCAGGAATTGCATATTCTCACTTAGGATTCTCAACTTTTATTGTTGGCCATTGCTGAAGGACAGGAAGGCTATTATTGTCTCTGTTCCAAGTTATATTTTTCCCTAGTGACATTCTATCAGGTTGGTGCTTTTACAACATTTTTTTTTTTCTTCCTCCTTCTCCGCACTGCTTTAGAAGTCAGGAGAAAATGAATAAAAATTCAAATGTGGCTCAAATACATATTTAAATGGATAATTTATCAATTCAGGAAAAGTTGGCTGGAGGTCATGACACATGTTTATGTCCTCATATGTCTGAAAAGGGAGAGAGTTGATCCTATGTTGAGATCTTCCAATTTCCTTACTCATTTATATTCTTTTGAATGTATGATTGCAATTGTCACAGGAACACCACAGCACCTATTTCATTGAGAAAATTTTATGACTAAAGCCAGAGGTTTTGAAGGGAAGAAGGAAATTTTTTATGTTGTTTCGAGCTTGAGACTTAGTTGAAATAATAAGATGAATGCAGATACAATGTTAAAAATAATATTGACTAGCTCAACATTGTAATTCTATTTCGATTGGTTTTATCTAGTCACTTTATTTTCAATCATGCCTTTAAAAACATGGGGAACTTCTGAATCTCTTCAATCTCTTCTATTTTGGGTTTGATCTTCTCAGCCTTTCACAATTACTGTGAGATTTATGTGATTGGTTTAATTTTTTGGAGGTAACAAGCACTTTACACTTTCTTGAGAAAAATGGCAGCTGCCATTGTTCTCTATTTTGAAAGAATAAGCATGTAGCTGACTTGAAAAATGACTGCCGCACATAAACCAAAAGCATTCCTTCTCAGAAGGAAGTTTATTAACATTGTTCAAACTAAACACCATTCATATGCATTCTCTTTTATTAGTTCAAAGTGGTCTTGGAGACTGCTATAACCTCTCTACACTTTCCCTAATTTTGAACAAAAGTTAGCAATCATATTTTGATCTATGAGGTTAATTAAACTTTGAAGTAATTTTCTCATTCAGGAGTGAAATCTCTGTTCCTGATGTGTTTAAATCAAGACAGATGGTTTATTTATTTATTTATTTATTTAAAGAAATTAAAGTCCAGCTCAGGAAGAAATTCTGCAAAAGGTCCAGCTGTGGTATCAAAAAAGAATCTTAAAGTTATAAAATTTTTCACTAGAAGGAGTGTCTGGAAAGCATCTTGTCTAACTTGAAGTAGGACTACTGCCAACTAGATCAGATCATCCATGGCCTTACCAGTCATGTCTTGAAAATTTCCAAGGACGGAAAATTGATCTATCATGAATATAACACTTTAAAATGTCCATTAAAATACAGTTCATTTAGTCACGTATTATGGCTATGTTTATAGTTACGAAACCATCCACAACCTGGAATAATCCTCATATCTCAGGACAGAAGATGTAGAGTACGTGTTCTTACAATGTTCTAGGTTTGGAGTGGACTGTCTCTTTTCCTGGTGTTTAATACTATATATAAATGTCCCCAGAACAATGAGAGATATGGCTGGAAAACATATCTGCTGCTGTAATATTTTTTTTTCTCCTTTCAAAGACTCTGGAGTACACCAGAGTGGAATTTTTGTATCATGAGGGCAAGGATATTGATAGCATGTAAGTGTGTGAGGGGTGGTGATGATGGGATAGCACTGACAGATAAGGGATGAACTTGGCAGATAAGGGATGGCATGCTTCTTGTGTGTTTTTCCCATATAACCCATAGAGAGTCATATCTGGACGGCAAGAAGAAACTGTTTTTCAGATGAAACTTGCTTATTTTATTAAAAATAAAACATACATATCAACTAAAATATAGGTCCTGCAGATAGGGCCAAGACACAGAACCAAACCAGTGAGCTAAATTATATGACTACTGATGAGGTACACCCTGTAAACATCCTCCAGTTGTATCTTCCAGGTAGTACACTTGTTCCCTGATTCACTTGCTACCTTCTCTTTGTCCATTTGCAGAGTAAGAGTGATGCCTATGCAGAATCTGAAATGGAAATAAAGTAAATAGTATCTCTCTTTTCCCATTACCGTACAGACATAGGTGTGAAAATCCTAACCACTTACAGGGTCAATCCACCATAATAATGAAGCAAGAATCCCTACTCATGGGCATTATGTTGAGTTGATATTGGCAGTTATGGGTGTGTAGCTTAGTTTTTGGGGTTACTGTAGCATCTAGATTCAACAGCATGACAAGTAACTTGTACTTAGGCCAACTGGCACTGTGGCTATTTTTCTCTTTCAAGACATCCTCTTACAGCCCTAAATAGAGACAGGTACAAGTCTGCCATTGGTGAATTTAAATATCTGTATACAGCTTTGATAAATGTGTGAGAAGTAATTAAAAGTCAGCAGTTTGATGAAATTTGATGAATTGTGATGTCAGGGTATATATTTTTACAGATAAGTATTTTGGACAAAGCTAAAGTTAACAGATATTTTTCTATCCTTCTGATATCGTTCAACTAAAAATTGAAAACCTTTTTAAAATTCTCTTGTAAAACTGGAAAAGGTGAAGAGAGAAGCCACACAATAATGAGAGGACTGGAACAAATAGTTTACAGTGGGAAACTTAAGGACCTTGATCTGTGTAGCTCATCAAATGCACCAAGTGTTGATTTGATTGTAGGATAGTCTAAATGCTCTCATGTGGAGAAAATATTGAATATTTCAATCTTCTTAATATAGCTGAAAGAACATAAGAGAAAACAAAGGCTGAATTTAAAGACAGATGAATTCAGACTGGGAAGAAAACATTTATTTATGATAGTGAAAGTGATTAATCCTTGGAAATAGTAAACATGAGAAATGTTATGGACTTCATCTTTTGTTATCCTTCAGCTGAGGTTATGGACAGAGCTATATCCAGTCTCAGAGATGAATGATGTTTGATACAGTAATATAGATGTTTTAAAATTGCAAAGAGGAAAGGCAGAAAAAGTGCATCTGATATGCCTTTGCCATATATGTCTTTGTCTATAATGACATGAGATAACCACCTTCTAAGCTGTGCAGAAGGTTAACAAAGATGATGTAATTGCTTTTTCTAGCTTCCATACCTGATTTCTACCTTTAAAAATCTACAGCACAACAGATCAAAAACATGTTTTTCAGAAGATCCCAAGGTATGTGAATGCATTCATTGCAAGTTAAATATCTTTATTTTACTAAGTAATGACGTCTGTTTTAAAACTCCTAGAGCTATATACTTTCCTAACTGCAGAGGAGATCCTTATCCTGGATATGACTCAGCCTCTTGTGAGAATCTCATGGTAAAGATGAAGCTTCACTATCTTCAAGAGTACCAGTGGACACTTTCTCACTGAGGTCAGGTGAGGGTTGGTAATCCCAGACTATTTTCCCTTTCTCATGAGTAGGACTATCAGCACAGGCAAAAAAACAACAACAACAACAACAACAACAAAAAGAATAAAAAAAAATAAAACACAGGTAGGATATTAACAGTTACAGCTCTGGAAATTCTCAGACAAACATTGATAGAAAGGGAATCATCTTGCAGCTGAGAAGCATTTGTGTAACAAATTTGAACAGAAGGTGACCC
The DNA here is from genome assembly GCF_009819795.1 of Aythya fuligula. Classification (NCBI taxonomy): domain Eukaryota; kingdom Metazoa; phylum Chordata; class Aves; order Anseriformes; family Anatidae; genus Aythya; species Aythya fuligula. The sequence goes on along the minus strand of NC_045561.1, from coordinate 102,134,728 downwards.
TGTGTGCTTCAGAATAAGCCCTCATTGTATTCTAATTTAAATTCCTTTGCACAGCCCTCCTACCACAGTAATGCATGATTCTTGAATGTATTCAATGCTAAACTCGACCCAAACCACACAATTTTGTTCCTCCATTAAAACTGAACAGGAAACAGACAGGTCCTACATACTTTCCACAGTGCCTGTCCCCGGTGCTGATAATCTCTTTACTGTGAAGGTTGCTCCAGTATACTTGTGAAGATATGGACCAAATAACAGAATTCCCTTTCCAGATGTGGTCATAAGCAAAAGAAAACAAACAAACAAACAAAAACACAAAAACATGCAATAGTAACAAAATAAAATCCTGAAATGAAGAAAGAGGAAGAAATGGGGAAAATGTAAAAATCCAACGATTTTCAGGCTGATAATTGCTACAAAGTTTAAATTTCTGAAGCTGATTTACCTGAAGAAATTACAAGTGCCCGACAATCTACAACAGATTTTTTTCTCTTAACTTTCAATTTTTATTTTTTTTTCCTGTTTGTTTTATTTGGCTGACAATAAGAAAAGAATGTTTTAGGTTTTCAGAGTGGATATTTCAGTGTGGAAGTCCTGGAAATGGAAGCCATATGCCATATCAAAACTATGGTAAACAAAAACAGTTAAAAAGTAGATTTTTCTTAAACGTATACATACATGGGGAGAAGAGGAGAAAATGCACACCTACATACATATGGTAAAGAAGAGAGTAATCTGAGTACCTGGGTAATAAACTATCAAAAAACGATCAGTGTGGCAAAATAGAAAAATAATGGAAGAAGGCAGCCTGGAATAAACTAACTGTTGAAAATGTGACCCACCCCTCACCCACCCCCCTCCAATCCCCCATGAAATAGATATTTAAAAGTGAAATGATTAGTGTTCTTCATATACTTAAAATCAAAAGAGAGCCATCAATGAAAAGACAACACGAGCATTGGAGACAATTATGGAGACAATTATATGTGCATTATGGAGAGTCCATATCTAGAAAATATAGATCTCTCTGAAGTGTATTACAGTATTCATCAACATGTTTTCAGACATTACTTTCAAATACAGAATATTTCAGAATGTTAATGCTTGACATGAGGTTCCTGTGGACTACAAAATGCTCCCTTCAGGGTGTGTTTCAGCAACATGTTGACAGAATAGACACTGCAGTCTGGATTGACAATGAGTTTGGCTCTATTATCAGTAGTGAAAAAGTATAAGGGACTCAACCTGGCAACAAGTTAGCTGAATGTAATGCAGTTTGGCAGTAACCTAACACATAAATGACTTCATAAATTAAACAACTTGAGTTTCACTCCCTCTAGGACTGGAAAAGAAAAATAATTAGGGAGCACTTTCACTTGCAAGAACATCAATTACCATAAGCTACATGTGAAATGTTACTGTCTTCAGATAAGGAGTTAATCTACTTTACTAAATAAAATGTGTCAGCCCTATATAGGTGAATTAGAAAATTATGCACTTAAACTGTACATAACCAATGTATTCTGTAAGATTCACCTTTATAAAAGTTTTGGAGATTCTGTGAACTGACTGGTTTTACAATAATGCTTGCAAATATAACGTATTGTTCAAGTAATTTGAAATGTAACTTCAGCAAGCAAGTAAATACAATACCAAAAAAATCTTCTATAGACTTTAAAAAAAAAAAAAAAAAAAAAAAAAAAAGAAAATTTGGGAATAAAGAAAGGATACCAGAATTTTTTGTGAATATATTCTAAGTTTGAATACATACTTCTAGTATAAACATAGATCAAATGGAGTGCATTCAATTGTGAGCGTAAGTATAGACAGTATATACAGGATGATAATTTTATTTTTAACTACAGGACTGCTAAGATGAGAATAAAGAAGAGAGATCCAGTTATGATATTCCTCATATTTAAATGAATATTGAATGAAGTGAGAAGGAAGTAGGAAAGGATTACAAAAAATGTACTCTTGGATTTTCTGTGTACAATTTGAGGAGCTTGTGTTCAGGATTTCCCAGGATCATGAACCTGATTCCAGTATGATGCATAGTCCTGTATCTGATGTTCCATTTCTACATCAGGAAGCATAAGAGTCATTGCATTATTTGTATAGCTTATAAATAATTTTGCTTAAAGCACAACTAATTCTGAGTTAGGACTCCAAATTTTAACATCAATTTAATATATGAATAATCAATTTAAGGGAAATGTTTTAAATTTAAATTTCATTGTCAAATGCAAATTAAAAAAAAAAAAAAGTTTTAAAGTTAGATTGACTTTTAAACCAGTACTTTTGTTAATGTGCTGCTGGCTAATTTAAAAGGGAGGCTGAAATAGTTGTTTTCCTTCAGATGCCAAAGTATGCTATCTAACTTTTGGCACTTATGTCTGGAAAAACTATTCCTCTTTGTTTGATTCCCTGATGATGTGCAACAGATAAATAATATCTACATCAAAAGATGCTATAATGATAGATATTTGAACTGGACCTTGGAGACTAATGAACTTAAAGAGGCAGAGAAGCCATGAGATCCTGTAGTGTGACCTACAGTATATCTTACAGTAATGTCCTCTCTGTTTCTGTGAAAGGTAGCCATCAGCCTTGATGGGAGGACATCAGGAAATGGATAGTCTACCACTACCCACATAAACTTGTTCCCAAGCTTAATCATTTCTGCTGACAAAAATACAAGCCTAATTTTATTGTCAGTTAGATTCCAACTGTTCTGCTATGCCTTCTTATCCCTCTAGTTTCCAGCCTTTATCTTGATTTCCACTTTACCATAAGTAGAATTAATGGATAGTTCAGTATGCCCTGCTTTTTAGAGCCATAACTTTCCAGGAGAGAGGTTGGAATTTTGTAAGAGTAAATTTGCTCAGTGAAGAGCACAGTGATGTAGATTCTTTTAATCATAATTTTAATCACCAGCTTTGTACTTGGTGCCTAACTCAAGCACCTAAAGCTGTATGGGATGGATGCAAAGACTGATGCTGAAGGAGATACTCACATTCCTGACTCATACATGGCTATATAGAGCAACTGTCTGAACAGTCCTAGGAGGCATATAGGACATACAGGATTACTACCTTGACATCATAGACCTCTGTCAAGCTTTCTTCTGGAAGAGGTAATTTTTTTATAAAATGACTTTTACATTTGCTTCCAAATAGTTGTTGAAATACAGCTCCAAAATGTTGACTAGTATCAGACACATTGCAGATCCCTGTGGATGCCCAACACAATACTTCAGGAACACACTGCAGCTTCCACCATGAGAATATTCTTAAGTTTGCTAGGAAAGCATTAAGTATTATCTTTTAAAGGAAAAACTATGCAGAGATTAATCTTTGGTTTAAGAATGCAGTATACAAGCTTTGAAGGTTTTGAAGTTTTTTCAAACTTGTTTTTAGAAATCATTGCTCCCGTAACCAGAATGAGTTATTATTGTAAATTCTAGAGTGCATTTAATGTGTGGGTGTTCAGCAAACCACACTGAAAGATTTTATTTTTTCTTCTATAGTTAGGTCACATTAAATACTATGTGCCAAGTATTGTCAGAAATAAAAAGAGAAAAAGCAACAACAACAACAACAACAAAACCACACTCCCCCTTCTTCCTTCAAATAAGTGATTAAAACTCTAGTATTTACTACAGTCTCAAAGGCAATCGTCTGCCACAAAATAAACAAACAGCACAACCAAAAAGTCACAGCTGCCCACTTTCAGTGTCAGACATTTGAGAGATGAAGGGCTAAATGCAGTCCATTTTGTTATCTTGCAGCTGGGTTTCCTATGATGAAATATCCATTGATCCACTCCATTTTATTGGCTTTAGATGAGTTTTTCCTGATACTCCAGTAGGAAGTCTCTTGTGGTACACAATTCAATCATTTTATTGGTTAAAAAAAAAAAAAAAAAAAGAACAAACAAAAAAAACCCACATACTTTGTAGTTTTTATCCTTGATATTCTCCACATGTTTGGAGCATTGGACAGCTGGGGCCATTGAAAACATTTAGAAATCACATTCTTTTATGTAGATCAATCACTTTTGTATATATTGCACCAGGCAAATGAAAATTGTTCATTTACATGTCAGTGGGAGTTTGATGTCTTAAAACAATCTTCTAGACATTAGTGTAGGCCACTGTTTGTTTTCATTTGGAAAAAAAAAAAAAAAAAGGAAGAAAAAGAAGAAAACAAAAAAAGGAACCATATACTCAAGAACGAAGCTCTAAAATCAGTTCAAGATTGAGAAATAAAATGTATGAAACAACAGTCTCTTCCCCCTATAATAAGATCTTTGACTTAAGCTTAAGAACATACACTCCTTCATCTATTTTTTTTTTTTTTGGGGGGGTGTGGGGAGGCATAAACAACATCAGAGTGAGTATGATATATAGCGTAAACTATGTATAAACAACTGTTATTTAATAAATAAACAGTAATCGTAACAAATAGGTTTATGAAAGCTATGAAATGCCTACCATCATGTTTTTTTCCTCATAAGTCTGTCACTCTCTCACACCCCACTCTCCTTTTCTAGTGGAAAGGCTTGTCATAATCTACTTTAGGAGGAGAATATTTTTAAAAGTTATTTTATATTACACTAATAGGTGATAAGAAGTCTCTTCAAGATACTTTTATTGTGCAGACGCAGTTACATTCAAGGTAATGCTGTGCAAGATACACTTCTTAAGTGTATTGCAAGAAGTGGTATACCTATATTTTTAGAGGCTAACTACAGAGTTTATCTGCTTCTCAGCTAAATTGTGTACTCTCAAGATCATCAGTGGCACCTTCTTCACTGATTGCTCAAAAGCATCTGGAGAAGACTTTATTTGAAGATGAGATGATCCTGACATCACTTGATGTGGAAGACTTTCATTCCTTTCAGTCCCCTCTTTTGAAGCAGAAAGATTATTTTGGCCAGGTGCTTCCTATTAGAACTCCGGGGTGTTGAAATACCCTCCTTGTCCAAAACAGTTTGCATACACCAACGTTACCCCCCCCCCCCTCCCCCCCCGCAGCCTACTTTAACAGAAGGCCTGTGGCAAGAATTAGGTGAGACTGAAGGACTGCACTGTGTCAGTCAGTATGTTCACATTTGCATGGAGACTTGCAGCCTCATGGAAAGAGAGAGGTGATTAAAATGCACATTTGGGTTTCAGTTGTAAAACTCTAGCAGACACTTTTGCTCATGTGCTCTTTTAAACTGAGAGAAAATAGATTCATTGTTATAATCTGTGTTGTTTTGCCCGAAAGTGTCAGTGAGACAGTCTGTAAGTATTCAGATAGAAAAGCAATTTAAACAGCTTTTCCTGAGTATTTTTTTTTTTACTCCTAGTTTCCTCATGGGTCCATTTATTGGACATACTAAAACCCTATTGCGTAATACTTCTGGCTTCTTAGAGATCAATGATCATTCCTGGAATCTGAGCATACCTGTGAGGACCATGGCGAAGTGGGAAATGACAAGCTGCTGAAGAGAGGAGGACCTGACCAAAAGAGAAAGTATACAACCAAAGGAAAGGCAAGGCTGTCCTAATTTAACAGGATCTTTGTGCCAGATGCTTTATTCTTAAGCACATAGAAAACACCCCTCTCTTCCTAAGAGGGAGATCACTGAGCTCTTGCTGCAAGCTCTTGAGGTATCCTAGCAAGCCTGGCATGAAAAAGGATATGCAAATGTATGTTGGAAAAAGAAAAATAATAATAAACATAGGTTTACCACCAACTATACTTGGAGCAATTAATATGGCACATACTGAAATTTGGGCCAGAAGTACATATGTTATGTTTACAGTAGTTAGGGGGATAGGATGAGGGTACTAATTTCAGAGCTAGTTCTTATTCACCACATAGAATGAGTAATGGAAACAGAAATACAGTACAAATCCACAGTAAAGAATAGATCCTGGAGAAAACAAACATACAAACAAACACCTAATATGTGCTAGAATTCTGAGGCAATAAAGGCTTCACTACAAGTGAAAAATATTCTGTATTCTCTGCCTTAACAGCACTACTACTCAGTGTACAGTGAACTACCAGAAGTGGAAAGGAATAGATTTATTTGTCAGAATAGCTGATAGTGAAAGCCAGAAGTGCCAGCTTTCAGGATTACTGATTCTTAGGAGCTGTGAATTTTTTTTTCCCTCTCAATATAATTATTTCCCCTGAATGCAGATACTCTGTCATTCTTTGTGAAATCAAATCACATAAATTTCCTGATTTGTGGCCCAAACAATACAACATAGCAATGAAGATTTTGTATGTTCCTTTTCAAAACCTTCTCTTCTTTTGCTGAAAAACTCATTGGAGTCCTAGATTTCAGATGACAAGGAACCATTCTGCCCATTTAACCTGACCTCCTGCAAAACTGCATCCTAATTGCTGGGTCAAAACAAGAGTTACTGTGCAAAAATAATTAAAAATACCATTTCTAAAGTTTGGGTGTTGCAATGTGTGTTTCATTGATGAGTGATCATCCTTGTGAAAAGCTAGTGGCTGAAACTTGTAGCTGGTTATATATAAGAAACCCTACTCATTTTGAGTGATCCTCACAACACTTAAAGAGACTTTGAGAAGGTACTGGGGTTCTTTTGCATTTGCATGGATGAAGAACTTTGTCTTGTGTAAGCCTGAGCAAAAAGCAATCTCAGTAACCTTCATTTTCATGGTGGTAGGTTTCTAGAGTTATATCCCAGCTGAACATCCTATGCACTTTCAGAATATAAATCATAGAATCATTAAGGTTGGAAAAGACCTCCCAGATCATCTGGTCCAACCATCCCTCTACCATCAATGTCACCCACTAAACCATGTCCCTAAGCACCAGGTCCAACCTTTCCTTGAACACCACCACCTCCCTGGGCAACCTGTTCCAATCCCTGACCATTCTTATAAGTAGTTGCCTTCAGAACTTTGTAGACCTGGGAAGAATGTGGATGAGTTTATTAAACACCTGCATGGCATTTAGAAAAGCTAAGATACAATTTAGAAGGGATCTAAGTGGAAGAATTTCCAACATCATTTTAAACTACTGTGGACAGGTACAGACAGGCTCATCCTACACTGCTTGTGTCTCACAAACGCCAGGCAAGAGACAGCTCCAGTCTAGAAGACATTTACCTATGCTAAACCAGTGCGGTGTATGAGCTGATACATCCTCCTATGTGACTTAAAGAGCTAGAAAACCATGAGAAATTATTCAGCAAAGTAGTGCAAGGGAAGGTTCATTACCCAGGTGGATAGCATTGTTACGTGGATTTCAGACTGGAACTGGCATCTGTCCAGACTGCTTGCAGCAAAGGAGCTCAGACTTGTCTGTGCTGGCCTGGACAAATATTCCCATAGTTGTGTTGCTTTTAAGAGGCAGTAGGTGATCTCAAAGCTGCAGAAGGCTTGTTTCCCATGCTACTCTATGTCACTGAACTGAAACTGAAACTTGGATAAAAAACCATAATTTTCTGACTCCCACTTTGTAGGCACTCTTGGCTTTCTCTCCTGCTTATGTTTAAGTCGTGAGTTGGAGCAATCTCAAACCACATGTGTGTACATTCCCAATAAGAGGGAAAAGTGGGAATGTGGGTTGGGGTTTTCAGAGGATGCCTAATGAACAATGACTTATAATAATGAGATAATACTTGAAGTGGTGGAAAGCAGAGAATAAGCAATCCCTCCCTTTAAAATAAAATAAGATAAAATAAGATAAATAAAATAAAATAAAATAAAATAAAATAAAATAAAATAAAATAAAATAAAATAAAATAAAATAAAAATCAACATTTGTAGTAGAAGTGTTTCTGCTTTCCAGAAATAAAAAGCTGTTCATTGACCTCAGCTCTAAATCTGAATGCATGTCTTGCCTGACACCAAATCAGTGAGTGCTAGCTGATTCCGGACTATAAATGAGAAAATTTGTTTTCCTCAGCCCATAGGAGATAGTTGATGCTTCAGGAAACACTTGTGAACTGTCTTCCCAAAAGGTCTTCCCAATTCCTAATCACTATAATTCTGTGGTTTGGTTTAAGACCAGTTGCCATACAAATACCAACCAGCTTAGTTTTTTTTTTCTTTTCCATTTTGGGACATCATGAAAAACATTTTTGCTTTAATACCTATGCAAGCACTAATTTGCACAGATGTCTTAAGATGTATAGTGCATACAGTAGCTACAAATTAGCATATCGTGCATACGTTGCTTTGTGTACTTTCTGGAAGGGGTCCAAGGATGACTGACTAACACATGGGATGTTTCCTCTTCACAACATTAACACGAAGTCAACACCTGCAGTGATGTAAGCCCATGACTCACCTGCCTGAATGGAGGTCTCTTTAGGATCAACTGTTGTGTGCAGAATACATCTGCAATGTCCAAATAAATGAGCCCTTCTAAAGTAAGTCAGCACTACCACTGTTTAGAATGCAGGGCCCTTGTGAAGGCTGAGGTGAAGCAGCTGGCTAGCAGCTTTTGTGAGTCATTTTAAAAAGCCACTCTCACAGCTGGAGAGAAAATAGCCCTGGCAGCACTGGCAATCCATTATGAAATGTAAAAAGTCCTCCTCTGGGCGGAAGGAAAACTTCACCCAGCTGTCAAGTGTTTGAAATGTTGAGGGGGGAAAGTGCACACACACGCACATGCACACACACACACAGTGTGTGGAATACAGAGGCCACATTAGAGAAAATTAAATCTCCTCTGAGATCGAAAAAAGCATGGGCTGATGAATTCACTTTTAGAAATCAATAAGGGTTTTGGAGAATGGAGTTATCAAACACTTTGTGTCGCTCAGGAAAGACTGATCTGCAAGCATCTTTTCTGATTTAAATTCCCCTCTCTGGCATACCTAGAGAACTGTGTATCAAAAAGACACTTGACCTCTGCTTACATTATTGTCCAGCTGTATCGATCTGAAAGGTTCATATTGCACAGAAAGGAAAATTTAAACAGCAGAACAATCAATCCCTAATCTCATATTTTTCCATTCGGCAAATGTAAAATGTAGTTAGTGAAAGGCTTCTAAATGTAAATCAATTTGAGCCAAGAGATGCTGATGCTGCATATTTGCAGGATAATAAAAGATGACCAACATAGAAGACTCTATAGAATGCAGCAATGATAATTCAAGTAGAAAGATGTGGAGAAAGATGACTTGCATAGCTATGAGGCCTGAAGGGATTCCATGTGAGTGCAATGTGCAGACCAATGAGAAAGGGGAACTTTAGAGGTTAAGCTCAGATTTAATTTTTCTGAACTTCTTTCTGCAGTTTGCCTTATTTACAGCCACACAAAATGCTTTCCAGATTGCAATTTCATGGAACAGTACTGACACCTAGTGTCCATTTAAACTGATCCTGGCTAACCCCACTTCTGGGAAACGGAAATAATCTCTCTTTTGCACACGTCCTAAGTACAAACCCCATCCTATGGTCAGACGACAGCACCACAGCATTTCCTTTACGCACTGCAGTGATGCAAAATATAGGCCCACCTGAGGTATCAGAAGTCAAAAAACTCTTCTGAGCTTGAGAAAAAAAATATTTATGTCTTGTGGGTCTCTTTGAGAAGGATTAATGCCCAGACCTAGTCAAAGACTTGGTTTTAACTAAAAGTGAAAGTGATAGCTAACTGAATGTGAGGTCCCAGGATAACATGTGAATAGAGATGTTTATCAAGTTACTATGTTTAAACAGGAACTACGGAGTGGAACAATAGCATTATTATTTGTATAACTGGAAGTGGTGTATGATTGTTTCTGTAAAATTATATCCATTTCAGGTGTCTATACTTCAAGAGCAGTGATAAGCTGGAGGAGATTTAAAGAAGAATTGCTGTCAACATAAAGATCTGAAAACAGATTTTACCATGAAAGACCTAAAGAAATCAAACTTTTTGCTTTAAGAAATTGAGAGAAGTAGTCATAGCTTAAGAGTACATATATATGAAGAAAAAGAATATGATAGCAAAGAGCTCTTTAAAACTATAGACAGAAATATAAAAGGATGTCACAACTGGCAATTAAAAGGAGACAAATTTAAACTTTAAGTGAAGGAGAACATTTCTGAACAATAAAGTTAATTAACCCTTGAAACTTACAAAGGTCTGTGGTAGAGCTTCCATTTTTGGAGTACTATAAACTAAAGCTGGATGTTTTCTGAGGTCTGATTTTTATTTTTTTATTTTATTTTATTTTATTTTATTTTATTTTATTTTATTTTATTTTATTTTATTTTATTTTATTTTATTTTATTTTATTTTATTTTATTTTATTTTACTTTACTTTACTTTATTTTATATTTTGGGTGATCCTTTGGGGACCCAGAAGTTGGACTCAATGATCCTTCTGTGTCCCTTCTGACTCACATATTCTGAGAAAGAATAGAGAAAGTATAACTAATGTCAATCACTGGGACAGGTTTCCCAGGGAGGTTGTGCAGAAAACCTCCTTAAGGCGAGGTTTTCAAGCCCTGAGGAACCTGGTCTGATCTTGTAGTAATCTTATTGTAAGCAATTGAACTAGAAACCTACTGAGGGCCCTTCCAACCTGATTTAATCTTTGATACCGTGATCCTGTGATATAATTCCAGCTAGTCTGACTTCCTATGTGCAGATCACTCTGGATTATTTCAAGGTTCTAAGGAAAATCCTGTACCCCTAAAATTACTCTTGATAATTTTCCACAGCTACATTTTTCTGTAACACACATATATAGTACAAATAAAGGTAGCATAAGGAGAAAACATTGTTATTTCCTAATGTTTGTTCAAGGTCAATGAGAAATCACAAAAATAATAAGATAATCAATTCTCTGATTTGTTTGTTTCCCTCAGGGGTAGAAGGTATTTTCATGGGACTGCAACAGAGGGCTAAAAGACCATTAAGACTGCAGTAAAAATACAGAAAAAAAAAAAAAAAAAAAAAAAAGGAAGAAAAGGAAGGAAGAAGGAAGGAAGGGAGGGAGGGAGGAAGGAAGGAAGGAAGGAAAAATATGAAAGACTAAATTTAAAAATGAATAGAAAAAAAAGTAAATTATGTGAATTTACAAAGAAAGATTATCTCATGAGAACACTGTCAGATTCAGACAATTCAAGTGCTTTGTATTATCGTGTCTCAAGATGGAAGAAAATATGCAGCAGCAATTTACAGCTGGAGAGAAGGCTGTCTATGGAACTCATCTGAGCATGAGGTTTTAGAGTGTGGGATACCCAAGAGTTGCCACACAGGGGAGTAATCTCCTTCTCACTCAAAAGCCCTGTTCCCCAAATGCAACAAGGACTAACTGAAAGGAAATGCATCTGTCTTTGGGATACTGGGCTGAAATAAAAACATGATACTAAGCTTCATAAATATTTAAGATGTAGCCTTTGCATTAGAAAGCAAGTTATGTGACTCGTATTCAGTGGATTAAATGCAACAGTACTGTAGACTGAAGGGGAGGAAAGAAGAGCAAGCAGAGAGAAGAGAAAAGATATCAAACTTATCAAACTTTTTTTTCTTTCACTTTTCATAGAGTTCTGATGCTCCAAATTTAGGATGTTGACTGGTTGGATCATATACATGTATTTTTCAATACCAGTGAACACATATATGTAAACAAGAGATGAGACCATCAAAAGTGAGTGAATACCAATAGGTTAGCTATGTGGGAATTAATATGTATGTAAATACACATTTTTATAGTTTATTACTACTATTAATATTATTATCAGTTGAAATACTTTTATACACTGACAGAATTTTATTTTATTTTATTATTTTATTTTATTTTATTTTATTTTATTTTATTTTATTTTATTTTATTTTATTTTATTTTATTTTATTTTATTTTATTATTTTATTTTATTTTATTTTATTTTATTTTATTTTATTTTATTTTATTTTATTTTATTTTTTATTATTTATTTTTCCAAGGAAAGTGTCTTACTTACATTCAGAACAGGACTCCACCCCAAACTACAAGGGAAAGATTTGCCATTTCAAGCTGGAAGAAGCTGTACAAAGCTACTTCACATCTGTTCATTCCCCTTGAACAGCTAAAGAAAATAATATTCTGCCAACCTTGACCAGCAGTGGATAATGTAATTCCTCATGCTAAAGGAGCTGCAGTAAGTGTCTGTTCATGATCATCCTTGTCCATGCATCTGTCAACCACCTGTTTTAAGGCCTTTCATTATTTTTCCATATAATATACAGACCACACAAGACTAATTCTTCATATCTATGAAGATCCCAGCAAAATATACTGTATTGAATTAAATCCCTCTTAGCCTTCACAATACCCAACAACAGAAGGCACACTGCAGAATATTGTCCACACAAACAAGCTAGCAGCCCATTATCAAAGAAGAGAACAAAGAAGTTCGGAGATAAGATTTAACAGTAATACTCTTACTTTGTGATAACAATTGTGTTAAAAAATAATTAATAGAATAATTGCTTTCTCTTTCTCATTAAAAAAAAAAAAAGTCCCCCAATTAATGCTGAAAAGTCTTGAACAGCTGGAGTAAATGTTAAGACATTATTGACCATATCTACCATCTATGTCTTCCTGGCAGTCTTCAGCAGCGATACAGTCTTCAGCAGTGTTATTAGACGAGTGAAATACACAAGTGTATTCATGCTTATGATTTCACTTCTTAAAGCTGTGTACAACATTGATACTATACGACAGCTGTGATACCCTTATAGGAAATTACTGCTTTTCTTTCCCTGCCTTCTCTCTTTTACCTTTTAATTCTACTGCCCATCACTCTGTTCCTATATACTTTGTTTTCTTATTGACCCATTTGCCTTGGAAGACTTTCACTAAGTATAGTATTTGCTACAGTTAGTAGATGTCTCAGACTATAAGAAAACTGACACACTCAACAAATAATTCCTCCAGGCACATGGGCTGACCAACACCATAAACCTAAAAGTTTAAGGAAAATATTTCCAAATTTAATTGTGAGAAATATATATATATATATTCTAAACAATAGATGTTTTTGTTACTGAATAGCTTCTTTTACTTTAAAATCCAGCTAATCTCTGCAATACCACCTGTCACAGAATTTGACAGGATCTACTTGTTTTGTGAGCAAAGGTTATTCCTTACTCTGTTCCTTGCTTTTGTTGCCTTTGAAAGTCACAGTGTTTTGTTGTTGTTGCAGAATGATACAAGGTGAACAGATCTTAATTATGCTATCTCTATATCTTTAAAAGTTTTTATGCTTTACAATGAGTCCTATTATTATCTTCTCAAATATACACTCTGTCAATACTGTAATTCAAAAATGATGTGGATAGGAAAAAGCATAGTGATACTGTCTTTTTTTTCTTTTTTTCCTTGTCACTAAACATGTTCAAACTCACCTCCTTTCTCCCTTCTCCACCACTACACTTCCATTGACAGAATAAATACTACAAAACAGTGAAATACATTGTCGACACTACCCTATGGACAAAAGTGGTTTTGGTCCCTCTAAATAGCAGCATAAAAAAAAACCCTTCCTTATCCAAGTACAGTTGACGACTACAAGGAAAAATAACCTGTCATTACACAGTCTTGGTTGATTTCTGTGATTTAAAAATAAAAATAATAATAAAAAGAAGTTAAAAAATTATACCATTATATCCTTTAATGCACAAACACTTATGCTTTTTAAAAGAATGATTGCACATCTCATTTTTCTTCCACAGGGAATAATTTCATGCTATAAAGAGCTGCTCGACCAAAATAGCTGCATCCACACCTGATGACAGCTGATGTCATACTGTATGACAGTGACGGGATGTAGCTAAAGCCATACAAAGTCTGTGTATAGAAAACAAGCACTGAAGTAATATCACTGTGGGCAGGGCTGCTCTGCTGGGAGAGAAGAGGCCAAAAGAGGTATGAATTGGCCAAAGAGGTATGAAACCAAGATTACCTAAGTGCTAAATTGGAATAAATCCAAAGATTTGCTAGGAGGCGAACGATATCTTAATTGCTATCTTCCAAAGATCTGACTTTTACTGCAAAGGCTTGACTGGCTCCATTCTTCAATTCGATTGTTTTTAATAATATCAATGTATCTCAGAGGACTGCTGTTTGTAAAGAAGTAGCTAAGAAGTGAGTAGCAGTCATTCTGTAGAAACGGTATGAGTGTGATAAACATGAATCAGAAGTTGTTTATTTAGTAAAAGATGCCACCTCTCAACAATGTGAAAAGATCCTTTATGTTTCAAAATGGTACCTATTTTGATACTGCAGTGCAATGAGCATTGTTTGAAATCCCAACTATCTGTACTGTTTTTTTGTCAGTTTGGTTTTGATAATGGTAGGGCTATGGTATGTCCCTGCATGAACAGCAGTAAAAGTCATTCTCATAGCCATGCTGAGACTGGCAGTCCATCCACAGCATGAGGGTGAACAGGTTTGTGGTGGTTTTACCTTGCTGGGCATCTGAGCTCCACCACAACTGCTCTCTCACTCCCCCTCCTCAAAGGGAAAGGGGCAGAAAATAGGATGTAAAGAGCTCAAGGTATGAGATAAGGACAGGGAGATCACTCAACAATTATCATCACAGGCAGAACAGACTCAGCATAGGGAGATTAATATAATTTATTGCCTATCATTAGCAGACTAAAACAAAGAGGTACTAATGGCAAACTAAAACCACCTCTCCCCCATCCATCCTCCTCTACCTCCTCCCCCTGAGCAGTGCAGGGGAATGAGGAATGGGGGCTGCGGTCAGTCCCTGATGCTTTGTCTCTGCTGCTCCTTCACGGTCACTCTCTGCTCCTGCTCCCTGTGGGGTCTCTCCCATGGGACGCTGTTCTTCCTGAACTGAGCCTGTGGGGGCTGCCCACAAGCAGCAGCTCTTCAAGAACTGCTCCCACATGGCTCTGTACCATGGGGTCCATCCCCCAGGAGCAAACTGCTCCAGCACGGGTCCCCCATGGGTGGCAGCTCCCCCCAGAACCCCTGCTCCTGAGTGGGCTCCTCTCCACGGGCTGCAGCTCCAGCCTGGGGCCTGCTCCTGCGGGGGCTCTCCATGGGACGCAGCCTCCTCCAGGCCACATCCACCTGCTCCACCAGGGGCTCCTCCACGGGCTGCAGCATGGAGATCTGCTCCATGTGGGACCCATGGGCTGCAGGGGGACAGCCTGCTCCACCAGAGGCCTCTCCACAGGCCGCAGGGGAACTGCTGCTGCATGCCTGGAGCACCTCCTGCCCTCCTGCTGCGCTGACCTTGGGGGCTGCAGGGCTGTCTCTCTCACATGTTCTCACTCCTCACTCTTCCAGCTGCAGTTGCACAGCAGTTTCTTTCCCCCCGCCTTTCTTAATATTTTGTCTTCCAGAGACACAACCAGCATTGCTCATGGCTCGGCTCTGTAAATCAGGTGGGTCCATTCTGGAGCCGGCTGGAGCTGGCTCTGATCTGACATGGGGCAGCCGCCGGGCTCTGCTTACAGAGGTCACCCCTGAAGCCCTCTGCTACCAAACCTTTGCCATGGAAAACCAATAAAAGGGTTCACCTGGCCAGCTCTGTCTCCTGTGAGAAATAAGTAAGGAGAAAGGAAAAGTCAGCTAATCTTGTTTCTGTTTTAAGGAGCCTTTAGTCATAGTTTGATGACATAGAGGGGGTCAGGGCTGGAGGCTCTTCAGTAGCAAGAACTTCTTTGGGGTCTCTCCATGGGTACATCCAGGTGGGGACTGGCAGCCAGGACCTATTCCACCACTTCAGACAGGAGCAGGACAACTCGGGCACCTGGGAAGCCCCAGTCCCAGGCATCAGGAACATCTCTAGGGACATGCTGAGGCCAAGTAGGACATGGGCCTGTGTATGGGCTTGGCTCAGCAGAGCCCATGGTCAGGATGGGCCAAATTTAGAGTCCTGACAGAGTTTTATTGGTTGTCCTTAGACAGTCTCAGGTCTAGCAGGGGTCCTGCAGGTGCTCCCTTGTACAGGTACTAAAGTTTCAGCAGAATCTACTGAAGATATTCTAGCTATCCATGTTGTACAGCTGACCCAGATCAGTTTAGTTTTAGTTTTTAGAACTTATTTTTCAGCGCTTTTGGTGTTTATTTATTTATTTATTTATTTTATTACAGCTACAGCAGAAGAAATAATGTATTTGAACAAAGATATCCTTACTCACTTAAGTGAATATTAGAGGTCTCCGAGACTGGAGGATTTATTGGGGAACTGCAAGATTGAGCCTAGGTGGAAAAAAAGAAGACACAGGAGACAGCAATATAGGACTAACAAGATACCAAGTTTCTTCTTTAAAGTTGTTGTTTTTTGGTCCTGTTTCCTCTGATTTGAGGGCTGGAGAGGGAAAGCACAGAAGAAAAAGGAAAAGATAGAAAGAAAGTCCACTACCAAGATGGGAAGGGAAAGATTGCAACAGGCATTTGGAGAGAACTGGAAAAACTCATAAGAAAAAGTCTCTTTGAAATATTGGAGCCACTTTGTCTGAAAAGATTGGCATAGAGAATGAAAATAAAATCAAAATGAAAGCCTTTGTACATATCCTATTATTTGATATATTTAGCCATAAGACTTTAGAAATGAAATAACCCAAAGAAAATATGTTGGTAGAGTATTTCATATGGTTTTACAGCAGCAGAAAAGATCTGAATGATTCAAAAAGCTTATATAACTGTTTTGTTTTATTCATTTACATAAATCACATTTACCGTAGGTGTTTTATTCAAAATAAAGTTTTGGGAAAATAAATTGAACAGATGAACCTAGGCAAACCTGGTGATTTTTTCATGAGTAGTGTTTGATGATAAAAGCATAAAAGCATAATGTGGTATCATTTCACCAAGGCACAATATGGATCATCCATATGGAGCAGAAGTTGATAATACTGCAAAGAAGCAAAAATAAACAGAACAGATGTACTTGTAAAATCAAGTCTGCATCCACCCTGAGTACCTGTTTCTTGTGCAGAAACTTCTACAAGTTTTGTTGGATGGTTCTGTCCCATGGTGTAACTGGAGCAGGAAATAGCTCTTTTCTGCTTCTCTTTTCAGCTTTGTTGGCTGACCAGCATCAAGTAGAGAGCTCTAAGAACCCCGATGTGGATATCTGCTCATTCTTCAGGGTGCTGAGCAAGATGGCAACTATGCTGGGGTGGAGTCAGATGAATTGTATTTACTTTCTCCTTTACTGTCTGATTACCCCACATAAGGGATTTTGTTCTATTTTCAAGCACTCCTCTGCAGCCATCATGTAAAGGGAGGACTTGTGATAGGTCCATATTACCTCACATCTCTGGTACTTATTTGTTTGAGTAGGAATACAATACACAAAAGACTCATAATGAACTGCACAGTGTGGAGCCATACAGAACCACCTGAAGTTCTGCTGCTTAGACTCACTTGGTCTGACTCTTCGAAAATACTGTAAGTTTTTCAACCATTACTTTTCATTTCCTACAGAAAGTGAAACATTTACCCGTGTTCTTTTTTCTGCTCAGGAAAGAAAACAAGACTGTAATTACTTGTACAACAGAACTCCAGCCCTTATGTCACACATCTCCCATAAACTTAAGAAGATAAAGATATTCTGCTGGGGTGTCCATGTGCTGATTATAGGTAACTAAAACAGAAAGAAAAAAAAAATAAATCAGTTTTGGTTTGGTCAGGGCCATTATTCAGTTTTGGCCTTCTGGATTGAAGTCTAATAACCAATGTCCCCTACCTTTTTTGCTACACTGAGGATTACTACACTGTTATTAATCTGCTGCCCACGCTATTTACTCATCTACATGTATATCCTTTGTTTTATGGAGGCTTGAAAATGTCCTATGCTCCTCTGTTTCCTGCAGGTGCCATATTGCTGCTCCCTTGAATGCTGATGTATTTATAAGTATACTGTGCCATTAGAGCACAAACCACAGTACTTGAAGTGACTGTAAGCTCTGTTGTATGTTTATAAATGCAACAGAAAGTACTTAAAATTATATGAAAAGCTCTCTTTTTTTTTTTTTTTTTAAGCACATCTCCCCTATTCCATCAGTAAAACAAGACAGATGTGAATCAGCAGCTTAGTGATTTGGTGGAATGAGCACTTATGAACCAGAATTTTAAAAACTGGGCACACAGGAATAGGTTCTTCATGCCATAGCAGGGCAGATCATGTGGTCAACATCTGGAAGATACCATACATGGACTCTGATTTAATAAAGTAGTCACCCATCTGCTGTATTCTCAGAGCGAGGAGAATAAATAGCATGCCACATCCCACACACTACAGCTGTCCCCAGCATCCAGTGCTCTGCAGTTCTGCTAAAAATAAAAATAAACTTTACTGTATTTCAACAAAGATTGCTAGTTAAAAAAGAAAGAGGCAGTGTGCAGTAAAAAGAGTTGTTTAAGAACACCTGTAAGCATTTCAAAGTAAAGAAGAAAGTTGTCTTTGTTTGAAGACTGCCTTCTTTTCAAGCACTATCACATAGCTTGCCAACATTTACATCATATGCCAGCATGTCCATATTTTTCATAGTCCATTGTCTAGTTATTTCTCTTATATGCTAGTGCTGGTTTGTTGATATGCAGTGGTATCACTATAACCGAATCACTGAGTTCATAATTAATTGACTGTAGCTCAGTAATAAAGACTTTGTGGCTTTACTCACTACGGTCTCTGAGCATGAATGAGCTAAACAGTATCCCTAATTCTGCTGCGGTAGCATGCCTATGTTGTAACAAAACCTAGAGGGACTGACTTCACTCACCTGCACATCAGAGAGGTCTAAGGAAGTAGATCTTTCTGAGTTTCCAGAAGGAGAAATGACAGACAGACTTGTAGTTTGAATCCAGACTGGTGACAATAATAAAAGGATTAGGTATAGTAGACAAATAATAATTCTCCACTCTATCTGCAGTGGATGGAGACCTAATTTATTTCTTGTCATTCATCCTTAAGATCATTGGATAGAGGAGTCTAGAGTATAGCAGAAAGTATTCTGTCTGAAGCAAGGCAGAAAATTAAGTGAGGGATAGATTTTTATGAGAACTAGTTACTGATTTAACTAATTCATTGCAGGCAAGTAACCAAATGAAACACACTGCTCCAGCACAGGTCCCCCACAGGTGACAGCTCCCCCCAGACCCCTTGCTTCTGAGTGGGCTTCTTTCCATGGGCTGCAGCTTCAGCCTGGGGCCTGCTCTTGTGGGACTCTCCATGGGCCACAGCCTCCTCCAGGCCACATCCACCTGCTCCACCGGGGGCTCCTCCACGGACTGCAGCATGGAGATCTGCTCCATGTGGGACCCATGGACTGCAGGGGGACAGCCTGCTCCACCAGAGGCCTCTCCACAGGCCACAGGGGAACTTCTGCTCTGTGCCTGGAGCACCTCCTGCCCTACTTCTGCACTGACGTTGGGACTGCAGGGCTGGTTCTCTCACACTTTCTGACTCTCTTCCAGCTGCAGTTGCACAACAGTTTTTTTCTTCAATCTGCTCTACCCAAGGAACAACCAATGTCACTCATCGACTCAACTCTAGCCAGTGTTGGGCTTCTCTTGGAGCCAGCTTGAGCTGGCCATTACCTAACATGGGGCAGCTTCTGGACTCTTCTCGCAGTGATCACCCTTGCAGACTCCCACTACCAAAACCTTGCCACGTGAACCCAATACTGTCTGGAACCACTGAGCCTGTCTCAATCCATCTCTATTGCCTCTGGACCCCCACTCACAAGAGTGAAGAGGACTTTAAGGACTGAACCTAAATAAATAAATAAATAAAATCACTAGTGGCTGGGTCTCAATAAAACAGACAAACAAACAAACAAACAAAAAGAGAATTTTAGGAACCCTAAAAGTTTGTATTTGTATCAAGATACTGGAAATTCAGTAGGAACATCTCTGCCTATATATTATTGGTAGTTCTGTCTACCCTTAATTTATTTGCTTATTCCCTTGCCTCTCTTGCAACTGTGCAAAAGCTTTGGGGCTAAATGGAGTGGGAAGATAAAGAATTGGGGGGAAAAAAAAAAAAAGTCGGGAAGAATTACACATCACCACTCAGTTATCAAGGGAAAGCCCAAACCACGTCATTTCTCCAAGTGCCTGGAATTCAAATTTCCAATTTCCTTAGCAAGTCTTCCTATACAACCTATACAACCTATACATTTTTATTTTGATCTAACAATGGGTGTATATTATATTGTATCTTCACTAGTTAAGAATAATTTTTCCAGGGAATAAAGTGTGTAACAGAGTTTTGCCATCTCCTAACTGAATGCCTCATCTGCTCAGCTGCTGTAAAAATCCCTCTGAAGGGATCTCTCTGAGGGGTCTCACTAGGACACTCAACTGCATAACCCCCATGCAGTTTCCATCATATTCATGATGAAAATAACATTAAC
This sequence comes from Aythya fuligula, assembly GCF_009819795.1. Taxonomy (NCBI): domain Eukaryota; kingdom Metazoa; phylum Chordata; class Aves; order Anseriformes; family Anatidae; genus Aythya; species Aythya fuligula. Next base: position 102,114,364 of record NC_045561.1, on the reverse strand, counting down.
ATGATGTCCTTTTTGTCTTTGCTAGAGACACAGTTCAGATTCCTATCTGCCTTTTTCCACATCCCCATGAAACACTGCTCGGATATTATGGTTTACATTACTAAAAGAGATGCTTTGGACAAATGCAAACAATTAACTTTAAGTACACTAGGAATACTCAAGCTAAAGATAAGAATACTTAATGAATTCAGCATAAACAGCAAAACTAGGTGTCCTGGAGTCTTACATGGAACTTAACCAAGAACCTAAATCTAATACAGTTGGGATTCTAACATTCTGTACCTTGACTCATGCTGATATGACGATGATGTAATGGAAAATAGGATGGCATTATCCAAGACAACATGTAATTCCAGGAAAGTATTTTTCTCTACTGGAAGAAAAACAACAAAACTTCTGACAGATGTTTAGAGGATTCTCAGCCTTGTACAAACAAGTTATTATTGGCATTATCTAAATGTACTCATATGCCACCCTTGAAGTGTGAACACCCTTGCTAGAATTAACAATGCATTACTCAGAAACATAAACGTGAGGGTAATTAAGAGGCCCAAACTATGACTAAGGCTTATCCACCTTTGAGTCTTTCTTACTAGGTCATTTATCATTAGCTCCAGTTCTACTTAACATAAGATATATAAAAAGTACCATCTGAACCTTGTACATTCCCTGTCTTCAAGGATTTCTTCTTGCAGCAAAGATATTTGCCATCTGGTGAACCTGCATACACACAAAATTATAATTAAATTGCCCCTGGTCCCTTGCATTCTGTTTGTCAGAATGTTCTCTGAAACAGCCATGGACTGTGTTATAAAGTTGGATTTTATAAAAACAATCAGGTTGTTTGTTTTCCACTTTTTTTTTTTTTTTTTTTTTTTCTAAAGAAGTAGCACAATGAACAGCATTCTAGCCTGTTTTTAAGATCATGAGAAGTAAATGTTACATTTGCATTACATTAATTCACAGTTATTCCATTATTTCAAGCTCCATAAGTCTTATTGCTAGTTCTCTCTTTTGAGCCTTAGCCCTGAACAAAATCCTTGTAGACATCTGCAGAAGGGACTTTGCACCTCTGGAAGCAGGAAATAGTTGGAAGTAAATTTCTCTCTTGAGGAAAACCTGAAACTTCTTCATGAATTATCAATACATATGCTGTATGGCACTGAAATGTAAAATAAGTTATATAATGATAACTGATGGAGAGACTTCAGTCCTAGTTATGGAAGTTGAATGAAGAATTCACAATAAGTGATTTATTCAATTACATGCCCCCCTTTCTCTGATCATAGAGAGAATGTGTGAGTAGAGAGATATATTGATTTCCCATTGTCTTTTTTACTTTGGAGACTGATTGTGATCAGCATGATATAAGTATTTTTTACAGAGTGTTTGAAATCTAACCCATGCTGGCTTTATCAGAAAAAAATCATAAAGCATTGTTTCTTTCCTTCTCCCTGAATGTATGCTGCTCTTATAACCTAGAGGGCAGCATAATGAAATCATTTTTCTCTTAGGGAAATGTAACAGCTATAGTATTTCAGTATTTTAGATGAATTCTATGCCTTTTTTTTTTTTTTTTTTTTTTTTTTTTTTTTTTTTTTTCATCACAGTCATAGTCATTTTGATGTTAATATGAGGTGCTTATTGTTCTGAGTTACACTGGACGTAACATTGGGTAGGTCTGGGGAGAGGAGATGGGGAAAAGACTTGTTTATTGCTGTCGCTTTCACATTGCCTTAAAGTACTTGGATGTGTCTGTGTAGTTCTTGCTGTAATGGTGTGATTAGACCTTGCTTAATTGCTTCTGTGTCAAGGCTTTGATAAGGAGGTTTGAGAATCTCATTCCCCCGATTTGGTTAAGCATTGCCTTCTATAAAATACACTAACTGCTTTTATGGATCATTGCCACACACTGAAGGGAAGTAGTTTCAGCAGCAGCAGATGGAGACATTTTCCTGCCAAGCAGACTTCTGTGCCCCAGGTGATGCAAGGGACTGGCCCTAACATCAGCATCAATGTTGTTTCCTCATTACAACCAGGCAGATACTCAGATCAAAGCCAGTTCCACCAAAAAAAAAAAAAAAAAAAAAAAAAGAGAAGTAAGTTAATTTTCTTACTTAGTGATGAGAGGCTGTACTTCACACAAGAAAATGTGGTACATATCATCCATATGCAAGGATTGCCACTGGCACAATCCTTGTTCTGATTACAATATGGCCTATGACAAGGTCATGTTCTTGCTCCTATACTAAGTAAAGTTTTTCTTCCTAATTCAGTTTCCAGACTCAGATCCCATCTCTGGGACCAATGCACTCTGCTCTGCACTGATCATTGTCACAAGTTTTCCCTTCCTTTCTGTGGGGTAGCTTCTGGTAAATGTGATCAGTGCAGTCATCCTGGAACCCATGTTCTCTATCCTGTGCTGAGTAGACAACTCTAGGTCACTCTGCTTTGCCAAATACCATCCTTTAATGTCTATAATGAAAATCCTTTTTTTCTACCCACAATATTTAGGAAGGTTGTCGAGATGGGTATGTTATATTGTGTAACCATTAACTTTTACTAGTAAACATAGAGAATCTAGGGACTCTGTAACAGACTTAGCTGCCTTACAGCACAGTGGGTTCTGTGAAGAACAGATTCTTGAACCCCTTCTTCATTCTTCAGAACTGGGAAGAGTGCACAGAGCTGCTCTATATACCCGTAGCTGGAATCTTTTTCCTCATCACAAGGCAGATTGAAGAAATGCAAAATTTTATGCTCACATGACTTTACTGTTCTAAGAACTGCAAAAATGAAAGCTGTCTATGCTCCATTTTTCTTACTACCATTAATGCATCTACCACATTGTTATTGATCTTGTTGCAAGGAATTAGCACTACATTTCAGGCACATTTTGAAAACTAGAAAAAAATAGTTTTCACATGCAGTGAATAAACATATTTTGCATGAATACCCTATATACGGTTGCCTCAGTACAGTAGAGGTTTATTGACTTACTGCAAGCTACATTTGAATGATTGCTTCATATATTACGATATGCAACATTACATCCTGTTTCTTTTCTATTTCTATAGCCCAAAGACTTATTGGAATCGGTGTGTCTCAGACTCATAAAATATACATGACTTTAAAAAAAGATTATTATACAAAAATCCACCAACCTTGAGAAACTGCAGAGGTGGGGGATTTTTGTGCTGGAATTCATTTTAGTTTCCTAACATTATTCCTATGCATTTTCAGTTTGAAAGTACAATCTGGCAATTTATAATAAAGTCATGAAACAGCTTTCCAGCAAGGAATTAAAAAAATAAAAAAAAAATAAAAATTAAAACTCCCTGAAATCTGGATGTCTGATTGCAAGTGAGAGTAATATACTTCAGAGCTGATGGTGAAAGGATTCAAATAATAATCTCTGGTATATAAGGACTCTGCTACTTAGTCAATAAAAGATGGGTAATCTTCTCCCAAGAGCTTTGCAATATGAACAGACGATAACCAAAGTAAAATGTTTTACATGATGCTATTGTGTCTTATTATTGAGGGAGCCAGAGGCAGATGAGAAAAGCACTCCAAAAGGGAAATATTGTCATTATGAGAGAACTGTCAGGCTATCAAGATGGCTGTGTCTCCCCAGCAGCTGAGTGGTGGTAGGATACTGTTGAATTGGAGGGCAGAGGTGGGGCTTAGATCAGAGCAGTAATCAACAGTATTAGTAATAAGGCAAAATACTGCTGCAGTACAAAATCTAAGCTCCTCCATTCACATGGAGCATTCATATTTGTTATTTTAATATAACTTTGTAGAGCCAAGGGGAAAAAAAAAAAAAAAAAAAAAAAAGGATGTACTTCTTTTACAAATATATATAAACACACCTTTTCAGTGTTGCAGTTGAATTTATATTTTAATACCAGCCTGAACTAGTGTTTAAGAATCAGCATTCCAAATTACACTCTGCAGAAAACTAATTCAGTCTTTTTCAGCTTCCTTCCTTCCTTCCTTCCTTCCTTCCTTCCTTCCTTCCTTCCTTCCTTCCTTCCTTCCTTCCTTCCTTCCTTCCTTCCTTTCTACAGCACTAAAAGAAAGCCGTCTCTAGGGTCTCCTATTCTTTATCAAAACCCTAATATTCTGGCCTCCTATTCTTTATCAAAATAGGGTCTCCTATTCTTTATCAAAACCCTAATATTCTGGACTTGTTCTAGTGAATTTGTAAAGCCATAAGATTTGATGTCTGCAGAGGAAGATGAAGCAGCCAAGCTAAGAAATTGATCAATGTCTAATATCTTACATTTCAACTTTTTCAAGGTCTGCTATAAGGGCTTGAAGGAAGTATGTTTTGTTTCTAATCTTGTATTACTCTTAACTAAATGTCACATTGAGACAAAGGTGAGGTACAAGCTACTGCTTACCATGTCTCCAAAGACCTGTGCTCCCTTAGTACCTGTGCTACTAACCCTTTTCATTCAGCGTCTTCTGAGTCTTCTAAACTCAGATCAGATGAAATTAATGCAGTTGAATCAGTATATGAAGAAAGCATTTTCTAAAACAGTGTGCTTAATCTGAAATGGGTTCAGGAGCTCACACAGAAACCTCCAACAGGACCTAACCAGACAACACAGATAGGCCACAAGATGATGTGTGGCCAATTCCCATGATGCCAGTCCACTGGAATGGTACACTTTTGTATTTTGCATCCAGTTGAAGCTGGGCTACTGTGCAGAACAGTCATGTACTCAGAGAATAAACGTAAGGAACCACAATTTTGGGCTTGTGGTACAGATATTGAGAAGGGTCAGAATTGGCTTCCAGACTTCTGTTATTAGGATTACTTCATCTTTAAAGTTATCTGTTTCAAAGACAAGAGGCCAGAACACAGACCTGAGTTGCCGGATGCTTCTGCTCAATTCTTTGTTGTTCATCCATCCAAATGAGGAATTTTACTTTGAACTCTAAGAAAATGAATTGGAAAGATGTGTGCCTAGATGCTTAGACACTCGTAGCCAAAGAGGTTTAGGAGCCTGTATTTGTTTTGTAGTATTACAATTTTGTTAATGTTTGGACATAAAGGGAATTTGCAAAAACTTTTGTGAATGACTCTTTTTGACTGAGGGAAAAGATTCAAAAAGGCAGGTAACTCCATTAGAGACCTCACTCACACTGCTTAAAATGTCATTAAAAATATTTTCAATTCAACTGAAAAATCTAATGAAAATCAATGAGACAATCATGTCTCATGAAAAATGTAATGAAGAGCTCTCAAAGACTTTTAGTAACAGGTGTTTAAGAAGTGGTGTCTTTTATTACTTAAAGTCCCAAACAGAACTTTTCCCAAAACAGAACTGAGCAACACTTAAGACACTCAAAAATATTAGGGAAAGGTGAGAAATTCCTATGTGACAACAGTGTCATTGGTTTTTGTTTGTTTGTTTGTTTGTTTTTCCTAAAATTACTTGGGTGTATCCACTCACTTGTATAGATTAAGTATATCAGAAGAGCAAGCAAAATATTCAACCACTATGTCTGCACACATTCAACTTTTGTCAAGAAGACATTATTTACTTGCCAAATAAGCTGAACTTTCAGTCTAACTATTTCTCTCAGGGTTGGTATATAATGAAGTACAAACTCAATTGGGAATTGGTTTTGCTGCTGGAATTCAAGCTAGAACAAGCAGACGCTACAGTGAGATAAGAAATACTCCTGTTATGCTCTACAGCTGCATTGTATGTGTGCAGTGTTCAATGTGTGAAATAGTCTTTGGCCTTCCAAGCATAGGCAATATGCCAACAAAGCTCTTGCATGTATCTTTGTGTCTTTGCTGTCTAAAGACTATGCTTATATGCTCCATTGAAGCAAACGATCCATGAGGGTATGCAACTGATTATGGGGAGGCTACAGGTAAGGAACAGCCGTGAGAGTGTGTTACAGCTATCCAGTCTGCATATTCCTTGTGCCAGATAATTTTCTTCTGCAAATACAAAAAGCTATTTCTTTTTGTTCTGCCTATTATGCAATCTTTCCACTCTGCAACTGTAATCTAATCATGGGAATGCTTAATATTTATTCCTGTTTTTAAAACTTATTAATTCTGAAAAGTGTGTGGAACAGATAACGAGACAAGTTCTTACCAAGAGGCACAGATAAGTGTAAAACAGGAATGTAATGAGTTAATTGATGGGTAATAATAGATAAAAGTTTTAGTGGGAAATCAGGCCAAGAGAAGACACGAGGAAACAAAGAAATAGGGAAAACTATTAAAGAGAAAGTGAGAGAAAAAGAATAAAACGGGCAAGAGAAAGTTATTAGGGAAATCTTACAAAGTAGAACTCTTTAAAGTTTGCAGAGAAGATCTGGGAAGCCTTACTTTTTATGTCCTGTTTGAAGTAATTTAAAACTGTAATTCAATTTTAGACAAAAAAGTGAAGGACTAATGTTAAAAATGAGGTGTTTTCAGGACCTGTCAGAAAGACATCCCTATAAAACAAATGAACCAACTTTATCATGCAGTGGAGAATACGTTCAACTAAAAAGTGATCTAAATGGAAAACAATGAAAAAAAAAAATCCTGGAGAATATATTAAGACACACAGTCATTGCAAAAGAATACTGAACTATAAAGAGAGGAGAACACTGGCTTATAAATTCTATAATTGGGTATATGTCTCCTAAATTTCAGCTTTGCGCTGTCTGAGAAGAGAGCACGTCAGAGTCACTGAACAGGAGGAGAAAAGACCTTTGAATGAGTCAGATCCACCAGATTAATGTGCCTAGCCTGGTGTGTCTTCATCACTTCCTAAAGCATTTGCTTAATTTATCCACGGAGAGAAATACTCACTTTTAAAAACCTGCAGCCATAGATCCTGAATGGCCATGCTTAAGCATCTAAATTAGACATTGTTCGTTTTTTGGAAGCTTTAGATTTTCTTAGCCTTTCCTAAATTGTTAAAAAACATGGCAAAATATTTAAGAAAAAATGTGCTGTGAGACATTTGAAACTTATGCACAAATTAGAGTGGAATTTCACTTTAGATTTAGGTTACTGTAGAGCAGTGTACAAAAAATGTGATGTTATCAGACTTCTTAACCCCACTGACTCACACAGCTGAGGCAGAATTACATCAAAGGCAAAAAGTTTGACCATAAAAAAGAGGTGGAAACTAGAGACAAAATATAATTCAGAAAAGCAGCATTGTTCAGCAGAAGGGTGGAACAGACAGGTTCTTTCACTACATGCAGTTGGCACTTCTAGTGGAAAGTTTTTGCAAAGCAAATGGTGGTTTGAAGAATCAACACACAACCTGAAAGCAAATAGATGCAAGTAAATAACAACTATGGTGGCTTGATATTGGCACTCTGACCATGTAGCTAGTAATGCATTTTTTTTTTGTTACCAACATTCTACATTTTGCAATGTTCACTGAAAAGTATATGTACTTAATGAAGGTGATTTTATCAAAGCAGCCAAGGTATATTAGATCCTTGATGAGTTCACCTTGCCAAACTTCTAAGCAGAATTTTTAGTAGTACCTGAAGGAGGGAGTGGGTTTCTTTTTGTCAATACATTCTTTTCATTATGATCTTAAAATTTCCCCAGTAGATGCAGAAAAAACAAACAAAAACAAAAACAAACAAAAAAAAAACAACAACAAAAAAAAAAACACATCATATTCCTTAAAATGGTTTAAGCTAGCAATAAGCCATCAGAACATGAGTAGGCTGCTGATTAGATTATCAAACTTGCAATGTACACGTTAAGTGTATTGAAAAAAAAATCTATTAACTGACAAATTATAAACAATTTTATTCAGAACAATATAAATAACTGTAACTTAGGAACCCATTTGAGTTTATACTCTCTAACACGTAGTAATACCATAATTAGCTTTAGTAAACTAAAGCAATTTAGTCTCTTAAAAATGTTAATATTTTTAGTAGAATTTACACTGAAAGAATAGGTCAAGAATAGAAGTAATTTAGGAAAAAAAATCATTCTAATAGCTAGTGCATGGAGAAGCTAACAAACAATGATAAAACTTCCTTGTGATACATCGCACTGTATCCATATGGCAATGCACAAGTTACATTAGTGGTTCCAAACAAGATGAAACTAATTACTATAGACGTATTAGATTTCTTTCTCTACATAATGCTACAACAATTGTTCTCGTGTTCTAAGAATACAGTGTTATCACTGGATGGATTAGGATTTCTTGGTCTGCTGTTCCCACAAGAATACACCTTATACTTTTAATTAGACTATTTCAGGACCAGGATGCCCCCAGAATGAAATGAAAAATGAAGGGATGAAATTACAAAAGAAGGTAAAATTATGGATCATTACACATAGAGGGAGAAAAAGAAAGAAAGAAAAAAAAAAAAAAGACAAAAAAAAAGAAAAGACTATCTTCTGATATTTTAGGTAGAGGCAAGCGGAGTAGACAAAATAGCCATACAAAACAGATCAAAGGAGGATGGCTTTTTGAGCAAAGGTCTTAAAAAGAAGACTGAAGAAGCTTTGAAAAAGTAGCAGAAGATCTTTGTGAACTCTGCAGACTGCAGGTGATAGGATGTTTTTGAGTCTATTTTGGTGCAGAATTCCAATTGCCCGAAGAGCTCCACGAACAGAACAGAATGGCTCTCTGTGCTCAAACATACTCACCATCAATTTGTTCTGTATGAAAATACATTTGTCTGAAGATCCTCAAAGTCTGCAATCTGAGAAAAAACAAATACACTTTTACTGCAGCAGCCCATTTTTTTTTTTTAAATGTATTTTGTGCAACCTAAGTTGAAAATTGTAAGATGAGGCAGATGTCATTTAGTTCATTTCTCTTAAAAAAAAAAAAAAAAAAAAAAAAAAGCCCTAAAAGTAAAATATGTTGCTTAAGCAGCAGGCACCTTTTCCTTATCAAGCTGCTGCTTATGTGCTTATGCCTCAAGCAGGATGCTTATTGTCTGAGCATTTTTATTATAGTAAGAAAAAAATATTCCAGAACAATGCCAGAGACTCCAGTAGCCGTGAGTCAAAACTAAATATCACATGGGTGGGATTGCCATAGTAACTAACTGGAATGCATTAGATACATTAGAAAAGTGTATGAAATGTCTTGTCTACTCTTAGGTTTACCTTTCACCTGATATATCAGTTGTGGTCTCTTTTGACAAAAACTTTCTAAAGAATATTAAGTCTATTAAGTTTGTTTGTAGGCATTTAATATTCCATCCGTATTAACAGAATTGTATCAAGAATTGATAAATAAATTGATAAATAGAAATAGAAGTTTGACAAGAAAGAGGCACAGAAAGTAAAATGAGCTCAGAACTTCCTTTCAGAATGGGGTTAAGTTCTTATGTTTATGAAAGGACATTGATCAACCGTAAGAAAATGGAGGCTACCAATAGTCATACTCAAAAAAGCAAACATCCCATCTTCAGTAGCAGGTCTTGGGAATGCAACAAAATCACAGCAACTGTCAAATACCACAACTCTGGTAAAACTTTGACTTTCTCACAGGACAGTCTTATGAACACGTTGGGAAAATATGATCTGAATGACACTGGGCCCTGTGGGCACCAATAGGCCTTGATGTCCCTGATCAACCCCACCTGTCGCATTCCCCCTGCAACTCTGCTCATGTCCCAGGACAACATTGCAGTCTCCCTGGGGCCTCAGTCCCTGTCCCAGCAACACCACAGCAGGGCCAGTCTTCAGCCCTGTCCCTGTCCCCATCTCCTTTTGCTCCTGTCTGGAGTCCCTGGGTGTTTCCTGGCCCTGACTCATCACTTACTGTTGATGGACCCCATTAAAAGCCCCCTGGGAATGAGCTGTGTGGGTAAGGGCACAGCCAGAGCTGGGTCACCCCTGGTTCTGGTTGCCTGGCCCTGGGGGAGCCACTGTCCCATGCCTCTGACAGACAGACTCTGTCATGGGGAGAGGTGAACACCTGATTGGATCACCATGTTCCCAAAGCATTTACCACCAATTCAGTGCAAAAATGGAAGACTGCATTGAATGCAGGAAGACATATGATTGGTGGAATAAAAAACATTGTATATGAAGAACCTCAAGCCAGGTATTAGTAACATCATTGTGAAGAAGGCAATCACCATGCAGGAGTTGATCTGGCAAGTCATGGGAATGGACTCTTTCTGTTCCATCTGGCAGAGGAGAACCCTTGGTCTGGAGTTTGGTGCCCAGGTGTAGGTGCAGCCCAGCGTGAGGTGGGCATTCTGTAGGAAAGCAGTGCGAATGACTGGAGGTTGAGAAAGTATGATCTATGATGAATGATTTAAAGAGATGCAATTTCTTTCACCTTAGAAGACTTAGGGTGGACATGGTAAAAAATACATCAAATATGAGAGGTTATTGTAAAATGGTGAGAAACTGTGTTCTACATCCATGGAATAAATTGTGGCAAGAAAGAATGAAGTTAAACATCTAAACTTTGAAAAGTTTAGAAAGACAGAACATTGAATACCTTGTTTTGAGACATTCCATCACTGAAGTGTTTAGGAATATTCTAGAGATCCATCTGTCAGCAATGATAACATGCATAGTTAATCTTGTCTTGAGGGATGGACTGGCTCTTGGAGACCCTTCCAGCATTTTTTTTTTTTTTTTTTTTTAATGTAGCTATTGCCAAATCCCAGCAGATCTCTAATGGGAATATTGGCAACATACTGCATACTGCAATATCTGTAGAAGAAGCACACAGCATCTAGAAATATGGTCTATTGAAGTTTGAGATTAAATATGTAGGACTGTCTGCTCTTAGTTCTTGATGCTGTTACATTATGCAGAAGAAAGACATAATATTATTGGTTTACAGTGGTAGTTTCTACTAAATCACCAGTGCAAGGTTTTCTGGAGAAATAGAAATTCAAGGACATTTGAAGGGTAAAGAATGTCAAGTAAAATATCTGTTGTTGCTAAAAAATATTATGGCAGAATTCATCTGGATGGAAGTTTCAAAGAAAACGTTGTGAAATCTAAAGCAGAAAGGCTCATAGCTAATCTGTGCTGGATACAGCATTTCTGGGATGAAGTTCCTGAACATTAGAAAAGAATGAAAGAATCATGGAAGGAGGCAATATTAATAAACACATTAAACTTTAAAAGGGGTAAAGTATATGACATAGAGGGGCATCGATCTTTTAGAAGAGGTTGACCACTGAGAATTCTTTTTCCTTTTCACCTGAAGAGAGAGACGACAGGTGTCTAGATGGATTCACTCTTCTGCTCTTCTTCTGGACAACAAGTTTTTTGTGTTGGTGGCTTTTTTTTTTTTTTCTTTGTAGATAATATAGAAGTTTTGTTTGTTTGTTTGTTTGTTTGTTTGTTTTTGCATATATCTAACTACTAAACTGTGCTCTGTTTTAGTCAAGCTCAAGGGAAAAACTTAACCTGAGGAAACTGGTATGAGTCTCATAGCAATGTTCTACAGGGCCTGGTTTCAACCAAATTTGACAAAGTGTTAGTGGTTTCAGAGAGTAAAACAATGTGTGCAGATCTTGCAAAAGTGAAGATTTACGTAAATCCTAGGAAATTTTGGTGCCACACTGAAGGAATAAATTGATAGATTAGCAGACATCGGGCAACCCACATGGATTTCCTCATAAAAAGCCAGGTATTCCATCCCACTGCTTGTAGACTTGCTTGTCCATTTGGAATCAAGATTTTTCAAGATTTCTAGATCTCTAAAGGCATATGGAATTATTCTCAGTTGCCTCAATTGCTTGCTTTTCATTATTTGTTGTTTTTTTATAATTAAGTCTCAGTCACTGCATTGAAGGCTTTAGTTCCTTGAGAAAGCATAGCCACTACATCAGTGCACAAATTAAAATGGTACTTTAAAAATAATCATTGCAGAAATATTAAAGATGAGCATACATCTACATAGGTCAATGTAGCTGAAGCAGCAATGTTTTAAAAGCACGGATGGGAGATTGGAGAGGAATTATACAGTGTGTCAATAGTCAGAGCAAATGGCACAGCCTATAAATTTTCAGTCACAGAGAGTATTGCAGAAAGGAGGGGGTGGGTTAAAAAATGACAAAAGCAACAGCCCATGTGTATGTTAAATCTCATTGGGATCAGTGAGGCAGGCACAGAGCCAAAGACAGGCGTAAGAATGCTCTGGATATGTGCATCTAATCTGGACAGGTTGTGGTTCCAGATGGCCAAAAGACAAATCACATCCAGTTTGAAATTTTTAAATGTTTGATTTTATTAAAAAGTCCTAACGGAGCCTGCCTGAGCAGGAAATGGCATGATCACTGCTATGCGGAGCTCCAGGTGGAAAAGAGTGCATTGTTGTCATTTTTATTTTGAGCGAAGTCCTCCTGGTGTGGAGCAGCCATGTGGTCCCTAGGCATCCTGAAAGGTGGCACTCCAACAGGATGTCAGAAAACACGGCTGGTGTATCCCAGAAGGGGTTGCTTAAACCAGCCCTGCACAGACGGCTGGGAAACTGCTAGTTCCCATGTTGGTCACCAGCATTCAGAGTGCCAGCTTGGAGGCCAGTCTGTCAGAATTTAAAACTGCCTTCATAAAAGGTATGAACTTTATACATGAGAGAAGAAGGCAGCCTGCAAGAGATTCAGCAGGGATGCTTTCCAAAATGATCTTAGGATTTTTTTTAAGGTTTCGTTACTAATATGGAAATGCATTTTATAAATGCTACTACAATAACATCTCAGTTGAAGACAGCTTTTTAAAAACAGTTTTCCTCCATTCACAGGGGGCACCATCCAGAGTGTATGAGATATTTAAATTTGCACCGTGATCCTTCCAGGGATTTTCTAAAGGGAAAAAGTTATTGAGAGAAATGTACTTAGACTTTTTTTTTTTTTTTTTTTTTTCTGTTCCTTTCTTCCCTACACTCTCTAAACATTTTTTTTTCTTTCTGCTAATTAAAGACAAATGTACTGCAGCTTAATAGCTGTCCACAATTCACTGAGAAAGACAAGGAGCTGCCTTATTCTACATAAAATCATTCATGACTGTACATCCCATCACCCATTATTTTTAGAAGCAGGCTTGACAGCTCCTCTTCAGGGCCTTGCTGGCAGTGTGTTAGATCTTGCACCTCTGTGCATTGCATCTTGGGCATCACCAGCATGGAGGATGCAGAGTACAGGACATTTAAACAGAGCAGTGCAGAAAATGCCCAGACCATTAAACCATAACAATTAGCTATAGCTGCCTGAAGAGATTTCTAGTATTATCCTTAATTAGTGGCAGCACTTCTGTTGTCAGGAAGAGGATATAAGATTTGAAGCCCTTAACCCCAGATGTGCTGTGCAAATGGCAGGTGAAGCACAAAATGGCTTGAAGAGTTGCAGGGCTTTGTGTTTTTCCTTCATGGAAGATGTTCACCAGATGACATAGTAAATGACTCAGGGGAGTTTTAAGGCAACGGGTAGTACATGTATATGTAGACTTGATGCAACTTTGGCTGTCTTATAGGGATTTGCTGTGGTGTTTTTACCAGTCTGTAATAAGAGCAGAAGGAGATGGCAGGAGGCTACCAGGTCTATGAAGGAACATTGCTCTCACATACCAGCACAGTACCTCTGTGTCTTCCTTGGACATAACATTACAAACCTCTTTTTATCTAAGCTACTCCCAGTGGTAGTTCATTAAATAAAGCCAAACTGCCCACACCACAAGTCAAAGTATTCAGTGCCAACGCTGAATAAATATAAACCCACGGTACTCCTTTGAGTACATGGGTCAACCATTCATTCAGTTAGTCATATCTGCTAAACAGATGTGAAGCAGTGACAGTTATTTGCCCAAATCACCTTAGTTACTTAAACATCAGCCATGAATCTCTTCCTATACGCTGTTTTGAACCAAGTTAACCTCTAAATTAGCTTGTAGATACATTATACCCTGGAGCATGTTTATATTAGAAATGCTTGAGAAGTTGTGATTTTCTTTTATTTTTAGTTATGAATACCATGGACTGCAAGAAAAAGTGGAACAACATTGAACAATAAATTAAAGTAAGGAACAGTTAACATCGATCAGTTCATGTCTGTTGCCAAGGGTGATCTTGGTGTGTCTCATTTTAAATTCTATTGAACAAATTAATGTATAATTTCCTTATCATGAACAGTGGCTGATCTAAAGAATCTTCAAGAGGTAAGGAGTACTAATGGATCTTCAAATTTGATCCTAGCCATGGCACTAAGCCTGGAGCTTATCGTCATCCTTAATGGATGGTCTATATACACAAGAGAAAAAGATAGCACAACGGTCAGAGGCACTGCTATATGCTGTTTTTCTCAAATCAACAATTCCTGTCCTTAGACTATCTCTACCTTCTTTCAATTTTATTATTTTTTTTTTTAATGTCAGTATTATCATTTTTTTTCTTTGCCTTTGCTTCTCCTCTTGCCCTGTTCTCATTCTTCTTTGTTTTATTTTTAAAGGTACTTAAAATGCGTTTGAATATTTCAGGAATAATCTGTGTCAATTCTGTAGTACTAGCAATCACAGCTACAACCTTTGTGTGACCATGAGTGTTTCTTCAGGCACACACACAAATATACATGCAAACACACAGCTGCCTGCTAAACTAACTTATCATAGCTTATTTTTGCTTTGTTGAAGGAAACAAAAAAAGGAAGGAAGAAGGAAGACACTGTTACCTAGCACTACTTGTTGTTACAAGATCAAAACTACGTCTCTTTTATTATTTTTTTTGCTTTGTTTTGTTTTGTTTTGTTTTTGTTATGATAGAAAGCAAATTTTACTGAATATGTATATGTATATGTATATCAAATAAATACTATATATATGTATATGTATATGTATATGTATATGTATATCAAATAATCTCTTCGTAGAGTCTATTCAGCTGGACTGGTTTGAGAGACTGAAAACAATTCTTCTTCCATTGGCAACTAAGTGTCTTTAAAAAGTTCACATGAAAGTTAAACTTTTCATAAACTCTTCAGAATGAAGTCTCATCTATGCAACTGGATTTCTTCAAAGGAAAGAATAAACAGGAACCACTTCATTTTTTTTTTTAATTTTTTTATTTTTTTTAACAAGCTTGATTTACTAGCACTTTTTCACAATATTCACAATATAACCTTAAATGTTTTTTTTGTTTTGTTTTGTTTTGTTTTGTTTTTGTGTGTGTGTGTGTGTGTGTGTGTGTTTGATTCCTTTGTAAATGCCAAGTGCCTTTCCAGATTCGTCCACAGAAGACAAAGCTTAGAAGAGACAGAAGTTTCAGCTCCAATAGAATCCAAATGAAATTATGTGATATCCTGAATACACAAACCCACCTGCCAAGTGCAAACACTGGAAGGACAAACAGAAGATATGAGGAAAGTTATTTAAGAAATTAATTCACATAAATCCCCATCATCAGTGTGTATCGCAAGGCTGAAGAGAAAGCTGAATGAAAAAAGGGGGGAAGAAATGATTGACAAATGATTGAAAGAGAGGCAATGAAAGCTGAGGCCTGAGGAGAGAAATAGTGGCAGAGTACAGAAATGGCTTTGATGCTGGATATTATGCAGCACAATGATTAGCTTTGATTTTTCATTTTATTGTAGGATTTCCCTGGTCTTACAGCAGAATTTGCTCAAGCCTCAGTACGATATCTGCTGTATACTGAGGAGACCTGGTGACCCTATTAAACAAGCAGGGTTCACAATTCTCATCAAGAAACTATTTTTGACTTCTTCGGGAGGGTATAATTTGTGAATACATCCTGCTGTCATGACATATTATATATGTCACACATAAAATACCATGGACCTAATATCTCCTTTACAAAGCTTAGAAGAGACAGAAGTTTCAGGGTAAATGGTAAGTGGCAAAAGTTTTGTGAATGATTTATATATGAGAAGCTGATCTGTATTTTTCTGCACTAACTCACAGTAACTGTCCTTTTCAACATTTTATTTAAACAGCCTAGAGAAATAGCCTATGTTTAAATGAAATGTGAGATCATTTCCCTGAAGAAAGCAAAAAGCCTACAAATAGATCTTGCTTAACTAAAAGTAATCTTGAAAATCTTCTTACATGTTTGCATTACTGTATTCTCTGCAGCTTTTCTCCCTTACTGGTTATTGCCCCTAGTAATTAGTCCTTAAGAATTCTGTCCATGATCTTTTCTGCTGTCTCAACATCCAGTTCTACTAGAAGCCTTGTTTCATGAATAAGCCATTCATTCTCGTTTGTCTTCCTGACTATTCCAGATCATGCTCTCATGCCCATAACTGTTGTGAACATTGCTTACTGTTAGAAATCTATACTGCATCAAATTAAGTTCTCTATAAGCTCGTGGTTGTTCTCAATAAATAGAAGTTATAGTTCTGGCAATGCACTGTTTGTCTATTTCCAGAGAATCAGCCTTTGTTTTCCGTGGGAGAATCCAAAATGATACAAGATAAATTGTGACCCAGAGATAAAAACACAGGTAGCTAATATGGGAGAATGATTTACTGTTGAAAGCAAATACCTGATAGGAAGAGAAACTAAAAATTCCTGAAGCAGAACAGTACTGATCTGCACTGGGCAGACTCTTCAAGGACATGGAAACTACAGTGGATAATTTGTGTATTAATTTACCATTCACCAAGGTTTTTTTTTTCTGGTTTCCTAAAAATCCTAAAATAATTGGTCTCTAGTTGTTCAAACAGCTCTTGAACTCACTAGAAATATATATATATATATTTAATTAGATATGATAAACATTAAGATTCTTAAAAAATCTAGAGCAAGATGAGTATTCAGGTTTTAATGTGACAAAATTGAAACTTACTTGAAATAGCCAGAATAATACAATAGAAAAATAATTTGAGCTGATGAGTTCTTTTGCTCCCATTTCTGCCAAACTGTATACAAGTGAATATTCAATAATTCACTCAAATACAGCACTAATAAATGTCTCTATCACATAAGAGCTCACATATATATTGTTTTTTACCTTCTTTATTTCCATGGCATAAAGATGAAATGAATACCTGAAATTCTCTTAACAATTTTGTACACATATTTCACAAAAAATGATTTGCAAAACCATTGATGACACATGTATTCCTCATTATTCTAGTAATACACTATAAATACTGCAGGGCAAAATATCTTAGACCTACAACAAGTATTTGTGGTATTTAACCATCTCATTCCACCATCACAAACCCTTGTTATTGCATTGAAGCTATAAGAAGCTCTATAAAAGCAGGCAGATCCTTGTTAGCAGTAGCAGAATTCATCCAGGATCACTGATGACAACATACCATTCAAATACTGCAATCCTAAAGACTTCCAAAATACTTCCAAAATGGGCTTCTTAACAGTCTGGCTTCTATTTTTCTCACATTCCTCATGCTTGGAAATGTACCCTAGGCATCTAATCAACATGGCATAACTTTTCAGGATATGATTCTTACAGTGGAGGCCAGATTGAAAAGCTTCACCACTGTTCAAACTTCAAGAGTTTCAGGAGGACATTTCAGTAGGTCTTGCTCTTCGTTGTATTATTCACTGAAGGATTTATTTCATTACTTGTCAGCAGTGTAGACAACACACAAATGAGGTGCCACAGAATGAGGAAAGAACCTGCCCTTAAAATGTGTCCAAGCTGAGATCATCTGCTAATAAGCAATCCTGACGTGGTCACCAAGAAATAACTTCAATATCTCTGCTTGGAATTTTTTCTTACTGTTAAATTCTGTGATCTTTCTGTCTAAAAGGATTTGCAGTTAATCAGAAAATAAATTTCAGCTACTGTCCCCAAATCCAGTTTTCCAAAGAAAAGTCACTTCAGTAAAGGTTTGCTTGCACTAATGCTCATGGAGAGTGATACCAGCAGCATATCAGAATGTTTCAAATCTGTTTTCAGGTTACATGTTTGCATCATGTTTAATATGATGCAGATTATGTCCCAGATAAATTTAGATGGTGAAAGGTTCAAAGGAAAACAGTGAAGTTTTAGGAAATTTCTGAATAATATGACCTCAAGGTCAAGGCATCTCTAAGTGACATATTAAGTGTTGGATATGCACTACTGGCTACTGTCAGACAGGATACTAAAAAGAACTTAAATCTCCTTCAGTATCTCCATTGTTATGTTCCATATATCCAGCCTACCTGTCTCAGTGACTTGGACTTGGCAAAATATCTGAAAAAAATGTAAAAAAATTAGTTATGATTCTCTCCACTCCTCTTGCATATACAGTTAGCTGGACACATGAACAGATTTTTTTCATGTATGTTTTCAAAAAAAACCAGGAAATGTTACCAAGTAAAATGTATCACCAGAGAACTAATCACAGGTTATCACCACTCAACTAATCACAAACTTCTATTTTTGTTCTTACTGAAATGGAAACAATCAGGACAAAACATTCCCAAATCCATCTTTGGAGCACTCCAAACAGCAAAGCTAGTACTCAGTATCTATCATGTGTTAAATGTTTAGCTAAAAATGAAAGGAAGAAAAGCTGCTTGTAAATGACTGCCAACTAGCCACCTCTACTGTATGAACAGGTCTCACTTATTTAAACCAACTTAACTATGTGCTGAGACTACTGGAGGGGAGAAAAGAATACTGCCCTTAAACTGCAAAATCACTAGATCTTTCTAAATAATTTACAAAATATAGTGACAGAACTTGCAGATAAAATAATCTAAATCTTTACATGTGGTACATGCAGTCCAGTCATAAGCAACTCATCATCAATAACTGTGTGTGCACAGCAATACAAGCTTACGTAGTTAATTTAGGCAGAGATTTTGACAATTTCAGTGGGGAAGTTTGGAGCTTAAAGCTGTTTTGGAAATGTTTTTTGGTTCTGACTTTTCCGAAAACACTTATTGAAGGACTCACTGCCAGGCCAGACCAGATGTGCATCATCCCACCCAACACTCTCAGAACCATCATATTTTGATCAAAAGGAAGTTAGTATTATAGCTTTCAACAAAATACCAGTACTTATCATTTCATATTATTTCTGATCTGTGGGAGTACTTTTTGAACATTACAAAAGAAAGCACCAGAGATGAACAAATTGTTGCTGTCTATTGTTCAGATATGGAAAACCCAAGAAACTAAAAAATTATCCCCACAAGATAGTACATACTAAACAATTGTTAACTTTCCAACTTTGGTGCATTCTTCTGTCATTGCCAGGGCCTTGACTATATGAATCTCATTCCACAGAACAATTATTCATTATTTTCTTTCATTTTACAGCTGATTCCCACACATCCACATAGTGAGGCTTTTCCCTCCAGTTCTAAAATTGTCTTTTTATGTGTATAATAGTTAATGAGTTCTCAAATAAAAACACAGGCATATTAAACAAAGAGTTTAACAAACGTTTTTAATTATGGGAACTGTATGTTCTGCACTGAACAACTGTGACCTTCGATTTAGGCTCCTAGAGTCCCCTTACAATAGAAACGTCCCAGCAATGGCAGCAAACAAGGTCAGCTTTGTGAAAGATCTGTATCAGCAGCTGCTATCAACAAGTCAAGGCAGAATTAAATACAGCAGCTAGAGTTTTAGAGTTGGTCTGACCTTGTACTCCTACTTTCATGGTCCCAGGATAAAAATCTCAGTAATACCAAAATTAAATGAACAACTGGTTCCCTGTAAGTGAGATAGGTTTTTTTTTTTTTTTTTTTTTTTTTTTTTTTTTTTTTTTTTTTTTATGCAAACAGGTATACAATGTGTCATTTAATAGGATGTCACTAACATTTTAATTGGAAGAAAACTCAAACTTCAGAATGATGCAAATTTTAAATTTGTATACATGCATTTATCAAAACTTTGCATCTCATAATCCTTTCTAAGCTGAAGTTTAGGTTTGGTGCATTTTTAATATGTATCAGTGCTCGACAGACAGTGCTATAATGGAAGTGGACATCAATAGTTTGTTTATTATAAGGTGTCCATTTTATTGGATGGAAAAGCTTTATGATTTGCTGATAGTGAGTTACTAATGGGACTGAACCTTCTGGAAGACACAGGAAACCTAATAGACCAAATAGCCTAATAGGGCAAATTCAAATATTTTTAGCTTGAAGTACTTCTAACTGAAGGCTGGGAAAAGTGCTGGTGTGGGAAGGTCAGAAAGTTTGCAGCATATCTTTATTTGACATAGATTTCAATGCAAAAAGGTTATTCCCTCAGAAAAACGAATGCTTCTTGTTCTACCCTGTTTTAGGATAGGATGAAAGCCAGCAGCATGCCAGAGCACAGCTATTTCAGTGCAGATAGCACCCCATACACGCAGATGTAGGACCTGGACTTCTGAAGAGCACCAAAGCTTGCAGTGGTGATGGACCTGAGCATGTTCACGGACTCCTGGCATTCACAGAACCAAACATGACACTTCCATGGGAAATACACCAAGCTCCTCTTCCTCCCAGCTGCAATGTTAATTCCTTGTACCCAAGGTCTGGGGGTGGTTAAGCAGTACAGATCCTGCAATGGCCCATCAGTCGGTGTGCTTAAACTCGGAGTTCACCTCAGTGAACATTCCAGAGAATTTCATCTTTGTTTGAAGCTCTGTGCTGACTTCATGTTTAACCCTGAGCAACATTTACTTAACCTCTTTATGACTCAATTTCCCTGACTGTAGTATGATTACAATAACACTTTCCCACCTTTAAAGGCTATTGTGCATACAGATCTCTAGGCCATGTGGAATAGTATCCCTGTTATTATAATCATTCTTCAGAGGTGGAAATGTGATATCTCCCACATCTGTGTTATCAAGTATCTTTTGTGGGCATATGTGTTCTATTTAACCTGTGTCCTGAAGCAGCCCTATCATTTGAAGGTGTTTGTCTAAATCAGGCATTTCTTTATTTTAAACTTACAGGTCTGTGGACTTTGATAGTTATTGGTACTTGAAATGCTGGTTGATTCCTGTCCTCAACTCACACTTCACAAAATTATTTTTTGTTAATTAATACATTACTGGCAATAAATACATTTGAGATTTACTGTCTCAAAGTATTGTAAAAAGACATTACATAGAAACATTGTACAGAGTGTAAATGTAAATGATACTTTTGATGATGGGGAAACACATAGGAACAAACCTTAAAGAGTTCCAAATTCCTTCCATTCTCTTTTTGGAAAAAAGAACACTGAGGATGCTCTGCATCATTAGGTAAATCTGAGCATGTTTAGCACCTAAATATAAGTCCTTTAATATGAATCAGACTTAGGTCAGAGGTAGATTGAATGATGACTTTGGGGAAAGGTTTGAAAATTTCCCAAATCTCACAAACAAAATTCATTGTAGAATCAGAACCTTAACTAAATGTCCCAAAGGTGGTAGAACTAAAATGCAGTTAACTTTTCTTTCATAAGACCATTAGCAAATTCTTTCTCAGCAGTGACAATATTAGGTGAAAGAACTTTCATACTCTTTCAAAAAACAACCAACCAAATAAAAAAATAAATAAAAAAAACAAATAAAAAACAAATAAAATAAATAAATAAATATACAAATAAATAAATAAATAACGGCAGAAGGTAACATCAGTGAATTAACCATCGGTTTTCATCGTGGTGAAATGTTAACAGATGGATTTCTAAAGGTTATGGACAAAGGTTATGATTTAATACATTTTCAGTTATCTAGAAAAAAAAAATCAGTAATGAAATAAAAAGTGTTCAAATAACCTAAACTATCGTTACATTTGATTTAATCTAGAGGGACCTGTGCAAAACAGTATTGAATCAAGTTGGAAAAATGGTCAATATCATGATAACCATCCATTGATAATCGGAGAGTCTGGTGAAGAAAAATATAGCTATAAATATGTTACATGTATGATCTTTTCTTTAACAATGCTAGTGCTACATAATGTTAAACATACACTACTCAGATTTCTCTTGGAAACTTTGCAGACAATTCACCAAAAATTTCTGCTTGTATGCAACTGAATTCAAAGGAAGCTAATAAATTCTCAAGGTGCATAAGCACTGGGAAAGTAAGTAATATAGAAAATGTCTTTTATATTGTCACTGATGTAGCCCCTAATACATCTTGCTTCAGACTGGTTTCTTATCAGAGAAAACATACTGAAAAAATAGATGAGTTGTGTGAAGTAAGATAAGAACAATTTATTGGTATGGAAAAACAAAAACAAAAACAAACACCTTTACTTGAAAGAAAGACTAAAAGATTATTACTTTAGATGGTTAAAGGCGGACGTGATAAAAGTACATGAAATAATAAGAAAGAATTGAGAAAGTAGACTTTAAAGGAAATGTCTCTTTGACACACTAGATGTAAATGATCCTGTGCTTCTACTGATCATTCCCAACAGCAGTGAACAGGAGCTCCATGACTGTTCATAAGAAAAACAAAAGAAAATGACTGAAAACTGAAGTCAAACCATTATTTTCAATAACATATGACACAGATGACTCAGATTTTATAAGCAAAACTCTAAAGAAAGAAACAAGAAGTTAGAAATTGTTCACTTGTCCCCTTAGCCAGCTCTACCCACCTTGCACTAGGTCATCCAGATATGAAGGTTAATGATAAACCTACTGAATTCTGGATTCCAGGTCTACAAGATAGTATCAGGTACCTGGTAATTATTTTCTGAATATACTTCTTCAAAGAAAAGCTATTACTTTCAGGCCTGTGGGAGCGAATTCCATTCACTTAAAATCATTTACTTTAAGGATAGATTTCTTTCTTGAAGTTTTAACTACAATGAACCTGTAAGGATAATAGTTTGTCTTATTTCTTCAAAGGAAGTGATGTTGAAAGTAGAAAGAACAGAAAATTTTGTTTTACCTCATTAGTATGAAAATCTAATTTCTGCCAAATAAATGAAGAAAATATCATTCTTTTTTTTTTTTTTTTTTTTTTTTTTTACTATACAAACAGGATACAGGAATTTTTAGAATACAAACAAATACTATCAGGAGCATAAACACACATAAAGGTTGTTTTTATTGGAAGAAGTTATCTTAGTAACTTAGTTATTTTAATAAAAACGCCACATAGTCCTACATCCTAACCAGAACAAACAATGACATGTCCTCATAAACACTGCAAACATTTAAGGTTACGAAGGCGTAAATTGATTTGTTTTAAACTCAGAATTTTTGTTCAAAACCTTGTGCCAAATATCAAAGAAGGTTTAATGGCCATGTTACCTGAAAATGATCATCTATAATGGGAAAAGAGACAACTTGTGTAGCGTCTGTTCTGAGGAAATTTTCTATCCCATTGTCATTAAGTAGAAGATGAATCCTTTAATTATACTTTAAAATTCAGTCATGCTGTTATCTCACTAGTTAATTCAATTAAAATGAACCCTTGTTAATTCAATCAAAAAGAATCAAACCAACTCTTGAACTGTTTTTCTTCCTTGTGTTTTCCTTTTGCGGGAAGGTGGCAGGGATAAAGGGAAGAAGCATGAACACCAGAATGTTTGTCACTGGACCCTGACAAAGCAAAGCTCACTTCCCTTTTTACATATAAAACAGCTTTCTGAAGTAAGGGGCCCTCTGCTTATTCGGTGGCTTTTCCACATGCCCAAAGCTTTGTAAGTTTCCCCTTTGTTTATTTGTAAGCAATGAAGTTATCAGCAAAATTTTAGATATAAGATTAAAAATGGTGATGGGACTGTTGGGTGATTTATTATATATGATGTGCATTTCTGTTTATGCATTCATGAAGGCTATGTCTGCAAGATCTGTAATGCCAGCTTGCACACACTGCACAAATATGAATAAATGAATAATTGTTTTGATAATATTAAACAGCATGTGTGATGTCGCAGAGCAACATCTGTTATTAACAGTATAAACAAAAGGAGTTTTTACTGATTGCATGTCATTCTGCATAGGGGAACAATGTAATACATCCAATTTGGTAACTCTTTGCAGACAGCAGGAGGGACAGTGTAGGCCTGCTGTGAAAAACACGAACAAGATCAGAGCAACAGCTCTCTTTCAAATGTGGAAAGTAAAAAATTTCTCTAAAGACACTAAAGAAGGAAAGTGTAAACTGTACACAGAATTGCTCAATTTCATAGAAACAATTTCCGCTTTTGAATGTTATCATCTTACTTTTACTTGTCCCTCATGTCTTAGAGAGAGCTGAATAGAAGTAACTGAATACTTTGTGACATGCGGAATCGGAATACTCTTAAGGACCATCTCAAATTATTACCACGTAGTCAAAATATCCCTTATCACATCAGGAAACCAGAAAAAAAAAAAAAAAAAAAAAAAAAAAAATTATTTCCTGTTCTAAACCTATTAATAGATCTTGATTCAAGAAATGATACTGTATACTGGGGATTACACAAAAATGCAGAGAACTAGGGTGTAATTTGGACAATACAATTGAGCTGAAATAGTTTATCATTGCTGCTTATGATATGACTCACCATCCCCATTAGCAACTGGCTGTAGGT
Source organism: Aythya fuligula (assembly GCF_009819795.1). NCBI lineage: Eukaryota > Metazoa > Chordata > Aves > Anseriformes > Anatidae > Aythya > Aythya fuligula. Next base: position 102,089,928 of record NC_045561.1, on the reverse strand, counting down.
TCCTTCACCCTCCTTCATGCAATTACAGGTGCTTTTATGGTCCTGAGATGAGCTATTTCAAGACACTAAACCAAGAAAGAGTCATCTCTAACATTATTCCCTTTAATGGTTTCATAAATAGCTCAGATGTATGATTAGAAGGTGTTTTGAGTAATTTTGCAGATGATTCTAAATTGGGGGGAGATATTGACTCTGTTGAGGGTAGAGAGGTCTTGCAGAGAGATCTTGACAAATTGGAGAGCAGGGCAATCAACAATATGAAGTTTAACATGAGTAAGTGCCAGATTCTGCACCTGGGAAAGGGAAACCCTGGCTATATGTAGAGATGAGTGTGGCCTCACCTTGAGTACTGTGTACAGTTTTGGGTGCCACTATATAAGGACATTAAACTATTAGAGTGTCCAAAGGTGGGCTATGAAGATGGTGATGGGTGCAGAGATGAAGATGTAAGGAGCAGCTGAAGTCACTTGGTTTGTTCAGCCCAGAGAGGAGGAGACTGAGGGGAGGCCTCATGGCAGCCTGCAGCTCCCTCATGAGCAGAGTGGATAGGCAGTCATTTAGCTCTGCTCTCTGCGGACAGTGACAGGACCCGAAGGAATGGCGTGGAGCTGGGACAGAGAAGGGTCAGGCTGGAACCTTTTTTATTGGGAAAAACTTCTTCACTGAGAGGGTACAGTGGTTTTACCCAGCTGGGTAGCTGAACTACACCACAGTCACACTCTCACTCCTATTCCTCAAAGAAAAAGGGGAAGAATATACAATGGAAAAGGCTCAGGGATTCAATTGAGAATGAGGAGAACACTCACCAATTATCATCACAGGCAAAACAGACTCAGCATAGGAAGATTGATGTAATTCATTGCCCATCACTAACAGAATAGAACAGTGAGAAACTAAAAGCAAACTAAAAACACCTTCCCCCATCCACCCTATTCTACCTCCTCCCCCTGAGTGGTGCAGGGGAATGGGAAATGGGGGCTGCGGTCAGTCCCTAATGCTTCATCTCCTCCACTTCTTCACGGTCACTTTCTGCCCCTGCTCCATGTGCTACCCTGCTCCTCCCTGATACTAATCCCTTGCCATGTAAACTTAATACAGAAGGTGGCTGGGCACTGGAAGAGGCTCCCCAGGGAAATGATCAGAGCAATGAGCTTACCAGAGTTCAAGAAGCATTTGGACAATGTACTCAGACATAGGGTCTGAATTTTGGGTCGTCCTGTAGAGACACAGAAGTTGAAGTTAAAGATCCTTGAGGATCCCTTCCAACTCAGGATATTCTAGAATTCTATGATTCTGTAATTACTTATATGCTGTTTAGTAACCCTGAACCACTTTTTTATGGCGTTGAAGAAATACAAGAGTCCTTACAAGGGAAGGCAAAGGAGCATGAAGATGAAGTTGCTTCTTTGGGATGCTGCTTAATATATGATGAATTATATCATAAAATTATAATTTCAGTCAATCAAAATGACTTATAAATAAGTATATATCAGTGTTTGTCTGTACACTTCCTCCTTGCTTTTGCTGAATTCTCTCACTTTTCTTTCTGTTTTTCATTACTTATTTCCAGTTATTGAATATACGGAAGCTTTTGGGTGTCCCTGAAAGAAACACCATTCTGAATACATACCTGAATTCTTCATTTAGCACAACCCATATGCAGTTTCTTCACTTTACATGATTTATTTACAGCACTGACAAAATTTTGTGTCACATGGTATAATCAAGATAGGCAAAACAGCTAAGAGCATGCATTAGTCTAGTTCATCAGAAAACAAAACAAAACAAAACAAAAAACACAACCTTGAGCATAGCTACTTATAAAGAGAAAGCCCAAGATACATCTGGACCAAGAATCAGGAAAGCGTATGGGAAACATGTGTGTCTCACTTCAGTAGGCTTTCCCCTACTCTTGTAATGTAGGCAATCCCAGAGGGTACTTAAACAATTCTTGTGGTTTTCTTTTCCTGGTGTTTCAGTGGGAAAATCTAATAAATAATTTCAACAGTTTTGGTTATGAGAAGCCAACTTTCATATTTACTGCATGGTTTAGTTTAACTGATGTTGACTGGCAGATTGGCTCAGCAATGATGTATTCAATATCTGCAATAGACCCTGGTGTGGTAGATGTGAAGTGACAGTGAAGCACTGCCCTAGTCTTACACAGCTTTATTTCAGGGACTTATTAACATTGGAAAGTATTGTCTTGTATCCAGCCATGCACCAGAGACTTTTTTTTTTTTTTTTTAAACATAAACAAGGACAATCATGCATCCTCCAACTAGCATTATCTGTCACTAATCAAACTGATGAAATTGTCTTTAGGTCTTGGTCTATAGGTCCAAGGTCCATAGGTCTTTGTCCTCTGTCTATACATATAGGAAGAACAACCATGGGTAGAGAGGCTATTCTATTTAGGTATCCCAGTTACTAGATCTCTAAGCCCATGATGTATTTTATATCATGCACAGAATGAAGTCTCCTTCCTAAATTAAGTACATTGAATCTTCACATTTCACTTTCTGAGACATTACAGTGGAGCATCAAATCAAAAGCATCAGTGTACTTGGGAAAAAGAGTACAGCTCCATGAAAGCAGGGGACTTCACCTTCTCTGATATGGCCAGCATCGACTCACTTTACTTCCTGCATAGTGTCACAAGAGCTCTGCTCATTTCATCACACCTCGTAATGATACAAATTTGGAGTCTCATTCCTGAGCCTGCCTTCTTTAGACTACAGTCATGAAATGGGCTTTCAGACAGACAGTGTATGTATGACTACAAGTAAATGACTATCTTCTCTTGATGTGTACATATCTTTATTTTCATTCAAATGTCTTTCTTTTATTATTATTATTAATAATAATAATTTAAAACATTCATAGAAATGTAAATCTCCTTTTCAAATGTTCCATGTATAATAAAAAATTGCCAAATTTTCACTTCTGAACAAAGCAAAAATGTAGTACATTTGAAACGTCAATCTTTTGTCTTTTCATTTAACTTGTCAATCATTGTGTATAAAACTGAAAGCATCACATTGAGCTCATGAAATCTATGTAAAGGGGTGTGTGTGTGTTTTTCTAGTGAGAAATATGAGAGTTGTAATGAACTGGCAAATATGAATGTTGCATAGATATCTGAATGTGAATGCCTTTTATTATTCATTCCTGATGAGCTACAGTGGTTTCTAGGGAAAGTTATAGGATATTTTCATGGATATTCCAGTATAGTAAACACAGCCATTAAAAGATTTAATAATCCCAGAGATGGATGCTGTAAATAGCTATCAAAGTAGTATTTAACATGAATAATCAACAAATTTCTGAAAACTTCCTAGGACAGATATCATTAAATGCTTTTATTTACTACTTAATCCAGTATTCAGTGCAGAAATGACAGGCCAAACTACCTTCAGAAAGCATACACCAAGCAGGGCTGGACCTGCAACCTGATTCTTGAAACAAATCCAAAAACATATGAAAGAAAGGTGGGAGTGAAAGAGGGTTGTCTGTTATTTTGTAAGCAATTAAGACCTGTCTTTACGTGATTCCAAGAGGAAAGAACAGTGAAATTTTACTGTCAATCAGAATTAAGTTAGTATGTACCATAGGATGACTATTAAATAATCACAGGCGGTTTTCATTCTAATCTTGTGTACAGATTGCTAATACCTCCTTCCCTCTCAAAGTTTCAGTAATGAAAATAATACCCTGCTCTTCAAGGACAACACATCTATGTTAAATACTAAAAGTAAATACTTCACATAACAACAAAGAAACAAGCAAAAATCGTGTAAAATTGTATCTTGTACTGGAGTAATCCATAAGAAAATCAATGGCTAGAGAAGAAACATGGAAGGCTGCTTCTCACCATACTTCAGTCATTTCATATCAAATAAAAACAACATCTGAAGGAGATCTTAAAATCTCTTCAGATACCTGGGAGAGAAATTATGTGTAACACTAACAGGCATATCAAACTGTACAGCTCAAATTTCAGAATTTCATTTCTACCCCCCAAAGGAGGGTTTTGATGCAACTCTTATGGACCTCAGAGAAAATGTATCAAGACTGGTGTTAGAATTTTATGAGAGGGAAAAAAAAAAAAAAAAAAAGACACTCTAAACACTTCAGTTGTGACTGTACCCAGAATATGTAGGCCTTTTAAAGGGCCTTAGGGGCTTGAAGGTATTGAAAAGACAAGAAAGACAGTGTGATTAATTTTACTCTGCTTTCAGAACAAGGAAAACCACAGCAAAAGACTGCAGGATAATGGAGCAACTCCAAAGGCTTGTGTTCTTGAGCTGATTCTGGGATTTATTTACTTAACAGTAAAGACCTCCTTAAAAAAATAAAGCATAAAAAAGTAATTTTTGTATCAGCAGCTTCCACATGAATCAGATCACAATCCTGTAACTCCTTTGGTAAATTGAGCTAATGGCAAAATGAAATGACTGAGAGGTTACAGCCCATTCAGTTCATAAACAATTTTTTGCACCTTTATCTCAGAAAAGCAATCATGCCTGAGGCAGAAAAGGTCACTAGAAAGTTCAAAATGGTTATTCTTCAAGTGTCACACTGTTCCATCTTAGTGGTCTACACTCCTAATATCAATTACAGAGAGCTCTTTTGGTTTGTTGCTGGGGTGGTTAAAGTCATGTATGTTACTGTCAAAATTTCTTAACAATTCAATGGTTTGCTGAATGTGACTGACATGATTTCTGCTGGTTAAGCAGCAGCAAAGTGAAGTTTATTTAGAAGCAGTGAAGTGCAGGGACCCAGAAAGCTATTGCTTTCAAGGACGTATAATCAAGGACTAATGGTAACAGGACTATTTTAACAATAGAATTGGTTAACCATAGAATAGGTTGGAAAAGACCTTCAAAATCATCTGGTCCAACCATACCCCTACCACCAATATCATTAGACCATGTCCTAAGCACAACGTCCAACCTTTCCTTAAACACCCCCAGGAACAGTGATACTACCACCTCCCTGGGCAATCCGTTCCAATGTCTGACTGGTGCATTTTTTGGTCCAAATGTCACTGATCAAATATTGCTTTTTGCACTGAATCTGCTTTTAGTATTAATCATTCTCAGAGCAGAAGAGCTCAAAACAACTTGAAGCTTACAGCATTATGGTTAAATTGTCTGAAAGGATGATTATAACCATAGCACACCAATTGTGAAAATCAAACTTAATGGTGGCCTGAAATACACATCCCTAACAATCTATTTCAGTCCTCAATGATCTATTGAACACGTGGAACACATGGTCCAGCTTGCCTTCTTGCCCTTCTGCAGATTTTGGACCTCGTCCATATTTATTAGTCCCTGATCATCTATTTCTGATAATGAACGCATCCCTACAACTTCCTTTCCTCTTTCTTCTACTGCCTCTGTAAGACTGCTTGTAGAAAAACTTGGGAAGGTACTGTTTCTGATGAGAATCATGAATAAAAGTGCAACTTTTATCACTATTTTGCGGATAAAAGAAGGATCATTACAAGATTAGTGGAGAGAAATCATTTGATGGTCAGAGGAGTGACTTCTATCTATGACTCCTAGAAATCCAGTGAGTATCAGGGATTCTCTTCACTTAGAAATAGCATCTAAATATTTTTTTTTAGTATCATGAACTCCCAAAGGGTATCTCCCTGTTTCCTGATATCAGGACTCCAAATAAGTTGGGTTACTAGAAATGTGCTTTTTGGTGTTACTAGAAAGGACAATTTAAGACAATTCCACTGAGCATTTTCCTCTTCTGGCATGAAGGCATTAAGGAAAAATGGCAGGTATCCTCTGATGCACTCATTTCTGTGTCAATATATATTTCTGTGGAAGAAGCACATTCATAGCGTGATCTCTCTGTGGACTACCATGAAAAAGAGAATGTTTTGACATCTGAGATGAGTCATGGAAAAGAAAAAATGATTTGTTTTCACTAGGTTCTCATAGCCAAGGGGTTACTGGAGTGCTGAGGCAATTCTCATATTTTTAATTTTAATGAGCTAAGTTGGTGCTTAAATATTTTCTCTATTGTTGTTGGATTTGACTAAGCAACTCTGTAGTCATACATTGGGTAAAAAAAAAAGGTAGCTTAAGAAAAAACTTACATTCCACATTAGCTAGTAGGAATAATATTAAAAAAAAAAAAAAAAAAAAAAAAAAAGGAATAAATGAAAACATTATTTGTGAAATCAAGCACAAACTCACCCAGAAGGTACTTTCAGCATACAATATCTGCAGAGCCTTACAATTTTTCTCAGATAAACTATCAAATGCAAAAATACAGTGCAATTATTTCTGTACAGAGTTTGAGAAATGTATTTGGTCCACTATTACCTAAAAAAGTTTTAAAGCAATTTCACTGACATAAATGACCGTGACCCAATTTGCATAAAAGAGAAGGAAACCAGGAGTTGTTATGGCAGCAAAGAGTAGTGACATGGTTGCAAACCTTTCTTCGATCCTATGTTAATTAAATGTACCACAGTGTGTGAAGTAGCTCTCAGCAAACTCATATTTTAAAATTCTTGAGTGTAATTGAAAAATTCACTGCAAAGAATGCAAACGACTGCTGGACAGATCAAAGAGCATATGAAGAGTTATTTAACAGGTTTGCTAATGGAAAGATAATGGCTTTTATGAGGATGATGGAACAAAAATAAAGCAGCAGACCTGAGGATAAATTAAAAGACGGAAAAAGGCCTTGTAAAATGAAGCAGTAACACAAATCCATTAGCTGTAAACACTGGATAATATTAATCCAGTAAATGGTACTCCACTTCCATTTTGTGCATCATCTTGGGTGAAAGGTGGTAGCTTGTAGCAGAAAATAGGTGCTCTTTTGCTTTAATGGTCTTGAATAAGGCTGTTGGCCATATTGACAGCTGTGCTGAGTAGCAGCTGGTAGCTAGGCAAAGTTGTTTAATGTTTATAACAATGAAGAATAGATTTGTATAGTTTAGAACTAAAAGCTTTTTGGAAAGTACCTAGAATAAATATTTTAAAAGCTTGGAAAAACATTATTTCAAAGCTTTTTTTTTTTTTTTTTTTTTTTTTTTTTTTTTTTTTTTTTCTGCAACACATTATGCTCAGAATCATTTAGTAAGGTAAGGAAAGGTGAAATCCTTTCATTACATTAAATAGTTATATCAAATGAGGGAAATGTAAAGAGGAAAAGGATGTAGAGCCCAGGTGTCTTCAGTAGGAATCAGTGGACCAAATCAATGTTTTGCGAAATGTTTAATAAAAGACCTTACTGAAGGCAGTGGAGTTCCATTACTTTGCTGTAAATTTTCATGGAATCTGGATTTCTCTCTTCACACCATTAAATGAATCTCAGGAAATTACCCTCTCTCTCTTCCTCTTTATCTATCAGCTGCATTCTCACTTGGATGTGATATTTTGCTAGGATGAGAACAACAGAAACTTGTGAGTGGGGAAAGACTGATAAACAACTGTTCTGACTCTTTGGTAAATTAATTAATTTATTATGTGAGGCTGGTAGTGTGCTATTTCTGAGATAAGTTTGAATTTAATACAGGAGTAGAAATATATATGTATATAATAATAATTTACCAGTAGCAAGTTAATTACACTTATCAAGTAGATCACTGTTAGGCACACTGATCAGTTTGGCTTTTTCAACAAAAAATCCCTATTAATTCTGGGTCAAAGAAGGACTTAAACATGCAACATTTCACTTGAGTCCCATCATGTAGATAGTGCATAATCAGCTCTAAGAACCTGCTGTGTTCTTTCAATTTTTGAAACACCTACAACTTGTCACACACCTGGAGTTTATTTTTATAGCTATCTACTATTGTCAGTACTTTACCTAGTCAAAAACTAAGCCTGTGAAGGAAGCAAAAGGTAACCCATTTTGAGTATTGTCCTCTGTAACACTGCCAAGAAACAAATTGAAGTACTGCAAAACCCAAGAAAAGCTTTCTGTTATTTCTCTTGTGGAGGTGTGTCTCATTGACCCAGCTCATACAAGGTTCTGAGAGGAAAGGGATGGGGCCCTGAGGAGTCCCATTATCTACAGTGTTTGGTAAGATATTGGATGTATCACTGCAACTGACAGACACACCAACTACTTGGAGCATTAGAAATTCCTGTCCTCTCTTTTTCAAAGGCCTATTTAAACAGACAAGTTGCCCACACATAGGCTGGCAGAAAGTCTCTATCATTCCAGCCAAGAAGTGCAGTAACTGGGTGGAATGGCCACCGTGTTTCTGCCACACAGTGGAATCATAACATTTTATCCAATTATGAGCTTATTTTAGAAGTCTGGTCCCCATTACTGCTCAATTAATTAATTGAAAGAACTATATAGATTCACACAAGGTGTATCTTAATTATTGCTTAATATTGCTATTGAATGATCTGCCTTATCTGTCTAATTTGGGAAGACCAACTGCCAAGGATACTAGTGGAGAAAAAAAAAAAATAAAATGAAAAAAAAATTGCTAGGAACACAGGTCTATTCATTGCCCTTTGGTCTCAACCACACAGCCAGAAACTTATAGTATATATTCAGCAATTTCATTTATTTATTTATTTATTCCTAGAATTAGTCTAATACAATTCCATTGCTCTAAGTTACAAAGTCTGACTTTACATTTATAAATTAGCATACTCTTTAATGGTGTCCAAAACAAGCTTTTTGTGTCATAAAATTCAGGCAATAGAAACAAATAAATATTTGTAAGACTTTCATTACTTTATAATTTGAAGATGGTGGCATGTCATTGCATGTAGACAGTAGTTTGATCATACCATTTTGGTTATATCTTATCCAGTCTGTAAAGGGACTTTGATAAAAGAAGCTCTCCTCTAAGTGGGAGCTAGAACAAGAGCTGGAAAGATATAGGTTATTTTTTCTTAATAAACTCTTTACTATGGTGAGGAAAGGAAATATCTTTATTTACCAAAATAGGTTTCTAGTTTTAAAAGCTTATAATTATGGAATTAATTTCTAGAAAGCAGTATTGTTCTGGAAAAACAAACAAACAAACAACAAACAAACAACAACAAAAGAAAACCACACAGGGATTTAAAATTATTCAGAATGAAATATCAGCAGAAAGTGCCTTATGTTTCACAAGGCTACTTCTGTTGTATTTCATATTAATTTCCACGCTTACAGAACTTAATATAGAAAACTGCTTATCCACTGATAGTGAACTACAGATACCTGATGTGCAATGGAAGAGCTGCCAGCAGTTCCAGAGCTTTTCTTTAAAATATCGCCTGGATTTATTAAGTTAACAAATTTTCACTTGTAAAAACATAGTAAGTGCTGGGGATAATGAAGTTTTTAACAGTGTCTCTGAAAATGTCATCAGTCTCCAAATTGTTAATACACAGTGGTAAAAACAAATGCAAGAGAAGTTTTTCCTTTACAAAACAAAGCTGGAGTTAGAGTAAAGAAGTTAAAAGAAAAGTAAAATACAAATTAATGCAACACTTCTGGAAATACTTTCTGCTGCTATAAGATCATGATAATATGTATTTTAAATATTAAAAATAGAATATTTAAAATATTATTATAGTCTTTAATAAAAAGAAATATTTTCCCATATATTTATATGGATATTTACAGTATTCCAGTATGGATGAGAGATGAAAGAAATTTTCATAATATTTATGTGTCTCAGCAAATACTTTATATGGCATTCTCTGGTATCCCAGAGACATTTGTTTCATAAAAGTCCACGAAGAAAAGGGTTCTTTAGGGTTTTCTGTAGGGAAAAATATGTGATTTCCATGAACACTTTTGATTATTTATACCACCAAAAATAAAAACATATGTTCATTTCTATTAATACTGAATGAATGTTTGCTAGAGAACGTGAATTATTGGGGAGAACATGCCTACTAGATTTACACATAATGTTAATGTGTGACATTAAGGGACAGATTTGGTTAGGCAGAGTGCAGGCTTGGGCCAATTGCTGGTAAAGGCAGTATTTCTGCCACCCAGCACTTTTATGGAGCTCTGAGGAGCATCTACGGTTTCATTGCCCAAAACAATTTATATGAAATAATGAATCCTTTCCCAATCACACAGTGCTTCAGAGCTTTGCTGTCCTAGTTTATTCTGGACATTTTTAATTTCCTAGCATTGACACCTCATCACACTTATGATGATGGTTTATGAAGATTGTCATGAAGACACAGTTGCCTGTCAGTGTCTGATGCTGAGTCACAGCTGTTCTCAAGCAGCCATGGAAAAGACTGTGCCATCTTAGAAGTAACTAAAAGATAAGAAACCCATCTGGGTAAAAAAGAAAATGAAGAGATTGTCCCTTTCTAAGACAAGTAGAATGTAACTGTTGCCAGTGCTGATATCAGCCTGAGATCCCAACAGTGTGCATGAATTGTCTTATCGGTGACCATGAATGTGGCTCAGGACACTGCTCCACAGCACTTGTACTCCTGGACCACCAGTATTTGTTATAGTGAGCCTTGGAAGGGTTTGCTCTTGCGTTGGAGGGTACAGAGGTTTCCAGAGAAAGGAAACAAGGGAAACAAGGGTTTACTAATTCTGCTGATATCAGAACTGGCTTTCCTAAAGACCCCTCTCTATTCTTAGGTGTTAATGCTAGAGTAATAAGCTTTCTAGCCAGATTTCTTTCTACTTTAAACCTGTCAAAGGTTTCTAGTTGTAAGTATATCAAACTGTATGGTTTTCCTGAATTCCTTTAGGCTGTGTCCATTTGTATTTTTTTATCCATTTTTACATGAAATTGTGGCCAAAGGTTTCAAGGGTTGTTAAAAAAAATAGCTAGTTAAGTTGTATGGATTCTAGTTGCATGAAGATATTTTTTTTTTCTTATGGTTTTGATTGTAAGTGAAATGTGTCATAATTCAGAAAAACAAACAAACAAACAAACCAAAAAAAAAAAAAACAGAACAGCTCATCTTTGTATAGGAGACAGAGAACACCACATTTCTGATTGTGGAGACAGTAAAATATCATGTGTAAGGTTCCAAACAGGTTTCTATAAATTGTTAGTAATAGCAATTATCTTATTTTATTTTTCTCCCCAAAATTAGGTGTTTAGACTAAGCCACTTGGCCTCTGCTGTCACAGGGGAAACAGTCACTGCGGCAGAAAAGGGATTCGACCATTTATCTTTCTCCATTTCTTAGAGAAGAGGCCTAAATATGAAGTGTAGACAAGATGACAAATGGTAGATGAGCTAATCCTCTCCACATGGGACTAATAACATTGTACTTTAACAGTGTTGAGGAAAGTGTCCACCAGTGAAAATCTGGAGTCTTTTTTTTTATTATTTTCTTTTCCCTAAGAAGTCTCCCCATCTATTTTTAATGCCAGAAAACGTTTCAATTATTGTCTATCAGTTTGTCTTCCTCCTGAGTACACAAAAAGGTGTGTGCAAAATATAAAGCTCCAACAAGTAATTCATTCTCTGAGACACAGTGACTTTCATGAGATCATGTTGGTGGTGCTGCTTCCCCTCTTCAGGTGCACTGTTCATTTTAGGTCACAGTGTATTATCCTAACCTGACTAACAAAATACAACAATACAGAAATGTATCACTAAAATCCACAGCTTCAGCAATTGGTATCTACTGTTAGTAATACTTACTGTGACTTTGGTTTGACATGATACTCTACAAAAAATCATAGAAATCCCAGTACATTTGTTAAAAGCATAATTTTAAAAAGTGTATAGTCAAGTGAAAAAAGCAAAACATTTAGTCATCAGCTAATCTTGATCAAGTGAGATTGTGCACCCAGGATTTTCTACAGCAAGTTTTAAGAAGAAACATGATTTTAAACACGGAATTTTAGTGTTCAAAGCTTTCTGATGATTAGATCAAAACAGAAAATGCAAAACAAAACAAAACAAACAACAACAAACCAGATGTAGAATAATGAAAAAGTTTGCTTATAAGCTTTGTTTTATGGACAAGTTACCTGAAGAATACTTCAAAACAGCAAAAACAAAATCCTCAGAGGAATATGCTTTGAAAAATAGTTTTGTGTGAAATACACTCAAGGGATTTTAACCTCATACATTTTTTTCCATAAAACCCTAGCAAAATCTATCATTGCTAGACATCCCTAGAAATATTAAATATTTACAATGTCTGTGAATCTGATAGGGTATTTCTAAACGTTACATTTCCAAGTCAGTGATATGGACAGAAACAATTGTATATTTACTTTAGATAAGATGGGACATGGGCTGTTACTTTCTACTCATGCCAAAAAAATAAAAATAAAAATAAGTAAGGTAGTGAAATTTAAGGAAAAGTTAAATTATTGCTCAGGGCAAACTCAGAAATAATGTTCATTCAGGTAAGATATGTTTGTGAGACTTAAATCAGGCATTTTAACTTGAATGTAAAGTCATACCTATAAATTCAGTGCTTTAGACACAACTAATCCAGTAAAATACTGTGAATTATCAGTGCCTATAATCAAAGAAACAGACCAATAGACAGACATACACCTAGACAGAAAGAAAGAGAAGAAACAAAAAAAAACAACAATCATGCCCCCCCAATTAAAAAAAAAAAATAAAAAATAAGTAATATAAATCTTCCTGTAAGAGTTGTGTTCCCAAAAAATGTACTAAAACAGTACACACTTACTCACTATGGGTACCTAATCACTTGATATTTAACTTCCCATACTGTCATTTGATGATAATAAAGTCATTTCACATTCATCCCTAATGTTTTCTATGAGAAAATTAATGGTTATAAATATTTTTAGGCAAAAAAATAAGTATCTGTCACAATTATGAACAATGCAGCGTTTCTTAATCCAGCCAGAGATTAAATATTTAACATTTTTTATGCTATTAGATTCCTACTAGAAGAAAGAGATAGAAGTCCTCACACTATTCCCACATTTCTTCATGTCCCACACTAGCATAATGTTGCACATGTTGCAGACAGGCCTGTCTCTTTCTGTCATTTACCAGAAAAAAATATGCTGACATTTTCCCTGTTCCTTTAAATTTTCTGCTCCTCCATGTAGAAATATATAGAAGGAATGATTACCATTTTGGAAGACAGTTTGAATGCCTAAAAAAGCTGGGAGATGAGATCAAAGCTAGTAACGCAGTAGCTCTTACAGGGCTTGCTCTCTATACATCCAGTTCAGGTTCCATGGAACAGAAAGAAAAAAAGCAGTATTTTTTCCATTCTTGGAGGAGATTCCTCATATTTAGTAGTCTTGATTAATGGATGAGAAAGACAGGTCAGAGAAATTAAGATCTCTCAGTCGGATCAAGACATCACAAACTCAAAGACAGGAGAAAATCTCCTGAGAAAAGACTACTCAGTGGTAGGCCACACTTCAGATTTGATAACCTGTGTGGAGCAGATAGGAACACTTCACTGGGTGACACACATACACTTATGAAGTCAGTGATTATTATTCTATAGTCTGATGTAAATATTGTCTTTATAAAAAAGAACACGGAATTATATACTGTTTTAAAACTTACAGTAGATTGTCCATGAGAACAAAAAGATTTGGAGTTAAAGGCTACATACAGAGAGTTTGTCTTAGATGTGGTTGCTAACTACCTATTACTCAGATTCTATGTTATTGCCCCTTATGAGAGACTTATAAAAATTACTAAGAAGTTTGTGAAGTTTTAACAATTTCTGTTGTACTTTTCCAGCCTGGAAAAGTACTCTTGCTGCTGCATTTTGATTTGTTCTTTGATTTCATTTGTGTCTGATTTTTAAAAAAGGTTTGCTAGCCCAATTAGGTTATCTCAAATAACAGAGGAATGAGATCAGGAAAAAACATTTATTGGTGAAATTAAACAATTTTGAAGATTTTCTAAGTGAATGTCATTCATTTTGTGCACTTGAATGAGAAAAGATTCCTAGCAGAAATTAGCGAGTGTGCTGTTAATGATCATAACACATGCACACAAGGGATTGGAAATAGGCTGGCCAAAACTCTGAATGCTTTTGGCCCAGACTTTGGATAGCTTGAATTTGTAACTTAACCATGCTCTCATAACATAGCTTTTTGTTGTAGCTGTTATTTGTAAGTCTAATTAATTTTCCCATTCAGAGTTACTGGGGAAGTAACTCTTGCAATTCTTTGCAGTCCTAGTGAGCCTATTAATGATACACATGATACATGATACATGATACACACTTATATCTTTTCTTCTTCACAAATCAAACAATGCATTTCTATAACCTCAAATTCCAATTGCTGATAATATAGTGGCTCCAGTTTTGGCTGAGATCAGCTTTTCATACTGCTGTCCTGCTGCTGGCATATGATTCTGTCAGGTTGTCTGGCTCTTGCTTCCCTCTCTTGTTGCAGCTGGGTTGGCTTCAGGCTATGACAATTTTGCCTGCAGTCCTTGCCTCCTGCTGTTCTATCAAGGACAATAACGCTTAAGGCAGAACCTTAACTTTTAAATCTTTTATTCTGAAGAGCCTTAAGGCACATTCTACTGCTTAAAGAACCAAATCACAAAGTAATCTTTTGTGTAGGTTTGCATGTTTTTGTAAATCCTGGGACAATAATTTATTTGTGGCAAACAATGAACAGAGTTACTGTAAAGACCGCACAGTCTAGATCAAACTAAATTTGTTTTCTAACACAAATTTCTAAACACCCAGCACAACAACTTTCACAGGCATTCCTCTAACTTTGTAACAATTCTTGTAGATTAATGTATAAGGGTGCAGGTAAGAAGACATTATGATAACTTTGTATAGAAAATGATGGGATCTAACATAAACATTACTGCTCAATAAAATAAGGGAGTTATAACAAAAAGGTCAGGACCAACAGTATTACAAAAAGCAAATTAAATGTTACGAATGTTTGGGAAACTAACATTGAACAGGAAAAGAAACAACATTATACTACTGTACAAAAAGCTATGGCGTACCTTTATCTGTAGTGATATATGTAGTACTGTTTCCCTTATTTCAAAAAGAATATAATAAAACTGGAAAAGACTCTAAGGAGGGCGACTTGGCTGATCAAAGTTCTGTGGAAACTTTCAAGCAAGGAAAAAGTATAAAGGCTCATCACCTTGGGGGGGGGGGGGGGGGGGGAGGAGGGGGGAGACAAACAAACAAACAAACAAACAAACAAAAACTAAAGGAAGATAAAACAGAGATTTTAAAAGCTACGAGTCAGAGAGAGGGTGAATAGAGGTCTGTAATTTGCTTTCTTTTCCAGCTCAAAAACTAGACTGCATCAAAAGAAACTTGCAAAAGGCATGCTCAAATCACACAAAAAGTATGGCTCTTCCACGTACATAACTCACTGCAAGAGGTGGTGTAGAGTAACCTTAATTCATGGAGAAGCTGTGCATGTTCATGAAAGAGAAAATCCATCAGTGTTATTTAATAATCTGGAGTACTCAACTGACAAATTTGCTGGATGATGCTCAAAAGATATATCACTACATCTTTTCCCTGTTCCTAACCTCTTCCATGGGCATGCATTTTTGGCCGCTGCTGGCGAACGGATATTAGATGGCTAGATGGACCTTTGGTCTGTCACAGCATGGTTGTTCTAACATTCTCTTTATCTTAGTTTATATTTTAGTTTAGTTTTTATTTTAATTTATTTTAATTTTATTTTATTTTATCATTTATGTGATAACATCATATAGGAGGATTTATTTTATATTACATTATAACTTCCAAAATCCCTAATGAAAATATTTATTTCACCTTGTTCTCTTACAGCACTTTGCAAATCCAAATTTTGGCCACTATTAAGAGGCAAAAACTTGTATGCTTACTTCCTTTTCTTCCAAGTGCAGGAAGGAAATCTATAGAAATTGATATGTCATTCAAAATGTCTTAGCGTCATAGGTAAACATTCTCAGGGGAGGTTTTCAAAAATGTACTCACCAGCTTGGCAAATAAATAATTAACTATTGGAGGACTGTGCGCTACTTAAAACATTTTATGTTTGGAACAATAACCACTTAGCTATTCCAGTAACCTGTGTCATGTAACACAAACATCAAGAGAGTTAGAATCTATCTTCTCTTTTGCATTATATTTGCTGCACCAGATCAAAACAGCTTTGTAAACTTTAAGTGAAATATATATTGATATTTATGAAAGCGATAGCTCTGAAACGGCATTGCTTGTCTATTGTCCTTTTGTCTGACTGTCTCCTCTGTCCCTGTGCTAAACAGAAATCCTTATAGTTCTATATGTTACTTTAAAGTAGTAAGTTCAGTCATTAGCAAAGTACTTCAGATTTAGAATAGTTCAATGGAAACCAATCAAAACACTTGTGATGATTAATGCTGAAAGTGCTTAAGCACATTGATGGATTGGGACCTAAAAGCATTCTAACTCTTTACTGCTTTATTTACCTGCAGAATGAACATAAAGCACTTTTAATTCACATTCAGCTGACTTACACTGTTTTGACTTTCATAGCATTACTTCTTATTCCAATGGTAGCGATACAGTTACAGCCACTTTAACAATATTGGAGTATTTTGAAGTATAAAAACCTTTTAAATTTCTTTTCAAAGATGCCTTTCGGGCTTCAAAAGCTCATTTGATCTGAAACAGGAGCAAAAGCAACACTTTTTACAGAGGAAATACGCTGTGAACAAAAAGAATGCAGCATGCTACTTTTATTTAGACTTAGAAGTGGGTCAAAATACACGCTTTATCTACACATGCTGAGTCTTTTAAATACAGCTTTTTCAGTATCATAGAATGAAGCTGTATAAAGAAAAACAAACAAACAAACAAACAAACAAAAAAACACGATTTCATCACCTTGACTACAAAGACAAGTGCATATGTATGTTTGTTATGAAATACATGCAAAGGACACAATGTACAATAAATGAGTTCCATAGTGTTCTTAGATGTACTTTCTTCAACTTAAGCATTTTACAGTGTGGCATATGAAAACTTGTTAATTATTCTACTTCTGTTTTTGTTTGTGTTTTTGTTATTGTTTGTTTGCTTGTTTTGTTTTGTTTTTCTGTTTTTTACAGAGACACACAAAAATTGCAAGATTAAAGCTTCATTCTTCATTTTGTTGTATTTAATACATGTTGACCTCAGCAGAGAACTAGTGTCAGTCTATGACTTTTCCAAAGTTGTAGAGGAAGTTAGTGAGAAAAAAATAATCCTTAAAACAAAACAAAACAAACAAAACCCACACAACTAAATCCTTAGTCTTATGCCTGCATGCTCTCTAGGACTTTCATACACTGTTGCAACATACTGTCTATGACTACTAACCACTTTATTATTAATCAATAAACATTGATGAAAATTCCTTTCTGTAACATGTCCCAAATGGTCTTTCTGTTGAGTGATAAAAACAAGTTTCACATTTCTATTTGATTCAGAATAAGTAGTAAAAATGGTAGAAAGTACCTGATGTTTTAACTTGAGAAAAACGGGCTCACTCTCCTATAAATTCATAGCTCTGAGGCTCTTTGGAGGCTCCAAAGTTTCACTGTTAAGGAACTACAGAAGCCAATCTTTATTTGAGAGATAAAAACATATGTTTATCTCACCTTCTAATCTTGTTCTCCTGGCTCTAGCAATACACCCTCTGCTGCCAAGCAATCTGAATATACATCTGCCTCCAAGGTATATCTGACTCCAAAACTATAAGAAAAGTGGCCAGCTGTGATGACATATAAAGACTGAAGCAAAAATACTTGGAGTAAGTGAGGAAGAAGCTATATCTCAATGATGCTTTTGCAACACATCATCTGTGAGGGGCCAACACAAAGTCTGGCTGCTAATCAGAGATGGATATAAGCCATAAAGTTCAGCTACAAATGCAAACTTTTCTAAAGCCTGAGGACATTTGGCTTCATGCATTGAGTAGACAGAAAAGGGCTAGCATAAGTGCAATCTGTGTTTTAGTTTGTATAAATTATGGAGGTGTTCTGGTGTAGATGTTTTCTTCAGATTCATGTCCACTATCACTGTTGATAGGACAGGAAATATTTGTAGATTTAATACTATTAAGGCTGTTTTTCACATATCTACTGTATCTGTTTAATCTGGTGTCGTGGTTTAACCTGGCTGGCAGCTAAACACCACGCAGCCGTTCGCTCACCCTCCCCCCTCCCTCTCTGGGACGGGGGAGAGAAATGGAAAGTGAAGCCCGTGAGTTGAGATAAAGACAGTTTAATAAGACAGGAAAATAATAATAATAATAATAATAATACAATGATGATAATAGTACTACTAATAATAATGTGTACAAACAAGTGATGCACAATGCAATTGCTCACCACCCGCTGACCGATGCCCAGCTTAACCCCGAGCAGTCCGGCCCCCTCCCCCCGGCTAGCCACCCCTATATATTGTTTAGCATGACGTCAGATGGTATGGAATACCCCTTTGGCTAGTTCGGGTCACCTGTCCTGGGTCTGTCCCCTCCCAGCTCTTACTGCACCCCCAGCCTGCCTGTTGGCAGGACAGAGCAAAAGTCTGAGGTGTCCTTGGCTTGGTATAAGCACTGCTCTGCAACAATTAAAACATCGGGGTGTTATCAGCACTCTTCTCATCCTAAGCCAAAACACAGCATTCCACCAGCTACTAGGAAGAAAATTAATTCTGTTCTAACTGAAACCAGGACATCTGGTTTGTATCTGGTTTGTATCTGGTTTGTTCTCAGAGGTATATTCTGTTGGTTTAAGAGAATGAGTGGGTCAGGTGGAAAGAGGGGAAACTGCTCATTCCCTGTGGAGTCACTGAGTCTGTCCTGGCAGAATGGTCCAGACTTCCTAGCCTGGCAAGAAATAAAAGAGAGTCATGGCAAGCACTAGGAGCTTGCAGCCCAGACAGAGAAGCCACTAAGAAAAGACAGGTATGAGGAACTAGGCCTTGGTACAAAAGAGAACTTCCTAAGGACCAGGAGAGAGTTACTCATGTGTCTTTAACCTTCTCTGCAGACAGATTGGGCAGTGGGAGACTGAGTTAAAAGCCCTTTTTTTCCCATTATATTTTGCTTATTTATTTTGAGTTTCCTCAAAACTGTGGAAACAAAAAAAGTGGTGTCCCTTAGCAGTCTGTCTTGGGACTGTTTAATATCTTTATCAGTGGTACAGACAGTGGGATCAAGTGCACCCTCAGCAAGTTTACAGATGACACAGGTGTTGCAGGTATTCTGTTGATACAACAGGAGGAAGGGATGCCATTCAAAAGGAAGTGAACCCTCTTGAACCTAATGAGGTTCAACAAGTCAAAGTGCAAGGTGTTGCACCTGGGTCAGGGTAATGATATGAGTATAGACTAGGTGATGAACTCATTGAGGGCAGCCCTGCAGAGAAGGACTTGTGAGTTCTGGTGGATGAAAACCTCGACATCAGTCAGCAATGTGTGCTTGCAGCCCAGGAGTCCAACTGCATCCTGGGCTGCATCAACAGAGGTGTGGCCAGAGGTCCCCCTCTACTCTGCCCTTGTGAGGTCCCAGTTGGAGTACTGCATCCAGGTTTGTGGCCCCGAGCACAAGAAGGATATGGGTCTGTTAGAAAGGGGCCAGAGGAGGACCACAAAGATGATGGCCTCATTCTGGTTTATCAGTATTTAAAGGGGGCTTATAAAAAAGATGGGAAGCAACGTTTTGCTCAATCAGATAATGACAGGACAAAAGGGAATGGTTTTAAACTTAAAGAGGGGAGATTTAGGTTAGACGTTAGAAGGAAAGTTTTCACTCAGAGGATGGTGAGAGACTGGGAAAGGTTGTCCAGAGAAGCTGTGGATCCCCATCCCTGGAGGTGGTCAAGGCCAGGTTGGATGAGACCCTGGGCAACCTGATCTAGTGGGTGTCATCCCTGCCCATGGCAGAGGGTTTGGAACTAGATGATCTTTAAGGTCCCTTCCAACCCGAGCCATTCTGATTCCTTTACTTGAAAGATAATGATGTTTAATAATATTTTAATGAAAATTATGTTATTTCAGTTCAAAAGATTTTACTTAGATCTATCTCAAAACATGACAACTTGGAATCACATATAGGCTGTCATGAGAGGTAGGAAACAGGAGGTAATTTTTTGTATTGTTTTGTTTTCATCATAAGACAAACAGTGTTCATGTGCCTACAAAGCTATGCACTTTGAGCTGGAGGAAAATTTCTTTCACTGTTTGGAATTCATGCCAAACAATCCTCATTCAGCTAGCATGGACCTGGCAAAAAGAAAGTTTTATTTAATCTTTTGCTTTCACTGACATTCTTTAAATGTTACCCCCACTTTTTTTTTTTTTCTTTTTTTTTTTTTTTTTTCTTTCAGCTCACACACAGACTACCTTGGTGAAGTTAGGTTTTAGGACAAGTCTGGGAGCTGTTCTAACTCTCTCTAATCTCCAGTGGCAAAATAATCTTTCATTAAAAGAACCACATGGGGACAACAAATTTTTCTCTCTTTTTTCTTCTTCTCCTCTCTCTAATCTTTAATCCAAAGCTAGAGGACTACACATGCAGCAGATGTGTTTGCCTGCACTATATAAATCCATACTCCCAAGCCTAGGCTGAATATGTGTCACCTTTATGTCTAGAAAATGCCAGGACCCACAGGGAAACTTGTTTCCAGTTCTTTGCCTTGTCACTGTCAGACATCTGATCCCTGGTGTTCAAATATATCATCACACCTTCTGTCTCTCAGCTCTCTACTCATTCAGACCCCTTATCATTTGGTTCAGTCTGAGTTACCACACACTTCAGATATATAGCCTAATGGCTTGATTGCAAAACTTGGGAATGTTTCTCCCTATGGTACATATGCTAAGATTATAAATATCATGCACAAGCTGAATAGGAAGGAGTATTTGTGGTGGTCTCAGAAGCAAATTAACCTGCCTCTAGAAAGCCCCAGTGGTGGAATACTTTTGAAGAGTAGTTTAAAATGCTTTGTTGTGTTTTGTGACCTTGAGAAAGGCAGATAGTGTGGATATGGAAGATGGAGAGTGGGAATCATCATGTTGGCTCTATAATAGGATAGCTGACTGATACAGAATAGCTTCCTCCAGTTTTCATTGTCCACGGGAGGGCTCTAGTATTGTCTGCCATAGCTAGAGGAAAGAGAAGAATGCCACACATTAGTCAGGCTCGTGGTTGTAACGCACTGATGGATGAGCAAATCTCTGCATGAGAGTCTGAATTACTTTGGTCTTTCAAGTAGGCCAGGCTTAGTGACCTAGCAAGTAGAGCTGTGGTTTCATGACAAAACATGTTCGGCAGCAGTACTGACTAAGGATATTCTAATCCTCATATTTATGAGGATATATATCTAATCTTTCTTCCAGTTTCCCATTGCTCACATAGGTCCCCACACTAGCAATCTTCCCTCGGGTTTACATATGCATTTTTTTAAGTCTTCACACCACATGGCTTTTCAATTGATGAGATAGAAAAAAAAAAAAAAACAAAAAAACCTTGATTTTTGGTTTAAAGAAACATAACTTTTCTTAAGCAGTAATTCTGGTATGTCTTACGAATTCATTAGCATTTATAATATGCTCAGGTACTACAGAATAAATACAGAATGTAAGGCATACAGAAGAAAAAAAAAATGATTACTTTAGTAGTGACTACAGTGAGGATCTGCTAAAAATCTTTGACCACTTCCAATTTCTGTTGGTGACAGATATAACTATGCAGGACAACACTGGGAAGGATATTTATATCTTCTGGCTTAGTCTTTGGAGAACCTTGAGCAGAAATGCCCTTAAATAGTATAGAGTTAATATTTAAAATAGCATATTATTATTATTATTATTATTATTATTATTATTATTATTATTATTATTATTATTAAATGTAGGATTAAAACTTTCCCCCTGTTGTGTCTCTCTCTTGTTTTCAGTTTATGTTTGGCCTAAACTAGATCTCCATTCAAGCTTGGACAGTTCCATGGATGATTTTGCTTTCATTGTCTGTGTTCCAGAGTATTCATTTTTCCTTTCCTTCCTTTCCTTCCTTTCCTTCCTTTCCTTCCTTTCCTTCCTTTCCTTCCTTTCCTTCCTTCCTTCCTTTTCCAGAAACACTTGTTTGTTTGTTTCTTTTATTAGAAAAGTTCTGAGACCTGCCTTGAATCTAAGTTTCCACCTGTCATTGAAAAATCTTCTTCTAAATGTACCTTGACTGTATCTGTTTACTAGATTTAATTGTTTCCCTGGAACATCTCTCAAGATTTCTAGATCCCAAAGCTATTCTTACTCTGCTAAAGGAGTACTCCTGCTCATTCTGTCTCCATTAGTAGCAACTCAACTTCAGATTCATTTCTGCCACATGGGTACATAAACCTTTTAATTCATGGTTTATAAACAAAAGGAACATAGAGACATTTGTATTATTATTATTATTACTACTACTACTACTACTACTACTACTACTACTACTACTACTACTACTAAATTATTATTATTAATATATTAATTATTAATAATTATTAATAATAATAATAATAATAATAACAATAATAATAATAATTATTATTATTATTTATTATTATTATTATTAATTATAGTTATTATTATTATTATTTGGTACTACCCTACCTATTTTCTCCTTGTTTGTGTTTGATTTTGTGAGAAAAAAACATTGGTCATGTCAGGAAACTCAGCTCCTCTGTTCTTTTTCTGATCCAGGCCACTGTGTCCATGAGAATGGAAGTGGGCTCAGCAGTCCTTCCAGCTGTCCTGTAAAGAAGCTGTTCAATTACTTGGAGGAGAAAGGCATCAGTCCTGAGTAGTCCTCATATGTATACGTTAGTCATTGCCAGATGAAGCTGTTATACCATCTGTTCTTCTTTCTTATGACTGCAAATCTTTTTAAGACCCTTCCTCAGGATGACATAGGCAATGAAGACACTTAAAAATGCACAAATTATTGTATAGCACACTGAGTGTGGATATGATAGATCAAATTCAAATCCAGTAAATGTTTGATATTACACTTCTGGGACATGATTTTTCTGGCCTGTTTTAGATGCCTACTTTAGAATTAGATCAACTGCACCCCAAGGTGCCCTCTATGAATTAAGAAGAGAGCCGAGGTTGAATACTTGTAGACATTTGTTCTGTCAGTTCTGAAGCTAGGCAAGATGAATGTCATCCATAAGGCCTAAGAGTAATAGAACTGCCTGCAAGGAGAAAAAACAAGTTTATCCACTGCTCATCCATTGTTCAACTGCTCACTGAAGCATGGACAGCAGGCAAAAATCTGTTTTTGGTCTGCTGCTGCTCTACACTAAAGGAGCCTTTTCCTCACAGCCCTCCTTAGAGCTGCAGTATCTCACACTCTCCTGTATTCCCCTTAATAACCCCCTTGCAGCTGAAGATGTTGTCAGATTGACGTAATATAAGGCACAATCTTAAAAAAAAAAAAAAAAAAAAAAAGAAGCTCAGCTCCTCCCTTACACTGGAAAATCTATTAAACTTCAGTCAGTAAGTGAGGCACAGAGAGAAATTACAGTCCTAACCATGCAAAAACTTCCACATATGGTTAATTTTGTGCACTTAGTAGACCATCTGACCAATATGGAGTTCTATGCAGAGAGTCAAGCCAAAGCACAAGCACTTGTGGGAAAAGAACGTAAGTTGCACACAGAGAGTCTACAGAAGAGGAAAAATCACCAGGGTTCAAGACTTCTGTGTTGTAAGCATAATATTTCCTCTTATTTTCATCTTCACACAAGCTATGAACAGCTTAGACCACATATTGTAATTATTTCAATACCCCAATGTATGTCTGGTACGTAACAAATTGCATGCGAGTAACAGCTTCCTCACTGTTGCACAATGTTTCAACCCTGCATGAGGACAGATGGCATTTGCACTGCCACCATACACTAGGATCCTTTATTCCTCAAGGGCATTTGGACTGCGGCAGTTCCTGAAAATTCAAAATACTATCTCACTTCATGGCCTCATTTCTACACTCTCAAACTTTCTTTCCTTTGTTGTCACACACGCTTTTGGGTTTGTGGTAGCTGATCTTTCTCATATTATGTACTGACTTTTATTTGGAAGTCCTAGATCTTAGCATACTCCACAGTCCTTCTTAGTTAGGTCAAAAGTCTTAAATAATAAAACAATATGAAGACTTAACATTGCACTTGATGGTGATAATAAATGTCATTTAAGTTGATTTGATAACAATTTCATTTAAATTTTAATACTAATTCCTAACTGATTACAAATATGTTGTTGTTTTACTAATATTACTCAATGTCTTATACTTTTCAACATACAAGTCATTGTTTTCAACTAGCTTGATCCTGAATTCACATAGCAATTAATCAGTTTAATATGCTTCGTGTTGCTAATTTGAAAAGCACATAAGGAAGAAGTCTGTGCTGTACAGATATGACAATTAGTGAAACAATCCTTTTTTAAAATTTGCTTGGGTAGTACAAATCTTACCAGTAACTTTGTCTCCTTGCACTAAAGAAGAGTAAATGAGACAGTTGTTCTCATGCCAACTACTTTTGGTGCCAGAGGTAGTGATAGAAATATGTTGCCTCCAGAGGTTCAAGTGTATTTAATAATCCTCCCCCTCCCATTGTTATTTTCCATTATTGGTCCCTCTTCTCTCTTCCTTGTTATCGTCTAGTAAACAGGCAAGTGTGTAGAAGCAATATATAAAACTTAAAAAAACAATTTGTCCATAAAAAACTGTTTGTCTGCCTGAGAGAAAGAAAAAAAAAAATAAATAAATAAATGAAAGAGGCAACTCCAAGACAGAACAACAACTTTGACTCAAATTGTGTCATGCTGAGGTGCAGTGTAAGATTCTACATTGCATATCACAATAAGTTCTGACAACAGTTAAAATTTTAATGTATTTTCACATATTTGTGTTTGATTTCTCTCATTGCATGTGTTTTAGAAGTGAAGAAATCAAAAAAAAAGACCCCAAAGAGTCTAAAAAGGGATGAAAATAAGCTTTTGACAGAAGAAATTTGCCTTCTTTAAGAGATTAAATAAACAAGCAAAGAAACTTTTTTCCTCTTTTTTTTTTTTTTTTTTTTTTTTTTTTTTCCTCCCTTAGATCATCATGAAAGACATTGGCCAAGCTCAGGATCTGGAACCAGATCGACTGAAGATTGAATATTTATGATATTTACCTAGCCTATCTCATTGTAAGTGCAATGTAGTCTAGTTTTGAGCCTCAAGATTTATACTAGAAGAATATGCAGCATACATAGTTTTAAAAAAATGCACCCATACCAAAACAATGGAGAACATGGAAAGGGTGAGACAAAAAAACAATTATCTTTAATGGATGTCAGCCATGCCACTTAACATAGCAATAGCAGCATGTACACAACAGACTTTTAGGTCCTGACTCATTCCTACCAAAGCTACTTAGTATGTTTTAATAAGACAACGGAGTTTTAAATATAATTGCAGTTATGGATGCAATTGTGTGCTATCATACAAGACTCCCAAGACCCCAGTGAGTTTACAACTAACTCCAAAATAAATGCCAAAGGCCTTGGAAGAATTAGATCATTATTGTGGTTTAACAAGATACCATAAATCAGTTGAGCTGTGATAATTGTCTGCATGAGTTGTCCGTACCTAGGCAAATGCTAGGCAATTTGATTCTGGTTGAGTCACTCTGAAGATTTCTCTGGTGATATTCTCATTGATAGAGAACTTCTGTAGATTTTTTCCATTTCTTGTTATTGGCTATGGTAGAACCAATAATGAGTTAGCTGATAACATTAAGCCAATAGCAGGATAATAATCCAGTCAAAGCTTTATCTGATCTAACTTCAGTATTCTACAGTACAAACTTCTATCTTTGTCCTAGTCACCCAGATTCCGTTTATAGCCAACAAGCAGGAATGGTTACATCTAGGCCACAGTTCTAAAGCAGACATATAAAACAGACTAGATTAATTGAGGTATAGTACTCAGCTTATTGAATGTTAGTGGATTTGAATAAGATCCATCATTTCCATGCTCCATTTCCAGCCTAGAAATTGCCTTTGAATGTAAATAGCCTGGTATATTTTATAACATGTTAGAAGCTTGGTAGGCCATCATCCCAAGAAGGATGAATGCTGGAGTGAAATAAATTATATATATTTTGTGTGCAGATTATTCTTCCCTGGAATTGTAAATCAACACAAGGCATTAATGCGATGTACCACTTCTTGCCATGCTTTCCAGGAAAGAACCTAGATGTCTACCTAGGTGTGGATATGTGATGTAAGCTACCACAGTCGTTAATATCAAGACAAACTGATGATTTAAAGTGGGATAGTGGATTTTTTCAGATAAATATATATTGTCTGAGTGTTATCAAAAATTATTCCACTGGCAAAATAAATAAATAAATAAATAAATAAATTATCATTAAATTCCATGGGGTCATGTAATCCACTGCCCTGACCAAAGACAGACTGAATGCATATTAACCATATTTGACAGATGTTTAGCTAGCACGATCTTACAGATGCTAGAAGAGGGGATTCCACAGTTTTCCTAAATAAATTTTTCCACTGCTTAACTACCTATACAGTAAAATCTTCTTCCTAATGGATAACTTAAAAGTGCTTTAAGTTACTTTAAGCTCATTACTTCTTTTTCTATCCTCAGCAGATATGAAAAGAGTATAAGCCTTCCTATTTGTCATCATTCTTTTACATATTTATTCAACATGAAAGAGACACAACATGTCTACTCAAAACATTCAATTTACAACTGTTATCTGTCTAAGCTAGTCTGAAAGTAACGTGTGTTGTATTCACCTGTTTATGTTGCAATGGAGTCAATGAAATTCTGTGCTGTTGGGTAGTTAGGTATTTTATGGGTAGATACATAGGGTCACCCTGACTATTAGTCTTTTAAACCCTATTCCCATGAAGATATCTTTCCACATGCAATCCACCAGGATTTTGTTTGACAGCATATGAGCTTGAGTCCAAAAAATTGAATATTTTGTTTGGTGGGTCTTTAAAGAGGCATATCCAATGATGTTCTTTTCATAGTAACAAATCACAGAAAACTTCACTTCAGAAGTGCTTTAAAATGTCATTCAATTTATTTATTTATTTATTTTTGGCATTGCTTTAGTCTTACATTACAATAAGGTACCAAAGAAAAGACAGCCTTTAATAAAACAGCTCTGATACATCCTAAATGGAATTAATTCTCATTTCAGCTATGCCACTGTAAGAATATTAATACTAATGGGATTTTCCAAGCAAGCAGAAATATACTCAGTCTGTGTTTTTCCTATGACTTGTAGTTCATGGTGCAAGTCAAAATTTCATGGAGAACTTTATCAGCTTGGTGCACCATAATACGTCAAACACTAGCTGAGCTATATTCAGAAAGGCTCACCTGTTGTGAATTATGATCTCTTCTTCCTTCTTTGACTGAAACACATCATGCCAAATAAGTGATTGTCTCTGGTGTGTTACAGATAATGTGTTTAAGTGTTAACACCTGTAAAGGAAAAAAAAAAAAAAAGTATAATGCCATTTCTTATCCCATATATAAAATCTACAAATCTGCACACTAAATG
This sequence comes from Aythya fuligula, assembly GCF_009819795.1. Taxonomy (NCBI): domain Eukaryota; kingdom Metazoa; phylum Chordata; class Aves; order Anseriformes; family Anatidae; genus Aythya; species Aythya fuligula. The sequence continues at coordinate 102,062,388 of NC_045561.1, read as the reverse complement.
TGAGGCCAACATTTTATTCCCTGGATAGTTTACAGTTCATTAGCAGCAGCATTCACAGCCATCTGACAGTTGGCCAGAACACTGAGCTGAACTAGAAGATAATGAGGATAGAAAATATCTTAGAGGAGTATAAGAGCTCTAGAGTATCATCAGATTGTACAAAGAAAAATTGCAAATGGCAAATAAATCTTTTTGTTTTGGAAGGCTCTGTGATGCCCCTATGGCACAACAGAATGAACTCTACTCTAAAATGTTCAGTAATAAAAAGTCAGGAGCAAATAACTGTTGTGACAAAAAATGGACTTCTTTCAAGTGTTTTATATGGTACTCATGTGATCAAGGTGAGAAGACAGAAATCTTTGGCCAGCAGTATCCAAGGGGCATGTTCAGTGTCTCCTTGCTACATGGCATTTAAGACACAAACACTGATTACCTCCCAAACTTCCTGCTTCAGAATCCTAAGATGCGGAATCCTAAGTATTAGGTGGCAGGGGACATTAACTGTTCTCAAAGCAATGAAGCAGCTAGGGTAAATGATGTCACTAAACAGATATACATGTATGTTTCCTAGGGAATTTTATATACTAATTGAAATTCAGTGTAGTTTAGAGAAATAGTCACACAGAGTTGGCCAGAAGAAATGTGGTTATTGGTCATGGTCATTGATCTACACAGACAAATAATTCTAGAGAGCCACAGCTTTTGCAAGCACGTAAAGCAGTAACTTTCCTCATTGAGTGTTCACCAATATGCAAACCTTCTTCCAAAAAAACTTGTTGAAACTAAGCACACTAATAGATGTGAGGGTTCCCACTTTAGTGTCCTTGGAAAAATTATCAGTTTAGGGAAAAAACTTGAACCACAGCAGCTTACTTGAGGTTGGCCTACTATCTCACCCCTGTGGATATCTGCCACCTTTCTTATTAAATCAGAAATAAAACTAATTTTTATGTGAGACAGTGAAAAATTTCAGAGGTTTAGTGGAGAGGGAGGAAGAGAAGGGGAGCAGGATAGACAAAATGCCATTAGGAACATCATTAAAGATCTCTGTATGGGAAAAGCTTCTGAATGTAACATACTATCATGGCTGTGGGAGTTTAAATAGGCAAAATGATTTTCACTTAAATGTAACCATCAGTCTCTTCACTTTCTATTCCAAATTCATTTGAACCTTAGAGAAAATATAATGTCTCTGAAGACTTTTTTTCTTTCATATTTAAATGTGACAAAATCTTTGAGGGAATGACCCACTTATTTACAGTAATGGTGGAGCAGAGAACATCCTTTTCTTTAGATTCTTCAAGAAGTGCTCTGTAGATAGTTAATGGCTAATAGATATACTCTCCTTCAAGTGTCATGGTGGTAGCCTGCGGAGCCCTGACCAGTAAACATTTCTGGAACAAAGACTGGCAGCTGCTCTGAGCTTAGTGCAGACTAACCTAACGTTGTACTATAGATTTGCTGAAGATGATGACAATAATTCATCAGCAGTATTTTATCTCGCTAAAAAGGAGACTTCTTGACACTGTTTTGATCTGGGAATGCCTAAATTGTCATCTCATTGGTTTCATCATTTTGTTTAAACCTGGATACCAAGTTCCCTCTGACTGCCCACAACCATGCGGCACTTAGAATAGAGTTTAAGTCATGGTCTTTGACAGCTCCTGGGCAGACTGCAGGCTTTTATGATCACCTTGTTCTTTTGGGGAAGGGGTTTGAAGAGCCGGACATACTGGAATTCTCTTCTTAGGAAGAATTCTCTTCCTAAGACATAAGTCGTTTCTGCCTTTTAAGTGCAAAACAGAATCAGGTCATTGTATTTAAAACTGACATTTAGATGAGCATCTGTGGTTCCTATCCATCTTTTCAGCAGGAAATCACCAGTGAGGAGTTATCAGCTTTATCCTGAATTGTGGAATGCTCAGTCACACCTGCTGCACATCCAGTACAAAGAAACACAAGGACATGTTATGCACTGAGGTGATTATATCCCAAAGTAATTCAAGCACAACCTGAACAAGTGTATTTGATTCTGTGGATCTCATCTAAATCTCATATATCTCCATTCTAGCCTGACATTTATGTGGTTGATGTTTTCTTTCTCTTTAAAATAATACTCATTATAGGAAACTAAACACATAGATCATACATATTTATGTAGAGACATTTATCAACCATTTACAAATTTAATTAGTCCTTTTTGTTTTGTATTGTTCTGTATCAAGGCATAGAGAAAGCTCTTTAAAAATATGCTGAGAATAACCAGGTACTCTCTTGGATGCCTTACAAATCATTTCTGTTCTTTTGTGTGTCTTAGAACATGAGCTCCTCTGAATACAAAGTCACAAATATGGGCTACACTAATGTGTATTCCTTTTGCAACAATAATTACTTGGAGGGTAACTCCATCAGCACAGTGATATTCATTAGGCAGGCTGACTTCACAAAGTCGGATTTCCAACTCAAGGATGATAGGCTACATTGAAAACACAGGATCTAATTTCTATTAAGAAAAAGATGTGGCAGTCCTAATTAGAACTCAAGTTATTTTAAAAACAGCTCTTGTAAGAACATTTTTAAAAGAAAAGCACCCTTATGTTCTTCAAATATTTTTTCATGGACTGTCTTATTTCATCAAAATGATTCAATATTATTCAATATGTGTATATATATATATTAAATAAGACTTTGTTTTCCTTTGGAACCTGAAAAATTGAAAAGCAAAAGGTTTGGTTACATTGCATTATTTAAGTACATATACCTGTCTAATTAGCTTTACTTACAACTTGTCTTGAAGAGCAGAATGTGGTTGTTTTCTAACAGGACATCTTTTCAAATCAGTAAAAGGTAGTATAATTAGTATCAGTTTTGAATGATTGTGTTCAAATTTGACCCCTCCACAGACAGTCACAGTGTTTAAGGAAATGTTCTTTTTTATCTGCTACAGTCTCCAGTTTCTGCATAAGGTTTATGGAAGTAAAATCTTGTTATAAAGCCTTCTATGTCAATGGCATGTTACCTAACTACTTGCTCAAAGTAACCCAATAATAATTATTTTAAGGGTGTTTTGCTCCTTTTCACTTACGTTTGATAAGTTGGAAAAGGCCTGGAAGGACAGAAATGTCATGTTTTTGAACAGACATCCTTCATATTCAATATTGTGATTTATGATTTATGGAGGTTTTGCCTGGCGGAGAAGGACCTGGGAGTATTGGTGGATAGTCAGCTGAATATGAGCCAGCAGTGTGCTCAGGTGGCCAAGAAGGCCAATGGCATCCTGGCTTGTATAAGAAGCAGTGTGGCCAGCAGGTCTAGGGAAGTGATTGTCCCCCTGTACTCGGCTCTGGTGAGGCCGCACCTCGAGTACTGTGTTCAGTTTTGGGCCCCTCGCTACAAGAAGGACATTGAAGTGCTCGAGCGAGTCCAGAGAAGGGCGATGAAGCTGGTAAGTGGCCTGGAGAACAAGTCCTATGAGGAGCGGCTGAGGGAATTGGGCTTGTTCAGCCTGAAGAAAAGGAGGCTCAGGGGTGACCTTATTGCTCTCTACAGGTACCTTAAAGGAGGCTGTAGTGAGGTGGGGGTTGATCTGTTCTCCCACGTGCCTGGTGACAGGATGAGGAGGAATGGGCTAAAGTTGCGCCAGGGGAGTTTTAGGTTGGATGTTAGGAAGAACTTCTTTACTGAAAGGGTTGTTAGGCATTGGAACAGGCTGCCCAGGGAAGTGGTGGAGTCACCATCTCTGGAGGTCTTTAAAAGACATTTAGATGTAGAGCTTAGTGATCTGGTTTAGTGGAGGACTTGTTAGTGTTAGGTCAGAGGTGGGACTCGATGATTTTGAGGTCTCTTCCAACCTAGAAATTCTGTGATTCTGTGATTCTGTGATTCTATGTAGTTACATATAGGTCATTAACATGCTCCGAGTAACCTAAAATCTCATAAAGTCCAACTAAGGTCATTGGCATTCTCCTTCAGTGTCAGAGTCTACTCAGGCCCTATGGGCAGTGAACCATTCCATCACTGAAACACTGAACTGAAGTTTTTCCGTTTGAAGTGAAAAAAATCCGATCTTTTACATATTATTCAATTTAACCCTGCTACTCAAAACCACAGCAAGTTCAAATGGTACACAGATGGAGTCATATTGACATAATTTTGGAAAGGGGAACAGAAAGGATAAAGTTGTGAGCACAATAGTGTGGCTTCCCCATTCATTTGGTTTGAGATAGGCTCTGAATGTATTACTCTTTTGAAAATTCTCTTTGGGTCACCAGAGTGACTCTCAGCAGCCTTGCTTGCTGGCTGAACTGATCTGTTTTTCATCACTTTTAGACACTGATATTCCACTAATGCATTAGACAAAAGAATTGCAACAGAACAGGGGGTCATAACAAATGGCTTTTGAAACATGTCCAGATAAATACAAAAATAAAGAGATATTTAAAACAGCACTAAATAAAATTGAAACATTTAAAAATAATCCCCAAAAAACTAATTGCAACCATTTGTTTCATGGGATTAAATCCTTATAGAACATTTTATCTGACTATTTGGACTAGGACGTGAACTTTACAAATTACTACTTTTTTGTGTTATTTGGCACCAGCTGTGTGCATGCTTCTCAAACATCACCAGTCATGCTGAGCATTTAGTAGGAATGTTGCAATGGCAATTTAGATGTTAAAGGGCATTGTGATTTTTAAGGGCTTGTTATCATGGCCAGCTGTAGCTAACAGCTTGTAAGAGATCAGGAAGAGGTATGTGATTTTCCAAGTAACAGGAGCAGCCTGTGTTTACCACAATTTCTTTTCTGCCACAGAATGTGAGGTGCTGGATATGGAAATAGATATTTTCCCAGGAACAGTATTAATAAATGTTGCTATAATTTTGTTGTCTGTATTTTAATCTCTCAAAAGATGTCTCAAAAAGTGTCTAAAAAGCATCAAATAAAAAGTTGATATCCTTTCCAACATGCAATTTAGTATTGATGAAACTAATTGAAAGTTCTGGAAAAGATTTTTTATGTCTGTTTTGTGCATTAAAACTAGGGAACATTTTTTTGTCATTTCCCTATTTAGTTCTCACTAATCAGGGACAGCATTATGGTCTATGATATAAGATCATCATCAATTACTACATAAGTGTAGGAGACATTTCATGGAAGACAATAGTGTCACAAGCTGTTTTTGGAGGATATTCTGAATCTTCTTCTGATGGCTATGGTAAGAAAACAGACTAGCCTGCTGAATCATGAGGTCATTCAAGATAAATGGGTATTGTTGGAAGGCACATTTACAACTGTGGCTTTAACTGTATTTACAAACTATTATTAGCACACAAAATCATAATTTTCTTGCTTACTTTGAAGCCTTGAAAATATATATGTATATTGTTCTTTTGAATGTGGTGAAAATCAAATTAAGATATAGACTGCATTCTCAAACTCATCTTTTGCTGGGCTTCTTGGTCAGAAACAGTCTTATACAACTCTTACTCCTTAAGAAACTCATCTAAATTGTTTTGTTTTCTAAGACTTTTCAAAGGCTTTTTAAAGACTGATAAGGTACATGCTCTTTGATATAAATATAAATATCCGCATAACTGCACACAAGACTGAAGTAAAAGTAAATAAGCAAATTATATATCAGTGATACATTTGTAGCAGGACCTCATTAAAAAGTTGGAACCATCAACATCACACAATTAGCTTTTGTGGTTTGTAGATATGACCTACAGTTAAAGGCAAGTCAATAATTTGGATGGAAAGACATAATGCAGTGTGTGTTGCAGGTCCCTAGACCACTGGTTATACTTCACTTACCAGGAAGGTGGTGAGCCTCTCTGGACACACAGAAGGTTAGTTGAACAAAATGGGCAACATTATTAGCCAAGTAATTTGACTAACAAAGATAGAGATAGATGGTGCCCTTTACTACATTTTGTAAGACCTCATTTCTGTGCATTGCATTACAGTATCAGTCTGATGTACTGTCTTTGTAATAGGCAGAAAACAGGAAGGAAATGTAAGCAGAGGGGCAGAATAATAAAAATAAGACCTTACATACTCATACACCAGGCTGTAATGTCCCTGACCAACCCTCCCAGGGCTCCCCTCATCTTGCCTAGGGCCCAGGACCTCACATAAGTCCCTGGGGCTATCAGCCCCTGCCCCAGCGAAGCCAAAGCAGGGCAGGTCTCCAGCTCCCCATAGCCCTGCCCCTTTCTGGCCATAGTCCCACCAAGCCAGGCCTACTCAGGAGCCCACATCCCAGACTGGCTGAGGCCCATCCTAGTCCCCAAAGAGGCGCTCAATGCCTAGGGCTGGGGCTGCCCTGCTTCCCCTATCTGCCCTTCTCCTGGCTGGGGTGGTGAAATGTGTCTTGCTTCCAGGTCTTGCCTGGCTGCCCCTGCCATGGAGGGAGCCCTGGCCTGCATTTGTTGTTTATATCCCTGAATGCCGATACAAAGAATTTCAGACTTTCAGTTTCAGAGATGTGTCCTTCCACTTTTACAAAAGCAAATGTGTGATGGATTAGCTAAATCATTCCCTTGTCTCTCACATTGTATTTTAAGTAAATGGCATGTCAACTTTGAACCCTTGCTCTGTGCACGTTATTCCTCCTCCTGTCTGTTACAGGCTTGGAACAACACCTAGGGGAAACCTTTCCGTGCTGGGACAGGGGTACACAAGGTCCCCTCTGTGCTCTTGCCTGGTGCTCTCCTGGCCTCCCTGAGCTGTGACCTTCAGGGGATTTTTGCACAGGCTCCAGAAATCTGAGACTCAGCTTTGGCTTTGCTGTGTGATTTGTCAGCTACAGATTTGCATTGGGATTCAGCCTGGGATTAGTATAAATATCTTTATGTGAGTGTCTGCAGATGTGATAGGAATCTGAGCTCCCCAAATTGTCAGAGGGGATGGGGGAGTGATTCAGCCAACCAGCCATGGATTCAGGTGAGTAAACCAGGGTGTCCGCCATAATTTTGGAGCCCATGAAGTGTCCAGCCTCTTCTCCAAACTGAGTTACTCTCTAGGCTACATTGTCTGTATTGCCTAGTTTGCCTTTGAATGTAATGGGAGCTCAGGTTTCTTATGCGCCTCCAGCCAGGCACTTCAGATGCATATTTTCAGGTGGCTTGAATTCAGCATCTTATCACCTTTGGTCTCAAATTTTGGACTCACCTTTGACTTCTTTGTGACTTTCTCATGTATTATAGGGATGAATCCTATACACACTCTTTCTGTTCACTTGTACCACAGAGAAGCAATATCCTTCTCCTAGTCTGCAGATACATTGCTGCTTTCTAGGTTCGTTGTGTCTATTTCTTGTGGGATACACATCTAGACAGCACTTCAGTTGCTCTGTTAGGCATGTGAAACAAAGAATTAAATCTTGGCATCACTGTGAATGGCCATGGTGTGGAAGATAATGAGGTTGCTCTCTGAAACGTTAATCTTTCCCTCTCTGTCTCCACACTCAGCAACTTAGCTAGGAGAAATCCCTTTCTGTCTTTCTCCAGAGTCAGGAGTGAGTATTCAATGCAGCAGCAAACAAACCCATGCTCTTCATCATGAGGACAGGACACCAAAAACTGTATCCAAGTAAGAAGACAGAAGGCAGGTTGCATCAGTAAATTATGATGGGAAACTGTAGTGAAACTGCTACACAATATTACAACAAATATCAAAACATTTTCAAAATTAGATTCTTTTGCCATCCCCAAAGCTATGTGTGATGAAATAGCTATTTACTATAGATGTTAAGACCTGCAAAGAATCCTTTTCTGCACATTTATAGGCACCTTGGTTCGCAGATGCCATAAAGGAAAACAGGAACTTCAGACAGTCTGGCAGATTTCATCATCTGAAATTATTATTCTTAAATTACATGTAACTTGTGAACCAAATTTAGATGCTGCTTCCTGAGCTGCACTTTTATATTAAACTTTTGATTGTAAAACTAAATAGTAAGAGTCACTATTAAATACATACACTACCTTTTCCATTGGTAAATAAAAAAATAATATATACATATATATATATATATAATATATATAAAGGAGGCATTATTTGTTAGGAACCAAAGAAAATGAATTACCCATTTTTCATCAGAGAATTTATAACTAAATAAATATATTATATATATATATATATCTTTGATTTTTACACATTTCAAAAGTTTTATTCTGCTCAGTGGGGGAAGAAAACAGGTTTAAATCAGGCTACATAAATGCCTACAAACACCCTGGTCACTCTGAATATTCTCTGGCTTTAAAAGTTTCTATGAGCTTCTCTGAAGTCTCTTCTATTCTAAGATCTACAGTAATTCTACAAATCAACTACCCATGTATGTGATAATGTGACTGTCATCCTACCCGTCCTTTTTCAGATAAGTGAGGTTTAACCTTCCTGATGGTACAACCGCTTTCACTTGGGATTGTTTTCTAGAGATATGCTTTCTCTTAAGGGCCCCAAACTCTCTTTGACTGCACTAAATGAACAAAACAAACAATTCTGAATGCCCGCTAAATACAGAATAAAGATGAAGACACAAATGTTCCCATTGTGGGGACTTCAGTTTTCAGTCTTAATTTCCCAGGACCTCAGACCTATTCCACCAAAGTTTATCCTCTTACACGAGAGTTTATCCTCTTATATTCAGGGGAAGTTGGTTTCAGTCTCTTTTTTCTTGAAAATATTTTGAAAATCCAAAATCCTCCTCCAATACTGGCAGAATATATCTGCTTTTTTGTGACTGCTAATCTGCCTGACCCCACAAAAATAAAAATAAAATAATAAAAAAAGGCTACATCCTTCAACTTTCCTTTCTGCTTGGGTGGGGTTTCAGTGAGTGACAGCGCTTTATACAAAGTTTTATTCCAAACTTTGAAACTTGTTTCCTCATTTCCAGCTAACTATAGGAAAACAATTGCTTTTTTTTTTTTTTTTTTTTTTTTTTTTACCTCAGAAACTTCTCAAGCCTAACAAATGTTAATGCAAAACCTATGGCATCAGCATGACCTGGCATCTACCCAACCTCTGCACCTGCACAATTACAGCCAAGCTTTCCTGAACATTTCTTCCCTAACAGCTTGTTTTGTTTGGGGTATGCTGTTGTTTTGTGTTGTTTTCCCCATCTCTTTCTCTTTTTAAACACCAAGCGCTTATGGCAGGCATAATTTTTCAGATGTTGTTTTGGAAAGTTTCTCAGAGCTAATCATATATGCCCCATGAGGAGGTTTGCAAGACTGGCCCACACCTGAAGCCGGAGTCAGTGAGTTCCAGCAAAGATACCAGCAAAGATCCACAGCCACCTGGCTTGCCTGAAGGGCAGCAGGAGAGGCTGCTCAAGGAGTACAGAGCTAGCAGCTGCTTTCTGCTCAGGCCACTCTGACAGTTCCCACTGTACCTATAAAACCAGAGCTATCAATCACTAAACAAGATCAGCCAGCATTTTAGTATTTACCTCCCCTTTCTCACTCTTTTTCTTTCCCTGCTGCAAATGGCCCTGAGTGTTCTGCACGGATACACAGTCAGGTGTGTTTACACACAAGTCGTTTGCATGAATGCTTGTGACCTGTCAAGACAGAGAAAATGAATGTCAGCTCATTATCAGAAAGGGAAAAAAAAAAGAAAAAAAAATACTTGAAGGTGGAGACTGGAAACCAGATGCTTAGTTATGTTAATTGTCCAAGCTCCTCTGATTTTGGTTGAGTTATAGGAATATACATCAGCTGAAAATCTGCTGTTTGATATAAAGAAATGAAGGATTTCACATATTAGATTTTTTTTTTTCCTCAAGAGAAATAAGTGTAGACCTGTTACATCAAATGTATAGCATTTGAATGTGTAAAATAGAATAGGAATCAACAGGAAGTGAATTCTTTTTATTTATGTTGATATAAATCTGGAATAAGTCTCCAGAAATCTGCTGAAATGTATACAGATGTAATTATGTTCAGAACTCACAGACTTCAATATATGTCTGGTCAGGATCTAAGGGCCCATTCATTTTTAAAAAGAATCTCTCGTACAAAAGCACTGGAAGAGCTCTTCCCAGAAACAGATGGCATGTAACGGACCGCGATTTGACCTTTTATTCACAGGCTGAGAAGTATGCAGTGGGGCTGCATTACTGACCAGTAATTGCCAAATCCAGGAGTTTCTATTTTTGGATCAAAAGGAAACCTGTAACTCATTATGTAAAAGCTAAATCATGAAATTTGCACTTAATTTCATTGAGTTTCCACTGTTCAGAGAAATGAAGGAAAACAATGGTTTGGGATTTTGACTATGCCGATTATTGGATATAGATTGTTGCTTCAGGACTTCCTGGAGAAGGTTGTCTATATCTTGGTTGCTGATCTATCTATTAACAAAGAAAACACAGAACCCCAAACTCATGCTTCTCTTGTGTTGATACAGTTTGATCAAAATATCAGTATCAATATCAATAAAATATCAATATCAGATGAAGTAATATATCATGTGTGTAAAAATGTATATTAAATATAGCATCATATTTTAAAAAGAGGAAAGAAAAAAAAAAAAGAACAACGTAGTGACTGCAAAAGAATCATTTGAAATGAAAGAATCTGAACAATGAGAATTAGTGGCCATATAAAAAAATTAGACAAGCACAATTAAATTAAAATTCCCAAGTTGTGTAGTTCTGCAGGGATCTGGCAGCTTACTGTGACCTCTAAATATACCATGTATATTTAACCAATTTGTTTCTGAAAATTGCAATTAAAAACTTTTATTTAAAGGCCTGCAGATTCACATAATGTAAAAGAGCTTATCTTTATGTAGAAATGTGATAGTATAATATTAATTTTGGAGAAAAGACAGTACTTTTTTGTTTCACTCAATTTTGAACTTCTTAATTGTCTTTATTGTATGATACTTTTTAAGAAAGTTTTCTAAAAACTTTCTTAAAAAAAAGACTTCTGTGTTAGAAAACATACAAACATAATTATCACCCATTCAAAATGATGTTTTTTTGCCTGTGTAGATATTCATTACAGATTTTAAAAGGTCAATTACTGGGACAGTGTGGACACTCATGGTTAGCTTTGGAAAAAAAAAAAAAAAAAGCTTAAATCTCACTTTGCTGGTTAATTGAGGTATCTTTATTTATGTCTTTGAAAGAATTATTTACAAACTTTAATTTCAGACATATTGTAGACAGTACACCATTTTAGGCCATATATTTCCCTCAGCTTCTGGTCACTAGCTCTTTTGGAAAATCAAGTATATTCTGCTAGATGGGACTTTCGTCTGCTGAGATTGATGCAATGAGATTATGCTTACTGCTCTCTAGACAACCACCAATTTTCAGAAAAGTAATAAAATCATCTTTAATCTTTGAAAATGGGTCCAAAAGAGATGTTGAGTAAAATGGGATATTATTATTATTATTATTGCTATTATTATTATTAGCAAAATGAGTACCTACTGTCTCCACTTCCATTGCATTTTAGCCAGCTGATGGGAATTGCAAAACCCTAGCTGTTTTTGTATAACACTGTAACATTTGTACACAGCTGAACATGAACTCACACTAAGTACTGAAGAAGAGCTTCTAAAATGCAGATAGTATGTTTCCCTGCACTAATCAGATTTTTCTGTATACAGGACTGAATTTGGGGAATGTATTTACTTTGTGTTATTTAAAGCATCAAGAAATTCTAAATCCTCCTATTCGTATAGGCCAGGGATTTAGGCAGACAACGTTCATTTTTTAAAACCTTTGAAATTCTAAATCCCTGTGCTCTGACTTCATAGTGTGATTTATGCCTCCCCAGAGTCTTACATTCATAGTCAAGGACTTTGCAAAAAAGTTATTAGAACTTCCGTTTTATGGCTTGATGATTCATAAGTAATTCAGTCGGTTGGTTTTGTTTGCTTCCTAGTTCATGGTTAGTGCTGGTTTTTCTAGCAGAGCACGTTAGTCCCTGTATGACTGACTTTAGCTGGCCTGCTTTCAGTGGGTCCTCCCTGGTAAAACTTTATTTACCAGTGGTAGCATTTCAGATCTTATTCACCCAAAATGATGTGCGAAGATTGCTATGGCAGTAACAGAATGTTTAATCTCTGCAGAGAAAAAAAAAAAAAAGAAAAAGGTAAACTGGTAAACTGACCTGTTCTACACCAGCACAACATCTAACTCACATTGAACTTGTCCAAGAACTATTTAAAAAGTCAGCAGATACAAAAGGGAAAATAAACCAAAAGGAGGTCCTGCATTAGCAAGTTGTTTAAGTCCAAATTCAAGTGAGCAAGCAAAGGGTAAGGGCTGAATCAAAGTTTGCATGACTAAGTTGTAACCAAAAGATCTGCATGTTTGAACATGACAGATACCACAAAGTGTGTAACTATAGGTACCTAAGTGATAATTGCACATCTGCATATGGAATTGAATAGAGACATTTGAAGGGAAAAAATACAAGATTGAACAAGTCAAGTTATATTTTGCTAATTCAGACCAATTCTTTGGTATGCAAAACATTTCTCCTTTTCATCTGGAATTTTTGATAGGATCTGATGTAAAATCCATTAGTTTTAATGGATTTTGGATCATGTCCCTGAAAAGGGAAAGTGCTTCTCTTGTGTATAGAACTTCAGATGCAGCAAGTGGATTCCCCTACAACTTCACATACTTGCTAGATCCATGCTAAATAACATTTTATGCCAAATCTTTTGTTTCTTCAACAAATTAAAAGAATGTATTTTCATACAGTTTATCCGAAACAATGCTACTTTTTATTGAGTTAGGACTCTGAATTAATTCCAGCTTTATCTGAACACACCTGTGAGCCTTGGGAATAACCTGTCACAGTTATGGATTTGAAACAAAATTCAGAAATGTAGGCAGATATTTTTTCAAGTAGACTTGGAACAGAGATATTTGGGGGGAATCTTTTCAATTTAAACATTGATTTACTTTCTCCAGGCTGGAGCATTTTACTGGCTACTGACAAATTCAGAACTACAAGGTATAGTTTCACAACTTATTTATTTGTTTGGGTTTTTTTGTTTGTCTTTTCAGAAGAGAGGCTACATAAACACTGGAGGTCTCTGATATTGATTCAATTCTCTAATGCAGATTTTCTAAAAAAAATAAAAATAAAAAGGGAAGGGAAGGGAAGGGAAGGGAAGGGAAGGGAAGGGAAGGGAAGGGAAGGGAAGGGAAGGGAAGGGAAGGGAAGGGAAGGGAAGGGAAGGGAAGGGAAGGGAAGGGAAGGGAAGGGAAGGGAAGGGAAGGGAAGGGAAGGGAAGGGAAGGGAAGGGAAGGGAAGGGAAGGGAAGGGAAGGGAAGGGAAGGGAAGGGGAGGGGAGGGGAGGGGAGGGGAGGGGAGGGGAGGGCAGGGGAGGGGAGGGCAGGGGAGGGGAGGGAAAAAAAAGAAAAGAAAAGAAAGGAAAAGAAAGGAAAAGAAAAGAAAGGAAAAGGAAAGGAAAGGAAAGGAAAGGAAAGGAAAGGAAAGGAAAGGAAAGGAAAGGAAAGGAAAGGAAAGGAAAGGAAAGGAAAGGAAAGGAAAGGAAAGGAAAGGAAAGGAAAGGAAAGGAAAGGAAAGGAAAGGAAAGGAAAGGAAAGGAAAGGAAAGGAAAGGAAAGGAAAGGAAAGGAAAGGAAAGGAAAGAGAAAAGAAAAGAAAAGAAAAGAAAAGAAAAGAAAAGAAAAGAAAAGAAAAGAAAAGAAAAGAAAAGAAAAGAAAAGAAAAGAAAAGAAAAGAAAAGAAAAAAAAAGAAAAGAAAAGAAAAGAAAAGAAAAGAAAAGAAAAGAAAAGAAAAGAAAAGAAAAGAAAAGAAAAGAAAAGAAAAGAAAAGAAAAGAAAAGAAAAGAAAAGAAAAGAAAAGAAAAGAAAAGAAAAGAAAAGAAAAGAAAAAAAGAAAAGAAAAGAAGAACCTTTCAGGAGTTGTCACATATGCTGCATGCTCATGACCATTTCGTGGACATAACACTCTAAACACAAATAAAAATGGCATGAAATCCATTTATAGCTTTTTTAATTTATTATTAATAATATTTTTTACTATATTTTTAAAACATTAATGTAAAACTTAATTCTACTGATTTTGTGATATCCACTAGTGGACAGTTAACCATGAGCCAGCAATGTGTCCTCATGGCCAAGAAGGTCAATGGTGCATTAGGAGGTGTTTCCAGCAGGTCAGGAGGTTATTGTCCTCCTCTACTCAGCCCTGGTGAGGCCTCACCTGGAATGCTGTGTCTACTTCTGGGCTTCCTGGTACAAGAGACCTGGAAGTCCTGGGGAGAGTCCAGTAGAGGGCTACGAAGATGATGGGGGGAATGGAGCATATCTCTTATGAGGAAAGGCTGAGAAAGCTGGGCCTGTTTAACCAAGTGAAAAAAAGGCTGAGAGAGGTTCTTATCGATGTGTATAAATATCTTAAGTGAGGATGTCAAGATGGTGAGGCTGTGCTCTTTTCAGTGGTGCCCAGTGACAGGACAAGAGGCAATGGGCACAAACTGAAACACAGCAAATTCCATCTGAATATGAGGAAAAACTTCTTTACTGTGAGGAAACAGGTTGCCCAGAGAGATTGTGGAATCTCTTTCTCTGGAGATATTCAAAACCTGTCTGGATGCCATCCTGTGCAACATAATCTGGGTGGCCCTGTTTGGCAGGGGATTTGAACTAGATGATCTCCAGAGGTCTCTTCCAATCTTAACCAGTCTGTGATTCTGTGAAATGCACACACACACACACACACAAAATAAATATATATGCTGCTAAATATATTGTCAGCTAAGAGTCTTGACAGAGTAACCTGCAAAAGCCAATTGGAGGATTGTCTGAACATGGAAAGCATGGCAATTCTTGGTGTTTGACCCCAGTATGACACACGGAAAAGAAAAAAATAAATAATAAAAAGAAAGAATGACATAATGTCAGTGCCAGAGATGTGCAAAATATTTTCTGTCACTCCTAGCCTGATTACAAAGAGGTTGCACAAGGGAAGAAAAGGGTTGCTCAGCTCAAGATATGCCAAATCCATGTCAACTCACCTCAGCAGGCACTGGGAAGCTGGAAAGAGGAACAGTTATGAACAAATAATCATATGTGAATACTGAAGACTGCTGAACAACTCATTTATCTTCTGTGACTAGCAGTTGACACAGATGCACATCAGCCATCCCATAACAATATGAATAAGCCCCCACAATTCCTAAGCCCCCACAATTCCTAAGGTCAAAGAAGCCAGGGGGCAGATACAGCTATCAATTACACAGGCATAAGTCTGTAGTAATCCAGTGCAGCTCACTGAATTCCTTTGGGCTGACACTTTGGGCTGACAGCAAGGACAGAAGCTGATTGAATAGGCACATTTTGAAAGCTGAAGTAGATGATTTTTTAAATCTATGATACAGGATTTCAAGTTTTTCCAGCAGTAAACCAAAGTGCCATGAGCATTTCGACACACACTGAGCTGCTTTCCTCATGTCATAGAATCATAGAATCATAGAATCATAGAATATCCTGAGTTGGAAGGGACCCTTAAGGATCATCAAGTCCAACTCTTGACACCGCACAGGTCTACCCAAAAGTTCAGACCATGTGCCTAAGTTCACAGTCCAATCTCTTCTTAAATTCAGACAGGCTCGGTGCAGTGACCACTTCCCTGGGGAGCCTGTTCCAGTGTGCAACCACCCTCTCTGTGAAGAACCCCCTCCTGACGTCCAGCCTAAATTTCCCCTGCCTCAGCTTAACCCCGTTCCCGCGGGTCCTGTCACTAGTGTTAATGGAGAAAAGGTCTCCTGCCTCTTGACAACCCCTTACGAGGAAGTTGTAGACTGTGATGAGGTCTCCCCTCAGCCTCCTCTTCTCCAGGCTGAACAGGCCCAGTGACCTCAGCCGTTCCTCGTACGTCTTCTTGTTTTTGTTTTGTTTTGTTTTGTTTTGTTTTTGTTGTTGTTGGCGGTGGTGGTGGTTTTTTTTGGTTGTTTGTTTTGTTTTGTTTTCCTGTGGGCAATCAATAACTATGTCACTTTTTTCTTCATCAGTTTGAGCAGGAGAAATGCAGAATAATAAAATTTAGAGAGAAGAGGAGAGTTATAATAAAAACTGTATTGCTGTGCACATTTCTGTTCAAATATGTTGTAATTGTAATGATTGGGAATAATAAATAACATTTTTTGAACTGCATATATCTTCACTGGTAAATGTTTGTTTGGTAAATAACCAAACTTAATTTCACGTTACTGTTTACAATGATAAAACGATGGATGTAGTGTATGTACATTCATATATACATGCTGTAACTGTTGATTGGTTTCAGTTGCTTTTAGTTTTAATGGGAAGATATACATATATATATATATATATACATACATGTATATATTTAATGGAGTTAAAAGATACTTTACAAAGAATACAAAAATGATGTGCTAGGAAGTACATGCTAGTTTAACCTATGACTGTTACAAAAGAAACCATTTAGTGCCACACTTACCCCTGTGCTATCTTGCCTCAGGAAATAATACTTATTTTGTGTATTGCTTTTGCACATAAAGGATAAAGTGAACTTAAACAGTTACATGGCCTTAAGTTGCTTGTTCTTCATGCAATGGGTAGCAGACTGGGAAATCATAGAGAAAAGACCTTATGAGTGTTAAAATTTTAACCTGGCTGAAAGCAAGATAGGACAGACACTCAAAAGAAAAGATGAAGAAAATCCATTAAGAGTTCTGGAAAAGATGGAAAACATGTTTGTTTCAGGAAATCCCCTGAGCTGAAAATAGATGGAGTCCAGAAGAATACCAGGGGAAGGATTACACCTTCTTGCCCTGTTCCTGTGATTTGTGATGCATCACCCTTTGCAGAGCTCAGAGCCAGGTGGATGTGCTCTCACCCCCTGTAACCATTCCTATGATCTGTGATCTTAGGACATTCAGAGGTAAAACTTCTGGTCTGTTAAATAAATCCAGATTACAAAGGTTCACATTCAGTTAGTAAAAGGGAGGTGAGAATTGAGAATCTAATGAATAAAATGAAGCAAAATATCTCTCCTCTGATTTTTAGGCACATGGAGCAGATCAGGAAAAAGAAAACACAACTTAATATAAGTGAGCTCATCCAGCTCATTCCTTCTGCTTTTTTTTTGTTTGTTTGTTTCGTTTTGTTTTTGTTTTGTTTTGTTTTGTTTTTGTTGTTGTTGTTGTTGTTGTTGGTTTTTTTTTTTGGTTGTTTGTTTTGTTTTGTTTTCCTGTGGGCAATGAATAACTAATAATTTATTATAAATAACATTCAACAGTTTCTTGTAGGAAACTGAAGATTTCCACTCTGCAAATGAAGTTCAGTGGTAATTACCTTAATGTTTAAATGACTTTATAGTCCTTACTCAGACAAAAATTGCTGCTGCTTCTCTAAGTGCCAACTGTCTCTCCACCTCAGTGAATGCTGTGAAAATCATTATTTACCTCTAGGGAGGTAAACAATGAAATTATTTTTTCTTTTTCTTTTTCTTTTTCTTTTTCTTTTTCTTTTCCTTTTTCTTTTCCTTTTCCTTTTCCTTTTTTCTTTTTTCTTTTTTCTTTTCTTTTCTTTTCTTTTCTTTTCTTTTCTTTTCTTTTCTTTTCTTTTCTTTTCTTTTCTTTTCTTTTCTTTTCTTTTCCTTTTCTTTTTTTTTAAGAAAAAAAAAAAGCTAACTCAAAGAAAATCTAGCTCTGAAGAACAGGTTAGTAATAAAAGGAAGCCAATTTACTTCTGCTAGGTTATTAATCAAATAATATCAAATAAATACTGCATCAAGATTTAGATCATATGCCAAACATTGGTTTCTTTCTGCCAGGGATCTGGACCTGTCAAGACATTGCTCCCCTAGCGTCCTTGTAAAGGACTTCTTCATAACCTGTAAAGGTGAATTCTTTGAGGCTTTGAGCACCTTCTTCATTTCTCTTTTGGGCTTGCCAGAGAGGTCTAGTTCACCTCTGGACATGTAGTACATTTTAAAAGAAATTGAGACAGTTATAACCCCCTATGAATCATTAACATTTCTAAACTACCCAGAGTTACTGATCATAAGTTTTACAAACGTTTGTTGATCATTTGTTTCACAAAAAAAAAAAAAAAAATCAAACAACAATACAACACAAAACCAAAGTCTTCACCAGAAAAAAAGAACAGACTAAAGAGCTATATTTCTTTATAAAATCTATAATTAACCTTTATCTGATCAAATAAATTACCGACTCTCTGAAGTGACCTTTTCACTTTATGTATCTAAAAGCAAAATAATATTGATTTGAAATGACAATATTCTGTAAAATATAAATTTGTCATATATTCAGAAAGGAGTGTATCATACTGATCTAGCAAGAGGGACTTTAGGATAAGGCTGTATTTCATATTGTTTTCTTACAATTAATCTGAGGATATAGTTGGAAAGACTGTTCAGCCTCAGAATATTCATTAAGAGCAAAACTATTTTATTATCTCTGTTTCTAAAAGGTTGTTTCAGTGTTAAAAAGAATACAACTATTCCAACTATTTATACCACCAGTGCAGAATGGTGATTTGTTTCCCTCTATTGCTGATTAGGTCATGTATTGTTTGGTGAACAGACTACAAACCTTCACTCTATACAGAAATTGCTGCTCTTCAGCTTTACGCTTCAGTGAGATCATATTTATTTTTATCTTATCTTGGATAACTAAAATTAGACTGGTTCATTTTTGCTTATAAACTGTTTCACTTGCAAATTCTCCATGCTGTAAGATTTGCATTATTCACACTGGGAAAAAGCTTTAGCTGCATTAAAGCTATAAATCACATTGTATTGGAGTAGTCCAGAGCAATATAGTGGAATCTGGCTTTGGTCAGATTTATTATTGTTCTAACATATCCGAGCAGAATGATCTCTATGTAAAGTTAGGCAAAACTGTGTCACATTCTCTTTTCATCCCTCTGATTTTAGCACTCTTAGCATTTGAATGCTACAGGCTGAAACAATGGTATTACTGCTAAATCCCATAGGAGGATGAGATGTATTCCAGAAAATCATGAGATCACTGTAACAGAGTTTCCATGCTTTCCATATTTTATTTAAAAATATTAATTAAATAAATAAATAAATCCCAATTTGATAATGCATTGCTTTTGCTGAGTGCTACTTATATATGATTTTTGGAGAATGTTGAAATATTGTCAAACATTTGATAATTTCAGTCCTTTCTGGAATCATTTACTCTTGGTTTTCTGTTGCAGTTACAGCATGATGGAATACAAGAGTTACTCTGTTTGTGAATTCCTGAACAGCATTTCTCTGGAGCTGCAAACCAGCTTGGCAAGGCTTTGTACAGGTATACTCTGGTGTTAGTGCCCCCTCTATTGTGCAGCAGTTGCTGCCTAAAGACAAATGTGACAGCTTTTGAGACATTATTAAGAAAATAACAATGCTGTGTCCAGTTAGAGCAACATTTCTATTTTCATATTTCTTTTATTAGCACTACAGGATGTTTTCAACCCAATGAAATGTCATGCAAAAGTCTTCCTCTGTTGAAGCCTAAATGAGGCTGACAGAAGAAAGGTATTTTTGGTGAGAATAGACTGGGAGATTAAGATGCTCTTGGGCTTGGGTACTACCTAAAATATGGGAGGGTGATGTCCAAATTCCTGCTTTACCTGATTTGCAGGAATTTGGGATGAGAAACTCAGCTGTGAATCAGGCAGAACAAAGACTTGTTTTTGATTAAGAGACTAAGTACCATGCAATGGATGTGAATCTCAAAGAATGTGAAAGGATCATACACACTTGTATATCTGCAGGGAGGATTTTTTTTGCTTTGATATGAATGAAGCCGAAATGAATCATTTAAGAAAAATGCTCTGACCAGTTCTACAGTTATGTCCTTAATGCTTAGTAATGGCACTGAACTCTTTTTAATTCAGGTTACTAACCTTTCATTGAGCTAATGAGGAGGAAATAACCAAAGGCAGTTTCCAAATCACTTTAAGTCCAATGACATTTTCTCAAGAATTCTGATAGTATCAAAATATTTGAAAGCTTCAGATATATCACCTAGCCTTTCACTTTTTGTTTCTTCTTTTTTATTATTTTACTTTGATTAAAAAAAAAAGGATATACATATTTGTAATACAGTCTGAGACTCTGCACTTCTAGGTATTGTATGCATATAAATTACCATCACCCTATACAGTACTGTGCACTTGTCAGGTCAGTTTAATCGTATTAAGAAACTGCTCAAATACTTCTGTTATAACCATATGTGTTGGACTTAAGCTTTTGTGAATTGTGTCTGCACCTGAGCAGTTTGTACCCCTCTTAACTTCTGTTCCTTAAACTAGGCAGGGTAATAAATTATTTTAGTAGAATAAAAGAAAAATGTGGGAAAGGATTTTCTGTAAAAGCAACAGAGGATTAGGAACAAAAAATAAAAGAAAACTATGAAGAATAAAACTTCCTTATAGCAGATGGGTGTTAAACAGAGCTGCTGTTTCTCTGTGCCTTTGAAGTCTACTTTTTCTCTGTGGTACTCATGAGTTGGGCACTTCCAGTTGTCATGTTCTTTTCTTTTTCCCTTTACTCAGATAAGAATGTATTTAAAGATCCAAGCATTTTGTCAGGTAAATTTCACTGCTTTTGTTCACTTTGGCAAAAATTAATTTTCCTCAAAAAACTCTTCCGTATGCCCATGCTGCAGGTGTTTTCTGTTCATGAAGTCCTGGATACTAGTCTTTTTCTTTCATGTTGGATAGCAAGTGGAGTAGAGGGCCCTTCAGTAACACCATCAGTAGCACAAGGCAAGATTTGATTGTCTCATGTAGGCATCCAGTGTCATTTCAAAGACATGAGGTAATCCAAAATGCCTACATGGAGCTGGCATATAGCATACAGGACATAGACATTTGATCCCTTCTGACAGAGGCAGTGCAGGTACACTGTGGTGTCTATAGTGACTCTCACAATATAGGTGCAGGCAAGTGAATCTCACCGTAAAGTAAGGGTTTGCATTTGGGCTGGTAAATGCTGCTTTGACTACTGAGTCTCCTCTGTGGTGTGTTTACAGTTACTACAGAACAGTACCAAAGAATGCAGACAAGAACATCAGACAGTGAAGTCACCTGAACTTCGGTCTCACTTGAGTTGCTCCCACACAGGCTTCCAGGGGTAAAGAAAGCACTGAGATACCCTAGACTACTAGCCCACCTGATTTCTCTATCTGCTTCTTGTCCTGTGGCATCCTGTACCTCTGTTATTGTAGAT
The DNA here is from genome assembly GCF_009819795.1 of Aythya fuligula. Lineage (NCBI taxonomy): Eukaryota > Metazoa > Chordata > Aves > Anseriformes > Anatidae > Aythya > Aythya fuligula. The sequence continues at coordinate 102,041,142 of NC_045561.1, read as the reverse complement.
GTGAGCTAAACAGCCTAGGCTCCCTTCATAATCAGTGGAAAGAAACTGCTGATTTTTAGGTAAGATTAATCCAATTTACTTATGATGTCCACCAAGATATCTCAGGTGTCTAGGTCAGATCAAGACATTGATATATTTCTACAGATTTTTCTGATTCAGAAAGGCAGCTAGGAAACACTGTATGCAACACATCTTCAGCATAACTGAAGATTTTTTGAAGAGGAGCTGGTCTGATCTGCAGCGTACTAATTTCCTGTTCTATGACAGAGTTAATATGGGATGCAGATACTTATTTGACCTCTCCTTCCTCTAAGTGAAACCTCTTCTAGCAATTAAAAATTTTCCCACATCATTTTTGTGTGTAAAGGTGGAGAACATGACCCAGTCTTCCATGGGTCCACAATTCAGCTCTCAGGGAAGGAAAAGAAATCTGATTTCTATGTCATTGTACACTTTTTGCCATGGTTTTCATGGGTGCACAGTCTCACTTCCTACCCTCTAATGTAGTGTCATTTCAACCCTGCTTTGCATTGTGACATCTAAATAACCAACACAATAGAAAATCTACCGATATCCTATTTGAATATTTCTACAATGCATCAGCATATCTTTGTTTTGAGGGATTTTTTTTTTTCCACATGCTAAATCTCCAGAAAATATTAACCACTAGTTTTAATGTGTAAGAGGTGGAAATAACTTGAAAGAGATTTTTGTTGTTGTTGTTCCCACGGCAGCAGAAACTAAAGACAATCATAAAGTGTTTGCTAATGGACTTTCTTAAGTGGTGTAATTCAGGTATGAAAGGGAAAAAAAATGAAATAAAAATCAGCATGGGCTGAATACAAGGGTATGGAATAGAGTGTCAGCAATTCAATGTGCATAGGAGTTTCAAACAAGACAAAAAACACTTTGCCTCAGGCATTTTATTCAAACAGAAAAAAACAACCTTCCTTCACTTTTATTTGTAGAGGCTCTTTGAATTCATAACCTCTGGACTAAAACACTTCTCCTTGAAGAGGAACCTACTGGGGAAAAAAAAAAGAAAAAAAAAGAAAAAAAAAAAAAAAGCAGAAGCCAGATTCTGCAGTCCCTACAGAGTCAGATTTGGAAGCAGGAAAGATTACTCCTTAAATGACCTGATCTTGCAGGTTACCTTCTGCCTTTTCTCCCATCACAGGTTTCAGATGCTGAAGAGCTCTCTAAGAAAGTCTAAAGTAATGCTTCACAGCAGGCTTCTTCTTAAAAGCATCTTACCTACTCTGTTTTTTGTTGTTGTTGGCATTTTTTTTCCTGCTCCACATCCATGAATAACAGTCAGCTCCTAAAACCAGTTCTGACTGTGCCACTCATTCCATCTGGAAAGAAAAAATCAGTATCAAATAATTCTTGGCTGTTGTGTGAGAATTGACTGCAGCCCCAAATGGGTCAAATCATGATCTGACCTACTTTTACCAGATTTTTTTTTTTTTTCATTTCAGGAGCCCCATTATTTGAATCTTCCCTATGGATCATTTATATTCCCTTAAGATCTTAAGCTAAGCTAATACACTGCAGCTGAAGAAATCTAGGGTGAGAAGTGAAATTATTCTTTTAATTTGGGTCACTTTTGCCCTTTGTGATTATTTTATATCATCATCACCATCATTTATCTTCCTTTATTTCACAGTTCTACTTTTCCTTTTCCCTTTAATGATGGACACCAATTAAAATGTCATAGGTCATTCCAGATCCTATCAACACTGTTGAGTGATAGTAGCTTTGCTAGCATTTTGCTTGTAAATTGCCAAAAAGAAAGGAAACAATAACTAGTAGCATAATTCACAGCCTGTTGCTCATGTGATAAATAAAGTGTTCTTTTTGGAAATAAGGCCATGCACATGTCATTAAAACATAATAGCACTAGCTCTGATGAAAAATAAATATTATACTTTCAACAGTAGACGGGGGGAAAAAAGAGAAAAAAAAAAGCAAAAAAAAAAAAAAAAAGCAAAAAAAAAAAAGAGTTCCTCTTAAAGGACAGCTTTAATTTGCACACTGATGATAGTTGCTTCATTTTCCAAGACTTCTTGTAAACTTAAGAGCTGTAAAAGGCAAATCCTTCCCTCTCTCCCACTTCATTCATCTATCCATTCACACCATCAGCCTGAGCTAAACAATTCCTTGCTTGCCTGCTCTAATCAATCCTGAGAGCCTGTGAGCTCCCATTAACTTACTTAACTAGTTCATGGGGGGTATTGTAAGAATTAATTAAATAGTTCCTGTTTGGACACTGCTTTGTACATGTATGGTACCATAGAAATTGCTATTAGGTAATGAATTATGAATAAATCATTTCAATCTATGATGGCCTCCAGCACAGCTGCAGATCAGCTTTTCCCAGGATTCAGGATTCAGTTACTGGTTATAGGGATTTGTGTTCATGCAGACTGGCATAAGGATGATTTCATTATAGTTAGGCCAGCAACTATCACATGAAGATCAGGGCTTCATCTTTTCCTCCTTCTGATTCATGAGGCCACATATTCGCATGTGTAGGGCAAGTCTAAGACATCATAATACCAAAGAATTCAAGATTTACTGAAGACAAGGTAGCGTGAGAGTTAAAAAATAACAGTGAAATGGTCAAGGCACACATCTGAAAAAAAAAAAAAAGTAAAAAAAAAAAAAAGTAGAGACTTCTGGGGATATTAGCGGAATTTTCTAGACCAATATGGTAGAAAGTAGGCCAAGTTGGCTATGAGCAGGAGACATACAATGAAGAGAGTGCCATATAGTCTTGGTGCCTCCAACATTGAGACTGGGTACCTCTCACATCATATATAGTTTCTTACCTTCTCTGATGACACATTTTTTCCCATGGAAAACTCACCACTAGAGAATGAGGAGAAGGATGGACACCCCAGACATATCTTATGTGGACATGGGCCATAGCCAGGTCTTAATCTTGGACATGGAAAGTGAGGAATGCAGTATAAACATGCTCTAGACACCAGGAAAGACATCTAAGTACACTATTTGAGAGAAAATCACATGGTAAAATAATAAATTCTAAGCTTCAAAAATAATTGTTGTCAGTCTTCAGACTTTCTCTGATAGCATACCAGTTTTTTAAACATTTTGTGTTTTCACATTGACTAACAGAAACACAAATCTAGCTATTTATTGCCCCCACCCCTTCCAAAACTAAAACAAATCATGGAGAAATTAACTTTAAAAATTTCAGCGCTAAAAAGACTGAGTCCAGTCCCACTCCACTCAGTTAAAAATACACTCAGATAAAGTCCTCAGAGAACAGTGCTGCGTGTCTGACACTGACAGCTGAGTTGGCTAAAGGCAACCAGGACATCAACTCTGTTCTAAAATATATTCTAGAATACCTTGGGATGAGCATGGTTTTCTTCTCTGACTGTTTAAGGAGACAAGGGAGACTAATCTTCCATCTGAGCATGTGAAGTTGCCTGGAATGAGCACACACCTTTGTACCTTTCCATTCATAAATGTGCAAAAAGTGCACTTCTAATCTTGTTTATATATATATACATACATACATGAAAACAGGAGGAAAAACATTCACATTTGTATATGTTTATACATACACGGGTTTCCAGATGAACGTGTTTTGCAACAATCACAAATAAATAAATAAATAAATAATATGATACCCTCAGTTTGAGCCCATTTGGTAACCCCTTCTTTCTTTTTAACTAGCAGCTTTTTAGTTTCACAGTTGAATTTTAAATTTTCCTGTCATTAATCAAGTACCATTATGTCGACTCTAAAATAAATACACAAAAACATCTATATACATTGTATAAATCTGGACAAGTATTTCATATTTAAAGTCTCTTTTTAAGGATAGCTGTTTGCAATCACTAGAAAAATGTACATTTCCAGGTCAGTAAAATCACTTGCTTTATCCAATAGGGAGGTGAGCCCTCTGGGTATGCTGAGTAAGAACTCAATAGAATCTAGTTTTAAAACTTTATGCTTTAATTAAAATGTATACTGATGTGCAGTCATTTCCCTGAGCACAGCAATATGGTAATAAGCCTTTAAAAAATTCAGATCTCTGCAGTTTCATAGTACATTTTTCAATCTGATCAAACGTGTTTTTTTTTCTCTCTCTAATCAGTACTTTTTGTGGTTTATGCATACAGTATTATATTTGATTCCATTCCCCTGTGGGTTGTTACTTATCTGAAATATGTTGAGTAAAGATCCCTTATAAGAAGGAAAATAAAACATTTGTGAAGTAATAGTTGTTCTCCACAAAGACTCATACATCTATATGTCTAAAAAGATAGTCACTTTTCATGAGAACATGTTGTCACTTATATTACTAATAAACATTTTAGGATACCGAAAGGTTTAATTTTATTAATTTTATTTTGTACATCTGTTTTTTCTTCTGTTTTTGCTATCTTGCCATAAGTTGATGTACCCACAGAAAAACATAAGCTGATAGATATTTCCCAGCTCTGGGTGATGTTGCTTTGATGTTATTTGCAGCAACTTATTTCAAGATGGACCAAAATAGACCAGAGGCAATGTGGAAGAAAAAGAAGTGAGGAGGCAGGAGACACAGGTCTACCTGAAATGTACACACAAAGAAACTGAATTTACTTGCTTTAAATCTTGGTAAAATTACTTCTTTTCATTTCTCATAACCCTTAATTGAATTTATCCCATATTTAATTTCCCAGTGTGCTACTGGAACTAAGTGATATGCAATGAATATCTGTTAGGAAAGAGAAAATCTGGAGGGTTCATGAAGACAAACTAGTGGTTTGTAACCAAAAACCATCATAATGCTTTTAAACAAGATGTCTAAATTATGTAGGAAACTTGAAATTTGATATCTGTGATTTTGGAGAATGTGAACTTTAACCTTCTTCTTTTCACATAGAATTGTATGTGTGCACTGCATGTGGAATTAAAATGTATAATTCCTGTACATGTGAGTTCATTCACCTTGTTTTGCCTCTAGCTGACATATAAGAAAGAGAAGAAACTTACCTGCAGGAGTCTAAAATGAGGAGGATTTTAGTCCCAGAAGTGCCCAGTAATCACGTTTATTGCTTTTACCACATGGATTCAGTATAATAAAACAGATTTACTCCATATCAAAGTGAAAATGTAAATATGTTGTGTATGATTTGCAATAGAACAATTTGAACTTGTAACCCCTTTAAGTTCAATTCAGTTAATTGCAATTTAATTTCAAGTTTGTTAATTGGAGCTATGATTTTTTTTTTCCCCCTGATTTTTAAGTTGTTTAAGGAAACCTACCCAAGTGACACCACAGAATAACAGTTTTCAGAGACTGCCTAGTGAAGGGCAGAAGAGGGTTTCCACTGGGCTATGAGGGCCCTGGGAGAGTGTTACTTGCTTGGAAGTTACGAAACTATGTGTGTCTTTGGGACAAAACTTATTGGGTTTCCTTGCTAAAAGACTATTTTTCTTTCAGTAGAGGGACTGGGCAATGTCATTACCAGCTACTTGAATGCAGCCGACTAGGTGAATCAACAGTGGGGCCACACAGAGAATTCACAAGATTCAAATGTGGTATTGTGGAAACAGGGAATGACAATTATATATGAGGTTTTAGATTAAACATGTGCTTGGAGTTTGTATAGAAAAGGTTGTGTCATTTTTTGTTCCTTCAGAGCAGATTAAAATAAAATTTCAGATGGAATAATGTAGATGTAATGCTGTAGTTTATCCCTTTCATCCTGCAGTGTGAGTGAGGGGTTTGAACCTTCTCCTCCTCCTTGGCTCAAGGGAGAGAACCCCACTCTACCTTTTTGTTGTTGGTGGTGGTGGTTTTGTTTTGTTTTTGTTTTTGTTTTTTGTTTTGTTTTGGTTTTCGTGTCCTTTGCTAACTAATGAAACAGTATTTGAAACCAACTAACAGCTCTCTTTTCTGATTTTCTGTGGCATTTGTGTTTCACGTCTCACAGATGAGCTGTAGACTGTCTATCAGAGGCTGACAACTTAGGGTTAGGGGTCAGGGGCTTTGTAGACCACTTCTAGAATGATAACTGGTGTGCAGGAACTGGTACAAGGCAAATGCACTGATGGAAGCATAGTAGAAGTAGTTGAAAGCTTCATCAGGGCAGGCCTTGACAGTGGAAAAGAGCAGTAAAGAGGGGGAAAGAAACAAACTGGTGACTATATTGAATGAGCTCTTTGCTCCTTCAGGCAAACACAGTGACTGTACTCAGAATATGTAATTGAAGGATAATTATTCTGTGTGGAAGGGATTGTCTTTATTTATATGTATTGTATGATGCCAAGTACATTTTGAGCCCAAGAAACAATATGAATTATTATTTATTTATTTATGGCACCAGTGGGGATAATAATCTGTTAGAAACTTGCACTGCTGGAGAGAGCATTTAACTTTTCTAAATGTGCCCCATGATTCTTCTGTTTTAACCCATCAAATTAATTAAAATATTGCAAATGTTTCTCCTCAAGTGGTCTCTAATTTGCACATGTATGGAATCCTAGAAGTTAGAAATGGAACAGGCATATTATTCAGTTCCATTATCTGTCCATACCATATTTTCTTTAGAAAGAAATTACCATATTGAAACTCAAATATGCCCATTTGCAAGGGCAAATGTACAAAATAGTCAAGATAGACATCTATTTGCATAAAAGACCACATGTGTTAAGCTGTGAGAAAAATTAAGAGATTGAACCAAGGCAGACTGGAAATTTCATTTTACATTTGGGATGGGTGGCTTGTAAACCACTGGAAAAAAAAAAAAAAAAAAAAAAAACAGCTTAATATAGAATCAAAAATAATTTTGTTTTGTCATTTTCACACATTTTCCCAGAAGGACCTGTGAAGGGGTGTTTCAAGTTGCCATGAGAAAATTTCTAACCAGCTGGGAGTCAGCACATAGTGGACACAATATAGAAAGACTGTTTTCCACCACAGCTTTGAACACATTCAGGTACTTTGATAAATTGAGGGAACTTCTGCAGCAACTGAATATTGAAGTTCTTCCACTGGAACATAAATCATAAGTTGTTTATATTTCATTAGTAAAAGCCAGAAAATGGCAGTGTGAATTCTAAATTCCACTACATTTTAAGAGTAAAGCACATTTACTAGGTAACTGTGTATTTAAGAAAGAGCTAGAGAATTCAGACTTGGTGTCCCAAGCTCTTCCTCAATGAGTTTCTTTTCCATTCCAAATATTTTGTGTTGGGGTGTGAAGGGTTACACATATCGATGCTTTCAAGAAAGCACCCATTCCATTGCAACCAAGTTCAATGAAGGTACAGGATGAGCCTGTTTTTGCTGCTGTTGCTGTTTCTTTGGCTGTTGAGTAATGTTTTTTGTCTCACAAGATTTTTGTAGCTTTGTTTCAGACCCCATGCATACCTGTTGAAAGGCATTTTTTTTTCTACCTGCTGATGACAAGTACCTCCAGAAACTCACCTCCATACCTGTTGTGGTTCAAATGTGGGTCGACCATTTTCCAGTGCTGGATAGTAAAAAGGGAAATTTGAAGTAGATTTCTGCTTTAATTTGTAGAATTCTGCTTTAATTTGCTATTTTTATTTGAAAAGAACACTAGAAAATGCTGAAATATTTCCAGTTTAAAAATAAAAATAATAAAAATTTGTAGCCTGCCTCAGGGGTAATTATGACTTGCAAAACTTTAGGTCCTCTCTTCATCCAAACTGGTGCCCCTTTCTTTCAACTGAAAATTCAGTGAATACTCAGGTCTCCATTGACCTTTTCAAGCTGTTATTAGAAAAGAAATAAAATATTTAGAAAATGTTCTGTATGAGTTAGAATGGGGTGTGTAAAACATCCTCAGCTTGCAGAGCCCCTTCATTAATGTACTTAGTCCACTAGCTTTCTGGGTAACAATGGTCTCAGCGCTCCCTTTGGTTTGCTGTGGTTCAGCTGTTCACCTGCAGCCCAAAGTTTTAGCCCAAACTGCTGTAAGGAAGCAACGTGGATATCCCCTTTCTCCCCTTTCTAAATTCCATCAGACTGAGACTTCTTGTGTGCTGATTGCAGTTCACTACAAGTCACGGTGATTTTCATGACTGATAGATGAAGAGATTGCAGCTCAGCTATTCAGATGCTGCTAGTGCTAATGAGAAGACAATGTGGTTAATCAAATTAAACAAAATGCAAATGTGTTGATCCAGGTTATAATATCAATATTTGTTCTCCCTAGTAATGCAAGCCTCTTCCATCCAAGGTCCTTTTCCTTCAAATGAAACAGCTTGTGCTATCTGAAATCAAGCATTTTGTGTATTTCAGAGGGGCAAAATGAAGTATTTGTAAGGAACAGACACTGTTTTTTAATATTCCATGTAAGCACACTAGAAAAATGAAAGAGAGAAAAATCACACAATTGTTTTCAAAGGATCAGTACAAATGTTCTAACCTTCTTGTTTGTTTGTTTGTTTGTTTCTTGCCTGAAACAATCTGACAAATTCAACACATTCATTATTCAGTACACCCACATATGGACCATAGTGATGTCTTTATATGACATTGATGGTATATTTTTGCAATTAAAAATTGTCTTTTATGTCAGTCCTGCTGCTGACGTTTGCCACCTAGTAAAGCTTATCTGTTGTCATATCATTATCTCGCATTATCGCCTGTGGATAATTAGGGTTCTGTTCGGAGGCATGCATGCTGGTATCTCATGCTTGACCTAATATGTACCACAGTGCTCTGCCTGCCCAGCTGTTGCTCCAGAAAGTCCTGGGTCTCTCCTAGGCTTTGGATCCCTTTACCCAACCTGGGTGTTGCAGATACTTCCATGCACCTCAGAGAGAACTAGGGTTAGGCAGCTGAGTAGTGCCTCTCTAGGTGTGTTGAATAAAGGCACATCTGTCAGATAAATATAGGCATCTAATGTCACTTGAAGCCTAACAGGGTTTCAGAGACATCTGCATGGATGACATGGGATTTGCTAATAACCTCTGGAGCACAATCTGGAGGCTGGACCATGTACCTCACAGAACCTGAAATGAAATAAATGCCTCCCTTTGGGCAACTACATCCTATTCCAAGACTCCACAGACCTATGTACCTCCTCTCCAGTGCAGCAGACCCATTCTCACCTCCCCTCTCCCAGCCTTTCTGCCAAGCCATTCCTGATGGGGCTGCCAACACAGAGCAGTCATCCCACCAAACCATAGCACCACATGCACGCATGCTGTGGCTACAGCTACACTGCAGGACCCACGTGTGTACCTCCTTCTCCCCTGCCTCATGCCACCAACTTTCTGGTTTGACTTATCAGAGGACACAGCAAAGACCCTGGAAGTGGGATAAGAGTCATGATGAGTGCTCATCACAAGCACAATACTTGCTATGGATCTTTGTGACCTGTAACCACACATCATCCACTAAACAACTCATTTGCAAATCTGCATCCTTCCTCCTCTCCCACTCCCTTCTCTTACATGTTGTCTTCACAGCTTCCTTGTCAGTATCTAACCCTCCTTCCTCAGGACCAGATCCTCTGCAAGCTGCTTTTTCTGTTGTCCTACTTGCTGATTCCCAATATAACTGAGAACTTTTTCTCATTTGTATCAATAAACCCACTTAAATACATTTTTTTTTTTTTTTTTTTTTTTTTTTTCTATCTATAGCTTTTTATTTATTGTAAATTCCTCCTGGAAGAGCCTATTATGCCTTCATACCTTAGTCTCTATTTGCCTCTAAAATATTAGATAATATATAATGATGAAATATTAAACACTGTTAATTCAGTAGTGGAGCAGGAAATGAATTAGAAAGGGGACTCTGAAGGTTTATTAGTTCTGTGGTCTGTGTTTTTAACACTATGCAAATGCTAAGTGTAATTGCTTTTTACCATTGATTTGATTGATTTATAGAGTTTAAGGCCTAAAGTTCGACACTGATCATCAAGTATGACCTTTTCATTATATAGGCTACCAAATTTAATCCAGTAATTCTTTATGGAGCCCAGTATGCTTTTAGTGAGGTAATTATTATTGCAAAAAACTAAGATGCAATTTGGTGACCACATCTAATTTCTCACAGTCATAACAACCCTTATAAGTCTTTGTTTTCCTGAGGATACCCTTCAGCAAGAACTTACTTTTGTGCTTTAGCATTTTAATATCTAATTATAATTTTAATTCAGCAATGAAAATACTGCAATAATAGTTTCCTCATTAAAATATGAATCAACAGGAAAATTAAGGTATTATGGCAACCTAAAGTGGGCTATGTTGAAACTGGGTCATTTTTTATTTATGAGTTAAGTCTTAATTTTTTCTCTGTGTATAAAATATATATAGCAGAATATCCAAGGTAGACAAAGGACCATTACATGTGTCTGTTTACAAGGTGTGAGGACACTGGGCAAGACTCCACTCTTAGCTACCTTTGGGTCTTTTAGCTGTTTCCAAAGTTGCCTAAATATGAGTCGGTGGACTTTTAATTTCTGTGGCTATTTTGTTTATTTATCTGTTCCTGTTCCTTTCCTGTCCTTTAGGGGTCATTTTTAAAGTGTCCTTTGCTGAATGCTTTCAGTCTCCACTGAATGTGTGGCAGCTGCTTCTGAGAAATACCTAAAGCCCACTCACTTCCCAAAAAGAACAGCTCCCAAAGAAACAGGGGGAAACAAAGACAACCTAAGGAATGGAAGCCTGTGCTAGAAATATATGCTTTGTCTCCCTATATCTTACCCCCATAATGCTGTTAACACCCAGAAGTGTTAATGGCCTTTGCACTGAAATAACTTTTCCAAAGGGACTCAATATTGATGTAAAAGCAGTGGAGGCTAAGCAAAACTGTGTAACTTCAGAAATGGAATATGGATTATATGGAACAATCCAGAAGGAAAATTGTATTGGGTCCAGAGCATCCATAAAAGCATGAGGGCACAGGCACTCCACAGAAATACAGGGCTAAGACAGTTACCATCTGAGAATCAGTCCTTCTTGGAGAGCCTCCAGAAGTGCCACAGCTGAATTTCATTTACTTCACAGCAACTTGAGGCCGAGTCATCTGAATTACCACCCTGTATTTTGTTATGGTCCCAAACCTGCCAGCAAGTGTGGGGCAGTGCTCCAGCTCCCTGCCACCCTCATGTCATTGAATTCCTTCTGATAGCTCAGGGCCTAACTCTGTTGGCATTATTTGCAGTGAGGCATAGCAGCTGCAACAAGTAAGCCTGCAGAAAGCCATCCAGGACTTTGAACTAAGCTTCTCCGATATATAAAAGTGAAAGGAGGCTCTGGGGTGGGCAGGGTTAAGCACAATTTTATTCTCAGTTTAGCTTTTGCAGCATCAAAAAGCACTGCTTTTTTTTTTTTTTTAATATTATTATTATTTTGAGATATTTGCCCCATGTTGATCAAGTAAAAAAAAAAAAAAAAAAGTGAAAAAAAAAAAGTGAAAAAAAAAGCCTTTAATGTATTTGTACGGTTTTCTTGTAACTTTTCTGACAAATGTAGTTGTTGAGTGAACGTGTGCTGCCACCCATAGGCAACCCTAATAATTTCTCTTTGCTCTTGCAGTTTATAATCACCACTTTTCGCAGAAAAGTTTGTGTTCCCCTGCCTTTTGTTTGTTTGTTTGTTTGTTTTATATCTCCCACTTATACGTGGAGCTAACAATAGAATATGGTATTAAATTAATAAAAATATAAACAAGATTAGAGCTATTTTAATGACTTTAGTTAGAGGTGGTTCACAGAAGATGTCTCATTGCTTGTAAATAAAATATTATTATTACTGCTGTTCCTTGTTCTGTCTACAAAAGCAAAAGAGCACAGGATGATTTTTCCCTGTCCTGTGATGTGTTGCTAGCAATTGCTCTCGGTTAGATATCATTTTAACTATTTCAGAAGCAAACTTAAACCCACATATACACGAAATAAAGCTGGGTTTGGTAATATATAATTTGTGTACTTCATGAACTGCATAGTATGACTAATAGTGCCCTCATAATAGTGAAGTTGAGTATAGATGAGCACCAGCTGAGGACTTGGTCTAAAGGAGAGAGAACAATTTCATAGCGCTGAGCATTCTGACTTGCTGATTTATTGCAGCCTTACTGACTGCACATTGGAAGGAGTAAAATGTAAGAGGTTTTGGGTTTGCAGTAAAAAAAAAAAAAAAAATCAAATTAAGATCAGTAAAATCATTTCCAAGCAAGATGAGAATTCAATAGCATAAATACTGAAAACTTTACATGATCATCCAGGAAAAGAGACAGCTTTGTTAATATCATTGCTACTAGCACTGGTGCACTGCTACATTTCAACATATGGCTCCTGCAAAACAGAAAAAAACTATTGATAACTTGACAAAAGTGCTGTGTCTTGGCCTCTTCACAGCAGGAAAATGAAAAAAATCAAGGCTGCTATAATTGGTATGAAATGTTCCTCCTGTAGTTTCCCTTTCACCCCATTTTTTTAAAAAGGTGAAGAGGGAAATTATATTTAATATTTCCTATAATTCATACGCCCAAATGGTGGACAGTTTTCAGTTTTTAATCTTCACTTTAACAAAGAGCAGTTGGGCAGCTATTGGTGGGGAAACACAGCAGTCGACTACCTTGTAAATTAGAAGCTGCGGTAGTAAAAATGGATTTGTATATCACCGGGAGTAGAGAGAGTGTCTGCCTTGTAAATTTAATTAAACAGCAGGTGCAAAATCAGGTCATATGGCTTTGATGTGCCCCATGTGAGGATGACAACTAGACAATGATTCTAATATGAAGAAATTTGCATACATTTGCATTGGATTGCATAGAACATTGTAGCTCACACCTACTTTCTGTGTTTCATTTTGGGGAAGTTGAAGATTTGAATGAACGGTTCCTATTTAGTTTCTGCAACTAAACACAAGAAATGCTTTTGTTCTGTCATGGTAGGGAACATATGGGTTATGATGCCGTTATGTACCATTTTATAGTGTATGCTTACATGATAATCAAACATTTGAAAATGCAGCTGAGATACTTGTAATGACAGGAGAAGCAAAACTGGAAGGGGGGCGGGATGGGGGGAGTACAGAGGAAGAATGGAAACCACCTCTGTGTTTTAATCTTTTTTTGATGATCATTTGTTTACTGGAGCATTGACGCAAATCTCCATTCTGGTCTTTGTCCAGGGGGTGTCAAAAACAATTCTCTTTGCTTTAGTAGTTAATATTGTAAACAATGAAATTATGTAGGTTGGAAATGTTTTCAAATCTGGCAATTAGCAGCTCATAAAGATGATTAGTTATAAATAAATATATAAATAAATAAATTCTTACCTTGATGTCCAAAGTTAAGAGTAGAAGTGTTTAGATACTAGTTATGCTTCTTATGCTAACAGTTTAATGGGAAAACCAACTGTATATATCCCCAGATCTTTTCTTTGCTGTTTAAAATGTTAATGAACAGTTGGTTTCATTTTTGACAGTTTGTCTGTGAGATTCTGAATCCCAACACTGACTGTTTTTGCTGACTGTGATAGACATACAAGTTTTAGAGGCTATTAAAACACAACTGGGAGGGCAAAACAAATCGCTAAGAGAAAATATGTGGCTGAAGAAAAGGCTGAATGCTGCTCATTAGATGTTACCTAAACCTGGATCAGCACAGACTGAAACCTGCCAAGCAAAGGCTGCTTGGGGAACTTATGAACTCAAGTGTGGCTGCAGTCCTGCAGGCTGAGCTGTACAGCAGCATAAATGAAACTCAAAAGTTTGCAGTAGGGCTTATCTTGAGTGCTGCTTTCTTTTGTAAACTGTCAGATCTAGCACCTATCAAGTAGCTGCATCCCTACTACTAGCAGTGAACTCAGTGCAGGAATCATTCCAGGCTGGTTTGTCTCACTTAAACCAGACACTAACAAGACACCAGTTACAGGTGAAGCTCCCCTGGGAAGGTCTCAGTTAAAGGGAACTTAAATGGGAACTTGAATCTTTAACATTGAACCTAGTGTTTGTTTTCAAAATGGTTATAGCACTGCTACATCATGATTGTAGTCCACAAACAGAGGCACTTGCCTGCCCTGATGTGACAAAGCAAGGTAAGCAGGCACCAGAGCCCACCACGAGCCCTTGGCACCCAGTGTGCAGGAAAAGCTATCACATCCATGACAGTGCTGTCATATTCCAAATACCATATCCATAGGAAAGCTCTGCTGGAAAGCAGTGCCAGGTGATGGCAATCTAATGGTTGTGGTTACTCAGTTGACCTTGGTTCAAGAGGGTTATTTTGACCCTGAGTTTACAAGGCATGCATTAAAGAAGCATCCGTCTGTATCAGGAGGTGCCAGATTTAAACACTCATGTTGTTGGCTTTCACATGTAGCTCCTTGGATAGACTCAAGCTCCCGGAGACAGAAATGCATTTTGCACTGGGGTTACACAGTTGCTGGGCAAAGAACAAAAATAGCACAACATTCCTGGTCACAAGGCTACAAAGATGTTTGCCCTCTCATTTGTTGTCTTTTGTTTGCAGGAATCTCATGCTGTAGAACTATTTCAGGGTGAAATGTGAGGGCATTTCTCTCTTTGAACATTTGATTTCATCTCTGCTGAAGTCTTCTGCTGCTTCTGTTAAAAAACAGATCCTCATTTGATTTAGCACAGCTGGGGGTCAGTGAGGAAAATTTGGGAAAGGGAAGAGAAAGAGAAGTATGTGCGATCAGAATTCAGGGAAAGGAAAGAGGAAAGCTGAACAAGAGCTTCCTAGACACATGTTCTGCCAGCACAAAATACTTATAGAATCATAGAATATCCAGAGTTGGAAGGGACCCATAAGAATCATCAAGTCCAACTCCGGGCACCACACAGGTCTGCCCAAAAGTTTAGACCATGTGACTAAGTGTACAGTCCAATTGCTTTTTAAATTCAGACAGGCTTGGTGACTACATCCCTGGGGAGGCTGTTTCAGTGTGTAACCACCCTCTCAGTGAAGAACCTCTTCCTGATGTCCAGCCTAAACTTCCCCTACCTCAGCTTAACACCATTCCCGCGGGTCCTATCACTGGTGTTTACAGAGAATAGGTCACCTGCCTCTCCACTCCGCCTCACGAGGAAGTTGTAGACAGCAATGAGGTCCCCCCTCAGCCTCCTCTTCTCCAGGCTGACCAGGCCCAGTGCCCTCAGCCACTCCTCATATGTCTTCCTGTCGTGGTTTAACCCGGCTGGCAGCTAAACACCACGCAGCCGTTCGCTCACCCTCCCCCCTCCCTCTCTGGGACGGGGGAGAGAAATGGAAAGTGAAGCCTGTGCTAACTGAAACCAGGACACTTCCCCTCTAGGCCCTTCACCATCTTTGTTGCCCTCCTCTGGACACTCTCCAACAGTTTAATGTCCTTGTACTGTGGTGCCCAGAACTGCACACAGCACTCGAGGTGAGGCCAGACCAGCGCAGAGTAGAGTGGAACAATCACCTCCTTGAACCAACTAGTGATGCTGTGCTTGACGCATCCCAGAATACGGTTGGCCTTCCTGGATGCCAGAGCACACTGCTGGCTCATATTCAACTTGCTGTCAACCACAACCTCCAGATCCCTCTCTGTGGGGCTGCTCTCCAGCGTCTCATTGCCCAGTCTGTACGTATAGCCAGGTTTACCCCATCCCAGGTGCAGGACCTGGCATTTGCCTTTGTTAAACTTCATGTGGTTGGTGATCGAATACTTCTATTACATCAACAGCTGACCTGCTTCAGGAGGTTTCTTTATTTATTACCTGTAGCCTCTACAATGACATTACCAGTTCTTCACTTGTGGTGAATTCAAACTCAACATATTTTATTTTATTTTATTTTATTTTATTTTATTTTATTTTATTTTATTTTATTTTATTTTATTTTATTTTATTTTATTTTATTTTATTTTTATATATTATTATTTTATTTTTTATTTTATTTTATTTTTACCTCATTTAGGGATAGAAACTTTCAAAGGTGATGGCAGAAATGCTATAATTTTCAAATCATTCCTCCAAAATCATTTGTCCCTGCTACTTGCTCTGTCTCTGAGACAATATATGTCCTTGTGCCCATTCTCTCTCAGCAAGTACCCTGAATCACCTGAGCCCTGGCACTGATGCCTTTAGGGCCTCCAGCACACATGCTATGTAAATACATCAGGTTTTCTGAATTTGGCCCTAAGTACCTCTTTTTTTTTTTTTTTTTTTTTTTTTTTTTTTTTTTTTAAGCTCATATTCTTAGCTCTAGAGCTCCTAGATAAAGCTTGTAGAAGATACTGATATACCAGTTGCAAACACATGATCTCCAGCTCTAGATGAACACCAGGCTATAGTCTAAAATTTTCTTTTGAAATAAAAATATGTTTGTTACTTTTTTATTAAATTTGCTTCCATTTATT
The DNA here is from genome assembly GCF_009819795.1 of Aythya fuligula. NCBI lineage: Eukaryota > Metazoa > Chordata > Aves > Anseriformes > Anatidae > Aythya > Aythya fuligula. The sequence goes on along the minus strand of NC_045561.1, from coordinate 102,024,781 downwards.
TTTATTTTTTATTTTTGAATGGATTGGGAAAAAATAAGGGGGAAAAAAAAAAAAAGGCAAGCACAAAACAAACTCATTTATTTTATTTTATTTTTTAAATAACATGAAATGGTGCCCAGAAAAGCAAACATCAGAAGGAACACAAGTAATTATGACATCAGTAAAAAACTCAGTAGTTCTGAGAAAATACTCATATGACTTTCCCAAATAAAATGCCAGCAATGTATATTAAACACCTGTAAGAACCTTTTTAAAAATAATTAATATACCAAATGCATTCAAGCAGACTGGGTACCCATGTTAATTTCACAGCAAGGTTATTCCCACAGATCACAGACCAAAAGAATAAAAGCAGCATACCTAGGAAAAATAACCAAGCAGAGTAAGGAAGACACTAGTAAAATGAAAAGAAGACTGTATGGAGTCAAGCTGTTTCATTTTACTAGAGCTTCCTGCAACATGAAACTGAAGGACAACAGAACTGTTGTGTAGAAAGACAAGAGGCAAGGCACTCAGGTCAAGTACTGGAAGCAATGATCCCATAAGACAGCATTCTGAAATGGTGAGGAGAGATGGGAGGTGGAGGTGCTACAGCTCTAGCCCAACAGAACAGGGACATTTCTACCACCAGTGGATGCATCCTGCACAGTCATTCCATCCTGATGGCTCCAGAATATGATTCCTGGCACTCTGGGACAATATGACTTCAGGTGATCTCTTTGTAGGCTGGTTGGTGCCAAGCATTGATTGAATTTCAGGAAAGGATCTTTATTGCTCCAACAAGCCCTTTTTCCCTCAAAAGACTGGAAGTGGTTTCAGGGACTGGGCTAAAGCAATTCTGCATCAGTTGCACTGCTGGGAAACAGAAAGCCACTGGCTCCTTGTGGTGGCAACTTTCCCACCTTCTCCTGAGTGAAGGCAGACAAATACACCTATGAAATGCATTAAAATTCTGGTTTATTTTACATGTGTGTAAGTGTCTCTACCAGGTAACTTTACAGGATATGAAATAGATAGAAGTTTTCAACTGAATTCTCCTAGCATGACATCAGGAATAAAACTCACAGGATGAAATATTTTACCTGCCCTTTGCTAGGCTTCAAAATGTAAAATTAAGTATTTTCTATGCAAATTGTCAATTCATAAACTTGTGCTAAAGGGCTCAATTTCCATTTCCAAGGAAGATGTATACATATAGTAAAAAGGCAAGAACTTGTCAGTTGTCTTAGATAACTAAGAACTCAGTTCCCAATAACTCCGTTCTCATTACTATCCTCATTATTGGATTTGCTAACTCAGCAATAACTGATACCTGGAAGTATATCAGTTATAAACTGAGATAGTTACCTTAGGTGAGTATAATCAACCTTGATAAAACTGGTCATTTTTATTTTTTAAGTCACCACTCCAAGGATTTGCTTCAGTTTATCACAGTTTGCTCTAGTTCTTCTTAACTGATATGCTTTTCTTCCAAGATTATTCAGACAGAAGTATGTCCCTCTTAACTCCCATGTCAACCAGCAGAGACACCAGATTGGCACAGCTCATGTTACTAATTTGCACTGCATTGTAAAAAATTTATAACAGGCCAGCCCAAAATATTTCCAGCTCAGTTAGAGAAAGTAAGCAAAGGTAGAATGAAGGAAATTATCTCTGTTTTGCAGAAAAACATACTGATGCCAACTTGTCTCACGAACAATCAGACTGAAAGTTATAAATAAGTCTCCTGATTCCAATGATAGCTGGGGGAAAAAAATCCCATATCAAAATTGTTTTCAAAATCTGGACAATTTTCCAATTCTATAATAGGACAAAACTAAGCCACTTCAAAGTGAAAATTTTCACATGGGAATATTCCAGAGTTTTATCTAGCATCTAGGAAGTAAGAGAATGGTGTCATGTCCTTCAGTTGAATGAAAGGACTTCTTTTCTTGAAGAGCTCTGGGTGAATATTATAAACTTTGGAATCATCTGGGGTAGGATGCTTTCTAATTGTAAACAGCAATTTAATTCCTGTGAAAACTAGCTTGCACATCCTTTGGAAAAGTTTGAACTTTATAAATCAGCATTTTCCAAATGAAAAAAAATAATACTCTCTAAAATGAAATTCTTTACATTGTCTCAAAACCATTTCCTTGCCTTCTTTCTAGCTTCCTAATCAACAAAGATAGTAGAAGAAAGAAAATCAATATACTGTTGCCTTCCTACACAACACAGTAAATAAGTAAAAGTTATACCTGTAAGGTGGGCTTCACTGCAGTGTTCAGATATGACAACCAAACTTACTGTGTTTTCTATTTCATGTGGAGTAAACATGTGTAAATACTTTATTAAAATTAAATTAAAAAAAGTGAAAGCTGTTCCCTACTGATTGATTTTTCAAAAGCTCCCTAGACTGATTCAGCTACAGATGTTTGCAGAATGATTGGATGTAAAGTGGGCTTAATTCATAAAAGCAATAAAATGTTGCTTATTGACTGAACAGATGAACTAGCTGAGGGGACTTAATTTGGAGTGTTCTTATTGGAAATGCTTTGAAGAAATGTAATGATAGTGCGTGTGGGGGGAAGCCTTATTAGATGTGGTAGAATGAATTTTCTGCAAAACATTTCAGTAGATTTGGAATACTAAGAAAATTAATTCCTGAATTTTGGACTGTACAGTTATGCATCTGAATAAACTTTTTGCAGCTTCTCAGAGTAACCATGTCATTCACAGTTAATAAATCCATTTAAGCCTACAATCAAGACAATGTAAAGATGAACAAAAAGGAGAATGTGCAGGTAACTAAAATTCTTCCCTGTCTTTCAAGGACAGGTGCTACTGTACATTTTCAAGGCTGCAAAATCACAAACAAACCATTATTTTCTTCTTGTTCTTTCTCTCTCTCTCATTTATTTATTTTTTTATTGTGAGTCGGGTTATCACTCCCAACAGGGAGAGAGTAAAGGAGTCATTGTGTGATTTCTACCAGATTTCCTTTCTGGACATTTATCCAGACATTTAAGCCTATGTGTCATAAGGATGAGCAAAGACAGAGCTAAAGTCATATTATTTCAGAACCTCAATACACTCTGCTGAGGTGATATTCATTGGCTGGGTCTGATGCTTGGGACCGGACTTTTCTAAAACTTATGCCTGATCTTTAATATTATTTTAGGTTGTTCTAGTAGTCAGCTGGAACTTTGTATATTCATGATGCTCTGCTTTACTAACACTCCATTTTCCACTTAAGTCTCCACCGTGGGAAATCTGTATGTCAGTCTTAATGTGAATTTGGAAAGAATATTTCCACAAATCTCTTTAGGGAAAAAAAAAAAAAAAAAAAAAAGAGAGAGAGAGAGAGAGAGGAGAGAGAGAGAGATCCTGTCTAAAAATCTAAAACTTTTGTATTTTCTTTTGGAAACCTTCAAAAGCCCCTATCACTGTCTGTAGGGAATGTGAGCTTTTATTTTAGAACTATTTCAGGAACTGCATAAAAGTTAAGATTAGATGAGATATGTAAAATGAGCAGATTGCATCCATATTCCCCAGGACATTCTCCAAACATGTGTCTGCAGATGTGTTAATTGTAATGCATATGACTTTCTTCTTCTCCTGGGCTAAAGTTTTCCCTTGGGCTGGCTTATGAACATTATTCCTGATGATAGCAGGGTGCTACAGAGAGCACTGCTGGGCAGGATGGAAGTAAATTCCTTCTCAATGAAATGATCATCACTGGACTGTGAGCACCTCTTTTCTCCTGCCATGACTTTCAGCAAATAGCGTGGAGCTGTGCAAAGAGCATACAGCCATGCTTTCAGCAAGCTTGATGGAGGAATTATATTTTAATGACTAATTGCCAACTAACATGTTTTAATCTTAAGATGTTTATGTTTCCCATTTACCACAGGGTTTAGAATAGCTTGCTACATTATTTGGGTTAGTTTCTAGATTGAGGGGGGTGATAATCTTTATGGGGTATGATATTCCTGTTGAACATTATTGTTCATATGTATAAAGGGCTGATACTTTACTGAATTAAATATGGACACCAAGAGGGGCTGTGTACTTTTTAATATTTGTTTATAAATTTATACTGAAGTAGCAGTATAAATTTCAGTTCAGGAAACTGAGTTGCACTGCTTAGATTGATTTGTGGAAAGAAAATCTTGAAATAATAACAAAAAGTGAACTGCAAGAAAACATGCAAAATGGTATCAAAAAGTTATATTTTCTGTACATGAGTTAACAAAAAGAATAGACCAGCCAACATCTTTATGAAACCCTGCAATGCATTAGGTCATTAGATCAAGGCATTAGGTTTTATTCACACAGATATTCCTATGCTTGAATTTTAAGCCCATTTGAAGTTATCTTCTCAACAAGTTAAGTCCGTGAACAGGAATTGCCAAGACCCCAGTCTTTTTCTGCTGTAGCTGATGACAACAGGACTTGCATGACTTGCCTAAATGGGTGTAATTGCCAAATTTCTGTTCATAGTGTTTTTAAATCACCAGTGGACAATTTGGCAAATCTGTTGGACATGTGCACAGTTGTGGGCTTACCTGTGAGCTCACACTCTTTATAACATGATCCTAAAGCTGAGAATTTTTTTTTTTTTTATGGGGAGTAAAAAAGTATACAAATATAATATAATATAAATATTACGGAGCCAACTAGGAAAGGTGCCCTCCTAGACCTGTTGCTAGAAAACAGAGAGGGTCTGGTGGGAGATGTGGTGATTGGTGGCCGCCTCGGTCATAGCGACCATGAAGTGGTTGAGTTCAAAATTTATGGTGACAGAAGGAAAAGTGCCACCAAAACCTCATCCCTAGATATGGGGAAAGCGGACTTCAGGCTGCTCAGGGAACTAGTCAACAAGGTCCCCTGGAAAACTGCTCTTGAAGGCCTTGATGTCCACCAGTGCTGGTCACTCTTTAAGCGATGGCTCCTAGAAGCACAAGATAAGGCAATTCCAAAATATCGCAAGTCAGGCAGGCGGGGCAGGAGGCCGGCGTGGCTGACCAGGAATGTTCTAATGGAGATTAGGCGGAAACAGAGAGTGTTTCGCTACTGGAAGGAGGGCCAGGTGTCATGGAAAGAATACAGGGATGCTGTTCGTGTTTGTAGGGAGAAAGTTCGAGTGGCCAAAGCACAGCTAGAGTTGAAGCTGGCTGTGTCTGTGAGAGAAAATAAAAAGGGTTTTTTTAGATATGTAAATGGAAAAAGGAGAACTAAAGAATACATAGGGCCGCTCCTTGATAGGGAAGGTCTCCTCACAGACGATGACGTAGGCAAAGCAGAGACGCTTAACGCCTTCTTTGCCTCTGTCTTCAGTGCCGATGATGGGCTTCGGGACCCAGGGTGCCCTGAGCTGGAGGGCCGGGACGGTGGGGATGACAAACTCCCAACTGACCCTGAACGTGTGCGGGATTTTCTACTCCACCTGGATCCCTACAAGTCCATGGGTCCGGATGGGATTCATCCCCGGGTGCTGAAAGAGCTGGCGGACGTCATCGCGGAACCTCTTTCAATTATTTTTCAACGATCCTGGGAATTTGGAGAGGTCCCGGTAGACTGGAAGCTGGCAAATGTTGTGCCGATTTTCAAGAAGGGTCAGAAAGAAGACCCTAGCAATTACAGGCCTGTCAGTCTCACGTCAGTGCCTGGTAAAATCATGGAGAAGTTGGTTCTCGGACTTATTGAGGTGCACCTGGGGGACAAAGCAGTCATTGGTCCCAGCCAGCATGGGTTTGTGAAGGGTAGGTCCTGCCTAACTAACCTGATTTCCTTTTACGATAAGATCACCCGTATGGTGGACCAAGGGAAACCAGCTGATGTGATTTTTTTGGACTTCAGCAAGGCTTTTGACACGGTTTCCCATAGGATCCTACTGGACAAAATGTCCACCATACAGCTAAATAAAAACATCATACGATGGGTGAGCAATTGGCTAACGGGCAGGGCCCAAAGGGTTATGGTAAATGGGGCTGCGTCAGGCTGGCGGGCGGTCACCAGTGGGGTCCCTCAAGGCTCCATTTTAGGGCCGGTACTTTTCAATATTTTTATAAACGATCTGGATGTAGGAATAGAGGGTATTTTGAGCAAGTTTGCTGAAGACACCAAACTTGGAGGAGTTGTGGACTCAAATGAGGGCGTAAAGGCCTTACAGAGGGATCTGGACAGGTTGGAGAGCTGGGCGATCACCAACCGCATGAAGTTCAATAAGAGCAAGTGCCGGGTCCTGCACCTGGGACGGGGAAACCCTGGCTGCATGTACAGACTGGGCGATGAGATGCTGGAGAGCAGCCTAGAAGAGAGGGATCTGGGGGTCGTGGTAGACAGCAAGTTGAATATGAGCCAGCAGTGTGCCCTGGCAGCCAGGAGGGCCAATCGTGTCCTGGGGTGCATCAAGCACGGCATCGCTAGTAGGTCAAGGGAGGTGATTGTTCCGCTCTACTCTGCGCTGGTGCGGCCTCACCTCGAGTACTGTGTGCAGTTCTGGGCACCACAGTATAAAAAGGACATGAAACTGTTGGAAAGTGTCCAGAGGAGGGCTACGAAGATGGTGAAAGGCCTGGAGGGGAAGACGTACGAGGAACGGCTGAGGTCACTGGGCCTGTTCAGCCTGGAGAAGAGGAGGCTGAGGGGAGACCTCATCACAGTCTACAACTTCCTCATAAGGGGGTGTCGAGAGGCAGGAGACCTTTTCTCCATTAACACTAGTGACAGGACCCGCGGGAATGGGGTTAAGCTGAGGCAGGGGAAATTTAGGCTGGACGTCAGGAGGGGGTTCTTCACAGAGAGGGTGGTTGCACACTGGAACAGGCTCCCCAGGGAAGCGGTCACTGCACCGAGCCTGTCTGAATTTAAGAAGAGATTGGACTGTGAACTTAGGCACATGGTCTGAACTTTTGGGTAGACCTGTGCGGTGTCAAGAGTTGGACTTGATGATCCTTAAGGGTCCCTTCCAACTCAGGATAGTCTATGATTCTATGATTCTATGATTCTATAAGACAAGCTGTATGTAGTCAGTGACTCAGCAGTCAGATGACTGAGTTTTGTTTTCTAAAGCCTTTCTCTCACCACCTGTTTGTCTTCTTCCGACTGGAAAAAAAAAAAAAAAAATCCCTTACCTGATGCTTGAATTCATCACAGCTTGTGGGATAACAATCCACAATAAATTCATGTAGAACAACAACCCACAATAACTTCCTGGACATACAAACAGTTCAAGAGATGGTGCCTTGAATTTGAGTGCCTTTGTAGTTGAATATACAATTTGCCTCAGTTACATGGCACAGAGCTGAAGAGGTTAAACAAAAGTTGCTCGTCTTTCAAAACTGTGTTAATTAAAAATGCAAAACCCAAAGAAATCACAGCTGGATAAATAAAAACAGCCCAGATGGTATAGCAACAAAGTTCTGGCAGGTCTTGAAGCAGACAGTATTCCTGCATATTTTATTTCCTAGCACAGGCTATCGCCAGACCACACCAGTGATGGATTGGGCAGCACAGCAGAGTGCAGGGCACTCAAACTGTATGGGTATTTTTGGGCAGCACAGTTGTAAGAAATATCTGACTACATAGCCGATGTCTGTGCATCACACAAAGTGAGTCCACAAGTTCCTACCTGTGAATCAACTGGATGCCTCTTCATTGAGAACAAATTCCTTTTGGTGATGCTCTTTCAACTGTGCATATAGGCAAAGTTCAGCCTTTCAATGTGTGCATGTGTTATCAACTCCACTGATATCCTACTGTGTTTTTGTCAGCTTGATCTCAAAGGGTATTCAGAGCTACTTCAATGAGCTTTAGATCATGTTCACACATGCAGAACTCCAGCAAATTCCAAAAGTAGTTCCAACTTTTGAAAATGAATTGGGTGAGACCAGTGCTCCCTGGATGTGTCTGGCTAGCTCTTCACATCCTAAATAGTGTCTTTGCCTATGTCCAGGAGGCAAGTAATGTAGATGTGTTGCTACAGCTGTTGCTTCCCTTGGGCTGCCAGATTCATGAATCTCTGAACATCCAAAACCTAATTATATCTGGACAGCACTTTGGGGGGGAAAAAAAGTAGTTATACTTGGGGAAACTTGGACTTAAGGTGACCAAGCCCAGGCTCAAGGTGGTAGAAATAGGTTTTACAGTTACTTTACACACTGTATCTTGATGAGAGCCCTAAGCCCTAAGAAACCATTCAGCTTAATCCCAGTTGTTTTTCCTGCTCACTGGAACCTAAGGGAATGGAGAAAATGGTGGCTGGATTAACATCTCAGCATACAGATAAAAAGTTGGGGAAAGGCATGACAAAGAGAGTTACTGATTGACAATTTTAAATTATCAGAAAACATACAGAGGTATAAATGAAAAATAAATGCATCTGTGGAGTGGCCATCACTTCTATGTGCTCTAAACTGAGGGCTTGAATTTGTCTTTTCAAATGCAACCCACCATCGTGTTCTTATACACCACATAAACTATGCAAAAATAGCATGAGAAATGTATAACATTAGGGTTGGTTTGTTGTTTTTTTTTTATTCTTATTTTTATTTTGTTGTTGTTCTGAACTGTGGGATGGGTTGTGCTCTTGGGCGAACTTTATTTCAGTGGATGGTGCTGGCTTAGAGTCCCCTGCGAGGGATCCCCACAGCTGGCAGGGGTTTCTCTGAGGGTTTGGAGGCTCATCCTCCTGTAATGGCAAACAGAGTGCCCAGGACTTGAGGCTATTTCTGTAGCCTTTGTACAGTCCTCCACAGTCTTCATTTACATTTAGCATTATGATGGAACTCAGAAGCTTTTATTGCCATATAAACTCTAAACATATGTCTATATACACCCCAGAAACTCTCATTAAGCTGTGTAAGAGGCAGGAAACAATAGGCACTTTTGGTCACTGGGCACAATGGTTATTTAGGCTTTGCAAATGCAGAAAGGCTTTGGTGAAGTTAAAAAATACTGAAAGGCAATATGGCTGTTGCAGCTATAAACCTTGTTATTGCTACAGCAGAAACTAACGGCATCCATTTTGTCTAGTAACTCTGAGATGGCCTTATTCTAAAGATGGTCTCCTGAGTGATTTGGATTAGACTTTGACTTCATGGCCAGATTTTCATGCAATGCAAGTTTTGTTTGTTTGTTTGTTTGTTTGTTTGTTTTGTTTTGTTTTGTTTTGTTTTTTTTCCTTTCTTTTTGTAATAATATATATGCTGCTCTGACAGATGTTTTATTTTCACAATTTTTTTTTTTTTTCCAAATCAACACTACTGAGTGATACCGAGATGCTTTGATGGTGTAATCCTGACTGAAAAAGCCTTCTGGCACACTGGATAAAGACTCATGATATGCGTGCTGCTGTGTTACAATAGATATACCACTGCTCAACCTCCTGTTCAGGTTGAGCCCCCACATACTTTTCTCACGTCCTCTCCTGAGCCTCCCATATGGTTTTGGGAGCTGCTGAGCTTCATGGGCTGACTCCCACCTTCTGTGGGGCAAATGCAGCAGATTGAAGATCCTACACACACACATACCCACTCCCCCCACGCTCCCCTCAGCTTGAACAGGAACAGAGACAAACCTGCATTTCAATAGAAAGAAAAAGCAGCTGGCAAGAACATGACAGACATTTCTTCCTTCAATAGATCTCCTCCCGCTTCCTTTCCACCCACCCTTTTCTCTTTGGTTGCTTGTCCCTGGATCATTTCCTGCTCCAGGTGGTGTTTCCTTCTATGTGGAGAATTTAAAGACTGGAGTGCCAGCACCCTCGCTCCCTCAAGTAATAGCCTGCTCAATGTGCAAACATCTGTGTTACTGCCTGTGTAGTTAATAGGCTTGACTGAAATTTCTATTTTCTGTCAGATAACTTGGGTGGTACTGAATGCTTGTCCCTTAAATGGAATATTTGCACAACCCTGACCCAGACAGGGACAGTGGCCTTGGTGGGAGACAAGTGACATACACTGCATTATTTTTTTAACCTGAAATGTTGTAAGTTGATGCCTATGGCAGTGATGAAAATGATTCCTCACTGGAGTGGAAAACAATAGAGACCAAGCTCAGTAGCTTAAGACTTAACTCTTTATCTTGGTCTGATGTAGAAGTTGATAAATTATTACTTATTTTAGATTGAACATGGATTGCTAGTTAAGAAGTTGTTTGTGACTGAATTTTCATCTCAGTTAATATATTTTAATTACACATATATCTATTAAATTTCTGTATATACAGATATACATCAATTTGAGGTATTTGATTATTCTTTTTTCTGTTCCCGCTTTTACTCTTCCATTTGGTCCCAACTCTGTTTACTAATATTTTATTTTGCTTATTGGAATCATAATGACTGTTCTCCTTGATCAGATAATTCAAACTGAGTGAATTATAAAGTAATAATTGTTCTTGCAACATCAGCACTACAAAGCTTATATGTCAGCATCAAACTGCTTAGTTATAGGCCAACAGAGGTCTGAGATTGACATTTCCATAGTACGATCTCATGTTTTTCTAGACTGATACATCCAAAGAAGACCCAGAGCTTTGCAGATCTTGGTCAGATCTGTAAAGTCTGGCCACTCCTTGAAGAGTGCTGGAGTTCTGATTGCTTGTGAAATATTTTCCTACAGATACAATTCTTTTGGGACAGAATTATTCTTTCTTTTATATGAAGGAATAAGAAAAGGGATTTTTCTGCCTCTGAAAGTGAGAAGAAAAAAAAAATAAAAAAGAGAGAGTGAGAGAGAGAGAAAAGAAATAACTTCAAACATAAAACATACACACATATGAGTATTGTGCTCCACTCAGTAATTCTGAATGAAGGTTTGGAGTACTTTACATTGTGTGTGGGATTGGAATTGCAGAGCAAGAAACTGACCACCTTGCATGTTCCATTCTTATGCACAAAAGTGCAACATAGTTTAAATAATAGATATTTAGAGGTCTTTTCTGAGAATCTTTCCTTGGCAAAGGACACGAACAAAGTGTTGATGCTCATTTTCTTAGCTTCTTTTTGTTCTGCCGACAAGACATATTCCTGACATTCATTTGCTGTAACCTTGAAGAAGCTCCACTTGAAATCAGTGGATTGAAATGTGCACCTGCAAGGGTAAAAGATGGAATAGGTATCCCAGCTCAGTATAGAGATTGAGTTCTCTCTGTGAGACATAATGCATTACTACAGCAGCTACTGAATTATTATGATATAAGGGCTCTTGTGTTTTTTTTATGTAAAATTAAGCATTATTTACTGAACCTATGGCTCAATCCAAAATCAGAATTTGAAATTTAGCAGAATAGTATAGGTTCTTTAAAAATATCTGGAAATGTGTTATTGTTATATTTGTTACTAGACTGAAGTTTTGCAAGCAGTAAATGAATCCAATTTACACAGGAAAACACTTTGTATAAGCACTTAAAATTGCTCTACAAAATGCACAGACAGCATGAATACAACACAATAAAGCATCTTCAGATGTAAAGCAAACAGTTCATTTGTACAACTATCTCTTTAGCTCAAGAAATTAAGTGTAAAATTAAATTGTTCAAGTTCAGAAGCTTAGCTCATCAAATGCAGCACCAACACTACAGTGAGAACAGTTAATTGTATGTTATATTTCATAAACATCAGACAAATCAGTATTTGGTTCTTTCTTACAATTCTACATAATGCTTTCTACTGGAGCTTCCACAACTTAGTATGTCTTCCCACTCAAGAAGATCTATAGTTTACAGTCAGTTGCAAAATTTTCATTGCTCCTATAAACACATGAATGATGTATCCTGTAGTTGCTACCTGGCAAAGCTAAGCAGAGAGTTCAGCTCACACAAAAGTGAGCTGACTGGTGCTGAACAGTCTTAAGTTTCTTTTGAAGCAAACAGAGCCGAAGGAAGCAAAGTCTTCTCAAGGGGGTTCAACACCGTGTAACATAGAGCCTTCAGTGAACATACAGTCGAAACAGGCACATCCAAAGGACTGTGACTTTAGTAAGTGCAGTGCAATAAAAACTTTAAGACAATTTGTAATTGTTATATTGCCTTTTTTTTTTTTTTTTTTTTTTTTTTAATATATATATATAAGTTCTTCACAGGACACGCAAACAATTTCACAGTTGGTCTGCACACTTCAAGTGTATTCAAAGCCACATTTCACGTACGGCGTCATTTGTAGAAATTCAGAATTCATTGTGCTTGTTCCTGTTGTTCATTTTTAGTTTATCCAGACATGTCATACAGGTAAATCTTATTCATTATCAAAGACTTATGAGTCACTGGAAATCATAGTCTAATTCTCTCCTTTACTGACACATAATGCAGCCTCTTTAATTTACTGAGGAGGGTAGCTTATGGACTGGTTCCTTTTCTGAGCCCTCTAACATCTCAATTTCAGCCTTGTAATGAATATCAAATACCTACTTGTCATATTATAAAGCCACATCATATAAAAATTTATCCCGTGAACATCTGAGTCTGCTACTTTTTCTCTTTTTCACCAGCATTTGGATGTTTCTTATGCCAACAAAATTAGGTTTTGGTACACTTCACAACTGGTTAAACCCAAACTGAAGCAAAGGTTGGCTATGCATTCAAGTCTGCACAACAGTGTTAGTACAGTTCCTTTCATTAAGACAGGTTGTTGACTTTTCATCAATTCCTTTCATTAAGACAGGTTGTTGACCTCAAAGGTGCTATTGTACAGTTACAAGGAGCCACAGTGCAGAGTCCCACAGAAGTCCAAGACTTCTCATGAAGTTTCTTAGGCATGGTCAGGTCCGGGGTTGAATTTCAGTTCAAAGCCTGCCGAATTATTAAGCCATAGTATTCCATTTTCTACAGCTGGTCCTGCCTATCCAGATCCCTCTGCAGAGCCTTCCTACCCTCAAGCAGATGAACACTTGCCCCTGACTTGGTGTCGTCTGCAAACTTACTGAGGGCGTACTCAATCCCCTCATCCAGATTACTGATAAGGATATTCAGGAGAACTGGCCCTAATACTGAGCCCTGAGGAATGCCACTAATGACCGGTCTCCAGCTGGATTTATCTCTATTCACCACGACTCTTTGGGCCTGGCCACCCAGACAGTTTTTAACCCAATGAAGCATACACCTGTCCAGGCCTTTAGCAGCCAGCTTCTTCAGGTGAATGATGTGAGAAACAGTGTCAAAAGCCTTACTGAACCATATCCACAGCCTTTCCCTCCTCCACTGAGCATATCTCCTCATTGTAGAAGGAGATCAAGTTCATTAGGCAGGATCTGCCTTTGATAAACTCATGCTGACTAGGCCTGATCCCCTGGTTTCCTTTAAGTACTGCATGATGGCAATCAAGATAATCTATTCCATGAGCTTCCCTGGCACCAAGGTCAGACTGGCAGGCCTGTAGTTTCCCATATCCTTATCAAAATAATCTATTACTCTGTCTATATTTTAAATTGAATATTTATTTTGTGTGGGTCACCCTCTATTTACCAAAATGGACAGGGGATGTAAAAGTGGTTTTGTAAGCACTGGCAGAAATCATCCCATTAAAAAGATGTGTAAAAGAGGGCTCAGTGCACGTAGAGATAAGCCCAAGAGTCCCATAGTAAGGATTTGTGCTGAAACTGGAGGATAAGAAGGAAAACATGTCATTAGCTATGTACTATTAGCTTGAGAAAACATGTCATTAGCTATGAATAGTGAATGAAGAGACTGGACAAAACTGAGCACACTGTTTAAAAGATATATTTGTATCATATATATATATATATATATATATATATATATATATGTGAGCTGAAGTGTCAATACCTGGTGGTGTTTGTGAAGAGTAAAACAGTTTGTGAAACTTCAATAATTACCTAGCACTACCTTTTTCACCTGCTAATCAGCTAACCTGTTTATCAGCCAGGCTTATAAATGACCAATTTTGTCCCTTTAAGGACAAACAGGATCAAATGGGATAGCTGACTGATGATTTTTTTAATCACCTTTCTGTAGGTCTTAGATTTAAGAAATTACTTGAAAGGATAAGATCACTATGATTAAGTCTATAGTGAAACTCTATAAAGTGAAACTTTAAAGGTATGCTACAGATAAATAATGGTACAGTTTTCTATCACTGGCTATGGTAAGAAAACTCATAGATCCTGCTTGAACATGTATTCCATAGGTTTTGTCAGAGGGCTACTCACAAACATGTAAATTACTAATATATTCCAAGTATAAAAGAAGTGCAGAAATTGTCATAATGATAATTAATAGAAAACAAAATATATAAAATTATTCTGACTTTCTTTTTTTGTTTGCTCTCCCATCTGTAACATACATTTTCTGAACTGATGTGAGTGTGATTTATTAAACTGTGATTTTAAAAAAAATATTATTTGGGTTACACTTTAGATTATATGGTTCAGTTGCAAAGTAAACACAAGCCTTTGTGAGATTATAGGAGGCAATATTTGTCTCACTGACATTTCTTGTGAGACACAGGACATGACAGGAACTTACAGTGCTTAATAAGATATGTAATGAAATGAAACTCAGACCATTTTTTAAAATGCTGCAGAGCAATGTTAATGTTCCACCATTAGCCCTTTATCTTATGTTGATGCCTCAGCCATTACAGTAATATCTGAGCATCTTATGTGCTCTATAAATAAAAGGAAAAATAACTTCATCCACTGAAAATAAAAAAGGTCATGGAGGTCAATAATGCTTTGAAAGCCCTGGTTCTTGTAAGTACATTTACTGTGGTATGTACAGTGAGGATGTGAATTATTTATGTGCTGATGGTGCAGGGTGGCATGCCATTTCACACACCATCAGGCACAGAAAAACACCTCTAATTTAAAACAAAACAAAACAAAGAAAAAAAAAAAAACAGGTCTTTAATACAAAACAAACAAGAGGCGATGTGAAAGGTCTGTGCTGAAATCTGCAGAGAGCATTCAAATGAAAGGCTGGAAAACTGTGTCCTTCATGTGTCCCATTACAGACTATAAGGTAATATAGATGCTAGTAAAGGTATGGAAATAGCAAACTAATGGTGAAGAATGTGAAACAGGGATCTGGGGACAGGATATGTATAAAGGCCTGCTTTAACCTAAGCAGGTGAGTCTTATTTGCTACAGAGAGGTATGTTCCTCTTGGGGCAATTCAGAGCACCTAAAATTGGTTGCCAGCTGGAAACCTGAACTCATCTTCTAGAGGAACAAAATTCTCTTTCTCCAAGGAGAAGTGAGAAAGCCTAGCATAACTAGGCTTTGCAAATACCTGCAAGATGACTTAGTCAAGTCCATACTAACTGTGCTTCACTTTGAAAACACTTTTAAATGACCTTGGTAGACAAATTTAAAACCAAAGAATTTTAAACAAGCTCACTAGACATCATCCAGCTTGTACTGGAAAGAATGGAGTAGCACAGGACCCATATCCTCTCCTATTTTAGCTTTCCCAGTAGACTGTTGTATTACTTGCACCGTTGATAGCAATGCCTTTTACCAACGTTTTCTCACATTTCTTACACCAAGAGCCTATTTCGAGTTTAACTACTGGGGATAAAATTTTCTATATCGGATGTGTTCTGTACTCTTTCAGAAAGAATTTTGGAGGGGATTAAAAGAAAACTGGTTGAGTTTTGGTGAACTTTTCTAAAACACCTTGGCTTAGCAAATCTCCATCTTGTCAACAGCAACATTTGAGCAGGGTTGAGCTTTTATGACACGTCTGAGAAAACCTGTTTAATTGGGCCACATCCTGGTACTGACATTTTCAAAACCGCAGTTCACTCATTCTCTGTGGAGAACATTGATTAAGCATGTGAATTCAGTTTAGTTTTTTTCTGAACAAAGTAGGCACTATCCCAGGTTTCCTCTGATGCTGCAGTTCTGGACTGCCAGGGGATGGGATGGATTATGTCCAGGGCTGTAGAAGTAAACACGGAGCAGGCAGTTTCCTCTCTCCCATGCTCTTCAGCTACTACTGCAATAATAAATAAAAATATCGCAGGATCTGCTCTCTGTCTGAGTATAAATGGCCTTGAGTGTCTTGCATCCATATGGTTTAACTCTCTTACCCCTCAAAACAAGGGTGGCTTTGTGTATGTCTTTCATCTTTGGAATGTGTTATGCCCTAAACCACATATGGCACCTCTTTTAGAAAATATTAGTTGCTGTGAGCCAAATATATATCAATGAGTGCGCTAACCATTAAAGAATATGCAGAAATGGATGATAGCACCTGAGTCTATGGTCTGGCAATGATTTGTATAGTGGTCTTCTGTGGTCTCAGTGGTCTTCTCTGCTATACCTGGGCAGCAGTTCTTGCTGACTTGAATGCAAAGACGACTACAGGGACGTTTAGGTGAGAAAAATATCATTCATGAAAACTGTCTAGTCTGAAACAAGAAATGGAATCTCAGAACAGAACAGCCACATTTTTTTGAAGGTGACCAGGACTGGAAAATGGACAGAGGGTGGGTACAGGCTGTCAGAGGTGGAGATCTGACAAGAAGATAGAGTAAAACTGAAGGCAATAAACAGCATTGGCTGGACAAAGAACCTCATCAAGTTTGATTACATGATTTTTGCCCTTGGTCTATGTTTTCTGTTTGACCTGTGTAGTATGTGTGTTAGAAAGGTAACCATTTTTTGTTTAAAACCTTCAAATAATGGAAAACTAACCCATCTTGAAGCAAGTAGCTCCAATAGAAAACATATTTTAAAATTGTAATATTTTAATCTAAATTTCAGATGACACCCACCACATTGTTACATATTTTTCTGTTAGCAGTAAAGAGCCTACTACCATTGTCTTCATGGCAGGAACTAATACACTGCAATCAAGTAATCTCCGAACCTTCTCTTGAGTAGACTGAATAGGCTGATCCCTTCAATTTCGTATAACGAGCAGTGTTTCTAGGTCCTGTCTCTCTGCAGTTCCTTTTCACTTACTTTACATCACTATGGACACCAAAACTGCACAGAGTAACCCCATAGGCTCTTACTAGCATGTTATGTATTGCTGCACTGTTGCATTGCTCTTTCAGACTCCCAAATTAGCCATTCAAGTGCTCATCCTGAAGACAAGTCCTTGAATTAAAGTATCACAATAAGCTGGCCTGGGTGACTATGGTGACACTGCATTCAAGGGTTCTGCTTCATCTAAAACTATGTAACAATTAGGGCTACTCCTCCTGCCCATCACACTGTTCTTTGCCAAAATGTACCACATGTACTAGGTATGCTAAGTTCACTAGTAATTAAAGGAATGTTCTCAGGTCACTTTGGAGTCTAATTTAAAGAAATCTTATGAACAAATTGTAGAAGAGAAACGAACTTGTTTGGCACACTCATTTTGTGTTTAATATCACAAAAATTTCATATAAGAAATAAAAAGTATTCTTCCTTATTCAAAGGACAACTTTGCTACTCAAAACTGAAATATTTTCCTTCTTTTCGTTTTTAGACCTAAGCTGTTTCAAGCAAAATATCAATGTCTTTATTTCATAAGTTCTGATGTAGAACTTTGACACCTTGAAAATATCCATTGTAGGATAAATAGTTTGTATACTCTATGGCTCTGTTAATAAAACTGTACCTAGAATTTCCCTTTATTTAATAGAATTTTTCACCAAAACACAGGCTATGACCTGGTCATACCACAGACATCTTACCCTTTGATAGTGATTAATTCACTAACCATGAAAGAAACTCCTCAGTTTATGGTACATAAATCTGCACCTGCCACATAACCAAATAGAAGTAAAATACTTTCTTCCTCCTGGCATAGGAAGGAAGTGTTCCCTCCAGTATAGCATCTCATGTAGTAAGAGATGAGAATATGAATACTACTATATGCTAGTAGTTCCCTCTTAAATTCCAGAAGACCTCTTAATAACTTCCTGAGACTTTACCTGTCAGCTTTTTCTAATTTCTGCCTTTGACATCTTGTTTTCTGAAGACATCTCTTCTTTGTTAACAGGAGGAAGTAACTCTGTGGTAAATGTTTCAACATCACCCTTTGTTGTGAATTGATAGAACAAAATATTTTAACTGCTCCGCTATGAGTTTCTGATTTTGCATTTCTGTTCTGACTCCAAAGTGACTTAATGGCTTCACTGGCTTTATCAGAAAGTGATTTTTAGTACTTCATGGCTTTGTATGTTTAGCTTTTATGGAAACAGTTGTACCACTGTCATTAGGAATACGTATTTCCTCTTCATACAGAGAGGTGTTAATGGGGATTATCCATCCCAATCTTCAATGACAGAGTACAACAGTCTGAAGATATTGACTACTTTTTTCTTGTCAATGTAAGCACTTCTTAATCATGCTTTCTACTCCTGATGAGGAATTGCTCACTGATGTGTTGCAATTTGGCAGCATAAGTCTTCACATTATTTAAAGATGCATAAACAAAAATAACATAATCACTGTTTAACTAAATACATTGGCTGGGAGTGGGGGACAACTATGTCTCCAAGCAGTCTCAGAATTGCAGAACTAAGCAAAATGAAAGAAACCTCTGAGGTCTCTAGTTTAACCAATGATCAAATCAGTTCTAACAGCTCAGGGCCTTGAACAGTCAGGTTTTGAGTATCTCCAAAAATACTCATCTTCTCTGAGTTCCTGTTCTAGTATTTAATTTTTTCTCAGACTTCATAATTAATTAATTAATTAAAACCATATATTGTGCTGCAACTTACATCTGTTGATTCTCATTTTTCAGCCTCACTTCACATTTTGTACACAGAGAAATCTGCTTTCTCCACTCAGGTGCATGCCCAAGAACTAAATAAATTTGCAGTTTTGAAGAGAAAGCAACCATGTTAGGAACTTCCTGAAGTCCCTTCCAAACAGAATTATGCTATGATCCTAGGCTATATACATTCCAGTTCTGCCATCATAGATTTGTATTGCTTTAGGCCTGCAGGAATCATGAGATCATGATGAGATCATACTATCTGCCTAAAAACAGCATTAATGAGCATCCACTTTTTAGGGCTCTAGTGAAACAATCGTCCTGAAGCAAATGTTTATGTTACCCATGTAGTCAACCTCCTAAGATGATCCTGTTTTCTTAAGAAAATTGGACCCCCATCTAGGCCTCTAATTGTAGCGGTGTGATTTTTTATTTTTTTCCCCAATCATTTAGTAATGTCTGTGCTCTCTTCTGAACACTTAAGTTTTCAGATTATTTTTAATACTGTTGATGCTGTAATTTGATTTTCTTTACTTAAAATATCCCCTACGTAAGCAGTCAAGTAGGTAGTGTATGGAAAAAATCATATATATTAGGATGGTTTTTAGAGATGTAAATGGTTCTTGGTGTTAACTTCCAGATCCTTTCAATTTAATGGTAAAACTGTGTTGTTACAGAAGTAGATCCTTTTCACAGTATCTTGGAAATTTTGGAACAAATGGAACAGTGGAGAAAAAGAAGGACAGAATGACCATTCATATTTCTGGTCAGGATAGTACTCCTGAAGGAATCATGAGGGATGAACAATAGTTGCTTCATGAGGCTTGTAACTGAAGGAATCCTTCCAGGAAACATTGGGCTTGGCATTCTCCAGTTCTAAATAAATAAATAAATAGCAGAACAAAACAAGAAAGAAAATGCAAGGAATTGAGGAAATTAAAATGTATGTTGAGAACCAGATTATACCCCATCCCTGTGTGGGTGAACAAACAAGCATGGACGTGCCAGCAAGAAAAGGCTGACATTTCTTACTCTGTGAGCTTATTATATGAATGATTTTTTCAAAGGTCTTTCAAAGCTAAGTTGCTCTGTCCTTGCCCTTAGCAAGTGGTGCAGCTGAAAGACTATCCTTTGTGGTTTCCTGTTCTTATAAAAAGGAAAGAGAAATGTACTGCAGATGTAGCTCAGTGAACTTATAGTGAATGTTCCCACTTGATGCCAGGATGACCAATGGGAAAAAAAAAAAAAAAAAAAAAAAAAAAGTTGCAGGTTCCTGCTGACTATTGGTAGCCCTGATTTTAGGAGTGGTATGCATTCTTTTACTCCATGAATGAGAATCCAAACATCTCCATGGCTAGCTCTTCCACTCTCCGTATCAGCAATATCCTCTCAATCTTCTCTTCCTCAAGTTCTCCACATTGTCCCATTGTCCCTAAGTGCCTTAGTAAGTGCCTTAGTGCCTCAGCATGTACTTAAATCTTTTCTAGCTTTATTTTTGACCCTGGTTCATCTTAAATTACTATTGGAATTGTTTCTGCATATACTATTGGTCACCTATTGCCTTCCCACAAGGCTTCAATAAATTCTGCTACCCTGTTCAGCCTCTCATCTAGGAAATAAAAAACGTTAAGAGCTACTTCTAGCCAACAGGGTGGTGCAGTTTCTTCATACCTATTCTTGCTCTCCTTAGATAATGGCCTGGAGCTCCACAGAGCAACTTTTTACCCCAACACCATAAGATCTGAGGAGGACAGAAGGCTACACAAGGAATTATCCCTACCCAGGGCCTCCATACACACCAATCTTACTGTGTTAACTCTCAACAATGTTGAATGCCCACCTCCACAAACAGCAATAACAGAGGTGTTAAGTGAAGTAAAAGGCAAAGTACAGGGCCACCTCCCCTAGCCACTGTGGCCCAAGACCACTCCTCAGGGACCCAGGGTCTCTGCCCAGGCAGGTGGATGCACCTGCTGCTTTCCAACTTGCAGGTTCAACCAGTAATAAAGCTGTGCATGCACCCCAGTGACAAAGACACACACAAGCAGAGACAGAACACTGACACAACCAGCCATACAGGCTGTCTCAGCCCAGAGCTGCCTTCAACAGGACTCACATAAAACACAGACAAAGCTGACATTCCCTCCTCCTCTCTGGTGGATAAAGGTAGAAGTTCACTAGTCTGGGCACACATATTCTTTATGTTCATACGTACACACATTCACAGATACTTTGAGTACCTGGCATAGTCCCTCTGTCAGCCCAGCAACCCTGCACCAATCTCTTCCCCCCTTACATACTTCACAGGTTACCTACTCACTATCTGGTCCAGGTTGAAGCTCACTGAACACACACAGCACACGTACACTCATCTCCCACAGGTCCCCCTCAGCATATCAGCACAGGACCTCCTTCCCCCACCCCCTCCCCTCCCAATACCCTGGCCCATACCCGAGGCCCCCACTACTCACCACCTGGTACAACTTAAAATTTGTTAGGAAATACACAAACACCAGGTTGGGAAAGATACAGACACTTGCCCCCACCAGCAGCTGGCACGAGGCACACAGGCTGTGACCCAAGACGCTGCTCCAGCCACTGGTGTGGAGCCCTGCATTCATGTCACTCACTCTGGTCATCCACAGTAGCCGGTTTGGGAGCATACACCCTTCCCACAACAGTGACTTGGAGTAAAAGACCCCCACTTGCTCCAGTAGCTGGCATTGAGACCCCCACTCACTCCAGTAGCTGGCACCAAAGGCCAGGGGCATCCAACCCCCAATTTGACTCCAGTTGCTGGCAGAAGTTTCACTTAAATACATGGGCCTCACCAGTAGCTGGCACATAGCCCTTGCAGAACACACACAGGACAGCAAATGCAAATATGCAGAGGGATAGTTAAGAAAATATTTAATGAGAAAATACAAAATAGGGCATACTGCAGTGAACAGACACAGGGCTCAGACAGAGAAGCATACTGAGGAGGCCTGTTTTAGATTCAGCCAACCCTTTTATACCCTTCTCTACCTATCCCCCTCTTCATTCTCTCTGCTCCCACTTCCCCTACACGCCCCCATGGGTTTGCAGAGCTCTGCAGCTTCAACACCCTCCCAGTCTGGCCCCCTCAATCACAATCTTATCAGCTGCAAGGTTCATCATTCCTGGAAATGGCGCCAGTAGCTCATTAGCCCACCAATTAGTGTTACTGGGAGGATTGTCTCTTGTGATCATCTCCCAGCTTAGAAGTCCTCAATCAAATCTCTCTGCTAGAATAAATATCACTGCCTCCCTTTCTTATTATCCCTCATTGCCTTAGAAAAGGTCCTTAGCCAGATACCCTTAAAAGAGCAGATACTCTCTTTCTACATACCCTTAAAATAGTGATCAAATAAGGAGTGGTGCCACCAAGGTAGGAGAGTAATTGTCACTAAAATCAATGTACAATGTACATTTATACAATGTAAAATCAATGTGTTAAAGCATGAGATTTTATTGCAATTGATATAACTGGGACAAACACTGGCAATAATAACACTTATCATACAAAATCCATATGAAATTTGTCCAGTTCAGGTTTTTGTTACAAACTTTAAATCATCTAGTTGGAAAGATATTTGAACATTTTAAAGCAACACTGAGATAATTCATAATTGAGTCCAGTAACCTACGATGTCGCATGGAAACAATCTGACACTCATAATCTTGGTTCAAAATACAGTAAAAAGCTGTCATTTCCAGTAAACCTTGCTTTCTTGCTTTTAGCTGTTGGACAAGAGATATACTAGGCAAGAAGGTGAGCCACAGCACATCACTGATCTGAAAGCATCTGTGAAAAGGCCTACCAGGGGCTAACAGAACAGTCCAAGAGGGGCAATCATAGCGATCACACTGTGCATCAGGGATCCCACTGCCTCCAGCCTCACGCCCACCCCACAAGAGGACCCAGAGGGTCTGCAGCTGTACAGGGCTATGTGCAGGGTCAGAAGTTACTTGGCTGATTGAGCTGCATCAGCTGCGTGAACACCCACTCCCCCACCACCCCAAGGACTGGTGATTGGGCCAGATGGAAGCAATTTCTCTGCCAGATCTGACCCATGGGCCATGTTTTGAATCTACTGATTTAGTTTTATAATGTTTAGAGCCCAGTCCTCTGCTCAGTAAAGGCTAATGGAGATTTGGCCAGTAATATTAAACTCTTTGCTCTTTTTTAGTTATTTATGACACATCTATTAATAGGAGTGTTCAGAAAGGAGGAATCTTACCTTGTTTTTTGTTATAATCCATTGTGGAAATTTTCTAAATTTCAAACTTACTGAGACTTTCTACATCTCATAACTAATTCCGGTAGCTTTAGGGAGTTCCCCAGCTGGGACAAATACAGGCTTCTCTCTATTTGGAGCATATCCAAGATCATTTCTGCTGGGGCACCCAGCATCCCTAACCCTGACGCAGTCCCATTTGGGACTCCTGCCTTCAGGCTGGCCATACCGAGAGTTCCCAGGCCTGGGGTAGGCCTGCCAGAAATGCAGTTTCTATTGGAATCTTGCCTTGGGTTTGGCAAAACTGTATCAAACCCAAGCTGTTTTGAATGAAATATTTCATACACAACCAACTGGCATTTTTCAGCAAACTTTGCTTTGGCAGAAAATTTCTGACCAGTTCTATCTATTAACAAAACATCAGGTCCTTAGTGAATGCTAAATAGTGCCATCTGAGTCATGGCAGTTTTAATTCCTGAGAAACATCAAATATGAAAAATCTAGGCACTTATTTGATATCTGGTTTTATTTAATGATCATTGTATATACAGCTAGTTTGTAGTCTCCAGAAACAATCAACATTCAGATCCAATGAGTTGGTACTTCTCCTGTGTGTTTTTTTTTTTTTTTTTTTTTTTTCAAAATAAGATTCTCTTGTCACAGTGGATGGCAGCTGCATTGAGAGCCTGTACTTCAAATGAATTCACCTATGAATTAGTGAGAAACATACATGGTACATAGGATGGGGGTGACAGTGAAGGTGAATCAGAAGAGTAAAGAGCGAGAAAACTCCCTCAGCCACTGACTCAGGGCTCTGTGCTCCCAGGGTGTCTGAAAGGTTATCTACCTGAACTTTCAGGACTGTAGTGCATTTTGATATCTTTATCAATGACATATATACAGTGGGATTGAGTGCACCCTCGGAAAATTTGTAGATGATACCAAGCTGAGTAGTGCAGTCAATATAACAGAAGGAAGGGATGCCATCCAAAGGGATCTGTACAAGCCTGAGAAATGGGCCTGTGAACCTAAAGGAGTTCAACAAGTCCAACTGCAAGGTGCTACGCCTAGGTCAGGGAAATCCCAGACACGAGTGCAGACTGAGAGATGAACTCATTGAGAGCAGCCCTGAGGAGAAGGACTTGGGGGTTCTTCTGGATGAAAAGCTTGACATGAACCAGCAACGTGCGCCTGCAGCCCAGAAGCTCAGAAGCCCAGAAGCCCAGAAGCCCAGAAGCCAGCTGCATCCTGGGCTGCATCAACAGAGGTGTGAGCAGCAGGTCTAGGGAGGTGGTTGTCCCCCTCTTTAAACCCTTTATAAAGGGTTTAAGGTCCCTTCCAACACAAGCCATTCTATGATTTTATTATTCTATGATTCTGCAATCTAAGAGCAGTTTTCAACACTCCTGAAATGGACTGAAACCATGTCCTTAATATCTATAAGCTTCTCATACCTGAAACCAACAACCAGTATGCAGATAATAAAAGGAATTAGAGGAAGAAAGAAGCAGTAGGGAGGGAATATATTATCCACAGTTTTATGTACTTTTAATCTCAGTTTCATCAGTATTAGGAGTGAGATTGTAGTGTAAATAACAATAAAAGATAGTCTGCATCTAAGCCTTATGTATATGATACTTGCTAAAATGATGGAGATTTAAAGAATATGGAAAAAATAAAATAAACTACAGACTATATCCTGCCTCCACTAAAATTAAGCTCTATTGTATGTTAAATAAATATTTTAAATAGGATGCTTCTTTTATGGATGATGCAATGTCTCTTGATATTTACAGCATTTATAAAAGGCTAAACAATATACATTAACCAGATCATTTGCCTCATCTTTCACCATTCCATTTGTTTTATTGCTCCTATAAAACACGATTCTCTGGGCAGTTTAGATGAGCGAACAGTGTGAAATACTGCTGGCCACATATCACTTCCTTCCATATCTGAGATAGTTCTCTCTGGAATAGTAAGTCTCAATACTCCTATATAGTACATGAACATTATTATTATTTTTTGACCTGTTTATCAGTGTGTGCTTGTAGTAATCTTCACAACAAAAACAACAAAAAGGAAGACAAATAAGGATGCTAAGAACATTTATCTGATGAATCAGTTAACTGAAATTGAGCAGTGATCTAATGCATGCCATTTATATTTGTTTTAAGGTAGAAAGCTAGAAATGGAATTCAAAGGACATTTGCTACCTAGGTATGAGATGTTATGCAGTCATCCTAGTCCTGCTATTAGAAAGAAAGATCATAGAATCATAGAATAAAATGATCTATAGGAAAGATAAAGTTTATGAAAGAACTGGGAAGGGGAATTAATTCAGAAATTCCAAGGATGGTTGGCAGATGTTATTGTGTGAAGTGATGCAACTACTGGATATGTTGCTAACCCAGCTTCAACCATCAACCCATCAACCCAGGACTACACCCCAAGCAAAATAAGCAGCAGGGTCTAAGTATTTTGCAGACAGTTGTCCTACGTTACTGTCATCTTTTCCTAATACTAAAGTCAGATAAATGGAGAACAAAACCACCAGTATTTAACTTAATATTGACAAACAAACATACCAAAAGACAGCAAAGGACAGCACTAAAATTTAAAACAGTTGATATTATTTTAGAGTAGAGTAAGAAGTACTGTTACGTTCTCTAAATGTGCCCTAGAAGGACAAAATACTACATGCTTCTTTGTGCCATGCATTGTGATTTCCAGAGACAATACTTGTCAAAGTTAGCTGGTGAGTCTAAAGCAGAGAGGAGCAATAGAGTGGATCATAACAACTGTTTTCTTGTTGTTCCTTTGTTTCATTTTATTTTGTTTTGTTTTTCCCCTATACCAAAGCATTTTTTACAAGGCCAAGTAAAACAAGTGGTTTGTCCCCAGCAGAAATGGAGCCTGCAACCAAAATATCCGCATTATACAGACAACTGGGGAATGCTGTGGTGAGTGCTACTGCTGAGGGACCATCACGAGACTGGCATTGCAGGCACTTTGTACTGGGAGGTGGTCTTACAGGGTAGTGTCAGTTCAGCAAAGCTCCCCTAACACACCTGAGCTCCCAACAATCAATTCCAACTTGCAGTTATGAGCACAACACGGCAAAACTCTGCACTATTGCACATACCCAGCTGAAGGACATGGGGCTTTGTGGCTTCACCTGTCCAATCCGGGGCCCTCTCACTTCACATTTGGTATGAATTCCTAGTATCATCCCTGGAACAACTTCAATTTGAACCAAATTGCATCCTGCTGACAGTGAAAGTGGCAGGGGCTAGACAATGGGAAGATTGTACAGGGTTGTTCTGTTTTCAAAAAACGTACTTCATCTTATACAAGTGTGAGAAGTGCTACAAGTCTCAGTGCTAGATGGCAGTCTTTGGCCCAGTCTTTCCAGTTGTATAGGCACAGCCTGTCTGTGTCTGAGAATGGATCCACAGAATTTGCATTTCTAAGGGTTGAAAAGTTTGTTCTGGGTACTTTTGCATCTTTGCATGGCAGCCATCAAAAGGCAAAGATTTAAAGCAAATGCTTTAAAAATTTATATGCATATTTTAGGGAGAAGTGGATTTTGCTGCAGATACATGTATATATCACTATATTATGCACACTGCTAAGACTGTAGCTGTATGAAGGGATTTTTGAAGTGGATATGCTTAAAATATCTTACAGATAGTGTGCCTCAAAAATACAACACAGTTCAGTGCCTCTCCAGAAGTGAAATCATTCAGAAAGACTGGAACAATACCACCTCATGAAAGCGAAGGCTATTGTACCAAATTGTACCAGTGGCTCTTGTTAGATCTGACATGATTTCGAGCCATCTGATTCTGATAGTGTCTAACCAGACTTTCTAAGGATTTTATTGTTGTTTATTTTTATGTTTCTAGTTTTCTTTTCTATTTCCTCTAGAGATTAGATAATGCCACACAACAATCCTAGTCATTGAAACAGCAGAAGACTTTCAGATTATTTCAAAACTACATCTCATCATTGAGACTTATCCCCCATTTCTTTCCAACATTCGCAGACATCTCTCCGTTGTCCAAAATACCTGCAAGTTCTTCATCTAGACATCTATGCCAGGTAGATATTCAGTTATAAAAGCAAACTTTAAACATCTATAAATAAGAATTCTGCCTTACACAGGATATCTAGATGATGAAATTATATATTGGTCATTAACAATTATCTGTGTGTTCCCACAGAAAAAAGTTTCCCATCTACCCTCTGCCCCTCCGTGGGCATGGGTGAATAGGTGAATGGATGAATGGTTAGGATTCAAATGTTTGTTGACCCATGCTCAAAGCCTTGATAGCTCTTGGTCTTTCAAAGACTTGTGAAGCTCCTTTCCCAGCAGAAGCATTTGCCTGGAATAAAGCCTAATGGATCCTCCGTGTGTTTAAATGAATGTATCCACAAAGCCAATGTTCCAACAGGGGTATACAACAATTTTCACAATTTGATATGCTCTTAGCCCAATGCAGAAATTATCTTGGATTGAGAATTCAGTCAGACATTTCCCTGGCTATATTGTGGTATATCAGGTCTAAATGTTGATGGCCAGGTCTGCACAACGAATGCTGGCTTGCCATTGTTAGTTAGGTATTGTGACTGTCGTGGTTTAACCCGGCTGGCAGCTAAACACCACGCAGCCGTTCGCTCACCCTCCCCCCTCCCTCTCTGGGACGGGGGAGAGAAATGGAAAGTGAAGCCTGTGAGTTGAGATAAAGACAGTTTAATAAGACAAGAAAATAATAATAATAATAATAATAATAATACAATGATGATAATAGTACTACTAATAATAATGTGTACAAACAAGTGATGCACAATGCAATTGCTCACCACCCGCTGACCGATGCCCAGCTTAACCCCGAGCAGTCCGGCCCCCTCCCCCCGGCTAGCCACCCCTATATATTGTTTAGCATGACGTCAGATGGTATGGAATACCCCTTTGGCTAGTTCGGGTCACCTGTCCTGGGTCTGTCCCCTCCCAGCTCTTACTGCACCCCCAGCCTGCCTGTTGGCAGGACAGAGCAAAAGTCTGAGGTGTCCTTGGCTTGGTATAAGCACTGCTCTGCAACAATTAAAACATCGGGGTGTTATCAGCACTCTTCTCATCCTAAGCCAAAACACAGCATTCCACCAGCTACTAGGAAGAAAATTAATTCTGTTCTAACTGAAACCAGGACAGTGACATAGCTTGATTGTCAGAACTATGGCAACGCAGACTGCTAGCATAGACATGATTTTCTAGAAAAACTTTGCATGTGCTCAAATAGCGTCTTTAACTTTGCAAAGAGGGCACAAACTGAGACAGAAAAATCAGTTCTCCTAGTCTAAGATATATGGCTTCACATCCATTCTGAAAATATATATCAGGTGGGATACTAGGAAACTTTCCAAAGGTAGACCGTTCTTTAGTTAGTAAACATTTTCATTAGAAAATGAACATGTCTCCAAGATTTGGTTTGTGTAGGTTTTTCCAAAGTCAGGAAAATTCATTAGGTCAACATTTATTTGAAAAGTTGACTTTCCACCTCCTTTTGCCTTCATATATTATCTGTGAAGTGTGGATTATAGGATTTTCCTACTTGACAGGAGTGTTGTATATATATGTATTTATTGAAAAAGTTGAGCTTCTCAGGTACTTTAAACTCACATAGCTTTTTTTTTCTGGAAACAGAAAGACTTTTTTTGTTCAAGTTATATGGGAAAATAAACTTTTTGACAAGATTTTTTTTTTTTTTCTTAGAGGTTTCCAAATTTCCAAGCATTTTGAGACATGTGAAGGAAGTTGGATTCAGGAATCTGACATATCAGGATGATGTACCTCTTTTCACTTATTATATACAATGTAGAAAAGAAAAAATCTGCCCCAAACTTTCATAAGTATTAAATGAAGACACAGAGTTAGTTTGATTTTCCACCATCTCTGTGAAAAAAAAAAATAAATAAAAATCATTCCTTTTTATGTACAGACTAACTAAATATTAAGAAAACAAAGTACACATAGAAGACTTAGAAAAGTTTCTGATTTTATCAGAAAAACTTATTTCAAAATTAGAAAAGAAACATATGTGAAAAGCAGAACATATTAAAGGAGAACATATCTGGGCCCTAAAATAAGACCCCAAATATAGCAAATTGAGACTGGGTCTTGTCTCTCAAAAATAACAAAGTTTTTGAGGTCCCAGGCCTGTTCCTCTTTTGCCGGCCTTCTGGCAGGTCCTGGCTTTTAGGTGCAGCATCCTTGTGTGCCTGTTATACCTGAGCTGTATAACTGGGGGATAAGGCATACATTGCAAACCCTAAAGAAGTGTAATTGTAGCACAGATCATCTAAGCACTTCTCTAGCGATGCACAAGCCCTGCCACACTTGTGTTTTAAAGTAAAAACACTGCATAGATTAGGTCTTCATTGAGGGTTACTGGTACTTTGTCATTTGTACTTAGCTTCAGACGGCTATAGTAGTCATTGCTCACTAGTTGAGTTGTCAAACTAACTGTTGCAGTGTATATTCTTACACTGACCCATTTGTAAGGAAAAATAGTATTGGTTATTTTGTTTAAGTTAAATAACCCTACTATGCAACTAACTCAGCCAAAACATACACAGTAAGATTTAAGGTGACTGAGCTAATCAACAGTAACTCAGTAAGACAGCACTGTAACTCACATTTGATCATGGACTCCCACTATATTTCTGCTCCTATGGTTTCTGCTTTCACAAAATTTCCGCCAGTCATTCTGTAGGGATGGTAGATAGGAATGGTTCTGTTTACTGTGGATCAAGAGGTTATCCAGTAAAATATAAAGAACGTAGTTCTGTTTCCATGTGGAGCTTTTCATGGTCCTCTAGAGAGAACAAGACACCAAGGCATGAACTTAATTATATTTCCTTTAGCATAATCTTCAGAACATAAACTTTCTGATCCAGAGTTTATACTTTGGACATTGTATTTCCTGACTATGAAAAGATTTCTCCTCCATGAATTACCTTGACTCTTTAGGAACTTACCATACCTTTGGCCTCTTAATAGTGTATATCTACAAATTCCATCATTTTGAAATTCAAATGCACAAAATAGTATTTCCATCAGTTTGTTTTACAGCTGCTTCAGCATAATAGCACTGAGTGTCCCTCTTTCATGCTGAGATGTATTAAACAATAATGGTTTTTTATGCATGGAGAATGAAGGATGAATTCAACTTCACATCCCTTTTGTGAAAATGGAAGAGTGAAGATGGTGACTGAAAAGAACAGATTTATTCAAGACCCTGGTATAAACTGTCACATTATATTTCCTGAACTATGTTTTATTGGATGACTTTAAGGACAATTAGGAGAGCAACATCACAGCTTTTCAGATTGCTTTAATACATGTAGACATGCCATTCAACAAATGTTAACATTTTAATATATTGTATTTAGTATGATACAAATACCTCTCATGTGTTCTTCCCCTCATAAAAAAAAAGAACAGCTAATCAAATTATGTTAGCATATTGCCAGACACTTTCAGTGCCACAATCATGTTATGCCAAGGCAAGTGCATGAAGGTATATCCTTTTATTGAAGACAGCTTTCTGGCTGTAAATACGATAAATGGTGTATTGAGGTGCACAGTAATAGTGTAATAGTGTATAGAACAAAGTGTTCTTGCACCTTAGTAAAGGCAATAGACCACTGATCTTAACACCTTTAGATATGTGGTGGGTTAGCCTTGGCTAACCAAATGCCTGCCCAACTGGTTCTTCACTCCCCTTCCTCAGTGGGATGGGGGTTGAAAATAGGATGAAACAGCTCATGATTTGAGATAAAGACACGGATGTCAAGCAGGTGAAAATTTTTTCTGGGGGGATAGTTAATTTATTTTCTTACCAATTACAATGGTTTTGGATAGCAAGAAAACAAAGCAGAACAGAACAAAATGAAACAACACCTTTCCTCCTGCATTCTCCAGGCTCAACTTCACTCCTTCGTTTTTAACTCCTCTACTTCGCTCTGGACCTGCAGTCGTACAGGGGAATGGGAAATGGGGGTTGTGTCAGTCCATAGCAGATCTTCTCTGCCGTTTCTTCCTCCTCATACTTTTGCCTGCTCCAGCACAGGTCCCTCCCATGGGCTGCAGTTGCTTCATGATAAACCTGCTGAGCAACAGTCCTCTCCATGGTCTGAGGAAAATAACTGCTCCACCATGGTCTACACCATTGTCTCCTCCATGGAGACCATCTAACCTTCATATCTGTAGGGCTGCTTCTCACATATTTTCCCTCAGTTGTCACTGCCCGTGCCGCACTTTCTGTCTTTTCTTAAATACATTTTGTCAGAGGCACCACCATTTTGGCTGCTGGGCCCAGCTCTGGGGCCATTTGAGCTGCCTGGAACTAGCTGTGTCCAGCATGGGGGAGCCCTGACCACTCCTCTCAGAGGAGATACAAACACATTGGCACTCAGTACAACACTGTAAGGATGTAAGTGTTGTGTATCACCTTAGATACCACCTAGTGAGGGAATAAATTAAGGAAAAGTATTGCAGGATGTGAAAAAATATATATATCATAATAATAATTATTATTAATAATAATTAATAATAATAATTAATAATAATAATAGCGTGCTTCCAATGCTTTATTTCCCTCTATTTGCATTATTTTTCTAATATCTCTTTTACTTCTACTTCATTGTTAAATTCTTATTTTTATTTCTTATTTCTTACCTTGAAACACAATATTTTTAATTAGACAGCAGTGTAAGTTTCCTTCAGCAAGCATTTTAGACAAAATGATTTTGTAACATCCCTATTTTCCTGCTGCCATCAGAATTACTAGAACTGAGGAAACAGACAAATGTTTGCTTTATGACTTTTTTTTGTTGTTATTTCTAGAGCTGGTCTAAAAATAGAAATAACTTTCTGTGAGAAATTTTGCTGAATATTATTCCTGTCTTTGAAGATTCTAAACCTTTTTTTTACAAAATGCCATGGAAGTGATAAAAATAGTAAATAAAATCAATGCAAAATGTAACAGACTAGTGTTCACACACAGAATCACACACAGAATTTGTGAATTTTGTTGTTAACATTCACCAAAACATGCTGAAGCAACCTTTGTAAAACACCGCTGTACAATATTGTTTCCAAAGCTACTCAGAATGCATTTGATATCTGCTTTTGAATTTATTTTTTGCCCTGAAAAACATTGACAAATTCAGTTCCTTTTCATTTAAGTGCTGACATTTGGAGTTTAATGAATTTATCTAAGATTGCAAATAATATTTTAAAATGTTATTTAAAAATAGTTTTGTAATGCTATAGGAAAGTACAAAGAACAGAGATGGGTCAATTTAATTTCAGAGTTTTGCGGCAATTATATATTACAGTTAAAGTTCTATTATCTCCATCTTGCTTTCAACGTTATATGATTATTCTGGCTACTCTATACTATGGAGTTCCACAAACTTATTTTGTTTCCATTGCCATCTTAAGTTTGGAATTATTTTCTCATACTCGTTAGAAAACTTGCTTTGTTCACCAGTTCTACAAAATATTTTAAGATTTTCTATCACTGCAGTGACACCTGCTGTTGAAAGCAAAGATGTTAATATCTCAGAGGTATGACAGAATCCTTATCATAGCATGGATTGTTTTAAGACCAGCAGCATCTGGGACTTTCATGGTTTGCTAACTTGGAAGAGAATAAAAGGGAAAGGAAAAGGGAAATGAAAGAAAAAAGTAGAAAAAGGAAGGCAGGCAGGAAGGCAGGAAGGAGGGCAGGAGGGAAGGCAGGAGGGCAGGCAGGCAGGCAGGTGGGCGGGCGGGCGGGCAGGAAGAAGGAAGAGGGAAAGGAAAGGAAAGGAAAGGAAAGGAAAGGAAAGGAAAGGAAAGGAAAGGAAAGGAAAGGAAAGGAAAGGAAAGGAAAGGAAAGGAAAGGAAAGGAAAGGAAAGGAAAGGAAAGGAAAGGAAAGGAAAGGAAAGGAAAGGAAAGGAAAGGAAAGGAAAGGAAAGGAAAGGAAAGGAAAGGAAAGGAAAGGAAAGGAAAGGAAGAAAGCAATGAAAGAGGAAAGGGGAGACAGAAGGAAAGAAAGGATGAGAAAATGGGACAGAAAAAAAGATCAGAAAAAAGAGAAAAGCAAACTTTTCACAAGTCTTAATCGATATGTATCAGTTGTTGCATGACTTTTTCTGGAAAAAAAAAATATTGCTTTAATATGAGCATGTTTTCTGATATTCCTTGGTCATGGTTTTCTTACACACACCAGAAACATTGAAATAATTCTTCAGTGAATACTTTGGTTCACATATCAGTACAATTGGTAAGGTTAATTTCTCAACCTCAGAACTGTGACTTTTCAAATTCACTGGATTTAGAAAATCTCAAAGTATCTGTGAAAACAAAGACAATAGAGAAGTGAAATGTGAAATAGCCTTTTTTTTTTTTTTTTTTTTTTTTTTTTTTTTTTTTTTTCCCTGAGAAGAAGCACTGTCATTTTTCAATTTTCTTTAAGGAAAATTAAAGCATTGCTTTGTAAATATGTGTGTCTGTAGATAGATATACATATATGTTTCAGTTCCAAATAGAAAAAATTGTAGCTGTGTGGTTGTATACAGAAAAATGCTTCAGTAAACCCATGTAAGTGGAATATACAATCAATGGATTTAAATCTATATATACAGCTTTGTCTGTAACAGAATTCCTGTGTGCTAGCATACATAAAATATGAGCATCACTAATAAACAGCAGCTGGAGTATATAGCAAGCTGGATCTTTGTGTGGAATATCTTTAAGGTGTTTTTGGCACAACTTCCAGGACTGTCTTGACCAACACTTTCCCAGATGTGTAGGATTATGGGATATATCTGTTGGAATCTCTCAGGAAAGCACTTTAATTCACAGCCACACCTGGGCTGGATATTGCAATCAGCTCCCATTTTCCATTTACAATTTTCCTACCTCGTTCATTTTAATTTCTCTGTTTTCTCCCTTATCACTTAATATATTTTCCTCATTATTGGCATCTGGGCTGTGTGTTCTAACACAAACACCAAAAGACCAAATCAAGACTAAAAAAAAAAGAGCAAAAATATTCCCATTTCAGATGGAAGAGCAGATGGAGCTCTTGGCACTTCAGAGGATTCAAATTGACCCTCTGCACCAAGCTCGGGGAAGACAGACTGTCACTGCTGACTGGAAAACACTAAAGAGACCTGTTTTCCCATCGAATATACAGTAGCATTTTCTAATTCTTTAGCTCTAAGCTGTGCATGGCCATGAAAGAGCAGCTGATTTTATCAGATTAGATTCTTTCATATCTCATGAATGTTCTTCTTTTATGTTGAAATGAGTAATAATTGGTCTGAATTTTAGCACATAATCTTGATCCTACTATTTTCTTATCAGTGCCTGAGAAGGGCTGTGGTCAAGGGGTGACTATGTCCTGCTTCTTCCTTTCCCTCCCTCCCCCCCCAACTTCTTGGTAACTTTAGCAGCTACATTGACATCATTCATAGATTAAAACACTCCAAACAGAAAGGATTAGAACTTCAGCTGGTGCAAAAAGATTCAGCTCTGCCCAGAGCATTCCATGATCTGGCCTGAATACTCAAAGCCAACCTATGAATGTTCCCAAAATAACCATCTCTCCCAGGGTCTATGTACTATATTTGTTGTGTATATTCAGTATTAATGCAAAGTACCTTTAATGAGATTTTCTGAATGTTTTATGCTATTCCATTTTGTTTTCATCATTTTTTGTTGGACTAATGCAAAATAATCTGTATGAAATGTGGCTAATAATTTATTTCTAAATGGTGTAAGTGCAACATGATTTATTTTTTTTTTTCGGGAGGGGAGGTGGGTGGGGTGGGAGGGGGAGAACAAAAAATAGTCTTTGGAAAAGCTTTTCCTGAAGAAATAGGACAGACACAAGTGGTATAAATGTTAGCAAAATATATGTCCTTTTAAAGGGCATCAAAGTTTCAGCTAAGATTAGAAGCCGAAAGACTGACATAAACCAGAACCATGCAAAAGGCTCAGGTAAATCAGATTCTGACTTCTATAGAAAATTCTAGAAATTTCCCCAAGTAGTTTACTAATTTGGTACCTCCTTCTTACCTCTATTTTATATCAGACTGTGTCCATAACCTGTCTGCCATCATCAAGAAAAGTTCAGTCCCAGATATCAACAGGAGTTTTGGATTTATTTGCTATGTGAATTAAACAACCAGACCATCCAACATGTCTTTGTTTCTTGAGACCAGAGTGAAGGAATGGGTAAGGAAATAAGCATGTTAATGTGGGAGGTTCTGAAATGCTAATACATTGTCAATATTTCAGAAGGAATGAAATTACCTGAGCTACATCCACTGTGGTAGGAGCACATGGTAACAATGTGTGGATTGCCAGTGCTGGGAGAATCTGAATCCTCCATCAAGACAATGAACAGCCAAGAAAGGACACATCAGGGCTTGGCAGTTATATGACTATTGTTCATGGGCAACAGATTCTTCCTTTCTGAAAGACAGACGGAGCACAGAAATTGTGCTCCAAAACACCAAGTTCAGTACATCACACCATGGACTGAAGAGACTTTGTTTTCCAAAGTCTCTTCCTGACAAATGTTTCTAGATAACTGGATGCAAGTTGCTATATTCAAAATGTAATTTTTCTGATTATTTCTTGAGCATTTCTAGAAAGTAGGTAGATTCTAGAAGACAGAAAAATACTTCTCCCCTTCTTTTGTGTAAGGGAACTCTACCCATGAAGTGCAAGAATCCTCTTCCTAGACATCAGTCTTGGAAGCACCAGCCTACCAGCCTGAGACACTTTAAATTCTTTGTCAACCCTCTGTGTCATCTACAACAAAAGTTTAAATAATCACTAAAGTAATATTAATAAGATCTCTGACAAAAAAAAAAAAAAAAAGAAATCATCTTCCCAGGCTATGCTAGATATATTACAAGGGAGACCTACATATGATGACAATATTTCCTCTGGCAGAAGCTTCAGAGACACATCATACAGATCCAGATATCTGAAGTGTGCTGAGACTCCCCATGATTATTTAAATCCAAAGCTGAAAGCCAAAGTGGTATAAAAATATTTCTCCCTGTATTTTGTTGAAACTAGGATAATAAAGACAAATCAGTCACTCTATTAGATGTATACCATGCAAAATTTGGCCCTTCTAATAATAAAACTTCAGTTAACATATACTGGATTCCACATGAACTGAAAGTATAAACTTAATATTCCATAAGCTTCCATGCTACCTGGATTTTAAAAATAACTCATTTTGATCATTTGCCTTTATACTTCTCCAGAAGACTGACAAAAACAGACCAATTTCAAGTAACATTTCCTTTTTAAGTAGTTATTTTTCAGTTTTAAGAGGACATAAAAGCATCTGAAATTACAAACATCATTTGCCACTCAAATATATTTTTGTGCCAAGTTTTGGCATAAAGCAAATTTTCAGCTGAGTGACAAACCAATAAATATGTAGGCTCACTGTAGCTCTTCTGAGAAACTGAACTTCAAAGAGTGTCTTTATAATACTAACAAAAATGTGCTAATTTTTATGCTTATTTTTCTTTCTTAGTTTGTTCCTGATGGTTAGGAAGTTGATCGTTCATTTTTCTACTGCCATTCACACCAGCTGCTATAAAACAGCTATAAAAATACTCCCAGTGCAGATCTTGACCGTAGATCACTGTACCTAGACCCAGCTGCAGATGGATGGAGCAGCTGGTCCAGAGAGGTGCTGTTCCTGACTCCCACACACACTTGGTCATGATGCATGAAGCAGCACAGTTGCTCCCCAGCCACAATTCCCATTCAGGCACAGATTTATGAAGTAATGAGCTGCCTACCAGAAAAAAAAAAAAAAAAAAAAAAAAAAAAAAACAGCAGCTCTCCAGCACACTTTAAACAAACACTCAAGAATATTCCATAATTATAAATAACTGCAGCTTAACCATCAGATGAATTGCTAAAACTTTTTTTTTTTTTTTTTTTTTTTAACATGTTAAATGGGAAATGAGTACAGTAGAGCCAGGAAAGAAGGATGTCTATGTAAGGAGATAGCAACATAAAAATAAGTAATTATTTTTCAGGACACATTTTTTTAAAAATCAGTATGATGGTTGATGTGGATGTTTTGCAATGATTTATGAATATTTCATGTGACCTGGCTATTCAATAATTATTGTGTGAACATGCCAGCTCATCCTGACTATAGCTGTAAGAAAAAAATGCAGGGAAAAATGAAGAATGGTATGAAACAAAATATGGAGCCTGTAATAAATGCTAACACAGTGTGGAGAGACAATAGACAGCCTATAACCTGTGAGGATGCAAACTCCTGACTCCAAGGTAATCAATATTATTTTTGACTAGCCTGACTATAGGGGACCACCAAGGATTCATGGCCAAATAGAAATGCCCTCTCCAGAGGGGAGGCAGGAATTGCTTGTGAGTCTGTTTTTGTGGTATGTTTGCAAAACAGACCAGTCCAATCCACCAGCTTAAGATGATGGGATTTTTGATAGGGAGGGTATGCATGAAGGGGGCTTATTGTTCTACAATTATTTTATTCTCAGCACTTTTATTCCCATTTTAAATTATTTGTTTAAGAAAACTAGTTACTGTGGCTACCAAAACTGTTCAATTTTCAAATTAATGATTAGCGTATCTCTCAGCTGTATTCTGTTACAACATTAAGGCATCGTGATGGTAGAAACTAGTGTTCTCTCCTCTCTCGTATTGCAAGGATTTCCATGTAAAAGCAACCTAAGAACAAGACAGAAAAAGGTAGTGCATAATTTGAGTGACATCTTGATCTGGACACTCCAGTTGCAACATGTGCACCATCACACACCCCAGCATCTAGAGATGCAGCTTGTGTTCCTCAGTGATCATAGACACCAAAAGGCAAGAACTACAGTTGTCTATCCATCTTGATCTGCTGATTAAGTGCAGTAGATCTGTAGCAAAACAACAGCACATCACACATTGAACAAAGACTAGAAACAGGACCTGAAGTGTTAAAGATTTAAAGCTTGTAATTGCAAAAAGATTTACATAATGTTTATCTACTTTGTCTTGACTTTCAGAAAATCAGTATTATTTGAATTAGCTTAGTATTATTTAACGCTGGTGAGACTTATGCTCACGATTCTAAAGAACCCAACTTCAATTATACTATTTTTACTACAGATGCAATATTAACTTGCATTATTTAGGCTCTTTATTACTTTCTCTTATAAATTCAGTCACTTGCTGATCTTCAAGCTTCAAAATGCTGCAAGAATGGTAGCTGATGTTAGTTGATGTGAATTACCTTTGAAAGGGTAAGTTCAACCCTTTAGGTCTCTCTTCTTCAATGTGCATAAATAATTCAATGACCTCTTCTGCATCAGCAGAGAGATGGCTGCGTAATCTAATAGGCTTTTTCCATCTCTAAGATCCCATTAATGCCAATAGGAATTTGAACTGTAAGAAGGCTAATGTATATGCAGAAAGCCAAGATGATGGAAATAAAATCTTTGAACTCTTAGATATTAATCAGATAATCTGTTGTTTGTTCTTCCCTCCTCCCCCCCTCCGCCCCAACATTTTCTCTTTTGTCCTCAGCAGCTTGTCTCATTGACTTTGTCTGCTCTTTTGGAGGGCTCTTATATGAATGTAGTCCCACAAGAAATTAAGCATGGCCATATATAAACTAATTAGTTAAACAAAGCTTGTCAGCAGGGGCTTGTATGCACAGAGACTGAAGGGAGTTTGGGACAAAAGTCCAAGCTGTGACCTTCCCAGGTACTAACATCTCACCGTGTAGGAAGTGGGAATATGCACTACCCTAGAGGAGCCTGGATTGAAGTCCTTGTTTGATCTTTGCTTACTCTCACATAACTCATTGGCCCTGATCATTCCATTAACACTTTATCACAGTGAGGTCTATCCTATGCAGTAACATGGGAAATATAAGGACTTAAACCACTCTCAGCCTGAGCTACCCTTAGCATGGATAGCTAGGCAAAAGACAGCTAATTTTGTAAGGTCATTACATTCTCCAACCTGTCCCCTTTACAACATGTTACACAGCACAAGCAAAGAGAAATTGGAGTTGGTTGCAGATGAAATAAGAGGTGCAAGAGTTGTATGAAGCTTTTAGTGATCATGTTGGACAGCCAAGGACAAACGCATAATGAAGCCACTTTTCAGTGGTTTGAGAGCAGTGTCTGTTCCCTGCCGGGTACTTCCAAAGGCTGATGAAAATTGTCTCCTGTGAATGCATTCTTTGATATCATTCATGTACCACTGATAACTCAGTGTGGCCATATAGGTTTGTAAAACACATAGAGATGCAGAAAGCCTTTCCCTGCTGGTTCAGATACATTTTATTTCTAACAAGAACAGTTACTGGGCAAAATATATTTCTAACAGTCATCTCAAACACTCTCAAGACATGAATGAAATCTAAAATATATGACGAAATCTTCAGAGTTTGCTGCTATACATTTGGTCTCTGTTCTCAAGCAGAGTGACACACATCTGTCCACAAATACAGCTTTTTTGTTTTGTTTTGTTTTGTTTTGTTTTGTTTGTTTTTGTTTTCCCTGAAGTGCTAGCTCAAACTTGGTGACTTTTTATCCCTGGATTTTTGTGTGCCAAATGGGGTGCTCTGAGTGCTAAAATGTTGACTGTTGGCACCCCAGCACCACTTTCTGTTAAGTACTTTGGACTTGAGTTTATTTTAGAGGCAAGTGAACAGTGTATGTCTCCAGAGGAAAGCTTATTAGTATTGTGGCATTTCTGAACCTGCCCTCCAGCAGCTCCTGAGCAGTATGTTCACTGCACTTTTTGTGGTACAACGTCATTTTCCACTGGCTCCAAAGAATGCCTTTTTGTGCTGTAGAGGGTCACCTGCTTAATAATAGTAAATTGCTGTATAATCATTAACCACCCAATATCTGTTAAAGCAAAACTGAAATAAGGAAAAACAGATGTTGTTTTCTGTGTTTAATGAAAAAGGCTTATGCATCCTCATACTGCATTGTCTGACCTTTCTTGGGTTTAGACCTTATGTACCAGACAAAGGTATTTAACACATAATCCATGTATTTGAATGCAGTTTACGGAGTTACCCAGAATACATCTGCAAAAGCAAAACAACAGCCCTTGGCAAATGTGCCAGTGAACATTACCTCTGTACAAAGGAAAGCAAGACACCTGAGAGCTGCAGATCCCAGAATGCAACTGCTCACATGCTCAGTTTTCCCCTGGAGGCATATGAAAAGTTTTATACTTAACAAGAAGCCTTAACATTTTGATTGCTTCAAAATTTCATGGCAAGGTGAGGAGGAATAAATGTCACCCTATCACCAGTGTGCTATAATTATTTTATTCTATTGTGAGGAAAAA
The DNA here is from genome assembly GCF_009819795.1 of Aythya fuligula. Taxonomy (NCBI): domain Eukaryota; kingdom Metazoa; phylum Chordata; class Aves; order Anseriformes; family Anatidae; genus Aythya; species Aythya fuligula. The sequence goes on along the minus strand of NC_045561.1, from coordinate 101,984,418 downwards.
AATTCCACCATTAAAACAATTTTCCAGATAGAAACCATTTCTGACACTTCCAGGGAGAATGGCAGCTCTTCGTGGCTGAATAGAATAAGTGCTTAACCTATAAGGCTAATAATAAATGTGAAACTGTGAGGCAATCACTGCACAAATGGGGAGCACAAGCTAAATCTTCTATACAAGATGTTTTCAGGAGTAGTATGTCACCTTAGTGATAGCATTGGCACTGCAGTGAAGTGAGCTGGAAGTCTCTTACTGAAGCTATTGGAGTCCATTTTACTGGAATAACTCAGGTGATTAACCCAGGAGTTTTTCTCTTTAAAATAAAAGATTTTATAGCTTGAAAGATATGATTCCCTTACGTTAATAAGGTCTTCAGGATGGTCATCATTCTCTGTCTGTGACCCCATCACCACTAGAGAGGAAGCTTATAATATTGAGAAGGCAAGAACAACAGTAAGAATAGCGGCTGCCATAATCTTCCATCAGCACTGAAGATGATAGGTTACAGTAATACAGAAGTGCAGTATCTCACAAGAGCCTCATTCAACTGCTATCACTTCTAGTATGAAGTAGCAAAGTCTTATAAAAAGGCTAAAATTAGTGGTATCATTGCTATCAAAACTATATTAAAAATAAATAAGAAAATAAAAATCTCCACCCTTTCCCTTATTATCCTATAGGAAACCACCACCTTTCCTCTCAAGGGAAAATTATCTACATGATTTTGGCCTTCCATGTATTGAATCAGATGAAAGATTTATCCAGTTTGGTAATTTACCTCTTCCAGTCAGCAGCAAAAGACACTCAGAAAGTATAAAAGAGTAGGTCATGTGCAGAGTGCTCCTTTCCCTACTATCCACTCCCAGTTTCTGATAATATAAATGTACTGCATCTTGTTTAATGAAATACATAACTTCATTCTGCTTTGATACAAAGAAATACTGCCTTTTATTTTCAAGTTTTTGTTTACTTGCTTGTTCTTAATCTGTTACCAGCTAATTTCACTGTTTTTCCTAGTTGTACATTGGCTTGAATATGGTCTACAAACATGACAATTTTTCCAACTATACCAGTTGTTCTAATTAAAGATACAGTTCCTCTTCTTGAAAATCTTGGTCTACCATTGGTTGCTTTGTCATTCTAGCTTTCCTAGATGTAATGTTCAATATACTCTACATGCTTTATTCAAACAATCCATGATTGTATATACCTTAGCATGTTCCCTTACAAATGTCCTTTTCTAGATGAAGAAAGTAACGTCTCACTTCACTTCTAACAGCAGTAAGAAGGAATTACTAGTATAGTGTCTCAGATTGTTATTCAGATTGGTCAATAATATTTCACCATAGTATTTATCCTTGGAAACACCAGTTTGTAGAAACTTACTGTTTTACAGGAACATCGTCAAGACAACAGTCTTGACAAATCTTTAGTAAGATGTTTCTCAAGTCATGGTGTCTTTTCAGGCCAAAATATAGCAGACAATATATAGCAAGTCTACCTTGACTTCAGCAAGGCTTTTGACACCATTTCCCACAGCATTCTCCTCAAGAAACTGGCTGCTCGTGGCTTGGACTGGCGTACGCTTCATTGGGTTAGAAACTGTCTGGATAGCCAGGCCCAAAGAGTTGTGGTGAATGGAGTCAAATCCAGTTGGGAGCCGGTCACTAGTGGCATTCCCCAGGGCTCGGTACTGGGGCCGGTCCTCTTTAATATCTTCTTCGATGATCTGGATGAGGGCATTGAGTGCACGCTCAGTAAATTCGCAGTTCCCAAGTTAGGTGCGCGTGTTGATCTGCTCGAGGGTAGGAAGGCTCTGCAGGAGGATCTGGATAGGCTGGACCAATGGGCTGAGGTCAAATGTATGAAGTTCAACAAGGCCAAGTGCCGGGTCCTGCGCCTGGGGTGCAATAACCCCATGCAGAGCTACAGACTGGGTGAGGAGTGGTTGGAGAGCTGCCAGGCAGAGAAGAACCTGGGAGTATTGGTGGATAGTCGGCTGAATATGAGCCAGCAGTGTGCTCAGGTGGCCAAGAAGGCCAACAGCATCCTGGCTTGCATAAGAAGCAGTGTGGCCAGAAGGGCTAGGGAAGTGATTGTTCCCCTGTACTTGGCTCTGGTGAGGCCACACCTCGAGTACTGTGTTCAGTTTTGGGCCCCTCGCTACAAGAAGGACATCGAGGTGCTTGAGCAAGTCCAGAGAAGGGTGATGAGGCTGGTGAGGGGTCTGGAAAACAAGTCCTACAAGGAGTGGCTGAGGGAGCTGGGCTTGTTCAGCCTGGAGAAAAGGAGGCTCAGGGGTGACCTTATTGCTCTCTACAGGTACCTTAAAGGAAGCTGTAGTGAGGTGGGGGTTGGTCTGTTCTCCCATGTGCCTGGTGACAGGACAAGGGGGAATGGTCTAAAGTTGCGACAGGGGAGGTTTAGGTTGGATGTTAGGAAGAACTTCTTTACCGCAAGGGTTGTTAGGCATTGGAACGGGCTGCCCAGGGAAGTGGTGGAGTCACCATCCCTGGAGGTCTTTAAAAGATGTTTATATGTTGAACTTAGCGATATGATTTAGTGGAGGACTTCTTAGTGTTAGGTCAGAGGTTGGACTCGATCTTGAGGTCTCTTCCAACCTAGAAATTCTGCAATTTTGTGATTCTGTAAAATGAGGGCACAACTGCACATCCTTTAGCTATCAGGATGGGTGAACCCAGACATGTAAACTCCATGAACAACCTATTTTAAACACTGGAGGATTTATAGTAAGTTAAATAAATGCTCATTGCATAAGAAGTTTGTAGCATCTGGGTAAAAGAATGAAGTAGCAAAGAGTGTTGAACTCACATATTTTCATGCCTGTGGTGTTGCTTTAATCTCCCTGGCACAGTGCACTCCATTCTTCTTCACCCTAGTGCTCTTTTACTAACTCTAGCAATATAAGTAGACTTCAAATTGTAAAGTGAGAATAAATTATTATCTATTTCAGACATTTTTTCCTGAAACTGTAACAGGAATTTTTCTGATTTTTTTTTTTCTGAAACTGTAACAGGAAGCAAAATTATTCTGCATTTGCGGTTTGAGATTAACCAGAACTGCAAAATCTGCCTTCATTACTGAATAGTATCTTGAGATATATCAGGACACCACCCTTTGCCTTTGGTGAATTTGGCATCAACATTTCCTTTTGGAGGAGAAGGGGGTGGGAACAAATACATCATTTAACATTCAGGAAGGTAAAGATTGAGGTATCAAAGAGTCATTTCTGGCAAAAGGTGGTTTTCAGGCTGTATGCCATGGTTCTTAGATACTCAGCACATCGCTGCTTATTTGGTAAGAAGACAGCTATAGTGCTAGCTAGCATTGAGGATGTCATATTTAATATTTCATTTCTACTACTTAGCTCAGTTAATCATTTCGGAGAAGATGCTACTGACTGTGTGAAGTGGGGAATGGAGTACTTTTACTCTGCCCTGGGTAGACGTTTTGCTGAACATTAAAAACTTACAAGATTTTCTCATTTTGCTAAATTTAATTGTGCTTTTAATTAAACAGAAACAACCGAGGATGAGCCTTCAAAGGGCTCAGTTTCCAAGGTTTCAGTTGGACTCCATGCTCTGGATAGTATGCACGTGGTGCAGATACCAAGATACTACCTAGAGCTATGCAGCAATATTAGCAGTACAGCAAGACAGACTGTTATACCTTTTCCAGCCCTGAACACCCTGTGAGTAACTGGTAGTTACCCACATGGTAGTAATTCCTTTAACCCACCAACAAAATGGGACAATTATAAAGAGGTACGTGTCAAAAAGAGCTGTTCTTTTTTTTTTTTCTTTTTTTTTTTTCTCTACACAATTCACCTGTGCATTAGAAGAGAGCCTTCTCCCTCTATCCAAAGCATCAGCTCATTCACTGTTATGGAATTATGTGAGCTTTCAGCAAAGCTAAACCAAAGAGGGAAAATCAGTGAAGAATCAGTGTTCTTTACTATTTAAGCACCGTTTATGAATACAGGTTGGAACAAATTTACCTCTGCTGACAGGTGGAAGAAAGAGACATACTTGTGTTGATACAGCTATATGAGAAAGGAGCTAAATTGTCACTTTTCTCTATCATGCAGTATCCATGCTGGGAAGAGAGCTTATTATCTCTATGACAATTACTCTCCTGTGCATTGCAATACGGATAGTAGCTCAGCTAAAGCATGTTGGCTCTGCTGAACTAAAAATGACAAATATCACATACTCATTTTCAATGTCAGTTTTTCCTTTGTTCTTGGATTTTTGTAATCCACAAGATTAATCTCCCAGTTAAACTACTTAACAGCTACAGCACATACAGCTTTATTGTTTTCCCATTATCTAGCACATCAAAACCCAAGCCAAAACATAGCCACTTGGGCCAAATATTTGAAAGGGTGTGGCTAGGAACAAGTTTTTCTTTGTGAATAAGGAAGCATTTATATAAGGCTTTGATTAGTTCTGGAGATTGTATAGCCACTGACAAAAACATTAATTTCTTAGTGACAGCTATAGCAAAACGTCTGCTGTTCTTTACAGTTCTGTTGGCTAAAGTGAGGAATACAATTTGTACCCTTATTTTATCTGTACCATATGTTGGTGTCCATAGTTCTCCACACTGCAGTGAGTTTACAGAAATGCAAGGTCAGGTGAGGAAAACCCCAGAATGATGGATGTTACTTTCAACCACAGATTTACACTAAAGAATTGGCAAAGATAAAAAAGAAATGATACATAGAAAAATAGGGGGAGGGGTGGGGGTGAGGCTATAAACTCTGTAAAATATTTTTATATCACTACAAACTTTTTTTTTCCACTCAACCTGCTAAAAAGCCCCAGTTCTTCAAGAACCATAGGTTTCAGATCTTTCCAGGAATCTAATACAACTGATTATCACTATTCCATACATAAATCCTTTATAATTCCTGTCTTTATTCAATCTTTTCAGTTTAATTAAAAATTTCATATCTTTATTCTGGAATCAGATGCTTCAGATGCTTCCATTGAGTCAGAGGCTCTGTGTAAAGACAGATAGAAAAAATCTTCCAGATTTTCTTTCTCTCAAAAAAGACGAATGAGTTGGTACATGTAATCTACCTAAGACTCATCTCATGTAGCTTTTTGTTCAGTTTTCACTTTTACTTTTCTGTGCTTAATCTCTTCTTTTACAGTTTGCCCTATGATCTTGCCTGCTTTTGATGTGAGGCCAGCAGGCCCCCACCAGTGCCTGTGGCAGCCAGAAGTAGGGAAGACCCAGCCCAAGTCCCTTCTCTGCCCCAGACTTTTGCAGAGATCTTGCACTATTTTATCTGTCTGTGACTCCAGTGGTTACCTATGAAATGGACCTGCTCTTCATTTTGACAAGTTTGGCAAATGTTTTACAACAGTGATCAGTCGCACCCTATAAAGTACTCAAATAAATAGCTGCATACATACACTTATATGCATACACCCACCTTTTGCAATGACAGTTTTACAACTTCTGCAAACACTTTAGAAAGCAAGAGACTACTCAGCAGTGCTTCTTCTCTGGAACATATCTTTCAATGAGTATTCATGATGTTGATATGCATATCTAGCTGGGTACCAACTAGTCTCTGATAAAGTTTCTGCGTGTCCTATAGGAAAAGGAGATATTACTTGCAAAATACTTATTGCTACATTGCAGAAAACCACTCTCCTGCTTCTTGCTTACACATGCTACCATCTATTGCCTATACAAAGTGATGCAAACCATGAAATTCAAGTCACTTCATTAGAAGAAACACAAAAAGAAGCAGAGGAATAAATGTTTCAAACATAGTTGTATGGGATAGAGCTATACTCTTTAAGCTAAACATGTCTGCAGAAAAACACTTGAAATAGGCTTCATTATCTTTCTGTAGACACTTTTCTAACACAGGTGGGAATCACTTAGGTAACAAGCAGATCAAGGTCAAGTAGAGTGTCAAAGTCACTGCTAAACTTGGTGGAAAAAAAGTACATTGAAAGCCACCTACCTAAATAAAATAAAATAAAATAAATAAATATTGAATAAAAAAGAGGCTCTTTTTCTCTTTTGAAAATATTTGATTTTCTCAGAGAGTAGGTTTTTTTGTTTGTTTGTTTGTTTGTTTTTTTCAGTAAAGAGCATAAATAGATGTTTGGTTTTATTTGTGATTTTTTAAGGCCTTGTATTTTTCATGTTTTTCCAGTGTTTTGTGTGGACAATGTTGCTTCCCTCTTAGCTATGGTAGTTGGTGCCAGTAATGGAATCTGGAAGTACTGATTTCCAGACCCTTGTACTTAAGTTTTTTTTTTTTTTTTTTTTTTTTTTGCTACAATTTCGGAAACATTATGTTTAAAACAAAAACAAAAACAAAAACAACAACAACAAAAAAAAAAAAGAAAAAAAAAAGAAAAAAAAAAAAGAAGAAGAAATAGAGGGAGAGAAAGGAAAGAAAACTCCCCAAACACAGCTCCAAATTATCTACATAAAGCAAACAGAAATGTAGATACTGGATGGCGTCCAGGACTACTGGTTTCCTGTGACACTTGCAAGACAAAAGTTAGGGGAGCATGCTACAAAAAGATACCAAGCCTTTCCAGCATTGATAGACTTTCCACGTCTGCAACACCACACCTATAGAATTAGCTGTCAGACCCAAATTATCTCTACCACAGGCTGTACTGCCTGGGTTTGCAAGGCCATAAATCAAGAGTATCCCCTGGAGATAGGGAGGGGAAAGCTGGGCACTCCTGGCCTCAGCCCCACACTTACTTCTACCTCCTCCTCTTCCTCCGTGGTGGCTCACTCAGAGGCCTCGTCTGCACCTGATTTACATGTTTGATACCCATCAGCTTGCTAAAGTCATTGGGGGATGTAAAGGGAAAGAGATAAGAGCTAGAGCTTTAAAAAGTGTTATTCTGATCAATTTTTTAAGCTTGCTGCTGTTGGCCTCCGCCCCTGCTGCTTATTATTTTTGTTAAGTAAAGTTGAATAAGCAGTAGGTTGACTCCATGGGAGATGCTAGAACAGACACTGGTGGGAGAGGAATAACTTGCCTTCAGACTTGACTCTTATAATTAACAGTTGAAGATATTCTAGGAGCATAGATAAGTCAGAATGAAATTCAGATTTCTGGATTTAAATATTGCTGAACTGTGACCAACTAAGATAAAAACCTCAGCTGCAGACCTGTACCTTCAAAAGCAGCTGAACCAAAATATCAGAACTGTATTCAAAACCAGTTTTCAGCCAGGTCTAAAGTAAGTGGCTTGATCTTACATCTCATTACTTGATACTTGTCTTTGTTGATCCTTATATTAATCATAAGATGGTAATTGTGCTCCCTGAAAAACTATGATTTTTTCTGACATTCAAGGGTTTCATGGGAGGGAAAAGTGTGTGCATAGAGGGTTTACTCCTGCATTTCTGAAGAATAACAAAAAGGGGAAAAAAAAATATCAGAGTTGGAATTCTGAACACGCATCCTGTCTGGAAGGCAGTGGGCAGCTGAAGTGCTACAGCACCATCTCCTGGAAGCTGGACACTTCTGAATTTCCCAAACCAATTCAATACTCAGTCACACAGACAGATGAAATTTAATGGTCAAAACAAGGGGTGAATTTAATATATTTTTCTTTACAAAGACATAGTAACAAAATACAGAGACAATAAAACAATTCCCATGACTTACAACAGATGCATATATTTTTTCGATATAGGTGATTATTGTTGTTGGCAGTACTTAGTCCTTACCTTCAAGCATTTGATGTAAGTTCACAGGAAAATTGGAAGTCATAAAATTTGACAATAAAATAAAAGTGCCCTTACACAAAAAGAATTTGGCTAGTTTTTCATTGTCCGTTGTGAGATAAATTACAAAATAAGTTAACTAACTCTGAAAAAAAGCATTAAAAAGTAGTCTTTAGCATTGAAGGATGTTTAAATTACCAAGTTTTCTTGTTGTAGAATCTTCTTTATAACCTGAAAGTATAAATTAGCTTCTTTTTTTAAGTATTTTTTATTTTTTTAGGTGATAATTATACTGTAAATAAAATATATCTTCCCCTCCCCTCCCCTCCCCTCCCCTCCCCTCCCCTCCCCTCCCCTCCCCTCCCCTCCCCTTCCCTTCCCTTCCCTTCCCTTCCCTTCCCTTCCCTTCCCTTCCCTTCCCTTCCCTTCCCTTCCCTTCCCTTCCCTTCCCTTCCCTTCCCTTCCCTTCCCTTCCCTTCCCTTCCCTTCCCTTCCCTTCCCTTCCCTTCCCTTCCCTTCCCTTCCAACTATAAGTGATATAATATTCTGCTGCCATGAGGATTCTTAGTGAATTTTTAGTTCCTCCTTAGTGATTCTTAGTTTCTCCCAAATACCTACTAAAATTCTTTCATAGTATTAGTCCATAAGACTTTTTCACTGAAAACAAAAGTTATCTTCAGTGTTGAGATCAGTTCCCTACTCCTGCTGACAGTGCGTCTCATTGACTAAATATGTTCTGTTCATCTCCCATTCTTGCCTAGACTCTGTCCCCAGTATAAATTGGCCGTGTTTTTTCCCAGACTCTAGCATTGAAAAATGTCCCTGAAACAGTGTACATTCTCACAATGTAAAAGATGATGCATAGCACAAGCCATCTAAGGTCTAAAGTGATGCAATTCACAAATAGAGTTTGGTAGTTTAGCTGTTTTCCAGTACAAATATTTTGTGTGGGGACAAAAAGACCATCTCTTGCTCAACCTTTATTATTATTATTATTATTATTATTATTATTATTATTATTATTATTTCATAGTATTTTCTGCAGTTGGGAGGACTTTGAACAACTTTGGACAACTTTGAAAAAAAGAGTGGAAAAGACTTTGTTTAGGAAGTAGAATCTAAGTGATGCCCTGCATGAAACAATTATTGAAGGGAAATAATCTTTGCAGAGAGTCCTGCAAAGGGGGTTCTATTTCTATAACGTGATTCAGCAATATGAAAGAGCAAAACAGTCACTCAAAATATCTCAGTACACTTTACAACAATTTGCCCTTATGTTCCATTAGTGGGGCACATTTGTTGTTTTTTATTTTTTTTTTTAAGCTGAATTCTTCCCTCTTTTCTGCCTGCTCTCTACAAGAAGCCATGAGTGTTGAGACACATCCAGAAACAGCTTATGTTTTTGCCGTATTCAGATTTCTGTTTTAAATTTACAGTGTGAAATGTACCAGCCAAGTTTCGCAGTTTTGGGCAGATCGCTCCATCCTGTGGCAGCGCTGCTACTTGCAGCAGTGCCTGCAGGCTCCCCCCGGGAGGCTCCAGAGAGAGTCAGACCCTGGCTCCCATGCATAACGCATGGCAAGACACTGCTGCAAAAACCCACAGTCTCTGCAAAATCTGTGAGTAATGCTGCGTATTCTTTAATGCCATTGGCACCCTGTCTATAAACGCTCCACGTTTCCTTTGCAGAGTGCTCTTGTAACACTTGCCTCGCTGTTACGGCTTGCTTCATTGTGCCAGCTTGGAATATTTTCTGGCTGCATCCCCTCACAGCCAGCGAACAGTCTCCTGAATTACGTGCGAGTCACTGCAGGGTAGATAGGAGCTTCAAATTTTACTTCTCTGAGTGTTTCTGGTCTTGGCCATTTCTACCAAGAGAGGAACTTGAACCGGGCACAGAGAGGCTTAATACAATAGTGCATTCAATGTGGAAAGTATATATCTGTTTAGACAAAGCATGAAAAAGAAAGAAATAAACAAACAAAAACACATTTAAAGACTGCATTTAGGACACAGCTTTTCCAAAAATACTTCAGTAGTAAGTGAATCAGAGCATAATACTGTCCTGATTCATTAAAAAAAAAAAAAAAAAAAAAAAAAAAGAACCGTAGAAAAGTAAGGTTAGAAGAGACCTCAAAACCCATACTGCTGTAGGAAGAGATCAGTAATACCTCCTAATTATAGCCTAACTATACCTTCTAACTATAGGTATATTCTATATAGGTATATTCTACCTCCTGACACCTAAGTGACCTCTTTCACAGGTTCACTAATTTTACTTTAGTAAGCTTTCTCAGCATCTGAAATAAATGTTCACTGTTTTTCTTCAATTCCATTTCTTTTCAGTAAATCCCTATTGGATGTGAAAAACAGATTGTCCCTTTTCTTTCTGCACCAACACTCTACATACTTGAAGCCAGTTTTGCTGGTCTTCCTTCAGAATTCTCTTCTTCTTCTGATTTCTTTCCCTTCCCCTCATTTTTAGACCTATTATTCATTTCCAAAGCCTACAGTTCATCCATGGGTCCATGTATTTCTTGTAGTATGGTACTCTGAGGTATGGTATTCAAAACTAGCTATAGCAGTCCAGCTGAGCCCTTACCTGCAAATCAGAGAAGTTTTGTTATTGATTTTTGTGTTGCTTTTTTTTTTTTTTTTCCCCCAGATATGTATGACTCCTTCCCTATTTTCTGTTCTGGTATTTTGTCATCAATAGTACAATATATTTCATTACAATTATTATTCAAAAATCCAAAATAAATTAAAACATACCCAACAGCTTGAAAACTATCATCTTCAGTTTTGCATGTGAGCTCTTCAAAGTTGAATCACTCTTCTCTTTGAAACAGATTCTCCCAGTGCAAATATATGAAAGGTTGATTTTGTGATGAATGTCAGAGCCTAAAAAGAAGCTAGAAATAAAATGGGCTGAGAACTTGGCTCCATTTAAAACAATGGAAAAATGCAGTTGGCCTGGGTTTCTATCCATCATATCTGGCTCAAAGTATTTCTGAGCTAAAGAGTCATGGCTGCATCAGAAAAATGTCAGCTGACATTTTTTATGATTTTTTTTGTGAAATTCCAGGAGAAAGAATTTTGAAACACTTCACATTTTACATATTAAAACCACCTGGGCAGATGTTGCTTCAACTATTGACATTACATCATGATAAACAGAATAGCATTGCATAAATCTCTCTCTAATACCCTTCACAAAGGTCATCAATTATTTTTAAATGTGTGTAACACTGAGGTGTAAGATACAGAAGGTGTCTGGAGGAATCCTTCAGATTTAGGGATGTGTGGCACTTAGCCACAACATTTCTAATAAACTCTCAAAGGTAAATGATTTAGTGGTATGGTGATGGCATTGATTTATAGGTCTGTCATATCTGAGAGTTTTAACTATGAACTTCACAGCTAAGAGATTCATTATTATTCTCAATTTCCTTTACAGTCTTCTATTTACCTGATCAAGGAACAACAGAGAAGGTATCGTATTGTATTGTAATTGTTTTAAGGAACTTGAAATATAAACCAGATTGCTAAAGAGCAGGGTTTTGGGCTGTCTCATGAAAGGTACTAGGATGAATGTCAGTTGTACATACAGGGAACAATAATATTAAAATAAAAATGTCATATCATTAGATGTGTAATTTATTTCTCCTTTTCTTTTTGCCCTGAAATTATTACTCCATGGATTTACTCCTCTTATCCTGACAGGTGTGATGAGATCCGTGCACACCACTCTTCCCACACCAGAAATCTTTGCAGACTGTAAAGCATGGGTAGACCTGTTGGCAGTGGAAGATACAAAACCACAGATGACCACTGCTGCATCATCTGACTGTCACAGGGAAAAGTTGTGCCTGTTTAAATTGTGTGTGCAGAGATGATTTGTTAAAAATACTGCAGATCACTGTGCCAAACAGCAGGGATCATGTAATCCTCCTCAATGGGGCAGTCTGCCTCATGGAGCAGAAGGATCAGAAGGTGGGAGAAGGAAGGGCATGGCAGGGCAGGGCAGGGCAGGGCAGGGCAGGGCAGGGCAGGGCAGGGCAGGGCAGGGCAGGGCAGGGAAGGGAAGGGAAGGGAAGGGAAGGGAAGGGAAGGGAAGGGAAGGGAAGGGAAGGGAAGGGAAGGGAAGGGAAGGGAAGGGAAGGGAAGGGAAGGGAAGGGAAGGGAAGGGAAGGGAAGGGAAGGGAAGGGAAGGGATGCTGAGAAAAGGGCAGAGCAGTTAATGAAAGGAAAGATGATAAAAATCGTTCCTGTCAGAACCAAAAGGAAATGTTACACAAGACGAAGCACTGGAGTTTGGAAAGAACCTGAACATTTCACCCTCCAGGCAAGGCAATATATGCTGAAAGGAGCAGAGATGCTGGGAAGCCCTGCAGAGCACACCAGCCTGGAGAAAGTGCCCCAGGCTGGCTTGTCCTTCCTCACTCCCCTTTTGACCAGGCAACCCATAACTCCGCAACTTTCTGTGATGTGGAAAATGTATTAGATCTGACACTAGTGAAATGAAGGAGCAGTTTGATTGAGGAAGGGGAGGAAGACAAAGAAGACCCATTGTGCTAAAGACGATGGTAAGGAAGAGGAGTTTCCATTTATATAAGCACTAAATGCAGGCTGAATGAGCAGGAAAGTCAGTTTTGAGTCACTGGCCGTGAAGATGTGGGGGAATGGACTTGACTGCTAAGGGATAGAAAGTAAAACAAGGAAAGGTGGAGGCGAGAATTGTATATAATCTAGTGACAGGAAAAGTGAGGAAGAAAAAGATTTGCTAAAGGAAATTACAAATTAAGTGTCAAAATGTCTGAAGGTAATCCAAGAGAGGGCAAAATTTTGTGAAATTCCAAAAAAGGACAGTGTATCCACACTAAAAGCAGCCTTATTTTAGGACTGGTGATAGTTTCAGAGAACCTGAAATGTATTAGTGACACATAGTGACACAAATGAAAAAGAATAAATTAAATTAAATTAAATCTATATTAGAGATTTTGAATAAGCTTAGTAGAAAAACAATTTAGGGGAAAAAAAAAAGACACTGAAACAAGACAGACAACAGGTACATGAACAGTGACTTTTAAAAGCTGAAATAATCCTGCAATTTTACCAGATCCAGGAAAATCCAGGAAAATTCATAGTCTCTTTCTCCTCTTGATTGGAAAACCAGGACTGTGATAGGACAGACAGAAGAAAAGTGTGGTTGCGTCTGTTATTTAGAGTACAAACATGCATGTTTGGAGGAGGAATGAGAGGAATTAGATTGAGGACGTGGCAACACTAAAGTTAAAAATAAAATAAAACAAAACTAACAATTTTTCTGGAGTTAAAATAGCATATTGTCTTTTCTCTCTGCCTGCTGCTTATGAATAACATTTAGCAACAGCTATTCTGGTCCTTTGCCCACATGTATACTAAGACCACTGATAGCTCTGCAGTAACCAAAACATTTAATACCCTCATTCAGACCTAAGCAAATGAAAATGTACAGTGTTCATCAGGATGAAAAATATGAGAGCAAGAAAATAGCAGGAGAATGTCTACTGCACCTTGTTCTGGAAAATCTATCATACCACAGAAAAAAACCTCAGATTTTATGTAGAAAAATAACTGCCCAGCAATCCAGAAAAATAAGGTTTTCAATTCTCTTATTTTTTCTTGCAGTTTCTCCACATCTTCCTCCATCATCACATCTCCACCATTTAGATGATAGATGAAAGACCAGTGTGGATTTTTTTAGAATTTGAGATTTTAGAAACCTCTCAGACTACTTTGCTGAGGCTTCTGGATGAAACAATAGCAGTCTGAGTCTTACAGCGTGCACAGTAACCCTCAGCTGAATCCCAGTACCATTAAACCCAATGTCTTCTTTCAATTGCAACTTTCCTTTAAATTCCTCTTGCTGTCCCCTGCCAAAAACTGTTGACCTTGTTTTTCTTCATTTTCCTCATGAAAGTTGCCAACCTAGGAGCTGCCAAAGTATAGGTATGGAGTTTAGGCTCAGTCCTGGAGATATGTAGACGAGTTTCAGCTCAATGGACAAGTCTGTCCCAGAAATGAATGGGGCCTTAAGAACGAGGTTTAGCCCAGACTGTTCATCTGATCTTAACTGTGGTGGCTCAGAGGCAGACTTCAGAGTTACAACCTGTGAAAATGTGAATAAAATATTTTCAGGTCATCAGCTGAGAGTGTATCACATTTTGATTTAAAATTCAGTTTCAGCTTTGAAGTGTTAACTCAGGGACTTAGAAAACCCCTTTCCTGTAGAAGGTTTGGAATCAGTTAACCAACAACAGATGGCAACAAAAGGGAACTTCATAAGGAAATTGGTATAAACCAGGATTCAGAGAGTTTATGGGGCTATGGAAAATAGGGTATAAAGTTTGAGAAATTTCTCCTTGCTAGAGCTGACTCAGCAACCAGCTCTTCCTCTACCTGCCCTCAGGGGAGCTATGTCCAGACCAGGATCCCAACTGTAGATGCTTTTATCTGGGTCACAGTCTGGATTTTCAATGAACGTGGTTTGTAGCAAAATCCAGAGAGCCAGGAAGTGTAATTTCCTAGAAATCAAATGGAAGAATTACAGGAAGGGAGGGTGTTCTGAGAAGCATGAGGGAACGCAGAGACTTCATAGACATAGTGGATGTAGAGTCTCCAAGAACAAAGAAGCTGAGATCTGCAGAAGCCCCAGTGAAGAAAAGAGAACACATTTCTCCACAGGGAGAAAGCTGGCTGTGATCTACTATTGCTGGCAGATGGAGCTTCAGCCTCAGCTGGCAATCTATCAAGTTTTTAAAAAAACGTAGTAAACTCTTGGCAATGAGTGGGAAACCAACAGCAATGCTGAGGGAAGAAAAACCACATGCTCTAGCAGCTGAGTGGTTCATGACCGCTGCTCACAAGGCAAAATGAAGGGTGGTAGTGGTTGGTGACTCACTTCTCTCAGTAACAGAAACATCCATTTGTTGGTGTGACCTAATGCTTATGGAGAGGTTCTGCCCAAATCAGAGCTATTGCATGAATTTGCCAAGGTTCATTCAGACAGTTCTCCGTATGGCTCATTCACTTGGGAGTTAATGCTGCTACTCTAGGAACAAGCTAGAGAAAGCCATAAGAAACAGCAAGGCTCCTGGACTGATGAGAGAACGGGAGCCTCAGCTGATGTTCTTATCAATCCCATCGGAGAGGGTAAAAGCCTGAGCAAGGACAGGCACATCCTGGAGATAAATATATGGCTATACAGATGGTGCAGCTTTAGAGGACTTGAGTTTCCTGAAGGGGGGAGGAGGTATTCGTAATAGGGTCATAAGAGGGACAAGAAGGAAATGACTGAATCAGTTGTAGATATGTGTAAAGTATTTTGCCTTATATGATGCAGGATGCACATGTTCACTCTGAGATCTGGAATCTGGTGGGAGACAGACCTGTTGAAATTCTCCAGGGTAATAACAGAAGGAGGAAAGGGCATCTTTGGGAAAGAACACAGCAGGACATGGAGAATGAAAAACTGGGCATGTTTTATTTAAATTTAGCAATTGCATAGTTACATATCTAATTTAAACCAGTCAGGTAAGCTCACATTGCAATCAGTCCCTTTCACCTGTCTTAGACTGCTATTTTAGGAATTGCCTCTGGAAGAACCTGTCTGTCTACATTGTCAATGGAGGAAACCTAGAGTACAAAGTGCCTAAGATAAAGTCAGATTAAAGGATCCTCATACTGTAAATGTTTTTAAATTGTGCTGAATGGTAATCAAACTGCTTCGAGATTTGATTCTGATCAAGAAGGAGAAAATGACTGAAAATGGGAAGTAGCAGGCAACTTAAAGGAGAATGTTCATTGAAGTGGTAGAAATGATAAGTCTTTGAACTTTCATAATTTTCATAACTCAGAGAAATGATAAGTAACAACAAATAGGAAAGACAACTATAGGGAAGAGAGTATAAGGGAGTTAGAAGTTTCTCAAATAAAGGCAAAAGAAAGATGAGCAGTCTAAAAGACTCATTTAACATTCTAATTTAAAGGATTTGCCTTTAAATTAGAATGTGTTCAACAGCCTTACAAACCAGACCAGAAGAAACTCCTTTCACTCCTTCACAAGTTTCTTCCTCCCTTATCTCTTTGTTTCTCATTAGTTACAATGAAAATTAGTCTTAGCTATGACTTCCACTTCAAATTCTCCTTGGTAACTAATGTACAATCTTAACAGCAAGAGGTTAAACTTGAGTTAGTTCTTCAGTACCTCACTCTCAAGAAAGGAATGAATATAAAACATAAACTGGTCAAATTGCTACTGACAAGCATGAAGAATAATATAAACATGAAGTGGCAATGTCAGAAAGACCAAAGCACAGAATAATTTTGATGCAGTTGTTATAAAATTGTAACAAGAAAAAGAGTAACAAGAAAGCATTCTGTAATGTTTTAAGTAGTAAGATCTAGTCTTTTGCTTAATGGAGAGGGAAGGCTAATGACAGATGTTGCCAACAAATCTGAAGTGGTTTATATTTTTTTGGCATTAGTCTTTGCTGACTATGATTAGATAGCTAACACAATTAACATCAATGTCGAAGAAATATGAAGTCAGTTGGCATAGAAAAATAGCAGCTCAGAGGCTATCTAAATAACCTAATGTTTTCAAATCATTTGATATCTTGTTGAAATTCTCCTCAGAGTACTTAGAACACTGTCTAGAGTAATAGTAGAAAATCGAGTGACTGTGTTGGATAGCTGGGCTCCAGAAGACTGAAAAGAGAAAATACAGTATGACATATAAGGAAAGGGATAATCAGTAATTTATGGACCAGTAAAGCCTAACTTCAGCTCCAGAGTGACACAGAAATAAATAAAAATGTATTCAACACTTTATATTTGTAAAGAAAAACACTGTCAACTCCATTGAAGTGTCTTTGATACTGGAATAAAAAGCTGTCTGAGTAGGGGAAAAAAAAAGCATTTTATATCTTTGTTTTTTAAGCTTTTGATTTTGTCTTCTATTCCAATTTCATAAAGAGGTTATTAATAAGTGGTTAAAGTATTTGTTTACATGGTATTCATTGAGAAATTAATCCCATTATTAAACAATTTTGAGCTGGGAAAATGCATAACGATGAAATCTACAGGATTCTGTGGTGGATCTGGTACTCTCCAGTGTACACTTTAAATAACTTGGTGTTGTGGCTAAACTCTGGCAGGCTACTAAATGTCACCCAGCTCCTTGTTCACTCTCCCAGGGTGGGATGGGAGAGAGAACTGGAAACGTAAAAGTGCAACTCATGAGTAGAGTTAAGGACGGTTTATTAGGTAAAGCAAAAGCTACGTGCACAAACAAGGCAAACCAAGGAATCCATTCGCTGTTTCCCCTTGACAGGCAGATGTTCAGCCACTCTCAGGAAAGCAGGGTTCATCTCAAAGAAGGTTTTATTGGGAAGATAAATGGCATCAATCCAAACATTCCTCTTCCCTCCTTTATCCCAGCTGTTACTGCTGAGCATGACACCAAGTGGTGTGGGACATCCTTTTGGCCAGCCTGGGCCACTTGTCTTGGCTTTGTCCCCCCCAGCTCATGGTGCATCCCCAGTTACCTCGCTGGTGGGGCAGCATGTGGAACAGAACAGTCCTGGGCAGTGTGAACACTGCTCTGCCACAGCTCAACCATCCATGTGGTATCACCACTATTTTCATCAAAAATACAAAACATAGCAACCACACAAGCCTTGCAGAAGAAACTAACTCTGTCCCAGTGAGAAACATAAAACTTGGACATTAGAACATAAATACATGTATATTTATGAAAGCAGTGGTTTTACCAACATGGAATTGCAAGTATATTAGAGGGCAGGATTAGAACTCAAATGACCTTGATAAATTGAATTCATTCATTGATGTCAAGAATTACACTGGGAAATTGAATAAATTACATGCAATAAATAGGATACAACTCAACAAGGATTTATGCAGAACACGGCACTGTAAGAAATAAAAATTGAGTACAAATACAGCAGAAAAACAACACTTTGGAGAAATTCTACATAAATGGCACTTGAATCTGCAGTGGATCACACACTAAACATAAGTTGATAGTAACACATTTCAAAAGAGCTAACATCACATTGGCTTATGTGATTGGCTTAAGCTGACATATTGTATGGAAGACAAGCAAGAACTCCTTCCACTTACAGTAAAATGTGACTTAAGTCATAGCAGAGTTCCACACATGCTCCTGAAAAATAGGAGAGTGTTCAGAGGTCAGCAACAAGTTTGTTTAGAAAGCTGAAATTGGCTTTTTACATGTGTAAAAAGACCTAGCAAGGAAGGTCTTGAATTCACTGGTTTTGTTTTGTTTTGTTTTAATAAAGGAAATGAGGTAGTGACTTAAAAGAAGTTTTCAGCTATATAAAAGTTTTCTGAAAAGGGAAAATAAATGCTTGGTAGTAGTGTTTTTGATGATTTGTTTGTTTGTTTGTTTGTTTTTAATCTGCTTTCTTTTTTTCATACACACTGGAGGTAGAAAAATCCTTGTGGGTTTAAAGTACAACAGTGGAAATTTGCTTGAAATTTTCTTACTGTAAGGAGAGGGAAGTGTCAGATTAGCTTTCCAACAATGATTATGGAATCCTAACAGCTTGTAGACCAAGTTAGGTAAAAAGCTGTTATGCATACATGTATGAGTAGGTAAGTAGATACGTTTCTAGAAATTTACCTTTGGTTTGGAGTGGTTTGGATTACGTCCTTTAGACTCTTCCCTACATATTTTCTTTGATTTTTCAGGAATGATACAGAGAAAGATTAATCTTTTTTGTTGCTTCAGTTCCGTTTTCAGCTGCTGGAAATATTATCCATTTTAAGAAAAACAAATGTAGAGAAAAGACTCTGAGAAGCAGTCATGACATTGGGAATACAGTTTGCTCTGGAATAGTGTAAGATCTGTGATGGATGTAACTACTTCTCCTTTGAGAAACTTTCATGTCACTTGCAGGTGAGACTTAACTGTAAAGTGTGCAGTTATTCCAAAGGAACTGAGCTATCTCTGAGCCTAGAGTTAAAGAGTTATTTTTAGATATCCTCAGTTCAGTCTATAGCATGTCTCAAAGGCTTTGAAACTGGAGTAGAGCTTGGAAGACAAGTTGGGTTGCTGACAGATTCATATTCTGGAATATGGTATGAATTTAGTCATTTCAGGAGAGAAAACGACATAAATAACTGTACCTTTTCCTTGTCTGTCAGGTAGAGCATTCTTTCATCAGCAGGAGCTGACTGAAAGTTTACCCACGAGCACTTCTGCTTGAAATCTTTGTGCATAAGTCAAAAATCCTTTTCATCTCTGTGAAGAAAATTAGAGAGCTACATTCAGTTTTAAATACAAGTAAAATAAAAAAAAAAAAAAAAAGGAGGGGGGTGCAGGAGAAAAATAGACACAACAGGAATGCACTTCCTTTAACCTCTGTTTACTTGATTTTATCTCATAAACTATAATGAAAAATGTATATGTTAGGCCCCTAAAACTGAAGTGTTTACGAACAATGTATGTGTGATAGACAAATGCATCCTTAAAGTTGCATCCCTTAAGTTGCATCCTTAAAGCAACCTTTTAAAAAAAGGTTGTTTTAGGTGAAAAGCAAATAAATGTAGATAGCATCCTTTTTGCATATTATCAAATAAATATAAATTAAGTTTCAGTTCTAACTGTTGTGGAACTGTCTTACCTCTCTCCTTTTTTAATAAACACATTAATCCTGAAATTTTATCCTTGCTAAGGGTAATTTTCATCTTTCTGACACATGTTAGGAAGAATTAGTATTTCAGAAAGAGCTTCAATGATTTTATTTATGTACACCATGAAAAAAAAAAAAAAAAAAAAAAAGTTAAAATAATTAATAGAAAAAGCACAGAGGAAACATTTTTATGTGTTTATAGAATCTATTATTATATTAAAATTATTTCTGACACCTAACTGTCCTGTTCCCTTTACATTTATATACTAGCTGAGAAGGGAAATCACAAATAAAAATATGTCTTCATCAGTCCATGTATTTAGTTTAACTTTTTAAATTTAATGTAAAGCATGGGAAAATACTATAGGTCTTTACATGTTTTTTATTGCTGAACAATTATTATCAATTCTATCTAATGAAAATTTAACATTCAGGAACTAATAAAAAAAAGGAAAAGCTGTTAGATTAAATATAGAGGTTAATTATTATATATCTTTAATTATTATTGTGTACATGTTTTGTTATGTGTGTTGAAAGCTTAAAGAAACTGGTTTTAGGAGTCTTTCCAAGGGAAAGATTCTCATATGTCTTTCCTATGAATTTAGATAGGGCTTAGTCTAGGATTAATCAGGCAATGACTATAATCATCCAGCTTCTATCATGTCAGGTGAACAGTTATCCTTTTTTTATTCATTTTAACTGAGAAAGTCTTGTTTTTTGAGGGTGGGAAGTACTACAATGGGATGCTAGTTCAGTTAAATGTTTTCTTCCTTTGGAAAGGTAGAAAATAGACCCCTTGTTCTCCCTGGCAAGGCTTTTCAGTGCAAATAATCAACAGTATAAACAAAAAGAGCTAATTATGCTTATAGGGAGCAATTTTTATTTATTTGCTTGGTGTTTTTTGTTTGTTTGTTTGTTTTTTACTCATAGGGTCATCAAAATAGAAAAGACTACATTTGAATGAATATTAATTTGAATGAATAAACTAATATCACTTTGCAATGTAAAAAAGATCTGGATACAGACCACTTATTTTACATTATTTTTGCTCTATTTCAGTAACATTGCAGAGGAAAGTATGAAGATGATACAATCTCCATAATATAACTGCTTGATAAAATTCTCTATACCAAAAAGTGAGCAAGATAGGTATTAGTGGAGCACTTCAGCAACAGCGTGGAGCAGCAAGGAAGCCAGTCCACACATCTCTCAGACAATGAATGGGCAAAATCAGTGGTTCTAGAAATCTGTTGAGTGTATTTAAGGCAGATATCTGCTTCCAGGTGTCTAGTGTGATGGACCCAAAATTAAGCCAAAAAGCCGAGCGAATAAGAAGTGCTGGGAACCTTTATCCACAGAAACACACACTCACATAATCATAGGACTGTTGAGGCTGGAAGGCACCTCAGGAGATCATCTAGTTCAAAACCCTGCTCAAAGCATTGTTATCTAGAGCAGGTTGCCCACGGCTGTGTCAGGGCTGTGCCCTGCCAGGTTTTAAATATCTCCAAGAATGGAGACACTACAATTTCTCTGAGCAATCTTACTGTGTTCAACTACCCTCACATAAAATATATATATATATATAAATAAATAAATAAAATAAAAATAAAAAATAACAAATATATATTTTTGGTTCTGATGTTTAAACAGAATTTCCTGTATTACAGTTTGTGACCATTGCTTCTTGTCCTGTCACTGAACACAACTGAGAAGAGTCTGTCTCCATTTTCTCATCATGTATTTATACACATTGACAAAATTTCCCCCAAGGGTTTTCTTCTCCAGGCTGAATCAGCCTTTCCTCATAAGTCAGGTGCTCCACTCTCTTCATTATCTTTGTGGTCCTTCACTGGATCTGCTCCAGTATATGCGTGTCTCTCATATTGGAGAGCCCAGAACTGGACCCAGCAGTCCAGATGTAGCTCAGCAGGCCTGAACAGAGAGGAAGCATCACTTCCCTTGACCTGCTGGCAATGTGGCCCTAATGCAGACCAGGATGTTTTTGACCTTAGCTGTGAGGGCACGTTGCTGGCTTATGGTCAACTCAGTGCCTGACAGAACTCCCAAGGCTTTCTCTCCAAAGTTGCTTTGCAGCCAGCTGGCCTCCAGTGTGTTCTGGTGGATGGGGTCATTCCTCCCCAGGTGCAGGACTTGGCATTTCCCTTTGTTGAACTTTGTAAGCTGGAGCATTTCTACAGCCAGTTGAGGTTCCTCTGAACTTCAGCATAAGCATCTGGTATATTAGCTACTCCTCCCAATTTTGTAGCCACATGTATACAAGCTGACGCTGCGGATTTATATGCAGTATTGGCAGTTCTCCTCAATGCACATGCAAACATGCATACTATTTACTAGATTACATAGAACAAATGCAAATATATATATATGTATATATATAAAATATGTATATAAGTTTGCAGACAGCTAGTCCCGTCCACCCCCCACACACAAATCATCAGCCTATGCTGAGCAAAGCCACAGGGACAGAACACACCAACACTCCTCTGGTCTTATCAGTTCTTCATGAAGCCTGTATATTGCTGTATGTTGTGTCAGGGTTCAATGAAACAAGCACATACTGTTTGACAGCCAGATGATTCAAATACACCTATCTTGACAGTAAACTGTAGGAAAGATGGTATTAAGATTCTTCTTTGCCTCTACCCTGTGCAGTGGGAAGGCAAATCCCTTTTTAAAAAATTTTTGCACTTCAAATATTGTGCAAGTGATTAGGGTAAGATATAAACAAAATTCAGAAGAAAATCATAGTTTGTGAAAATTGTATTTAAATGGTGATTAAAGGTGACATGGGTTTCTTGAATATACCCTAACTGAACATTCCACTGAACACTAAATCTTGAAAAATGCTGTATTTAATATCATTAGTAAAAGGGTTTGAATGATTTAGCCATAGTAGACTGTTAAACCTGGATTTATATAGATGCAAGTGGATGATTAGACTGAAATAGATTTAGAGATGATATTTAGACAAATTGGACAGAAAATGTGTAGATGGGTAGATACAGTGCAGAGATGGGGAGATGAAGAGATAGATACAGCCGATAGTTAGATTCTCATGAAATAGACTTTCCGTGTTTGGTGTGCAGCTGCATAGCACCTGCCTGACATTTACAGCAGATAGCTTTTATTCATTTCATGGGATATTCATCAAAATGTGGTTGAGCGATGGAGAAAATTCCAAGTATGTGTCATCACTTTACTGGCTTGCGCAGCTGTTTCCTAAAGCACACAATGATGTTGTGTTGTTAAGGAAATACACTGTCACCCTGCTGAACAAATAAAGCATTTAGTTTTATTGAGTAACATTACAATAATGATGGGAGATAATAGACTAAAAATACTGCTTATTCAGTGAGTATGGACAAGAACTTTACTGTCCATGAAAGAATTTCTTCATATACAGAAAATAAAAATTGTTTGATTTATTTAGCTAATATTAATAGTTAAGCTACCTTTTCAATAATATTGGTGTGAAATACTTACTGACATAAGCATTGATCAAGGATAAGAACCAGCAGCATCCTTAATAGAAGATCTCATCAGAAATACCAGAGTTCAAACTACTGGAACCAGGTAGAGGACTGTATCTATAGATTCTAACCGATAGCAAACATTTATGCTGGGAAATGCATACAACTAAGATAGAGTGTTTTGTTGTTGTTGCTGTTAGGACATTGAATTCATTAACTTCTGATCATGCCAAAGGGTCATGCCACCCTTTCCCAGAAATAAACCTGGCCTGATTTTACAACTCTTTGTATAAGTTACTAAATATTTCTCAAAACCTGATACATTTAGAAAGTTTTATTTAACATATTTATGATTTTGATATTTCAGCTAAATTGTCTAAGCCACACCACCACGGGATTATACTGTTAATTTTATGGGACCATTTTGCACAAGAAAATCCAGCCCAATGCCACAATATTTTCTTCTTTTTTAATTTTATTTATTTGGATTTTTCAACTGTTGTTGAAGGAAAAGAACATGGTAGTATTTTACTCAGAGGGGCAGCTGGGACCCATTTGCTTGTAGTGGCTTCATTCCTAATAATTCATCATATATTTCCTTATGCTTAAACACAGATTTAAGCATAAGCATAAAACCTCAAAAAAATACTCAAGGAAAGGGTACAGAGTTTAAATGGCTTGTATGTGAAACTGTGTGTTGGTCCAAAGTGGTTCAAAATCAGTTACTTAGCTAGCAACTTGAGGGAGGTGATTCTGCCCCTCTATTTCACTCTCATAAGGCTCACCTGGAGTAATGTGTTCAGCTCTGGGTCCCCAGCATAAGACGTACCTGTCAGACCAGGTACAGAGGAGTGCCACAAGGATGATGAGAGGGCACCTCTCCTATGAATACAGGCTGAGAAAGGTGTTTTTTTTTTGTTTTGTTTTGCTTTGTTTTTGTTTTTCAGCCTAAGAAGAGAAGGCTCTGGGGAGACTTTATAGAATCCTTAAAGGGGGTGCCTAAAGGAATGATAGTGAGAGACTCTATCATGGAGTGTAGTGATAGCTCAAGGAGAAATGGTTTTAAACTAAAAGAGGGGAGATTTAGATTAGGTATTAGGAAGAAATTCTTCACTTACAGGGTAGTGAGGCACTGGAACAGGTTGCCCAGAGAAGCTGTAGATGCCCCATCCCTGGAAGTGTTCAAGGCCAGACTGAATGGGGTGTTGAGCAACCTGGTCTGGTGGGAGGTGTCCCTCCCATGGCAGGTGGGTTGGAACTTGGTGATCTTTAAAGTCCTTTCCAACCCAAACTATTCTGTGATTCTACAATTCTGTGAATTTATTTTCAAGCGAGGCCCCATTCCTGCACTTCTCCTGCCTCATCCCAAACCTGTCACCAGCCTCCCACACATTTGGGCTGCTCTTTTGGGAGAGTCACTGGAGAAAACTTTGTACCCTTCACTGCCCCATGCTGGCTCAGTGACATTCTGCACAATATAATGACAAATCCTGTCCTTCAGAAAAGCACACCCATAAGGGCATTTTTGAAGCACACACAGCCTACAACACAGCTGTGGGAGGAAAGCAAAGGTAACACCTTACCAGCCCAGGATTACTCAGCTAACCAATATGTGCTCCCCTTGCATGGCCAATGTGCAAAGGCAGAATACCAGAAACCTGTGATGTGCTGTACCTGCCCAACTGGAACAAAGGGCATTAACAGTGCTGGGAAGGAAGGAGAGAGAAAAAGAGAAAGGCTTCTACAAACAAGAGAGAAGGAAAAAGTAGTGTTCAATAGATTTACCATGTTTACATTTTTATTGCAAAATAAAATAAATAAAAAATAATCTCCAAAGCTGCTGCAGAGGGCTGAATGCTAAACTACTGATGTAAGCCCTTAAGATGATCTCTGCAATCACAGCCACGATGACATGCAGTTGCTGAACCCGTCCAGGCCATCTGTGATGGCAGCTGAAGAAGGGAATTGAGATGCACTGTTGCAATTTATGGAGAAAGCTTCAGAGATCCCTGAGAGCCCTCACTGTTCTCAAGGCAGCCTTAACCACTGCAACCACAAGCTTTTCTGACTTGAGCACCCGGTAGCATCCTCTCAGTAAAAGGATAGTGGATTCAGTTCATAATGCAAACTGTCCATTGAAGCCTCCTGCAGCTAAGTGAGAAACTCACAAGGGCTGGAACATTTTAGGCTTTGTCCTTCAGAACAAAGTTGTTAAACTATGACCTCATGGTGCCTCTGTCATTACTGTGGCCTAGATCCAAAGGCAATTGAAGTCGACTCCTATTGACTTCAGTGGGCTTTGGAACAAGCCCTCTTCCACTTCAGCACAAGGCTATTTTTAATGAATCAAGACAGCCTCATCAGAATCCGTTTTGGCCTTTAAAAATGGAGTGTACTGTTGCACTGGAACTGAAAGTCTCATCATGATGCTTGGCTATGATATCAGGATGGAAGGGGAGATAAAAGCCCTTTTCTTGCATCAAGCTGCTCCTGCTGGAGCTGCCTTTTTCTCATTTCTTATTGCTGGAATAGCAGTATTATTGTTCCTTTTTATTGGTCTTATCTTTTGGGATTTGAAAATCGCTTCCAAGGGAGAGGAGTGCAACCTGCATGCGCACACGCACACAGCACACCTGTCTTGTGTGCTCATTGCCATCTATATTTCTGCAGAGATATATTTTATCTTCATTGTCTACAAGTCAGGGGTTCCCTAAGCAAAACAAATTTTTTACTTATTTATAACCCAAGATAGATTTCCCAGAAGTATCTACTATCATATTGCTCCGCACAAACACTATTTCCATCATATTGGTCTGCAAAAACACTTTTTCCATTCCTTAAACATTTAGCAGAACAACTTCCATACTAGATTTTGTGCTCAAGGGAGACCTCTTGACTTTATTGCTTTTATATTTCCTAGTGTGTTGTCCTGTCTGAAAAGATCAAATGATTTCATTGTAACATAAAGAGAAGATATTGATTTAAAAAAAAAAAAAAAAAAGAGATAGTTCAAAAACAAAATAACTTCATTTTTCAACTATTCTTCTGTTACATTTTGTGTTTGAGGCTATAATATGTTGCATTTCATCCAATAATTAATGATAGATATTACAAAACTTCTTGATATTTCAAAACCTGTGTAACTTATTAGCTTGTTTTGTTTTATAATAGTCATTTGATAAGAAATGCATTGCTCCAAATCAGAATGAGAACACATTTCAACATATTGCAATTTCTTATTCAAAATTAATTACAATTTTCAGCTGGTTCTGAGCTGTGATAGGAGTAGAGGCTAAGAAGACCTGTATTTCAAGCAGAAAGGTCATTATCTTGCTTGATATTAATAGAACTCCTAGGAGGAAATATTCTGAACTTTCACTGAGCTCTTTGGATGGAAGTCCCTATAGAAGTGGAAAGTGTTGTTATTAAAAAGAACAACAGTGGTTTCAGGGCCTGAGCCAAAACGAGCCAGGATATGGAAAGAGCCCAATCCAAAGCCCACTGGAGTCAATCAAAGCCTTTCCGTTGCTTGCTGTGGAGCTTGAATCAAATTGTGAATTTCTCATGGTGACATCTGTGCGTCCTTCATTGATGGATGTGGCGAAACAGCACTGGAGACAATCACAGATAGATGCCATTGCTGCAAAATGACAATTTCCTGGCTTTGTACAGCATTTCTTCAGTTTTTCATGCCATTCTTTGAATGTCATCATTCATCTGTTTCCCATGGCTCCTTTCTGTTTCCTATTTTAATTTCTCTCTCTCTCTCTTTCTCACTCAAGCAATAACATATACAATCAGATGTGAAACATTATTTTGGAATGTGACCACTCAGACTTTATACTCTGTTTTACTCTAGTGTTTTGTTGTTTCCATGTAACCATTGAGATTGCTTTTTTTTTTTTTTTTTTTTTTTTTTTTTTTTCATTCTGCACAGTAAAATACAGGTAAGAAGGGTGGAAACTGTAGTATTGTTTTTGTGACTGCTCAAGGAATAATGCCTCACTTCTTTTCTCATATGAGATTAAACTATGTGTCACCTCTTTTCCTGCCACTCCTCCATATTTAAATTCTGCTGCTATCTTATTTTAGAAGTAGTCAGGGAAAATGAAAGTGCAGCTGCCTCTCTGCTTTTCACCTCACAGGAAAACACATTAATATGATTTTGTTCCATTGCTTTAGGAGCAGGGGAGAGTTAAGGTCCAGCTGGGGTCCTCCAAACATGTACAATAGAGTGTGAGATCAGTCTGTGCAGGGTTTTCATGAGTATTTCTGAGCCTGACTACTGGTCCTCAGTGCAAGTATTGTTCTGCATTATAATTGTCCAGCTCATAACTAGCCCGAAGGGACTAAGAAATAATACTGTACACATCTGGAAAAAAATAACTTGTCATTATGTCCCTGGGGGTGTTATCTGCCCTGGGAATGTTATCTGTGCTTTGATCTACACAAAGTAGGAGCAGGAAGAATTTATTTTTGGGTGGTGTCAATGTGTAGGCTTAGAAAGTGTCTCTAGAATCCAGAAACACCGTGGTATGTTAGGCTTTTGAGAGATGGTTTTATTCCACTAAAACAATAAGAAGAGAAAGAAAGTAAAGCTTTAGTCTATCGACTTCCCGAGTAAGTCTGACTTGGCAAGCAGCACTGACTGCTTTTTCTTTCCCTTCATAAAAAGCTTTTCTCGAGTACAGTAGCCACTATGCAAAGACAGCAAGTCCTGTTTCCAAGCATAGATGTATTTCATTCTGCCTCAAATCTAGTTGATCTGGCACAGCTGGAATCCAAAACTGTCCCACTGTTTGGTTATCAAAAAGGCAATAA
The DNA here is from genome assembly GCF_009819795.1 of Aythya fuligula. NCBI lineage: Eukaryota > Metazoa > Chordata > Aves > Anseriformes > Anatidae > Aythya > Aythya fuligula. The sequence continues at coordinate 101,956,640 of NC_045561.1, read as the reverse complement.
GGTTATTGAATGTGTGTGCATCAGATCTTACTTTTTGAGCAAATAAACTTGTCCTCTGTTGCAGATTTGATTCGAGCCTTGAAACAAAGTTTTCCCTTACCTGCTTTTTTAACTCAATAGCTTTTTCTCACTGTCTTTTTATTTCCTGAGTACTTTTCACTCCTAGGCATTTGCTGAGACTTTATTTTTTTTTTCCCCAAATATTTTGTTCTCATTATATTTTCTCAAAGCAGAGCCCCCGGCAAAGGCAATGAAACAGATCCTGCCAGCCTTGCCCAGAGAGGCCCTGCACATCTACCTTACTTCTGCAGTTCCTGAAGGCATCTAGCCAGGGTAGCTGTGGAGGAGAAGGGTGCAGATGGGCTCTCTATCCTTTTATTCTTGCTGCCTTTACAGTGGGACATTAGAGGTGCAAGAAAATGCCTTTTCCATTTGTTAAGTGAGACTCTATCTCCTTTGTTCACAAATAGCCACTTAACTATGTGAATACACACGCTGTTAATAATGTGAGACAGCTCTGTCACTGACTCAGACTGCTTGCTGCATATGCCACCTTGAGTATATGTCTCCAGGATAGCCTTCCTGAGTTATAAAACAGCACTGGGGCAATGATGACTCACCTAAGTGTCCGCAGCAGTTAGTTTGAACACATCTCTGAATTTTCCTGAAGTTTTTGGATGGGATGCTAATTGAATGGCTATTGATAACAAGTCTCATTGCAGATTTAGAATTTATAGAATCATGGAATCATAGAATAGACTCAGCTGGAAGGGACCCACCAAGATCATTGAATCCAGCTCCTCAGTCTGCACAGCACTACCTCAAAATCAGGCCCTGTCTGACAGCATAGTCCAAACACTTTTTGAACTCTGGCAAGCTCAGTGCCATGATCATTGCCCTGATGAGCCTGTCCCAGTGCCTGACCACCCTCGGTGAAGAACCTTTGCTTAACACCCAGCCTGACCCTCCCCTGTCCCAGCTCCATGCTGTTCCCTCGGGTCCTGTTGCTGTCCCCAGAGAGCAGAGCTCAGCGCCTGTCCCTCCGCTCCCCTTGTGAGAGAGCTGCAGGCCGCTATGAGGCCTCTCCTCAGTCTTCTGTGCTCTGGGCTGAACAATCCAAGTGATTTCAGCTGCTCCTCATATGTCTTGCCCTTCAGACCCTTCACCATCTTATAACCCTCCTTTGGACACTCTCTAACAGCTTTATGTCCTTCCTATATTGTGGTGCCCCAAACTGCACACAACACTCAAGGTGACTGCAGCAGTGTAGAGCAGGGTGGGAAAAATCTCCTTCCCTCAACTAGCTAGCAATGCCATGCCTGATGCACTCCAGGGTACAGTTGACCCTTTTGGCTGTCAGGTCACATTGTTGACTCAGATTCAACTTGCTGTTAACCAGAACCCCCAGATCCTTTTCCACGGGGCTGCTTTCCAACCTCTTATTCCCCAGTGTGTACATATGTCCACAGTTACCCCATTCCAGGTGCAGAATCTGTCACTCGCTCTTGTTGAACTTCATGAGGTTTGTGATTGCCCAGCCCTCTAATTTGTCAAGATCTCTCTGCAAGGCCTCTCTACTCTCAGACAACAGAGTTCAGAGAGGGTTCATGAGGTCCCAGTCCATCACCCTTGCTGAGAAATATTTGTCTAACCTATTCGTAAAACCTCTAACACATGGAACCCCCTAAATCCTTAACCTGTTTTGGAACTCTGTTATCTTACCCATTTGGAAAATTTTGTTTCTAGATTCATTGTCTCTTTTTGTAGGTTGAATCCACTATTTGCCCACCCACTACAGACAGAACATTTCTCAGCCATTCAGCATCTCACCCTGAGGAACCGAAAGCTCAAATATTGTGGGATAGGATGTTATTGTGGGAAAAGGTGAGAGCAAATGACCACAGAGTCCTGCCAAACCAATTTTGAGATAATCTTTGGTTTATCCATATAAAATACACATTTTCAAATTACTCCAAATTTTGGTTCATAACTCAGAAGACTACAGTTTAAGTTTTCAAGAGCTGAATGGTTGCAGATGCAAATAATTGACTGGAAGGTGACAAGTTTTCAGAAGGAAGCATTCAACACCTACCCAGGCATTAGAAGACTGTATAAGTTGAAGAGAGCTGAAGAAATCTCTTGCTTTTGTCATATAGCCAACATAGCACCCTGTGTAGCTGGGATTACAGGCCACAGCCCATCCAGCAGCCAGGAACTGGGGCATCGTCCAGAGAAGTTTTCATTTATTGAACTCAGTTCTGATGCAGAGGGTTGCAATAACCTTCCTCAACTGCAACGTATACTTCGGCAGCCTGGTAGGCAGCAAACTGCAGAATCCCCAAATCACTCATGTGACTCAAAAATAAGCATTATTTATTTTCATTCTCTTTCTCAGAACTGTATCACTTTGGGTTAGAGAGGTATTTAAACTTCAAAATAGCAACAACAACAACAGAAAGAAAAAGAAAAAAGGGGTTTCAACCTAGGCCATGCTACTCCAGAAATTAGGCATTTTCAGGTTTAGGCATTTTCAAACAAAAGTGAATCTAAGTGAATCGAAGATGTGAGTATGAGCCTTGAATTTAGACAAAATATATTAGAGAGGTAAGGTTTGCCAAAAATATGTTAATGAAAACAGTAAGAGAATTTAGTTTGACTTGCATTTTTTTTTAAACTCCCTCCCTGTTCATTAACAAAATGAAGGCTATTTAGGCCCAATAAGTTGCTCAGACACAGATAAATACTTGTGTTAAGCCAGTCCTAGAAAGTCATACCATATAAAGAATTATTATTTAGCATTTTTTTGAATAAGAAAATATATCAAAGCATTCATCCTTCATGGGGATTTTTGATTGTAATACACCCATCTACTTTTTAAATTATGAGTTACTCTAAAAAGAAAGATTAATCAGAAACAATAAAACAAAGGGTACTATAGACTATTTATGAATACTCAGTGTGAAAACATATGGGTTATGACATTAGTGATGTGTGGTTACGCGGGAAGAGAAACAGCAACTAAAAGAGAATGGAAAGAAGGAGTACTGTGATATTCCTAAATGATATTAATTTAAGGTGTAAATGTCCTGAAATGGACCTTCTTAACGTACAGTCTACACGTGGATATATGAAATGGTGAACCGGTAAAATCTACACCTGTATACCTAATGGGTATAAACAACAATAAATAGGAGTTACAAAGATGGCAAAGATGAGTTAAGGCAAGTTTGCTGCACAGGGAACTTCAGACTGCTTCTAATCAGAGTTGAGAATATAAGACACAAAGGCTCAAGCATTTGCCATTTTTACTCTTAATCAAACTCACTTTGTGTTTCAGCTGTATGAACTCTGTTTCCGCTTTCTCCAGTATTGGGTACTTCTCTCAGGAATTCAGTTGCTGAAATGCAGTGTGTGCCAGACTCCATTTTCATATCCCCAGAAGTTTTCAAGACTTTTATTATTATTGTTTTTGTTGTTGTTGTTATTACTGTTATTATTATTATTTCACAGGGAAAAAAAATAATAAAAATAAAAATAAATAAATAAATAAACACTTGAAAACAACAAGTTTATCCTGTCAGCTTAGAAACCAGAATGAGAACTAATCTCTATAATAAATTATCAGGAGCCCTCTAACTAGTCCCAACAGAAGCAAACAAGCAAATAAATATATAATCTCATCAACTTTAAGCATACAATATTTATTCATCTCAGACTACAATTTTACAGTAACTTTACTGTTCCATCCAGTGGCTGCTGTATTTCAGTCTTTGCATTTTTTTCTCCCACTTTCACTGGACCTGGGGACACATTGGACTAAATTACAGTTTTAACCACAATAATGTCCTGTTAAATCAGCATGCAGAAAAAGATCACAGAGGGGTTCCACAAGCTCTGTCATCAGTGTCAGGGAAGGGAAAAAGCAACTGACTTTTTGAGTAAACATCCATATCAGCCTGCAGTCCATCTGGCTTAGGCTACTGGGAAACCAGCCTGAAGCTCCTTCATAAGCAGTGGACCGAAGCAGTGAGAAGTACATCCCATCTCATCCCTTTTACACACTTAATTTAGAGACAAGTCTAAATCTCACCTCACTTGTGAAGTAAGCCTGCTCTGGAGGTACTATTTCTTTCCATTGGATGTAATTGAATGTAACTTTACTATTTGTCTGATTTGTACACATCCAGTTTGGATGAGATAAAATAGGAAGAAAATCAGGGGGGAGAAGATCAGTTTCAAACTCCTCAGCACAGCTGTGCGAAAAGAACAAATGAACGACTTCTGAGCAGTGGAAATGAAATACACCAAACATAAATGTTGTGAGTCTGTGTGTAAGAGGGGGAGGAAAAAAAAATATCAAGAAATAAGGCTCTCTTGAAAAACTCAGTTAGTTTTAGATACCTTTTTCATTGTCACTATATGCATCCCAGTGTCAAGACTGGTGTGGGTTGGGAACTTGCTGTGTTACTGAAAGGTATTGTTATTTGACCAGTGTTAGAATCCTCACTGCTGCTTTGTGCATTATTTTTTTTTTTTCTGTCTCTGAAATTTCTCCAAGACATTTAAGGACTTGTCTGCTTGTCAAGTGATTTTGATGTCCTATGAGAAGACATTTTGTGATTGACTTTTGGGTCTATATCTCTAATTAGTTTTTGCTTCTAAAACTTAACATAACAAAATAGAAAACAAATAAGGGAAAGTCAGGGTTAGAGATTTCAGAAAAGTGATATGCAGCCATACGTTATTGGAAAGACATCAAGACCATATCAGCGGGGACAGAAGTGGCTGGGACTGCCCAACCTCCTACAAGAGGCAGCAGTTCCTAGCCCTGTCTGCTGATGGCTTTGAACCTCCCATCAGTGGCACATTGTCTGACTGAGAAGCAGCACCTCTGGCTCCTGTTAACTTCATACCAGCATGCTTAACCTCTAATTTGGGGAAACAAAAATAGTGACTAGCATGACATCTTTGAAAGGATGCCAGTCCCTTATTTCAGACCACCTTCTGTTAAAGTTAGGCTATTCTCTATTTCCAAATTCATTTAATTCAATTTTATCCCCTGTGGTTGAGAATAGTTTACCAAGGGCATCTTTGGAACTGCTTCATCATTCTTTACCACTTTATAACTCTTAATGAATGTTAAGCGATGAGATACCAAAATTACAAGATCACACGGCCTGGTTCTTAAACTTGCCCTGTCTCCAAATGCAAAGTGCCCCGTCTTCATAGACCCTGACTCAAGCATTGAATGAAGTCAAATCTATTTGGGTTCAGCTGAGCAGGAATACTGCTGTCACTGAGGGAAAATGTCCTGCTGGCAGTACTTATTTCAGCAAGTTTGCACAGTGGGTGCAAAGTAACCTTGATATGCACTTTTCTACACAGATGGTTTATCAAACACATTAAGAATAGTATTTTACACAGGTGTATGAAATACCATATGTATGGCTTTTCACATAAACATTTTACACCTGTTTGATTTGCATTTGGTGCTTCTTTTTCCTTTCACTTGTATTTGCATGCATGCTTTTTTTTTTTTTTCATTATACTGATATTTGTGGATTTTCATTATTTTATTTTATTTTATTTTATTTTATTTTATTTTATTTTATTTTATTTTATTTTATTTTATTTTATTATTTTTTAAATAAATACAATGTCCTCTTGTACTCTCCAGGGTACCTCTCCCCTAGCTCTTTGTCTCACCTTTTGTCCTTGCTCCTTTTATGAATCCACCTTGTCAAGTTTTCAGCTGATATTGGATTGCTCATACCCAAGAAGATACAGGGTAACTACTGCTTTCCCTCTCCTGTTTGACTGTGAATTAAACGTACAGATTCTCTTCAGCTACCTGTGTAGTCTTACTGTTTTTGCTAACTGGGACCAGCTTTTTCAGAATTGTAAATGTGGCAGTTTAGAAGCATGATCCTGGCAGAGAGGGCTTATTGGTGCATGTCACTGCTCTCAATCACTGCTTGCTGGCCATTCTGTATGGAAAAAAAAATGGGTCTAATTGTTTTCATGCAATAAAAAAAAAAAAAAAAAAATGTCACTGGAAACAATATTCAAAATAAATGACAATACTCATTTGTGGAACTATCTGAAAACACTCTAGCACAATTCAGATGCTAGAAACCTTCCTCTATCATCTGTGGCTATAAGCAATGCTGATTACAGGCAGTATGGATAGAAAACACACTAGGTTGCTTCCTTGTCTTTTGCTTGCTCTCCTTTAGCGTCCCAGGTTTCTTCAGAAAGCCAATGTTACAGAATCTATCCAGTCTGTGAAGGCAATTATGATTTTTATTTTTTTTTTTTCCCCAGCATCCTTAGACTATCCACAAGGTCTGGTACAGAAAAAATTTCAGAATGGCTTCATTCTCCATCTTGGGGATGTATCTACACTTGTTAAATATTCCATTGAAGAGCTGGGTGAGCAACTTTCCTCCTTCTATGACACATCTATCACTGTCTTTATTTGTCTCTTTTTGTTCCACAAGGAATTGGGAAAGGTGGACTTCTCCCATACATCTGGTAAGTAGACCAGTTCTCCAGCACTCTGCCTGGAGGAAATGCACTAATATGCTTTTCAGTTCTTGTTGCTACTTTTCCCACATGTTCTTAGTCAATTGTTGCAAACGTAGCTGTTGTTCTGACGTAGGACGTAGTCACATTGTCCAGAAAATAGTTGTGCAATACCACTGATCCCTAATGCCAGCTTAGTGTATCATGTCTTGCATGGCATTATCTTCTGGAAATTCTGCTGTCATCAGAACATCTTGTGCAATATCTTCTAGAATTTCTGTTGAGACCAAACAAGAGTGGAGAGACTTAGGGTTAAAATGCCCTTCACATAACACGCACTACATGCAAGGGCTTGAACAATAGTGATGTTTACAAGTCTTCAGAACTGCCTGGTGACTAACTCATGAAGTATTATCAATTTAGTACAAAGTCTTCTCTTTCTACCTTCATTTAGTCAACAAATAAATGTGAAGTAGCACCTGGATATAGCTGTTTTTTATTTTATTTTATTTTATTTTATTTTATTTTATTTTATTTTATTTTATTTTATTTTATTTTATTTTATTTTATTTTATTTTATTTTATTTTATTTTATTTTATTTTATTTTATTTTATTTTTCCCTAAGTGGCTATGCATCTTGCCATTAAATAAGGTTCAGTTGCTAATTTTAGTTATTAATAACCCTTAGCTCACAAATTACAAATTATTAGAATACTTCATGGCTGATTTGAACATCTCACTGCAGTTTTGACTTATGTCAAAAAACTGGTACAAAACTATGGTGCACAGTAGCTCAGGCTTTCCTGTCATGTCCATCAAAATGGAAGGTAGATCCCCCCAAAGCTGCTTACACACAGATAATAGAAACAATGGAATCTCATACAGATTATGTGTTTGAATTGTTCAAGGACTTTCTTGATGTACTCTTTGGCCTCAGCAACACTGCTGAATTATATACAGTGTTATGAAATGCCCTTACTCTGTTGTGGCTCATCGTCTCCTGATTATTAAAACTGTCTGTAAAGCTCAAGATTTAGGATATTTTTATCATCCTGTTAATTTGATGTCCCATTGTATCCAAATCTATAGATATCCTGACCTGGTTACGTAAGTCAGGTCCTAAAAGGAGCTACTTCTCTTGGAAGATACTGAAGTAGGACTAGGTAATTAGTTAGGGTATAGACAAAGTGAATCCTGCCCAAATTTGCCTGTGTGAGCTTTTACCTCATTGGAATGAGAACACAATCTTAGTGTTCTGGGCCCAGCTCAATATCAAAGCTAAAAGTGATATTTCAAACGTATAATATAATGAATTTGAGTTCAAAAATTCAAAGTTTACAGAATTCAGATTAAAATGTGTGCTTACTTAACAAATAAATAAATAAATAAATAAAGGAAAGAAAACTCAGCAGACACCATGTCCAACAGTTTCAAAATCAAACTTGTGTAAACAAGACTGTGCAAGACTGTTTTTTTCCATGTAGTGCTGATCTATCTTGAAACTAAGTTAGAACACACAAGCTACTTCCACTAACCCCAAAACAAACAAACAAACAAGCAAAAAAGAGAAAAGAAGAGAAAACTACCCAACATCGAGCTGTCTGTAGATTGTACTTGCAGTGGGCACATTGAAGTAATTTTCATACAATACTTAAAAATCAAACAACAGGTTGACTGGCTACAAAATAATACTATCTAAAGCTTTCTAGAGAAAGCTTCATTGAATATTTAACAAAATCTTTATGGCTTGTCTGCAACAGAAAATTCTACACAGAAGTCAGGTTGCTACTTTACTCCCAAACTTTGCTCATCCACTTCAGCTAGAGGTAAGAAAGACACTATAAGTAAGGCTTTCATGTCCAACATTTTAAAGCTAACCAGTTTCAGTGACAATGTAGGTCAAAGAACTGCATCAAAATAACCTGACCCCTGGAATTAAACCCTTATTGTATCCATATTTTAAAGTATTAGACATTCAGGAGAATTTTTTGCTAAGTATTTCAACACTCAGGATCATTCCATGCCATCGATACACACGGGCCTGCATCCATAAAACACATGAACTGCAATCTGAGGACAATATGGGGAGAAAATAAATAAATGCATAAATAAAAATGCTCTTGCAGTAAGTACACACAGATTAAATTTAGCTACATTGTGCAGCAAAACAGTTTGATTTTCTCCTTTGTTCCCAGTCTTGGAGAGAATAAGGAGGTGAGTGACACCCCTCCTTGCCTGGCTTCTGTCATGACGGTGGGTCATCCAGCCACCATCCTTTCAAGTTGAATCAAGGCTCAGAGAGGCAGAAGCAAGGAGGTACCTGATTTTGAGCTTTGGCAAAACATTCAGAGAAACATCCTGGTGAATAACAAATGCTGAGTAAATTACATTAATGTATTTCGAAGGAATGCCACTTTAGTGTTTTTACTCTATGTGTGTGTTCTTGTGCATGCTTCTTAGAATATCACCCTAATAATTTTTTAAACGGCCACACCAAATCTAACCAAATTTGTCTATGGAATGCAGTCTGGAAGAGATGAATGTCCTACAGGTGAAGGCTCTGAGGAAGAGAGCTCTATTAATGCTTCTAGTGCAAGAGGGCTGCTAGTTCAGAGGATCTAACCATGAAGCGCAAGGACACTGAGTTGTGAGTTTCAATTGTTCTGCTGCTTACAGAGTACCTTATTAACTGATCACTATAACTAGCTCTGTATTCCCATGGCAGGTCCAATGGAGGCAGGTTGTGCAGCAGCTCATCCAGTGAGTTTTGGATGTTCCCCCATGACAGCAAGTTCACAGCCTGTCTGGGAAACCTGCTCCAGGTGCTTGTATTCCACAGCATCACGCTTAGTATCTGAGGGGCTTGATTTAAGATTTATTTACAAAGTCTGCTTTTGGAGCTTGTGCTGAATCTCAGATCTTTCATTTTTAGATTTTATTTACTTTATTTATTTATTTATTTATTTATTTATTATTCAAACACATCATTCTGCTCTTCATACAGAAGAAGATATAGATGCTCATGGTTCAAAAGACAATAGATGGACATAAAAAAATTATACATTTCTCATGATTTTTGGGAAGCTATCTCATAAATGAGCCAATCATTCACTACATAAGGCTTATTTCTATGTGACACAGAACAGAGGCTGTGAAATCTGCTTGAGGGAAATCTCAGCCTTTGCAAGCTCTCATGGCAGCTGTTGTCCCTTCACAAGATGCACGGTATGTCTGCAGATAAAAGTGCAAAATAGCCTTACTGGTACAGATTTGCAGAGCTGGCTTTCTAGGCGTAAGAATGCTACCTAATGGTTAAAAATCTAAATCTAGTCCTTTACATTGGAAAATGTATGCGATATATGACTCTTAGCAATGCAGAACAGAAGAGATAAATTAAGTTGGGACATTGTATATGAATGAGCAAGTGAAACACCTGTTAGGCTGGAAAACCTCATTGAATTTTCATTGAGTTCTTTGTGTACCATCAAAGTTTGTTTAAGGCTAAAGCATCACCATATCAAGGCAGGTACAGAATATTTCTCAGATGAAACACATTCCCATATCTGATTACTAAGCCCATAAATCAAATATTTTTAAAGAAATTGTTAACATTCGTTGAGCTGTTCCTATTATCAAGAGCAAGCTTTGTTTTACCCACAGGGTTTGCTAAAGTTTAACAAGATCTGTTTCCCTTGATCATTTACTGCGTTTTTTCTGCTTTTCTTTTTGAATCTTGTGTTGTCTCATATCTTCATATTAATTCAAAGTCATAATTTTTATTTACAGCTTGCTACATGTTCAAGTTAGTGACCACAAGATTTATTCACCAGAGAAAGAAAAGTCCATAGTAGCGAAGAATGTCATTGATATTATTTTGGCAGAAATAAATCACAAGGCCAGGCTAAAACCAACGTCTATTATGAGTAGAGGCCATCTTGCCTGGATTATAATTAATTTTGAATTCTTCCTGTTGCCATGACACCAGGCATGAAAAGAAATAAGCCAGGCATTGTGCACCGCTCAAGAGCTTGTAAGAATTTTGTTTCTTCTTATGTTTAAAATAGCAAGAAAATTCCATGATAGTGAAACAAAAGTAAGCAGTAGCACCAGACAGGTTTTTCCTCCATACAGTGGGAGAGGAGGCCAGATATCTTTTGAAATCTTTCTCATTTAAGGAAATAATAATAATGACTCAGAGATGTTTGCTTAGCTTGCCTGATCCTCCTCCCGGCAAACCAAGTGATTATCACCTTTTCTAATTATTGTAGACTACCCTCGCTTAATATTCCTCTGCAGCCACCCACTCTCAGCTGCCTCAGGAGCAGCAATCAGCCAGAGTGCAGCATGCAACCCACACACCCAGCACACAAACCTTGTACTGAGTCTTCAGTAGCTCTTCAGAGATGCTAGGAGAGATTAAGTTCTTCAGGGTGAAAATGCTTGTTTTATATAAAGGACAAATAGGACACACTAAAGAGCAAGGGAGATTTTCTGGGACCTCATGTTTTATGGACTTGAAAGAGATTATGTTAATTTTATTGTAAATAGAAAACATTTTCCTCCTGCTAACAAGATGCTGATCACCCCTTGCTTCCAGGGGGTTTTATAGTTCACAGTGTTTCACACGTGGATGATGAACTCTCAGAAACATAAAGCCCTATAAGAACCTTCTACTGAAGCATCATTAGTGGTTTTATTGGCAAATCCTATGTAACACAGCCTCCCAACTGAGGCCGATAACAACTGTTACTTGAAGCAAGACACCAGCAACACCAAAGCTACCTCCAGGGGAGTGCTGCCAACCATGTATTTGGAGATTATCACCCATGAGCACAGATGACCACGGGCATTTCTACTGAGTGCTCCCCAGCACTGGGATCTGCAGGGAAGGGGCAGGCAGGCAGCTTCCAGATGCTTTGCTAGCACTGGATAGCAGCTGCAGTTTCTCTGTGGATTCTGTATTCGAGCTGGAGTAAGGAAAGCCATAGTCCAGCCAACCAAAAGAAGTGTTAAAATCTTATTGAATTGTGCTGACAAGTTGCGCATTTGAGGTTGCCATCAAAAGCTTTAAAGACCATAAGTACTAAGTGTCCTGAAGGGTTATTAAGGTATCCTGTGATTTAAAGCAGACATAGCTGGAACCTCAGGCATTTCTCCATTTTCTTTGCCTCTCAGCCAGGGCCTCTGGCCAAGCCCTGTGGCTCAGAGGAGTTTTTTCAGGCCATAATGGTAGCAGCTAGCAAAGGGAGATGGTTGCACCCAAGAGTTGTTTGGGTTTAAAGGGAGCCCTGGGTTGTCTCTAGAAGGACCAAGGATACTGCTTGAAGGTACTGAAGGTTTTTGCATTCATTTTTGTTTTTTGCATTCATTTTGTTTCCACAGACAATTGGCAGAGGAAACGTCTGGGTTAACAGGCTTGGTTTTAGTCCAGAGGAGAAGCAGACTCAGAGGCTTGCCTCTCACATTTTAACCCAGTTGCAACAACCCCCCCACCCCCCATCAACCCCCACTTCCCTCATCAAGTCCTAGCTGTAAAGAGATGCAAGAGACGCCATTGTTTTCCAGCAGAGCCTGCAGTGCTGCACATGCTCAGATCATACAGGAAAGGACAAAAACTGCTTGTAAGGGTAAGCTAAGTACCAAACTTTCTGTCACCGATTAGCTAGAGGTGACAGATAGAAAGGTGCCTTTTCCCAATGATTCTCCCTTCCTCTGCTCAGGGTCTCCTAGCTTTCTGTTTCCCACTGTGGGAAGCAGTGAGACGGCCCCTGTAGACATGCATCTTCCAAGGGCTGGTTTTCAACACACAACGCTGCTCTGCACCCAGAAAGCACACCCTGCTTCCAGGAAGTCAGTGACAGCTGCAAGCAGCACCAAAAGGCTGGAGTTGTCCAGTGTTTGAGAAGGTCCTTAGCCTGTGATCACCCAACCAGTGCTGAAGGCTGTGGAAATCTGTTGAACCCCATGCAATGACATGGTGGGAGCAAAGTGCTATCAGTCTGGTAAAACACTCTAAGCTACACCAATCCTCCAACTGAACTGCTTTCCATAAGATATCTGTGAGGTCTTGCAAAAGAAAAATGGATACAGCTGAAAACCATGCTCCAAACAGATCACAAACAGGCTAGAACTGGCATGAACTTCCCAGGAATACCTGTAAGTTTAGTAGGAAGATAATGGCAGCCAGGACACCACATTCATCTATTCTCTGTCAGGGTTTGTGATAGTGTTGGCAGGATCCCAAAGCACACCTCCAGGCCACAACAAATGCAAGAAACTAACTTTTCACTTCATTTTACTCAGATATTTGTGAGGTGGGGAAGAAGACACACAAACATTTGGCCATCTATAAATAAAGCAAGCTAAAGGCAGAAGGACTTGCAGCAAACACCCATTGTAGCTCGTCTCCTTTGCCAAACATGTTGACTGCTGAACGGATGGTTGGAGTTATTGTTTGGACAGTTGCATTGTTTCTGCTGAACATCTGTATTGAGGAACACAGATACGACAGCAGGCGTGGGTAGGAAGGGAGAAGAGAATAATTTGGCTCAGTTACAACATCCGTCAATTATAAAATATAAAGAAGATGCAATGTTACTAGCCAATGCATAATGTTTGGAACCAACTGATTTTTAGTGTTCCCCCCCCTCGGTTTCTCAGTGTGACTAATTGTTACTCTCTGAACGTGGCATTTTGAAAGAAACTTCTGGTTTACACCTCTTATTTTAGATTTATGGATTGAAACATCCCTGTGCTTAGATCTGTTTCCTGAAAGTTCAAATACTTGGGCTTTTTAACTTTCAGAGAAGGTTTATATACTCTCAGAGAAGAGGAGCAATAACATATGTTAATATCTAGAGACTAGAGCAGCCCCAGCAGAGTGTGCAGGCCCAACACAACATTGTTATTTTTAGCCATGATATCATCACAATTAACTCTGTGCAGGTTTTGAACATAGACTTTAAAGTCTCGAGATAGAAATCTTGTTCATATGGAGTTCAGTGCAGCACTCTCAGACTGCAATTCCTTCTTGCCTGCAATGGTGTTCAGAGACTGCACCCTGCTGGCTCGCAGCAGCACGAGGGCTTGAAATACTCTTTTGGTGTGCTTTTCAAAATGTACTAAAGAGAAGCCTATTCGTATTCCAGCTCAGGTATCCCTCATTCAACCTATACCCATAAAAGAAGTTACACGATACACCAGTGAAATGAGTACGCTAATTATTACTGAGGCATGAATATGAGGAAATAAATGCTGCATCATCATTTTCTAGCCTGCCAATTTTAAGATGAAATTTTGCACAATCTTTATGTACTTCTTCTGCAGGTAATTCCACAGAATATGAGACCTAAGGCTTCTTGAGGCAGCATTTCAGCCACCCACCAGACCCAAAACATCATCTCAAGAGAGTGAAGATGAAAAATAAGATGTGTGCTTGTTTTTAATCATTCTCAAGAATAAAACAGAGCAGTGCAGATTTCAGGAACATCTGAGCCCACTGACTCTAATTTAGTCTTTTATGAGTAGGTCAGTCCCTCATAATCTGCCAAATTAATGTGTTATGTTCACTCTCTTTTAATGATGTGCAACTTTTTTCCTTTAGTCCACAGCTGAGATCAGTCTCATATCCTGTCACACAAAACACATCATGACAATTGAAGCAAGTCACTGACAGAGAAAACCCTGCCAGATAAACACAGCTCCCTCTTGCACATGTTCTCTCTCACAGGAAGGTGAATAAGACTACGAAGAAGCGCCCATTGCTCACCTCAAATGAAAATGCAAACCCACTAAAAGTAATGGGAAGAATAATCCGTTTTAATGTGCTCTGAGAATCCAATTCATATCACGCATGGAGTACCACTTGTAGGTTTTTATTTTTATTTTTCCAACTACTTGAGGGGAAAAAGACAGTGTTTTGAAGGAGGAAATGATTAAATTCTGCTTCTAATACACTTTCTTCCACTTGAAAGTGCCAAAAATATCCCAGAGCCTTTATCAGTCTATTTAATATGGGCAACCTGCATTGCTCCAGGAACAGATTTCTTGTTCTACAAATTTATGCAGGAGAATTTCTCCTTCCTGGAGACGTAGATATGCTACACTAACTAGAAGACACATTTGACATTTAAGAATATGCTGTGCATAAAAATAAAGTACCACACATTGTCTAGACACACATATTTACATTCAGAATTTAGAAAACAGCACTGAGTTAGGACATCTAAAGTTTACTCTCAGAGGCTGACTTCTTTGGGAATGAGGTTTAAATTTAGCGTTCATGTACTGACTATAGCATTCATTTCAATTTCGGCTTAAAAATAAAAAATAGAAAATTAAAAAAAGACATCCACCATCTATTCACTGTCTATTCAGTCTCTCTAGTGCATTTCTGTTGTTTGCATGTGTGACTTGGTTTGTATGATTTCTACCATCTAAACATTTTGTATATATGCCATATCTGAATTACAGCCATTACACACACGCTCATCTGGGAATGCCATATGGGAGCACACTGACCTGGTTCTAATTTGTACGAGCAAATTCTGTCCTGATATCTGAAAGTAGCACTTGCAGTAAGGCTCTCTAAGAGCGAAAGGTGCTTCACTCAGTTTTAACCATATGAATTTTATGTGCAATTCCTACAGTTACATCTCTACACGTACCATTTTAACAGTGACAAGTTTTAGTGCTGTGACATTCAATTGTCTAAATCATTCAGTTCCTAGAAGGCAGCTATTGGTATGATTTTGACCCAAACTCTCCTACCCAAGCCCAGGTACTGCTCAGGAGTTTCTGTGGAGCTGGAGCCATTCCTAACAGAGATTCTTACTATGGATGTGGGTTACCGCAAGCCAGCTGGCTTCAGGGTGATAGCACAAACATGGAAACTCTATTTACTAAAACACGTGTAGGTTAGAAGTTTTCCATTTAAAAACCCAATCTAAATGCTCTAATTTTAGACAGCTGAGGCCCTGACATCTGTAACACCACATACAGTTTCTACAGTGCTTGTTTCTCTGATTATGGACCTTTTGCACAGAAATCCATTCACATAGCTGAAGGCATGGGTCAGAAAATCCTGATATGGCAAGGTAAGCTGAACCTTGCAGAGAGACTGAGGAAATGCCCAAGAGGCTGAACATTACCAAACTGAAAGAAAATTGCAAGTGACTGAAAACTAACTCTCCCCTCTACAAGAAAATTGCAAAGCAAAACAAACTCTAATTGGAAGCAAGGCTGTGGGAACAGAGGAAGAAAGTAGAAAGCCTGCTTTGTTAATAATACGTGCTCCTAGAATAGATCAAAAAGCCCTGGCATCTACAGACTGCTTTCTGCCCAGTTAATTGAACAAAATATCTCAACTGAAAAATCATTACACTCAATGAAAAGGGAAGAACGGAGCTATTAAGTGCAGCTATTAAGTGCCCTTGGTTTTCCTTAAATTATCAGGGCACACATGTATATTAGCTATGCACACCATTATTATTATTTTGTAAGAAATTGTAACTTAAAAAAAAAAATAAATAAAAATATAAAATAAAAAATGGGACAAGGTGTTTCTTAGCAAGTGAGAAAGAAACTAGGGGGACCAAAGTAATGACTCCATCCTAAACTGCAGTTCAGGCAAAGCATGAAGTGCCTTACAATGGAACCAAGAACACAAGGACAAATTCCCACTGTTACAGGGTTAAGTATGCTCTATTGTTCCTGGATCTGATGGATGGACCACTTCGTGGGTAAGGGATTGCCTGGATGGTTGCACTCAAAGACTTGCATCAATAGCTCCAAGCCCAAGTGGAGAACAGTAACAAGTGGTGATCCTCAGGGGTCAGTACTGGGACAAGCACTGTTTAACATCTTTGTCAATGATGTGGACAGTGGGATCGAGCACACCCTCAGCAAGTTTGCCTGTGATACCAAGCTGTGTGATGTGATCAATATGCTAAAGGGAAGGGATGGCATCCAAAGGGACCTGGACAGGCTTGAGAAGTGGGCCTGTGTGAACCTCTTGAAGTTCTACAAGGCCAAGTGCAAGGTGGTTTGGCCCAGAACATCTGGGCCAGAATCCTAAGCACAAATACAGGCTGGACGGAGAACGGATTGAGAGCAGCCCTGATGAGAAGGCCCTGGGGATGCTGGTTGATGAGAAGCTCAATATGAGCAGTCAATGTGCACCTGCAATCCAGAAAGCCAACCATATTCAGGGCTGTGTCAAAAGCAGCGTGGCCAACAGGTCAATGGAGGTAGGTGATTCTACCCCTCATGAGACTCCACCTGGAATCCTGCCTTTAGCTCTGGGGCCCCCAGCACAAGAAGGATGTTGACCTATTAGAATGACTCCAGAGGAGGGCTACAAAGATGATTAAGGGGATACAGCACCTCTCTTACAAAGACAGGCTGAGGGAGTTGGGATTGCTCAGCCTGGAGAACAGAAGGCTCCGGGGAAACCTAAGGTGCTTCTAGCACCTTATAGAGGCTTTCCAGTACCTAAAGGGGGTCTACAGGAAAGCTGGGGAGGGACTCTTTGTCAGGGAGTGTAGTGATAGGACAAGGGGTAATGGCTTTAAACTTAAAGAGGGTATAAAAGAGGGTAGATTTAGATTAGGTATAAGGAAGAAACTCTTTACTCTGAGGGTGGTGAGGCACTGGCACGGGTTGCCCAGAGAAGCTGTGGATGCCCCTTCCCTGGAAGTTTTGAAGGCCAAGCTGGTTGGGGCTTTAACAACCTGGTCTAGTGGCCTAGTCCCTGCCCACGGCAGGGGAGTTGGAATTAGATGACCTTTAAGGTCCCTTCCAACCCAAACCATTTTGTGATTCTATGAAATCCACCCAGGTATAACCTATACTAACTCCCTGCAACAGGAGCTGGACCAAAGAAAGACTTAGCTGTGGGTTAAGTTAGCTCTAGAGATACCCAGATTCATTCTCTTGGCTAATGTGTGCAACTATGTGTCAGAACTTCAGTTATGCCCAGAGGTGAGGTAGGAGGTCTCCCAGGCTGTGCTTGCTCTGTAGGAAGGAGAGGCAGATAAGAATAAACAGTCTTACCATAATAAAAACACTTTTCTTTAGGGGACATCAGTGACAAGTCACTATGAAGAATCACAGGAGACATATTCATTTAAAATATCTATTCAAATTACAAATTAAACTCTTCAATATGATTCAAAGTACAAAACACAACATTAAAAGGCATTCAACAGCTCTTTTATACATCACAGTGTTAGTGGCACAAAATGTACTTACATTTCATTACATCAACAGAACTATTTTTACACTGGTCGAATACATTATTTATACATATGCATGACTCCTTCATGCTTACCCTATGTGTGTTTAAAATACATCCATGATAAAATGATCAAGAAAGGTTCAGTTTTGTACCACGTACCTGTACCTAATGTTCCTGGAATTCTTATAAGAGAGATACACAAATCAAAGCAATAATGAAGACCACAGGGCTCTAAACACAAACAGCATGCCTTACTTAGTATAAGTGCATTAGCAATTAAGCACTGATGCAGGCTTTTTTGATGTTCTTAATATTACTGTCATCAACAACCACCATATTCTGCCTGTTTCCTTCAGGACTGCAGATTATATGTGAAATGTCCAAAATAAACCTGCACAAAGCTTTATGCATGCTGCACCTTACAGGGATGAAAACTGCCTGTATTAAATATATTTATCCCTCTACAGTAAAAAGACTAAAGATGAAATGCATAAAACTTCATTTCTATTTTCCTGTCCATAACAATGTTAAATTGAAAGCTCTTCATCTTTTTCTCATTTATGAATATTTTTGTTTTGTCCATAAACAAAAGAGCTTTTCTCTAGTTTTGATTGTGTTTCCTGCATGTCAGGACATCAATTGTAAGTTGAGAGCTATACCATTCAGTACTTATTTGGGATTTTGTCTAATTCGTAAGCCAGAGTATTTGAGGAAAGATCATGCTGCTTGGTATGTGGAGGAAAAGCATCCCAAATTCTTGGCATGCTAAGGTCAGTAGTAGGAGGTTTTAGAATGAAAGCCAATGTGAATAAAATTGAAATATTAACATAAAGCTGCTGTAAGCATTTAAATATAGTCTTTTGTCAGAGAACCTTGAAGGGTCTCAAAACCAATGAATTAGTCCTCACAACCCTCCTGTGAGGTAGGTGAACATTGGTCCATCCATTTAAAGGATGACTACACCGAGAGAAAAAGAGTTAAGTGACTTGCCCAATGTCACGTAGGGAAGACCCAATGCTACTGCCACTGAAGTCAGTGAGGGCTGTGCTGCTGATCCCTCTTCTAACTGACTTCAGCCCAACTAATGGCAAGTCTGGGAGATTAAAAGTTTCTGGAGTCTGGACCCCACACCCAGTCCCATGCTCACTAGACAAGATGCTATTTCACCCCAACGGAACGTGCAAATGATGTACTGTCACAAACTACATTAAAAACAGCATTTAAGACAATGCAAACAAACTAAACAATAGCATATAGCTATAAAAATGCAACAAAAATCATGCAGTAAATCTTATTTTTCAGGTGTAAATCTAAAAAGACAAAGCTGTTGTAACAGTTTCAGCTGAAAAGCAAACAAACATTCACTTCTCCATGTCAGGGGGTTTAAATGTCAGAGTTTATAATAATGTATTTACAATTCAACTTCAGGGTATTAAATGTCACACTGTCAACAAAAGCTGTAACATAAAAACACCCCAAACTCAATGCATCACTGACAGAAGTATGCTACTTTGGAAACAAAACAATAAAAAAAAAAAAATCCCCGAGAACACAGACGGAATGATATTTAGCATACCTGAAAAGTCTAGGTATTTGGTAAATATATGTAGGCATATAGTCTATCCCAACAGACAGGATATGATGAACCAAAAGATAGATCATAAAAATCTCCAGCAATTCAAGTATGTTGAGATCAGAGACAGAGAGATGCTAACAGAAATACAGTTTTCTGATTACACATTATGTTAACTGCAAGCATCAATTGTATACAACTTTAAATGTCCACATTTTTGTCTTTCCCTTTTTAAAATCTGGAAATGCATTATTTCTGACATTGATTATTAACTGGCCACACAATACTGTGGAAATTTTCAGCCTTGCTATATTGCCACAGAGAGGCTGTCTCTAAGAAAGGCACAGTAGAAAACAAACCTCAAACCAGGACACTCCAGGTACTGCTAGCAGCCTGCTGCACCTCAGCTATCATCCCAGTAAAACTGGTCATTAGAGCCACTGCCACATACAGGGAAATTCCTTCCTGCTCCCAATTACAGAACATTAACAACCTAGGAAATCTTATGTCCCTTTGCCCATTTCTTTTTCTGCATTTAAACAGAATTACAGGACCAAGGATGAAAGACTGTAACTCAAGTTTTCCCACCCTGTCATACGAGCTTACTTGCAGGAAGTTGTCCTTCACAAAAAGGCATTTGTTCCATTGCTTTTGCAACGGATGGAAGCTGGGACTCAGGGCAGCCCAGGCTTACACAATACTTTGCAACCAACAACCAAATGCATTACCAAGACTTTCCTACAGATATTTTGGAACAGCTATGCAATTTTTAATAATGAAGACATACTCAAAATACTATGATAACAAAAAGTAGATGTTACAAGTAAAGATTTGAACCACTGCCATAAACAATCTGAACACATCCCAAGGAGTTCAGACTTGCTGGTAACATGCTATCCTTTTCCTTCACAATATAATGGCTGAACTCATTAAAATCAAGCCAAATAAGTGCATTGCAGGTGATCTCCAGCTCCTGCAGCTACGATCTGTGCTTAGATATACTTTGAATTTGGATACCATTAAACTTGGAAGAAAGGGAGAAGAAATTCAAGTGTAGTTTCATAAAAAGACAGTGGCCTGTTTCAGAATTACACCCTACAGTCTTTTTATTTAACAGATGGACAGTGTAAAATAAAAGATAATGAAAAAAAAAAGTAGTAATTTCCTTATGCTTAAGATATGAAAACAAATTCCCAGCCTGTAACAGTAGCCAGAAACAGTTGCATTTAAAGGTCTTAATGCATTTTCAGTGCAAAGTTATCCTGGCTTCAGTGTATTCATCAACCTCAGTACCTTGATAAAGCAAAGAAATAAATGGTGATAAAAATGCAGTCAAACTTCCATCTACATGCCATTCAGAAGGTTTTCCTCCGGTATTACACACAGACATACACATTAATTCAGGTGCTTCATATTTTGTGGAGAGATGTTATTAGTCAAATTTCTGCCAGCTTTAAAATCAGAGCAAAATGATTTCCAACAAAATATTTCTAAAGAGAAACTACAATGATTAACAGTATGTTGACTAGCACACTTTACTACCCTGGAGAAACACAGCACTGAATTCTGCAAAACTATCATATCAAGTCTGATTACTTGTCAAATGAAAACTTGTTTCATCACAGTATTGTTATTAACAGCATACACCATATATTAACTCTGAAAATGGCCTAAGTAGTTTAAATGTTAAGTACAACGTCCACAAATATTCCAGGCATTTTTTATTATTAACTACAACGATGATCTTGATATATTTTATACTTAGAAGGAAAGATTCACTGATAACCCAAGCATCTTCTAAATAGTAAAATTAATCCTGTATTTTTAAATAAGTGCCCTAAAGACATAAGCAAGCTATCCTGAACTTCCAAAATATTTCAATAGCGCAGCTATTTACACATTTGGTTTAAATAGGGTTATATATATATATATATAAAAAGATTAAGATACCTGGATTAGAAGTTATGTAGCCCTGTAAGTGTAGCAGAACCATAAACAACAGCAAAAAACAACAATTCAGAGAAACTAGTGGTCCAGCAGTAATCAATACCATCAATGCATTTTTAAAAGAACCTTGATTAGATAGCAGGTTTGTGTCACCACTTAACCTTACAGATTCTTCAAATTGTTTTAAAAATGTACTTTCAATCAAATTTCTAATAAGACTTCAAAAAATTCCTGGAAGGCAACAGGACCAACTTTGTCCCTCTGTCCCTCCTTAAACTTCAAGAAAGGCATAGGATGGCCTATATGCACCTTATTGACTTTGTTATACTTGGAAAAATATGCATTAAAAAACATGGTGTGATGGTATCAACAAAAATGTGAGTAATAAACATGGTAAAGTCATACAAAACTGACTAACTGATTTAAATGACAGGCAACTTAAAATACATACAGGAATAAGACACTGAATTTTGAAGCAAACAAATATGCAGAAAGTTTAGATTGGTGTGCATTTTTAGCTTGTGTTGCTGATGTCATTCAGCACAGTTCCCAGTCCACCAAGAGGGCTAGAGAAACCTTTTGTATTACTTTTAGCAGTATCACTTTTTCATTTCAGCTAGCTATCTGGGTCCATGGTCTCCGTGAAGCACCAAACTTGCCTTCCATTACCCTCCTTGTCTATTATCATTTGATCTACGCAACAGTTCCTGGAACCAAGACTGTGAGTCAACAGAAAGCAGAACGGGGCAAGTAAGGCTACAGCAACGGAAGTGCAAGAGGGAAACATCAACAGCAATAATAAAATCAAAACGTCTGTTGTGATGAGTCCAGTCTTCTCTCAGTCTAGGTAGGTAGAGGGTCATCATCTCCTTTATTACATTTGCACTTGCAGCACAGAACAAATGGTGTAGCAAGTAGAAGGAAAGGGGAGGCCACCAAAAGCAGAAGACCAAATCCTGCAAAAATTCCAACCACCTGAAAGAGAAAGGAATAGAACTGTTAGAGAAGGTCTAGATCCTGCTGAAATCAGCACATCATCAATGTCCTTCAAAAGGATCTCAGCAACTGCCACTGGCCTCACCAGAGCCAGGACGTCCCCCTGTGCATATGCTACAGTCAACTGCCAAAATCAGCAAGCATGAGTGAGATTGGTGTGGAGATGTTCCTGTTTCATTGCTCTAATCAGAACTGTGCTGTACAACTCAGTTCCATCATACAACATGAGGCAAATAGCTATTGCCATTTTGAGTATTGTTGTATCTGGAACAACTGATGAAAGAGTTCACTAGGTACTTCTTTCTTGATCAAACCTAAATATTAAATATCAGGATCAAGACTATAAGGCAGACTCCCACTTCAGGTGCTTTCCATTCTGCTGGAGAAAGCTCCAAAAAGCAGCTGCCCATGTTCTGGCATTGTTCACAGAGAACCCATGAAGATTCCCACAATCTTCTTCCCACCAACAAAAAACAGAAGCTTGGGAATCTCAGCCAGAGATTACAAAAACTATGGACTAAAGGAAAACTTTGCATATAGCAATTTTTTTTTTTTTATTTTATATTCAGCCTTGAGCTAATCCTGCTGTTTAAGGGGATATGACTAACTCTATCTAAAAGCATTTGTTTTTTCACCTACATTTATTGATCACCTTCCTCCCAGG
The DNA here is from genome assembly GCF_009819795.1 of Aythya fuligula. Classification (NCBI taxonomy): domain Eukaryota; kingdom Metazoa; phylum Chordata; class Aves; order Anseriformes; family Anatidae; genus Aythya; species Aythya fuligula. Next base: position 101,933,698 of record NC_045561.1, on the reverse strand, counting down.
AGGGGCAGAGGACCTCAGATCTACCCATCCTGATAGTGTGCCAAACTTAGTTTCTACAGGGCTTAATTTGGAAAATTGTTCACAAAAATTCAAGTTGAGGGTCATTGCCTGAAGAAGTTTTCCCATTTGCCATAGGCAGCTGTAGTAGTAATTTCATAATAATATGTCTGCAAATTATTTGAAAAAAATCACTTAGATTTATTCACATAAGAGTTTCTGTGAATAATTTTTAATAATGGATGCAGGAGTGGAATGCTAATCTGCCAGCAAAACCTCACAACAGAAGGCAAAATGAAATTAGAGCACAGCACTCATTAAAAATTCTTCTAGCCAGTGCTAGATATACCACTTCAACTAGCTGGCAAATGTGTAATTTGCCTTGGAATAGAAGGAATGATTTACGAGTACTTTTGTCTGCCACGGACCATTTCTCTTTATGATTACCACGTATTTCTTCTTTTGCAATTCCACTAGCCGAGGATTTTTGGAGCGGGGACCTGACATGAAGCGCTGGCTGCAGGAGATGGCGCTGTGGGACAGCAGTCACAGCGAAGAGGGGAGCTCTTGCATTTAGACTGCCTCAGTTATGCCAAATTTTTGCTTTTGGCTTTTCTCTGTCTAGGGATAAAGAGGTCAAACTTCCTTGCCCTAACAATTTTATCTCTTGCCAAGAGCAATTTCTTTTCCAGCTTCAGTGGCATGCATTACTCATTCTTCTTTTGGAGGTGCTGACAATCTGATGCAACTTCCACTTACTAATCTCTGCATTCATTTGCTATAGACGTAAAATGAAGCTGAACTCTCATCTCCTTTACAAACTGAGAGCTGTAACTGTCCTCATGCTACTCTTTGGAGACAGTACACTCTTATATACCAATTCAGTGGGCCGGACTGGCAACTGCTAATGTTTATAAAATGCCTATTTACATGTACACCTTCAATTTCAACCTCAAAATGGCACTAAAGACTTAACTAGGTTTCACTTTACTTTTTTTTTTGTTGTTGTTTGTTTGTTTGTTTTGTGGTCTTCTTGTTGTTTGTTTGCTTTAACAGTAGGTTATTTGCTGAGTGTTACTCATTTTCCACTTGGTTTAGTTGTTTCTAAAAAAGTTGCAGCTCTATGCAGCATCAAGCCATTCCTTCTGGCCCAAACAAATATAAATAATACGTATCTATTATATAAAATAATATTATACATATGTTTTTAATCCACAAACAACAAACCAAAGGCTAATCTCAACTTGCCTTGCATAAGTACTCAAAAATTTAACTTAGGAAAATGAATGTAATGTTGAATTGGCTTTAGTAGGTTTAGCAGAATTATACCCTTGTTGGAAGAAAATTATCACTTTCTTTCTCAACAATGACCAGAATAACATGCATTCTGTCTATCAAACATATTTGTATCAACTACTGTGGCCAAGAACTGATTCCAAAATCAGATGAATCCCTTCATATCACAGGTACTTTGTAATTCATATTACAAAGAAAGCTTACGCACCCATACACTTTCTACCATACTATTGCCTAAGCCAAGCAACACCCAGCCCACAGCACAGGCATCCAGGGGTGTATGTAGAGAGACAGGGCTATGATCCTTCTAATTTCACTTCATTTTACCTGTTTGTCCAGACCCACATGAGTGAGTCTTCTCACTACAAAACTTTTTGTCCAAGCTATGGTCCTCTTTAAACCTGCTACAGACTTTAGCTACCATTCAGCACAAAACTTTACTCATTGTTAAAATGAGTAAGGCAAAGGAAGGCATTATCACAGTATTGTTTCTCTGTCAACTCACACAGAGCTTTTAGAGATATGAGCTTTACCTGTGTTCTGTGCCAGATAACAGATGCCCTGGAGTGTCCCAGCTTATTTCGACAAGGTCCTTTGTCATAATGTATGAGGAGAAAGTCATCCTACAAAATATTAAACGGAAAGGTAGACAATAAAGAGAAGTAAAAACAATCAGGAAAACAAAACATTGGTAAAGTGGATATGGCCAGATCCAACCTTCCCAAAGTGCTTTGTTTACAGTTAAGTGTCTTCACAAACAGGTTTGTTTAAGAAGTGTTATATGTCTATAAGGAATCTCTTCTCTCAAAGGCTCTGAACGTGAATATTTAAATGGTAGCATGGAGGTGAGCAAGAGGGTCCAAGAAGATAAACTGCCCACAGCATATACTACACACACAAATAGAAAGAGCGAAGGATAATATTTCTATCACAGGCTTTCCAAACTTGGTTAATTTTATTAGTTGAAAAATATACGTACAGTTAATATAGATTTTTGAGAAATCATTCCCCAATCTGTCCTGCCATCCTCCAGAAAAAAAAAAAAAACAGCCAAGATAGCAGGCCATGTACCAAGGGAACACTACCTTTTAGCTGAGCACGTGAGAAGATTGTAACTTTAGGATTGTTAAGCATTGTTTAGGATTGTAAAGCATTCAAATGGGACAACCACAGGAGCTGAATACTCTGAGTAGCTTTGGGGAACCTAAAACATTTCCTCTGTTATTGTTAACAATGCTACAAAATAAAACGGATGACATGGAAACAGATGTTATATATTGTATATACTCTGATTCTTGAGCACAATAACTGGCAGATTTAAAAAATTATAAACACATGACAATTGTGGCTTATACACTGACAAATTTCTGGTGTTAGGAAAACATTGCATTCTTTTTGATACGTAAGATCTATTTCTTGTCCCATAGAAACAATCAGTAGTATAAAATCTGACTGTTAGCCCCCTGCATGGTGATGCACCAAATCTAGTTTTTGTCTCAAACTTCCATGGAACTGAGAACATTGCTATACTCATTCTGTAACTCCTTCAAGAAGGGAAACACTGAAAAGTCAGTACAAAGTAGGTATTATTAAAAAAAAAAAAAAAAAAAAAAAAAAAAAAGCAAAATAAAACATCATGATAGATGCTATGTAAAGACTGAAAACAAAACATTTTCACAAAATTTTGCTTTATAATAATTATTTTCTGGCTCATGTAGGTAAAAACACTAAGATCACACAGGCCAAATAAAATGGAATATACAAATCCTAGTATTAATTGATGAGACAGTTGGATAGCAAAACCACAAACTTCTAAACTTCTGAAACCCAGTGTACTGCATTTACTCACATCGAGAGATTCCAGACAGTACCAGCAAAAGGCATGCTTGCAGTTCTTACACATCATTTGGGCACAACCTTCATCTCGTTCAATGTAAACTTTACACTTTGGACAGCGCTTGATTGGAGCATCATCTTCTTCCATTTTAAAAAACTGAACTGTGGGAGAGAGTGGAGAATTCACAGGATGTGCGGCCATGTCAGTTTAGAGAAGAATTTTTAAGGACTGCGCTGACAATACGCCTAGTTTTTCATTAATATCATAGAATGGTTTCAGTTGGAAGTGACCTTAATGATAACCCTGCCATGCATGGGCAGGGACACCTTCCACTAGATGAGGTTGCTCAAAGCCCCATCCAGCCTGGCTTTGAACACCTCCAGGGGTGGTGTTCACCACCACCCTCTGGGTAAAGAATTTCCTCCTAACATTTAATCTAAATCTAATCTCTTTTAGTTTAAAAACACCACCCCTTGTCCTATCACTACCTGCCCATATACAAAGTCACTCTCCATAGTTTTTATAACCCCTCTTTAAGTGCTAAAAGGTGTTTCAAAAAAACTTGGTATCTCATGTCTCTGCTTTCTTGAGAAAGAAACATGAAGTTTTTGAGACATGATGCTGTTTCAAAGCTTCTCTCTTCATCTCTAAAACTGCCCTAATGAATCACAGTTCACGAGTTAGGGTCAGCACCACCTCTTGTTGTCTTGTAGCACTACGCAAAACTGTAGGATGTCCCTTCAAATAGTGGAAAAAACACAGAGGAAACAGTGGAAAAATAATTATTTCACTTCAGTGTCTTTCTAACCTGCAGAGCCTTTATGTATGGCAACAACTAAAATGTGCTGCTTCCTGCAGCCACTGCCAGCGGGAGATACAAGAGTGACTGGTAGGGTATCGACAATTTGCTGAAAAACAGGACTGACCCTCGACTGATTACCATGTTTACCCAATGGCTGGATAAAAAGACATACTCTTGTTAGTCACACTAGGGGAAACCATATCACAGAAAAATGCTTTGAATACATAAACCACAGATGAAACTCCAAATGCATGCAGCACAAACAGCTACTGGAACATTTTGCTCAAGAATACTAGGAAAAACCCTCAAAATAAAAACCAAAGCATGAACTAAAAGCAAAGAAACACTAACGAAAATAGATTGAGTCTTCTATCTTTCAATGTAGTTCAGTTAGATTCAGTTCTGATCAAGCACACACAAAAAGCACATACAAAAATTAAAATATTTAAGTGGGAACTCATAGCATCCTAGCTAGTCATCTGTTACAGCAAAAGTTGAAATGAACTGCTAAGTCCAAGGTTGACCAGGACTTTAATGATACCTTGAACTGCTATACAATCTTTGATGAAGACCAAACATTAGGTGGAAAATCTGCACAATGGCCTTTCTGCAGTATGCTGGTGCAAATGGCTCACAGTTCTTTCATTGTGGCCTTAAAAAGAACTTAAGATCACTGTCCTGATGTACACCAATTCAGATGATTGACAGGGTATCCTAAAAGTCACTGTCTGTCATGATGCTACCAACACTCATTACTGTTCAGAACAGCAGCAACAATGAGAACTGTGAAGATCATGAGCTGGGTAGATATCAAATTTTTCCCACTAGGGCAAAAGGACTGCTGATAGAGCAGCTATTTTGTGCTTTGCTGGAATGGTGACAGGTGGGTGAGGCTGCTGAGGGCTTTCCATTTTGGAATACAGCATTACAGGAAGGAGAATGATTAGGTGAAGAAAACTGCTTAAAAACAAAGTGTCTGGAAAGTGCTTCTTTACTATTCATATTCATATTTGTTCAAATACTCAGTGTTTTGTTTCTAAATACCTGATGTTTTGAAATACTCTACCTTGTTTCTCCTGGAAGAAAGAGATTGGCATGTTCTCCTGACAGCCTTGACCTGGATGCCAATTAGATTTGCAAGCAGAGCAGAACTCAATGTCGCAGGCTTTGCACTGGACCAGCTGGGGGTCCTGTGGCTTGATTCCTGGAGCTGGCAAACTGCCTGGCAAGTAGAGGATGGACACCAAGTCCGACATGGATCCAAAAGCACTTCTGTAAAAGGGATATAAAAGAACAACACTCAAAGGCAGTTACAAGACCAAACTTCCATAACAATGTATTCTAGCTGAGGTTGACTGGCAAGGGCATTTGAAGATGCACATTTCCAAAGGAACCCTTTTAATTTATGCTACCCACTTAGACATAAACCTGGCCTGCTTTGCAAACAGGAACCAAAGTAAAGTGACTTTATAGCATCTGGATTCATTATTCACTTCCATTCACTGAGCTAAAGAATGTTGTTCTGAGAATGAGACATGGCATTTTTTTGCAGTGCCTTGCCCAGTATTTCAAGGTGTTCTCTGCGCTACTGCAACCACATGATTACAACAGTGTTAAACTGTTACCCAGTTCATTCCTCTCTTGGAGACTGCTTACTGGTATGTCAATTCATATTTCAAAGTCCACCAAAGTCAACAGAAACCTACCACTGACTTTAGTGGTCTCTTGGCTAGGTCCTTCCTTCAGCAAAAGCCTTACTCTAAGTTCTCTATGGCCACACATACTGTGCCTTCTTTACAGAACTCCATGCAGTTTCATATAACCCGAGGCACCCAGTCAGCTTACATGCTCATGAAAAATAAGGTTCATGTTATTGTTACATACACAACTGCCTAATAATTCTGCACTAGATTCTAGCACGAGAGATATTGGTGGCTCAATAAAAAAGGCCACTCTACCTTGCCAGCCCCTACAGTACTGAGACTCAACGCAGACAGTAATGCCCTAAATAGAAGTCACTCCCTCCCTTAGTTATAGAGCAATATAATACATAGTAATTTTCTTTCCTTAGTTTATTCCCAGAATGTTGCAATGGGTATCGTGCCAACAAAAGCAGAAACTATTTATTTATTTATGTTTTCTGATGACCAATTAATGCACAATACTACTGCATGAAGTTGTACAGAACCAGATTCTGATTCTGGGATCACTGAAGAGTGATACCATTCCCACAGCCTCGTAGTGGATAGTGTTACATACGTTACCTCTTTCAAACTGTAGCTTCTTATACCTCTGCATTATTTCTGAGGCAACCATACACTCAATCTGTTGAAGAAAGGAAAAAACAAATTTCCAATTAAGAACAGCAAGGGTATTTTCAGCAAATGGAGACAGAATGTTTGACCTTTATAGAACTATTAAAAAGGCATGCTGGCAACAATGACATTTGTAACATACAGAGCAAGACACATTTAAACGTTATGGAAAGGAAAATAAAAAACGAACAATTTAAAGTAAAAACGTACCTCATTTTCTTGCAGATGACCTCGCTTTGGGCAAGCAGCATCAGGGCAGCTGATTGCTGTTTCTAGACCTTCTTTGATCAGAAGTTCCACATACTGTTTTAGGCACTGTAGGAGAGCCAAAGACTGACTTAACTATTCCATCAAGAATAAATCACTCAATGTTTTAACACTTTTCCTCTGGAAATCTGAAGAATTCAAACTTTTTTGCAAAACATACTGCTGTGCCCCTTTTACTACCATGGTCTGTGCACACAGACTGTGCTGTGGTTATACTCTCAAATAGAAAATAACAAGTTCACTTCCTCATCAAATAACACTTCCTCAATTTAAAATATGCAGTATATAAAAGAAAAATAGCAATAATGGTGAGAAGGACAAATAAAAGAGGGATCTAGGAAAAAAAAAAAAAAAAAAAAGGAAAAAAAAGGAAAAACCACATTCTGAAAATCTTCATATGTGACTGGAAACCACAACACAGCTTAGTAAGCAGAAACTACCCAGAGACAGACATCTGTCAAGCATACCAGAGAGCAAAAGGGAGTGTATCTTGCTTTCTATTTCTAGAAAATAACTATCCAAACTTCATGGTTAAAGATGTATCTTTTCCATAGGAAGCAGGGATGTGAGAATTAGGACTCCCAGAAGAACTACAGTTTCCATGGGGACTGAATAATAACTATTGGTAATACTAATACTTCTCTCCCCTAGCAACCACAGTATTTCACCTAATAAGTGAAAACGTGGCATCTTGACACAGTGGCACGCAGCATGAATGCTGACAAGAGAGAGGGCAAGTGGATATTTTAGAAAAACAGTCCTGAAGATTTAAACACCACCCCTCTCCACCTCCATACCTCCCAAATCATAGTTGATGAGTACCCACGCAGGTGTCTGCTGGAGAGGAAAGGGGAAGATGTACAGAGAGAAACGCTTTCCTCTGCAGATGCCCCACAACTTCGACCAGCCTGACATTACACAGAAAGAGCAAATGAGGGTCTGCTCCCATCGGGTGGGCTGCCCTACGTTGGTGACCTCACGAGCTCAGTCAGCAATGGCAAACTACGGACAAATACAGAAAGCAGATCCTCAACTCCCTGTTAACAGATTTGTGGGATATGCACTAAAGATATACCAACAGCAAAGCAAAATGAAGAAACAAAACAAGCTCAGCATACAGATGGGTGGGAGGCGAGAGGAATTGCACATTTGCAGCAAGCAGGAAGAACGGGGACTTCAAATAGCATCTCCAGACTACTCTTTTAAAAGAAATGCAGCCAGCAGCCTGCTATCAGCCTGGGAAGTCAAAGGACTGCTTCATCCTCACTGAGTCCAGTGTGCCTCATGAGCGTCCAGAGCACAAAGTCACCTCTTTCTCCAACCATGCCACCAACCAGACCTGCCAACAAGCACACTTTTAGCCTAACCCTTTGCAGGTGGCTTGCAGTTGCCATGGTCCAGACTTTCACTCTGCTCACTCATTCTCTTTATCTTCACTTCTGCCTCTCACTACATCTTTTCTGCTTCTTTCTGAGAACCTATAACGTACCTTGATGCTTTAATTTGGATGTTACTTCTCACAGCTTGATTGCAGCAAAAACTTCACTTTCTACCTGCATAATTTCTGCTGCTGTGGTACACAGCTTTGCTGGTGACAACCTGCCACTGCCTTGATAGCCTCCAAATCATTTCTGTCAGATTCCCCTTCCCCGCATCTCCCTCTCACCAGAGACGACAGGACTATTTCTTGGAAAAGAAAAATAGACTGGATAATCAGTACCTTTAAATGTTTTGTATGCATAAAGAAATCCCTACGTGATGGATTATGGGATACATCTTCTTTATCAGCAAGAATTTAACAAAGATAACAGTTCACTTAGCAGATGCTTATCTTGCAGAAGGTTTCCAACCTGTCCCTGAGAGCCCCGCAGGGTGGGTGGTGGAGCAGCTCAAGAGGATGAGTAGCAGCAACGAC